>NC_135717.1:44746969-45376363 GCF_964656455.1 Halichoerus grypus
AAACCAGAAGAAAAATGCAGATTCTACTTTCTAAGTCTCCAACTGTATCAAAACATAACTATGTCTGTCCAACAGAGAGAGTGGGAGGAGGGATTCTACAGCTTTAGGACTGCATGTGATAATTGACCACAGGTGCTCTGTTTCCTTTTTTTTTTTTAATGAACATTTCTAGGAACACATGATTCCCCATAGTTTGGCTCTACTGTATTTTTATGCCATAATCTGTTTATTATCTAAATATTAGTATGTCAGAACTGCTAGATAAGACAGGGATTGATTACATTACATTCCTAGAAAGAGGCAAATACTTTTTTAAAAAAAAACGTACAATAGAAAAAAACCCATAAGTAACGTTGCCAGTTGGGCTAATGCTTGTATTTACGTATCTTATGGATTTTGATCATCAGGTTATTCCTCAGCAGTAAATAACTATCTTCATAATACTAGAAGCTAGAAGTAGGTTGTCAGAGTTTGGGAATATTTTGCTGAGTCTTTTTAGAAATAAAGTAATGACACAGTTTAGAAAGCAAAGCATAGGGTAATTTCACTCAAGTCAATTTTGATAATTGAAATTTAATCTATTAATGTGCATCATAGGTAAATTGTGTTTTATGAAAAGTCATCTCTTTTTTTTTTTTTAAGATTTTATTTATTTGACAGAGAGAAACACAGCGAGAGAGGGAACATAAGCAGGGGGAGTGGGAGAGGGAGAAGCAGGATTCCCGCTGAACAGGGAGCCCGACGCAGGGCTCAATCCCAGGACCCTGGGATCATGACCTGAGCCGAAGGCAGACGCTTAACGACTGAGCCACCCAGGCACCCCAGTCATCTCATTTTTAACAAATTGAAGTAACATTTTAAATACTAACAGACTGAATCAGTTATTTCTGGATATAGGAAGCCTTCATCTTTACCCAAGGCTGTTTGTTAAAAAATGCACTATAATGTAAGAGGCCTGTCTCCTACAGGTGGGAAAGGGGAAGCTAGTCCCTACAAAGCAAGGTAGTATAAAGTAGTGACTTGATGTGGAGTCAGAAAATTGAAAGCTACCTATATCGTTCATACCTACTACTATTAGCTAATCTGGGAAAGATGTACAAACTTTTAAATGTTTTTCCTACCATCACAAGTGTAAAGGGCGAATGTTCTGCTGAGCAGAAGCTGCAGGACAAATACTTCACACCTTTCCAGCTATTACAACGATGACTAAGCAGGGTTGTGCTTTTATCTACTTCCAGCCAACTTTACAACGTAGCTGAGATTTTGGCAGAATCCTTATACTTGATTAAGTGTCTGCAGTACTTAGATTTGGCGCAGACAAGTGATTTCCCCAAGGCCCTGAGCTGGAAAAATGGTGCGCGACAGGCAGGACTGACTTTTCCTGGCTCTGGTTCCCAGGCCTCAGGTGAATGCTGGAGGTTTGGACACAGGGTCTTTTGGAGATTTAATCCACAATGCCCCAGAAGACCACTGTCTGCTGCAGCCGTATGGTGTAAGGCAGAACCTCTCCCACATGTATGCGTCTGCATCATCTGGGATGGTGTCATGTGCAGATTCTGAACAGGAGGTCAGGTGGGAGCTGATCCTGAGCATTTTAACAGGTTCCCAGGTGGCGCGAATGCTGCCCACAGACCACAGCTTGAGTTGCAAGAGTGAGGTTCTGTGGAAGAGCTAGGAGCCTCGCCGCCTCCTCATGCTTGGAAGTCAGGACTTCTGAGTACGAAGCCTGGTGGTAGGGGCTGGCTGGGCCCCTCAACGAGGCTGTTTGACTTCCATAAGCCTGGATTCCTCACTTGCAAATGGGAATGGCAGTACTCACTACTCAGACATGATTCTGAAAATCAGCTGAGATACTACGTGAAACCGAAATCACAGAGAATGAGAAACAGGAGGCATTTAATACACACTAAAATTCTTCCTCGGCTTTGAAAGGAACGAATGAGGTTGATATCAAGGGAAGATGGTCAAAATAATACCACATCATAATTTCCCTTGTCTTGGAGAATTTACTCCTATATATGTTTATTTTTTCCCATAATAATATGCAGGAAATACATTACATTTTCCAAGTGCTAGCCAAATTTGACTTAAGTTTGTTAACATACTAAATCACTGACAGACAGAGGTCATCCTGACGCTTCTCTGGTCTCGGTCAAAGTGAACACTGGATCACCAAGAGAGCTCTTTCCATTAGATGTGGTGGCATTGTGCCAAATACATTCTCTTATGCTGTTTGATGACTTTTCATATGCCTAGGGAAAAAAATTATTTTTTCCTTTTGGATATGTTTTTCTCATAATAAAAACTCCCTCTAAAACTGAAGGCAAAATTTACTTTAATGTGGAAATATATTCCAGCTTGAGAATGAATCAACGCCACATTTTTTCCACGGAATGAAAGCATGATGTCATTAAGCTTTTGTGTGTTTTCACAGATGTTAGTCCCCTTTTGTCTGGATGTGAACTATCAGGACCACATTTTGCAGCCACATATTTTGTATGTACAGGTTGAAGCTAGAAATCAGGGAGAATTTTGGCTGAAATTTTCAGCTGCCTAAATTTCTATTTTTGGTAATTTTGCCCACCCTTAAAGCAAATATTTGGAACGTATCTATGCTGAGTGGCCTTTCCCGACTGGTGATGGAACTTTTAGGACAAAGTGAACACACTGTTTCTGCTCCCTGTGCCCAGAGGGTGGGGACAAGGCCATTTTTCTCTTTAAATAGTCACAGATTGTATCACTAACCTTTGTGACCTTTCCTAATGATCCATGCCCGTAACTTCAGCTTTGGAATACTGACAAGTTCAACTCTGACTAGTGTGACCTTTAAAAACATATGTTTTTACTCCTTAGCATTTTTCCCCATAAAAATGTCTGGGAGTAAGTGTCCACTCACCCCCCTCCCCATTATGTAAATGAAAATAAATGATCTTGATCTCTTAAAAAAAGAAAACAAGAGTGCATAGTCTTGAATGATGTAGTCCTAGCTTACACACCATCTTTGCTAAATCTATGTATTAGAGTTAGTCCATAAGAAACACAGATTTATATGTTTTAATATAACTTTGTCCCTAAGCATTTTTGTACCTCTTCTATCATTGGTTGGTATCCATGTGGCTCAAGACAGAAATGGAAAAGAAAATTTAATGGACAGAATCTAAAACAGGGGTAAGATGATTCCAGCTATGGCATAGTGGAAAGCAAAAGGATTTGGAGCTCAATCTAGGGTGACCAGCTGTCCCGTTCTATCTGGGACTGAAGGGTGTCCTGAGCCATGGGCTCTCAGGGGTATCACCAGGAGAGCTGGTCACCTCACCTGCCACACACTGGGCTCAAATATAGACTCCACCTTTACCGGTCTTGGGGACTTTGGGCAAACCAGCTTGTCAGAGCCTTAGTTATCTCTATGGTAAAGAGAGTAAGAGCAACTAACTAGGGACACCTGGATGGCTCAGTTGGTTAAGCATCCGACTCTTCGTTTCAGCTCAAGTCATGATCTCACAGTCGTAAGTTCAAGCCCTGAATGGGGCTCTGCACTCAGGGGAGGAGTCTGAGATTCTCTCTCCTCTCCATCTGTCACTCCCACTCCTGCTCTCTCTCTCTCTAAAATAAATAAATAAATCTTTAAAAAATAGAGCAACTATTCCTTAAGGTTTTAAAGATTAGAGACAGTATCTGCAAAAAGAATGGTCTGAAACATGGTGGTGAAAATAGCAAGAATGTGCTGAGCCCTCCTAATATACCTGACCCCATACAATGCATTTGACACACTCTCTTCTTCACTCTCACAACAGCCCGCACAGTGTGGGGGTCAAGCCATTTTCATACCCTCCCAAAGGACGAAACCTTGGCCTCCAGAGGCTGAGAACTCACCCACTCACTGCTGGTGGCTGGCTGAGCTCCATCTTGAGTGCAAACCCTCTGCAAGCTCCCATCACTCGTGCTGTCTACACCAATAACTAATAAGCTGGTGCTCCAGATAAAAATAAAAACGATGGATCTTGCCCCCCTCCTCGCCACCCCTCCCCACGCACATAGCAGTGACCCCAAAGCACTAAACTTAGGAAGGCCTGCTGCCAGTGTCGCCCCGGAATCAGAGACCAGTTGCCTTTGGGGTCCTGCAGAAAGCCACACAGATTCTGCCTCGGTTTTCCACAGCCAAGACAGAGTTTGGGTTGGCGGATCCCAAAGCAGAATGCAAACATCTCTCTAATAGCTGATGTCCACTGACTCGTTTACTTGCCCAATGTCTTAAGTCGGCTGTGCCTTCACGTTTTAATAATGTCTTGCACTGGGAGGGCTGTGGACTGCTGTGCAGTGCTTTATTTCTGGATCTCAAGAAGCTAGACTTTCATTTTATAACTATTCAAAACTGGCAGAAGTGCTTCTGCTGTCGCGGTGCTCCCCACCACATCGCCATAGCCCGGCAGGCTGAGGAGCCCGGGCCAGGGCACGCTGTCAGGCCTCTCTAGTCTACCGGGCATTGGCTTTCTTTTCCGTGAATCGCTCATCTGAGCTCTGGCTCATTCCAGTCGCATCTTCAATTTATTTTGTGGCCTGAGCACTCCCCACTGAAGACAGCCTGTGGCCGTCGTCTGCCCAACCGTGTGGAATAATCTATTACAGAGAATTCTGTTATTCTAAGAAGTCAAAGACCCATGATTCCCTTGGCATACTTTCACACGATTAGAGTTGCCAGGACTCGGGGCCTTGTTGGGTGTAGGCTTCTGTGACCGTTCATGCCAGACTCTACTTTTTCCCATCAGAGGCCAATTTTTAATCCCTTCTCTTACGCTGATGGAGATGTTCTTTTTGTTTTCCTTCCTAACACAAGTGGGAAGCTTCCAGAGCCCAAAAGTGAGAGGGCAAATGACTTCCCTTGTTTATTTCAGTTTATTTACTTTGTGAATATTTTTTAAATATTTATATGTTCTATGAATCACTTAAATTTCAAAGTTTAGTGAGGTTATTTCCTTCACTTACCAAAAAAAAAAAAAAAAGGAAAGAAAAAATTGGAACTACTCCTATGACCCTTTAATGAAGGGAAAAAAAAAAGATCACCACCCATTTCTTACTCCTGATTCTATCACTGCCTGTCTTTCATCAACTTTTTGGGGACCCATTATAACCTGGGATCATTACCACAGCTCAGTCATTTTTTAAAAGGCTGAGTCAACCATTAGAGGTAGTCTTGGACTTCAAATATCTCCTGGGCACATCCCATTGATTTTACAATCTCTCCTGGGTTAATACAAAATTAAGTAGATCAGTTTTGCTTTTTAGAGTAATATATTATGGCTGGCATAACCACTCCCTTCTACCAGAATCACTGACAAGGGAAAATAACATTTATCTTGGATTTATATTTTAGGAAAAAAAATCACTCGTGTTTTACTGGCTCCCCTCAATATAATCAAAAAACCAAAGCAAAATAAGCAAGCCAACAAAAAAGCGTCACACTGTTTTTCAACGACTTTTAAAATATGTAATAATGATCCAGTTAACTCTATGCCATTTATTTGACTATTTTCATATTTAGAAAGCAAAAATGTGAAAGTGAGCAAAAAATGGGCTGATGGAACCAATAGAGTTTATTTAATTATATCATATCCATGAAAGTACATGCACTTTATTTTTAGCAATTAGCTCATGCACAAAATCATTGATTACTAATTATTACCATAAGCACAATTTCCCCACAACATTTTCTTACACAAATTTCCAATATACAAAAAAGTTAACAGAACTGCATAATAAACACAGTCCCAACCTAGATTTTACAATTAACATTCATTATGTCTTATTCCATACCTATCCATCTTTCTCATTGCTCTGTCCATAAATCAATCCATCCTAAGCACAATTTTAACAAGTTAAATTACCTCATTTTCCATCCATGGAATTTCGGAAGCAATCAATTAGAATGGATTTCTACAAGCAAAGAGTATCCATAGAAGGCCTGATAGATCTTGGTCTACTAACAAACCTAAGATTTGATGTGAATGACACTCAGTGAAGTGACAGTTGCCAAGTAGTAAGAAGAGCCCAAGAATCTTAACAGTTGGAGGCAGCAGTGTGGAAGATAGGCATAGTACAGCCACATCATATAAGCTACAAATCCCATCCTGGGCACAAGAGTCTGCAATCTTCATGAAGACTAGATAGGGCCACAAAATCCTTCTCAACACAGTATTCTGGGCAGTCACCACCAATAGCTCAGAACTTCCAGTCCAGGTAAAATTTAATTGCCATCCATGGTAGGGCAGACACCCTTCATACACACCTCAAAATTTCAAGGGCAGCTATATCAAACACGGATTGATATTGATTATTGATGACCATGAAGTTGACAAGTATAGAGTCCCTAATATATGCAATACCACTACTCCTCCAAGTTTTGAAAAATCAGGTATTCTCCACAAATTTTGCTTAAAGGGAGGAAGGAAGGAAGGAAGGAGAAAGAAAGAAAGAAAGAAAGAAAAAGAAAGAAAGAAAGAAGAAAGAGAAAGAAAGAAGAAAGAAAGAAAGAAAGAAAGAAAGAAAGAAGAAAGAGAAAGAAAGAAGAAAGAAAGAAAAAAAGAAAGAAAGAAAGAAAGAGAAAGAAAGAAAGAAAGAAAGAAAGAAAGAAAGAAAGGAAGGAAGAAAGAAAGAAAGAAGAAAGAAAGAAAAAGAAACCTGAAGTTTTTGCATGATGACTCTAACCCTCCTAAGAAGTTCTGCTGCCTGGGATGGACCTGGGCAGTTGTAAGGATAAGATGTTCCTGTAGGGGGCTTTGGTTTTACAGAAAAAAAGAGAACAATCCAAGTTAAGAAAAAAGTTATGGAAGATTTGCAGGGTGTGGGTTGAGACATCAGTTGGATTCAACAGATGGCCTGAGTGTATGCTGGGTGTTCGAGACAGGGCAGAGGGTGGGGATGAATAACGAGGAGGAAGGAGAGTTATATGTAAATATACAGCCATTTTCTGAATATCGGATTTTGTTGGAATAAACATGATTTGGCTTTTATCATTTGGTATGCAATCTGAAAGGCCTTAATAAAACAACAAACTTCACTGAGCTTGATTTTGAGTTTTTATGATTTCTTAGTCTATTGACTGCACACTGTTAGTGGTAAGGCAGAGATTATGGAATAATCTGAGCAAAAAGTATGTAATTAAGACAGAAGACAGAGATAATTTTAATATATATTTTTAAAAGGCTACAAGGAAAATAAAAATAAACTTTTCAAAACGTTCTAGCATACTAGTGAGAAACTTCATTCATCTAGAAGATTCCTAGACGTGAACTAGCTCATTCTCTAACCAAACCAGAGATGAGGCATTAATTAGCATATCCACAGAGCAATATATTTTGTGACAGGGTGACTTTTTAAATAAAGTGAGAAAATTGCTTTTAATTCATCCGATGTTTACAAGCTCAATGGGGTTATGTCTTGAGGTCTGCTGACAGTATGGCACGCATGCATGATGGTGGCCGCAGGGTGTCTGAATTCTGTGTATATAACTCCCCCCTTGCGTTGTTTGTTTAGCTGGCCAGTGAACAGAAAGGGTTCCCTTTCTTCTCATTCTAAGACCTCTGAGGTCAATAAGGAATATCATGTTTCCTAGTAGTATGTTATAAGAAGAAAGTTGCCTTGTGAGGTTCAGAAGCTCCATGTGTCACCAACTGTGTCCACAAATACTCGAGTTGTGTTTCCATTCTGTTTATGGTACAGCTAAAGCTGCCACATCTTAGAGTGGAGCCCTGGTGAGCAGTGGTGTCAAGAATACAAAATCAATGTAAAGAAATCAGTTGCATCGTTAGGGTGGTCTATGGACCAGCAGGGGGGAGCATGAAGACAAAGCGTCTTGACACATGTTGATAAAATGATGACACAGCAAACATGTGAAGGGACACATATTTCAGTATGGGCCAGATGACGGGCTCCAGTCAAATGGAGCCAAATCCTGGTGGGTCTAGTAGAAATAAAGATTCAGAGAATGGAAAAATCGTTAAAACGCTTACAATTTGCCACAGTCTAAAACACAAACTCAGGCTATTTCCTTAAAGGCTTTGAGGATTCTGCCCCTTAACCTTCCTTGCATTCCCAGACTGGCATAAATGCTTCCCATTGTTGGCAATATTGTCAACAAAATCCTTTTCAGTGGGCTGCTTCAGAAACAATTGGTAATTATGTGTTCCTAGAATTATATTTTTGCTTCAAGGACATTTGAGAAGGGCTGACATGCTCTTTACAGAAATGAAATGATTGTGAAGATACTAGCTTCATAATCTATGTGCAAAACTCATTTGGGTTGTGTACTTAGTATGTGTATGTGAGTTTGTATATGTACATATAACATCCTTTGTAGACCCAATATCTGGTAACCATTGTTAAGATTTGGTTGTTAAGAGAAATAGAGAGGTTTATTCTGAGCATTGTTTCTCCAGCCATTTATCCTAACTCTGATATTAACAGAAGAGAGCTTTTTTGTTGAGTTGTTGTAAAGTAGTGTTGATTTTATAGACTTTCACAGTGTGCTCTGGGAGGTTTCAGCATATCTAGGATTTTGTGACATCAGGGATTCCCAGCTGTCCCCCTAGAACATCATTCTGTCTGTGACTGTGCTATGACCTTTGACACTGGGTCACACTACTATCCCTCACCCATGTGGGCCACCCTTCCACTCCCCCTCTTTGGGTACTGCACAGAGAGAATGCCATATATCTTAGATGCTAGTTTATAAATCTGGATTTATGTACACTATAGAATCAGTGTTATATAAGAAATCATATTTATAAGTTTGAAGTTTCTATGGCTTACATACAACAGAACACCCTATTCTAGAAAAGTCCATGGAACAAGGAGATGACGTTGTCTTTTCATGGGCTGGAGGAGTGATTATGATCTCAAAACCATTTCACCTTGTTTTCCAAAGTCTGTTTCTCTTGATAAGTGTGTGAATTACCACAGGAACCGTGGCCATTTCTGCCTTGTTCACTCTTGGGCCCTGAGCCCCCAGTGCAATGCTAACATATGACTCGTCCTCAACCACAGTGTTTTGAATGGAAGCCTGGAGGAACACGTAATAGGTCTTATCCCTCCAATGGAGGCAGAGAGCCATGAGGCAGATTCTCTGAGCAGATTTGGGAGCTTCATGCACCCCCATGAGAAAAGGTGTTGGGATTCATAGAGTATTGTTGGTGAAGGGAAAGCAGGTTAAAAATAAGGGGCTCTTCAGAATACAAAATCAATGTAAAGAAATCAGTTGCATTTCTATACACTAGCAATGAGACAGAAGAAAGAGAAATTAAGGAATCTCTCTCATTTACAATTACACCCAAAGCCATAAAATACCTAGGAATAAACCCAACCAAAGACGTAAAAGACCTATACACTGAAAACTATAGAACACTCATGAAACAAACTGAGGAAGATACAAAGAAATGGAAAAATGTTCCATGCTCATGGATTAGAAGAACGAATATTGTTAAAGTGTCTATGCTTCCCAGAGCAATCTACACATTCAATGCAATCCCTATCAAAATGCCATAAGTTTTTTTCACAGAGCTGGAACCAATAATCCTAAAATTTGTATGGAACTGGAAAAGACCCGAATAGCCAGAAGAAAGTTGAAAAAGAAAACCAAAGCTGGAGGCATCACAATTTTGGACTTCAAGCTATATTACAAAGCTGTCATCATCAAGACAGTATGGTAATGGTACAAAAACAGACACTTAGGGGGCACCTGGGTGGCTCAGTTGGTTAAGCGACTGCCTTCAGCTCAGGTCATGATCCTGGAGTCCCAGGATCGAGTCCCACATCAGGCTCCCTGCTCAGCAGGGAGTCTGCTTCTCCCTCTGACCCTCCTCCCTCTCATGCTCTCTGTCTCTCATTCTCTCTCTTGCAAATAAATTAAAAAAAAAAAAAAAAAGAAACCAGACACTTAGATCAATGGAATAGTATAGAGAACCCAGAAATGGACCATCAACACTATGCTCAACTAATCTTCGATGAAGCAAGAAAGAATATCCAATGGAAAAAAGACAGTCTCTTCAACAAATGGTGTTAGGAAAATTGGACAGCCACATGCAGAAGAATGAAACTGGACACACACAAAAATAGACTCCAAATGGTTGAAAGACCTCACTGTGAGACAGGAGTCCATCAAAATCCTAAAGGGGAACACAGGCAGCAACTTCTTCGACCTCAGCCGCAGCAACTTCTTCCTAGAAACATCGCCAAAGGCAAGGGAAGCAAGGGCAAAAATGAACTATTGGGACTTCATCAAGATAAAAAGTTTTTGCACAGCAAAGGAAACAGTCAACAAAACCAAAAGACAACCTACAGAATGGGAGAAGATATTTGCAAATGTTTTATCAGATAAAGGGTTAGTATCCAAAACCTATAAGGAACTTATCAAACTTAACACCCAAAGAACAAAGAATCCAATCAAGAAATGGGCAGAAGACATGAACAGACATTTCTCCAATGACATACAATTGGCCGACAGACATGAAAAAATGCTCAACATCACTCAACATCAGGGAAATAAAAATCAAAACCACAACAAAATACCACCTCACACCAGTCCGAATGGCTAAAATTAACAAGTCAGGAAACAACAAATGTTGACAAGAATGAGGAGAAAGGGGAACCCTCCTACACTGTTGGCAGCCACTCTGGAAAACAGTATGGAGGTTACTCAAAAAATTAAAAATAGAACTCCCCTAGGACCCAGCAATTGCACTGCTGTGTATTTACCCCAAGGATACAAATATAATGATCCAAAGGGGCACCTGCACCCCAATGTTTATAGCAGCAATGTCCACAATAGCCAAACTATGGGAAGAGCCCAGATGTCCATGAACAGATGACTAGATAGAGAAGATGTGGTGTATATACACAATTGAATACTACTCAAACATCAAAAAAAAAAAGGCAATCTTGCCACTTGCAAAGATGTGGATGGAACTAGAGGGTATTATGCTAAGTGAAATAAGTCGATCAGAGGAAGAATTATATGATCTCACTGATACGTGGAATTTAAGAAACAAAACAAAAGACCATAGGGGAAGAGAGAAAAAAATAAAACAAGATGAAATCAGAGAGGGAGGCAAACCATAAAAGACTCTTAATCATAGGAAACAAACTGAGGGTTGCTGGACGGGAGGTGGGTGGGAGATGGGGTAACTGGGTGATGGGCATTAAGGAGGGCACGTGATGTAATGAGCACTGGGTGTTATATAAGACTGATGAATCACTGCCTCTACCTCTGAAACCATAATACATTATATGTTAACTAACTGAATTTAAATTAAATTAAATTAAATTTTGAAAAAATAAGGAGCCTTTTCATCCCACATCTGGTGAGTGCTGAGAGACACCTCAGCAAGTGTCCTGCATGTGCAAAGCCACAAGAACTTGTTAGGATCTCTCTTCTCATTCTAAATAAATATTTACTTTTGAACCAATTTATTTGTATTCATAACTTTGCTGTTCTTATTTAAAAAAAAAGTTTCTAGGACTTGTATAAGTTTTAGACTCCACAAAATGTGGTTCAGTCCCAAATAAAATGTGACAGTATTTTTCTCTCTTTTTCCTCTTGTTATGTCCCTCCTCCCCCTTTTTATTTTCCTGACTTCACGCCTGCCTTCGGCCCATTTAACAGCCCAGCGACAGATATTCAACACCGTCTGCAGCAACAAAAGTAAGAATCTCTCTTTTACCAATAGTACGGGACTTGTAATGTGGTAGATATTTATCTCCCTCCCAGCGCTACGAAAACCACTAACATTTAGGGGGTGTCTCCCTTGGCAAGTCTTCGTGGCCTCAGGGCCCCACAACCCACTCTGGATTTCTTGTCCCCCGCTTCCCCTGAGTTACTAGGACATGAAAATAGGGTCTATGTGTGCCAAGCTCATGTTTGAAACTAGGATTTTTTTTTTTTTTAAAGAAGTGACACAAAACCTGGAGACAGCTGAGGCATATTCTGGAGATGGCTGCAGCGTGGGGCTCGCAGATGGGGAAAGGGTGTCCAGTGCCATGCTGGGATCTGATGGATCAGCACTCAGCGGCCTGTGTTCCCCGACACCTGGTTTCCTCTGGGTCTTCACATTTTCCCCAGGTTCATTCTCCAGATGTCCTGTAATTTCTGTAAACCACCAGATAGCCTTCTAACAAATCCCTTTCTGCTTATATTAATAGGACTCCCTTTCTTTTGTTTGCATGCGAGAACCTGCCCAAAGCACGTTTTAAATCTTATCTTGGAGATCTTATCTTCTAAGCCACTCTCTCTCGTTTTCTATAAGGGGAAACTGAGTCTGCTGGGAGAGTTTGAGAAGACAGCTCATTTCGCAGAACATACCTGGAACTGAGGATCTAGTGATGGGGACTTGACATTTCTCTGTCACTCAGACATAAGTGGCAAATAAATCTCTACTAATGAATCATTTCTCGTTTCTCATTTATCATTCTATAAAACAGAATCCTGTACATCTGCGGAAGGACTCAAGGACACTGCACAGAAGCCCTGACTCCTGGTAACACTGAGCCTAATGAAATATAAATTTCGTTTCCTAAAACCTCCTCTTTCAATAAGTCTTTGCTCTCTTACTCCCATCACTCGATTGCCCCCCACTTCCCAGAATTTGGGGAATGGAAACAGAGGAATAGAGTATGACAGTGGGTTCTCAATATTGGGAGAAAGATGACTTATCAATCACATACACACATCACAAAAGCAATCAGCAAAGAAAATGTTCAAGATGGTTTAAGGGGAAACAACCATTCTTGAATGTAGAGATGGGGAAAGAGGAACAGAACTTGGTAACAGAAATAACTGATAAGTGGCTACATAAGAATCAGAAGGAGAAACCAGCCAGAATCAGGAGTGTGCACGCCATGAGTGCCCACAGAATAGTGTGCTCTAAGAAGAAGGGTGTGGTCAACAGCACCATCCCAAGCGGAAGGCCAAGAAGCAGGAGGATTCAATAGGAAAACAGATTTGGGATCTGCTATGGACTGCATGCTTGTGTCCCTCCCCCACCACCCCCACCTCCAAATTCCTGTGTTAAATTCTATCTCCCAAGCTGACAATGTTAGGAGGAGGGGCCTTTGGGAAGTGATGAGGTCATGAGGGTGGAGCCCCCAGGATAGGATCAGTGCCCTTATAAGAGACCCCAGGGAGCCCCCTCGCCCCTTCCCTCAGGTAAAGACTCAGGGAAAAGATGCTATCTATGAATCAGGAAGAGGGTTCTCACCAGACACAGGATCTGCTGGTGCCTTGATCTTGGACTTCCAGCTTCCAGAGCTGTGGGGTTGCTGTTTATGAGCCCCCCAGTCTGTGGTATTTTGTTACAGCAGCCAAAGCACTAAGACAGAAACCAAGATAGTACTGAAGATCTTATTAAAAAATGGTCTTTTGGCATAGAAAATGCAGGAGATTGGGATTAGCTGAGAAATGGGTAGGCGATAGGGATGTGAAGGCTAAGAATATATATAACTACTCCTTCCAAGAAATCTGCCATTGAAAGGGTGGTGGGAGATGGTATATTTTTTTTAAAAGATTTTATTTATTTATTTATTTGAGCGTGAGAGAGAGTGAGAGCATGACTGGGGGTGGAGGGCAGAAGGAGAGGAAGAAGCAGGCTCCCTGCTGATCAGGGAGCTCCATCCCAAGACTCTGGGATCATGACCTGGGCTGAAGGCAGATGCTTAATTGACTGAGCCACTCAGGTGCCCCATGGGAGATGATGTATTTAATCAAACCACAGCCATGGCCATAGATTCTTCCTCCACACAATGCCATCTCCCTCTGAGGACAGCCAAGAGTCTACCCAGTGTGTTAAACAGACCTAACTCTTCTTATGAAGAGTTACCCCCCAAAAGGGGAGGCGGGGTGGGGGGATGGGTTAGCCCGGTGATGGGTATTAAAGAGGGCAGGTACTGAATGGAGCACTGGGTGTTATATGCAAACAGTGAATCATGGAACACTACATCAAAAACTAATGATGCAATGTATGGTGATTAACATAACATAATAAAATTAAAAATATATAAATAAATAAATAAAAAAGAAAAAAATATGGTAGGTCTCTCTGCCCTCTCTGCCCTCCCTTGCTGAAATATGCAATAATTTCAATGCTGCTTCAAATTGTACTTTGATAACATGTTGCCACAGTGAGATACCACCTCATACTCTCTAGGATAGCCATAATCTATTTAAAAAAACAAAAAACAATAAGTTTTGGTGAAAATATGGAGAAATTAAGATGCTCACATGTTTGGTGGGAAGGTAAAATGATACAATGCTATGGAAACAGGTTGGCTAAATGTAATTACTATATGATCCAACAATTCTACTCCTAGGTACACAGCAAGAAGAACTGAAAACAGGTGTTCAAACAAAAACTTGTACATGAATACTTATAGCAGCATTATTCATAATAGCCAAAAGGTAGGAGCAACCCAAACGTCCATTGATGGATAGATAAACAAAATGTGGTACAATCATACAAAGGAATATTATTCAGGCACGAAAAGGAATAAAGACCTGATTCTTGCTACAATACAGATGAGCCTCAAAAACGTCATGCTGAGTGGGGCGCCTGGGTGGCTCAGTCGTTAAGCGTCTGCCTTCGGCTCAGGTCATGATCCCGGGGTCCTGGGATCGAGCCCCGCATCGGGCTCCCTGCTTGGCGGGAAGCCTGCTTCTCCCTCTCCCACTCTGCCTGCTTGTGTTCCCTCTCTCGCTGTGTCTCTCTCTGTCAAATAAATAAAATCTTTAAAAAAAAAAAAAAAAAAAGTCATGCTGAGTGAAAGATGCCAAGACACAAAAAGACACATATTCATTCCATTTATATGAAATATGCAGAATAGGCAAATCCATAGAAACAAAAAAAAAATCAGTGGGTGCCAGGGGCTGGGGGCAAGGGGAAATGGGGAGTGGCCCTCTGGTTTGGGGTTTCCTTTTGGGTTGGTGAAGACTTTCTGAAACTAGATGGAGGTAGTCGCTATACAACATTGGGAATGCACTAAATGAGACTGTATTACACATTTTTAAGAGATTAAAATGGTCAATTTATGTTATGTGAATTCTAATTCAATAAAAAATCATTTGGTTCCTATTTAAAAATTATTTTGACCCCTAAACCTTGAGATTACTTAGTGAAGGACATGTTTTTATTTTTATTTTTATTTTTTTTAAAGATTTTATTTATTTATTTGACAGAGACACAGCAAGAGAGGGACCACAAGCAGGGAGAGTGGGAGAGGGAGAAGCAGGCTTCCTGCTGAGCAGGGAGCCCGATGCAGGGCTCGATCCCAGGACCCTGAGATCATGACCTGAGCCGAAGGCAGACGCTTAACGACTGAGCCACCCAGGCGCCCCAGTGAAGGACATGTTTTTAATCTGAAAGTTTCAAAACTATAGATTCTTCTTTTTTAAAGATTGTTATTTATTTGAGAGAGAGAGAATGAGAGAGCGAGAGAGAACATGAGAGGGGTAGAGGGAGAGGGAGAAGCAGGCTCCCCGCTGAGCAGGGAGCCGGATGCAGGACTTGATCCTGGGGCTCTAGGATCATGACCTGAGCCAAAGGCAGTTGCTTAACCAACTGAGCCACCGAGGAGCCCCGAAGCTATAGATTATTAAGCCGTCTCTAGATAACCTTCCAACCCCTTGTTAGCCTAAGAGATGTTAGTCCGATTTCTAAATCCTATATATGACTTTCAAGTCTGATTGAAAGTTGATTTTTTTCAATCATGATATAGTTGGTAAACTCTCATTTGGAAATGGAATGCTGGCTATTTTAAATCAGAAAACCAAGATTCTAGAGACTTTCTCTCTGAGAATCGAGAGAGGTCAAACCCTTCCACCGAAGGGTCAGTCAGCCCATGTCGCTCTTCATATCATCTCCAAAGAAAGAGTTCATGATTTATTGTGCAAATTGATCATCAGAATGGACATTTACTTTTCTTTTTTTTTTTTTTTAAGATTTTATTTATTTATTTGACACACAGAGAGTGAGCACAAGCAGGTGGAGTGGCAAGCAGAGGGAGAAGCAGGCTCCCTGTGGAGCAGGGAGCCTGATGTGGGACTCGATCCCAGGACCCTGGGATCATGACCTGAGCCGAAGGCAGACGCTCAACCATCTGAGCCACCCAGGTGCTCCTGTTTTCTTTGCATTTACATCCTATCTACTTTGAAGAAGGATCTGAAGCACTGTGTTATTCTTGTGAGTACAGTGATCTTTATGGTCTTTTAAGTTGTAAAATTTCAGGAGTACTAGAAAAGTTCTCTTCCCCCAAAACTACACGCTCACACGTCTGCAATCCTAGATTCTGTAAGAAGGTGTAATGACTGCTGGAGATGGCAGGGTCTTAACGCCCCACGAGTGTCAGCCCCACTGTGGGGTCTATAACAGGAGAAGAAGCACATGCGGCCCCCTGGCACCTTCTCCACTCCGTCAATGCAGGGCTAGCACGGGGGACCTGAATATCCCCCCCCCCCCCGGGCGAGCCCATACTTAACTGTCATTGCCAGAGGGGCAGCTTAAGAAGGACAGGTTTCCTGCTTACAGCCCGCAGCTACAGTGCGTATTTCTGACTTGGGGTTTTCCTGCTCCCTCTCATTTGGGAGAAAGCAAAACTCGAGTGACCCACACACCCTGAAGCACCTTTCCTTGGGCACAGGTTCATGCGTTTTCCGGAACTGGCATGGGAGCGTAGTTGAAACTGCCGCAGAGGCCTGCATTTCACCAAATCCTTCCGGCGACCCGAGCTCAGCGCCAGGGAGCATGGAAGGTATAACATAACATACCACTGATGAACGTTCCTCACGTGACTCACCTCAGAAGCACGGCCCCGCTCTGCGCCTTACCCTTTCTGTGGAAAACATTCTCCAGGGCCCTTGGAAGAGGATGACTTATGTCAGGGGATATTTTTAGGAATCCGTTAACTGGCATTCAGCATAACAAGGCAGCATCCAATTGGAGAGGAACGCTGAGCCGTTACCCACAAGCCGTTCTGAATACTGTAATTGTGCCACGGTTTCTTGGTGTGCGGACTGAGTCACCTTCCAGGGAGGCAGGAGGGGAAAACAGAAGAAGGCTGTTGCTACAACAGGGAATTTGATGTGATGCTAAAGAGAACAATAGCATCCTTACCTGTATCTTTATAGGATCACACCTGCTCCCTCCAAGCTCATCTGGTATACCCGGCCATATCTGACAAAGTCACTCCAGGGCATTTTAAGGATCACATTAATATCAGCACTGGACTTAGAGCAGAGTCTAATAAGCGAAAATGCTTTTTGGACAAGATTGAGTCCAGAAGGTGCTCATACACTTGCCCCTTGCGTGTCAGACCACTGGACAAGAACACAATGACACAGCAGGGATGCCGGAGAAGCTGTGATGGCCTGGACCCTTTTCTGGAAGGTTGGAAGTCTCCCACATGTGTGTGTGCATGTGTGCACATGTTGGTATGTGTGGGTATGTGCATGTTTGTTGTGAGTACGATTGTGTGTGTTTTGTACATATGTATGTTTTGCTTGTGCATGTGTGGGTATTGGTGTGTATGTGTGTGTTTGTGTGTAGGGGTGTGTGTGTGTGTTTTAGTTACCAAACACCCGTTCCAGCTACATCGGTCCACCAAGCAACTGCGGGGTGAGTGAGTGAGTGGTTTGCAGAGTTTTCAAAGCTGAGAAATGGAATCTTTGTTTCAGTAGCAGAAAAAGGAAATCCTGCCATCCAATGCCGAGGGAGCAAGGACTCAGTATGGTGTAGTTTAACTAACGGTGGCAAGAATTTCACATTCTCCAGTAATGATCAAAAGCCAAACAAAACAAACAAACCAATGTCCAAAACGCAAATTCTTTCCCGTTGGCCTGCCATTTTCCCATTTCTTCCACTGTTGCTGCTCTCCTCTTGGTTTTTGCTCCGGCCTGGTATTTAGATTAGTCTTCCACGATGGTTTGCCGGTCCGTACAAGCTCTAGCCGCTCCTCCACCGGGCGCGCCAGTCCGTGCGGGCGGATCCTCTCCCCGGCGTGGCCTGCGTGGAACCCACATTCATGAGCGCGCACGGTGCTTCTCTTCGGAGCGGCGCGCTCGTCGCCCAGCGCCCGCCCGGCCACAACCTCTCCCTCCTCCCCACCAGCACTGTTCCCACAGCCGGGGCCTTCCCACTGAGGTGCCAACAGCCACTGTAGAGAGCAAACTGGAAAGCTGATGTTTCCTTTTAAATAAGCAATGGGTCACCGATCCAGCTCAGGCGAGAGAGAAAAGCAGATCCCCAATTTCACCGTGAATTCAAACCACTATAGCACAGTCCTTTGCTGGAAAAGAAAGAACAAACACACCACATAAGATTTTTACATTCAGGGGAGCCTGGGTGGCTCAGTCGTTAAGCAGCTGCCTTCGGCTCAGGTCATGATACTGGGGTCGTGGGATCGAGTCCCACATCGGGGTCTCTGCTCCGCGGAGAGCCTGCTTCTCCCTCTCCCACTCCCCCTGCTTGTGTTCCTGCTCTCGCTATCTCTCTCTCTCTGTCAAATAAATAAAAAAAAATCTTTTAAAAAAAAAGATTCTTACGTTCAAACTTTGACAGTGGTTTTCTCTGTGTTTCATTGTGGGTGGAAAGCACAAATAGCAGTCTTTTTGACAGAGTGTTTGGCCTGGCCCAAATTAGGTAATTCATACAAAATCTTGTTTTGGTGCGATCCCCAGTCATCTTTCCAGACTCAAAAATATTTGGCTAACCTGGAGAAGCAATTTTATCCAAAATGGCCACATTTAAGAACTACTGATTATTAAAATGAACAGTCCAGAGATGATTTTGTTGTTTAAGTTATAGTCAAATGCTCCCATTTAGATGCAAGTAGGATAAGAAAAAAAAATACTTTAAAGATAGTTATCCCTTGTCTTTCATAGGTATGATGTGCAAATGCCTATATACTTAATTTAGTCATTATACCCTTCCAAATTCCCACTAAATTATCTATTTCTTCAAGGCACTTGGATATGCAGGGTATTTTCCTAGTATCAGCACAGTGTGCGGGGCTTGATATTTGCATGTTTTCCCAGTTATTGTTGCTCAGCTCATGATTATAAGGGGGAATAATATATATATATATATATACACATATATATACACACATATACATATATATATATCTATATATACACATATACATATATGGCCCTGGCTCCACAATTTTATCTCCACACTATATATAAAATACAGCAATCAGTGTGGAATGTTGTTTTTGTACGTGAATGAAAATATTTGAAAGAAAATCCTTAAATATACTTATAAGTGGAGGGTCAGGAATAGCACGAGACACAGTAACTGTATTCCAACTCAATGATTCAGAACCTCTGGGCACCTTGTTTTCTTTCCTCCCATCACCTAGTCACCAAGTGTAAGAACACATTTCTGTGGCTGGAACATTCTATCAGGTTAACATGGCCCAGTCTATGAATCACGGAGCCCCAGACTTCACATAACACAAGGGCTGACATGCTCTTTTCCCACCGCTGTGTCCCTAGGGTCCATCACCGTGCCTGACGGAGCTCACGTGCTCCAGAATCACTATGTACAAATGGACCAAAAAAGCCCTGGCTTCGCAGGAGGCCCCTTCCCCCTTCCCTAGGTACTTTTCTAGAGAAGGAAGGAGGGGAAAACTAACTAAAACCTGCCATACAGGCTTTAAAGCTCCCAGTCATCACAACTTCTAACATCTTTTCATCTACCAGAGTGGAATTACAGGACCCTGTTTCACAACTCACATTTCATGAGATCAAGATACATTACAAAAAAAAAACCCCAAAAAACAAAAAAACAAAAAGGAATATGGTCTTGGTCACCTTTCCATTTTGTCGTAAACACTACCATGTCCTGGTTTTGCCTTTGTTTTGATGGCGAGTCTTACTTTTTATCAAGTAGACCACAAGTGCTCCAGCAGCCAGACATGACCTCTGTGTCTCCCAGGAAATGCCACTTGTTCTGTCAAATGTCCACTATAATTCTATAAAGGGCTCGTGTCAGCCCAGGCTGTGACAGGAGAGCACCACAGACGGGGGCGGGGGGCCAGGTAGCTTAAACAACAGACCTCTGTCTCTCTCAGCTCTGGAGGCTGGAAGTCCAGGACCAAGGTGCCGCTGATTAGTTCCTGGGGAGGGAGGGCACTCTTGCTGGGGCGCAGACAGCATGCTCCTCTGTGTCCTCACGTGGCAGAGACACAGAGGGGTCTGAGGTCTTCTCGTCCTCTCCAAGGGCACTAATCCCACCATGGGGGCCCCACCCTCATGACCTCATCTGACCCTAATTACTTCTCACAGGCCCCGCCTCCAAATACCACTCAACTGGGCTGAGGCTTCAACATACAGGTTTGGGGGACACAGACATTCAGTCCACAGCCCCTCATTGTTGAGGACCATAACACGTATGCATTTGTTGGCTCTGAATTCATGTGAAGAGAGGAGTCATCAGCCCTCCACCTCTAACACAAAACAAGGAAGCAAATAAGCAGCAAATTTACATTTCTGCAGAAGATCACAAATCTTTTAGACATAAACTTTTGTTTAGTATATCCTCTGATATCTAATTGGATCTCAGTATTTTTTCAATAAATAAATGAACGGGGCTGGACCTCAGTAATCTAAGAGAATGTTATCTATAAAGCCGAACTAAGCCAAATAAATGATTTAACCTCGTGACTAGAGTGTAATGGTTTTTTTTGTTTCTGTACTAAAAAGTGTCTGCCCCAAAATGACAATGTTGTTTTAGTATAATTGATGTTGAACAATTCCTGCTGACAAGAAGTGGTCAGTAACGTCATTTACTTCTTAAAGTCACTCCTTGTTCAGAATCATAAGACTCTATCATCTGCATCTTTATCTTCCTCTTTCTTATATTCATAAATGATTTTGCCCCAAGTTTGGTGAAGTATTGAAAAAGTGAGTAGCTAAGAACACAACCATCTGCACTCAAAAATCGTCTCTCTCAGAAAGTAAAGATGTGTGCATAATAGTTACGCATTATTAGCTCACTTATTTTCATCAATACGTTTTTAATAGACCCATCCCTTAAACTTTTATCATTTTCCCCCAAACTCCTAGTGATTCGGGATTACTCATTTTAATGAGTCCAAGAGAGAGCTTATGATAAAAATCAAATATTGAATTATGAGTTGTGGTGGAAAGAACATTAAGCTATAAATTTAATAAATTAAAAATAAATGTTTTGGCTTTGTTACTAGCTAAACTGTATGATCCTCAAAGACTTATTACACCTTCCTAGACTTTGTTTTTATTGAAAATGAGAGTTTGGAATAGGTGAATTCTGATTACTCTTTTAATTGTTAACATCCACTCAAATTTGCCATGAGTTGTGATAGATGGTAAAGCCAAAGGGTTTTGGGGGAGGGGGTCTCAGGATGTTGCACAGACCAGCTAAGGCCAGTATTTCTAGTGGCAGAGACCCCGTACCTACTCATCATGTCCTCTTCTTCCTGGAAACACGGTTGGACCACACTTTTCAGGCTTCTTTGTGGTTGTGGGACAAATTTACAGTCGTTTAACTATGATCAGAAGGGACACACACGTCTTTCATCATGCCCTTTATTTGGAAAATAAAACTTGTCCATGCACAATCCTCAGTGCTCAGGATTCCCCACAGCCCCCTTCACGTGCATGAGCACGGCTGCTGGATGAGCCTGAAGTGGGTGGAACCACAGAGGTAAGGACACTGGTCTCTGAGTCACCACCTGGAGGAGAGCCACGGCCAGCTAGGAACACCCATTCCTGCGTGGTCTCTGAGAAACAAACAGATGGTCACGTTAGAGCCACTCTACGTGTTTGTGAGGATGCTCGTTAAAAGCAACCAGCATTGCCCTAGCTGCTGCCTTCTGTTTCCAAAGCACTGTAGAGATCAGATTTGACGCATTTAGAAGTGACTCCAAACCCGTCAGTCAGGTAATGGGCATAGCAATCTGCGGAGGAGACGCAGACAAGGATGTCCCACTTGTTTGGGGTTAATGTTGGAGTTAATGGCTGGACCTGGAAGGTGTGACTTTTCTTACTACTTCCTCTGTTTCTTTCCCTATTTTAACGCTGTGAAATGTGGGGCTGTCACCCAGACACATATAAATTAACCTCTGAATGTACATTTGTATGTTGATTTGTTCTACTAAATTCCCCTCAGTTCATTACTCAGAGAGCTGTCTCCTGACTCTGTCTTAGACACAGCCTCAGAGGTTTGATTTACATCCTCTTATTTCAATGCCTGTGCAGAGTCAGACAGAGAAGAGACAACCCAGCCAGGAATGAAGGTGCTTTCTCTGCGAAGGCTGACTTGCACCAGGCCCTGCCTGGGTGGCTCCTCCAGCCTCTGAACCTGCTCCTGGTCTCATGCTTACAGAATATGTGGGCGGGATTTCAAAACGAAGAGGGCCAGGGAGACAGGGACACTAACATTGAGGCTCTAACAGCTAAGTGTGTTTTCAGATTATCCCCTACGTGGCGTTAGCACAAATCACGACAAGGAGAAAAGGCTATAAAAGTAAAAAGCTTTTCTCCTCTGCTTTAGTTCTTGGAATCTGGTCTGCATTACTACGTTTCAATTTCTCCATATTTTTCTCAATAAATCATTGCTTTCTACTTCAGCCTGGTGGACTTTATATAATATCTCTATAGGAAATGAGATTTTACATGAGTCCTTGAATATTTGAAGACTGAATTTCTCTGAGTGTGTGCTGTGAAAATGAACATACGTGAGAGCAAAGAAATGTAGGTGAGTCAGAGTAGAGAATTTACGCCTTGATCCCAGGAGGTGACATTTCTACAGTGCTGCATTCCTGGGTAAACAAAGAAACTGTCGAGATGTCCATGTTTCTGGCGTGGATTAAGTGTCTAAATATAGGACAGAAACACATGGTGTGGAGGAGAGGACAGCAACCTATTGGCTCCTTGGCTTGAGATCTGAGACTCGCTTTGCCACCAGCTGCCCGTGCGGCCTCACGCGCGTCAATTCTCCACTCTGGGCCTCCTTTTTCTCATCCGCAGACCAAGCACTTTGTAATGGATGCACTGTGACGCCTGTCCTAAGAACACCAGCAATTACCGACCAATGAGTGTTGGCTGAGTAAGGACCTTACGCTCTAGGAGCTAATGAAAAGGATCATGCTTCTAACTTCTAAGGATGATCTTTTTCATCTGAAATAAAATGTCCTTTAATGCCAATACCAAGCTATTTGAAACTTTATTTGGCTAAATTGAATTATCAAAGCCAAACTGACTGCATAATTCAATTTGGTCAAATACTCCCGTGGCTCAGATGCCCTACCAACCATGTCACACGTAGGCTGTGTGGACACATGTAGGGGCGACAGCACTGGTCTGAGAGTCAGAAGATATTGAATTTACTTAAGCACAGGAGGTTTTGAACTGCCAGAATTTTATATTAAAATGAAATAATTTCCTCTTCAGATTTTATAAGTTAATTCTTGAATAGAATAAATTAATTACCAGGGGAGAATAAAATGCCTTAACTAGAACAAAAGGAATAATGAGAAGGAATATGGAAGTTACAAAAAAAGATGTTTTAAATATACAACTTTTCAAGAGGTGAGCTCTGCACACAAGAATACCCGATGAGTTTCCTATTGCTATTGAAACAAACGTAGTGGTTTTAAACAACGAAATTTATCTTACAGTTCTAGAGGCGAGAAATCCAAAATGGGTCTCCCTGAGGTAAGTTCAATGGCACGCAGGACTGCATTCCCTCTGAAGGCTTCAGGAGAGAATCCATTTCCCGGCGTTTCCCAGCTTCCAGAGTCCTCCTCGCATTCCTTAGCTCATGGCTCCTTCCTCTATCTTCAAAGCCAACAGTGCAGCATTTTCAAATCTCTCCCTGTGTGACTTGGAAAGACCTTTGTGCCTGATTACATGGACTCCCCCCACCAGTATAACCCAGGACAACCTTCCCATCCCAAGGTCAGCTAACTAGCAACCTTAATTCCACCTACAGGCTTAGTTACCTTTCACTACATAACCCAACATATTCACAGATCTGGTTAGATTAAGATGTAGACATTGAAGGGTAGTAGAATATACCACCCAAGAATATGCCACTATGCCATATGGATTATTTTGAGCTGAAGATAACTGAGAGGAAGCAGATAGAAGAAAAGCTCTCTGCCTTCCATCATTTGCCTAAAAGTAGGACATAACTTTGTAAAGGTGTTCTCCCTCTCCCTTCTCTACCAGGAAGGACAAAACTTGATCACAGAGACAACTCTAGATCCTCATCAGCCCAGAGACAGCACCAGAGGAATCTATATAACAGACTTACTAAACTAGCCTTTATTTCTCATTAGTTCTTGATATATTTGCCTTTCTATAATGTGCTGCCCTAGAAACTCAAATTCTTTTCCTTCATCTTGTCACTTCTTTACAAATTTATTGTTTTTTCTTTTTGTTAAGATGCTCTATAAGCCCAAGATCTAACTCCTCTTGGGGTTACTTATCACTGAGTTATCTCATGTATAAGCACAATGCACACATTAACGACCTTGTGTTAATTTTCTCTTGTTAATCTGCCCTTTGTCAGTCTCCTTGGCAGGGCCTCAACCAAAGAACCCAAGATGGGTAGAGGAAAAAGAAAATTTCCCTCTTCTACAACATTTTTGGGGAAGTGCATTAGCTGCCTGTGACAGGTATCTACCCTTTAATATTGGGTAGGTTGTTTCCAATTCATGCAGTCATGGATTTATCCATTCAACAAGCGTTTTTTAAGCACACACTCTATGCCAGACAGTGTGCAGAACCTGTAATCAGAGTGCTGAACAAAGCAGATGGGGGCCCCACCTTCGTGTTGCACCAACTGAGACCCAGAGCTAAGGAGAAAATCTAAGGTAAGCTACAGAAGCACCTCCAAAGTGATCTCAGTGTTTCCAGGGGTCATCTGGAGGGAACTTGTATGTGTTTGGTGCAAATCCTGGTAGACACTGAGAGATGTGTCTGGTTTGGGCCAGTAGGATGGGATTGCAGTTCTCAACACCGAGACTCTGCCAGCTGTCAGGGTCTGGGTATTCACAGGACCTACCCGCAGAACTTCTCTCCCACACTGCCTGGTGAGTAGCTCTCTTAAAAATCAAGGAAGCATCCTGGAGACCAAATTAAGATGGAGGCATGTCATCCTCTGTATTATAATTCCCCTTTCAAAATGGGACATAAGTAATTGGGCTTCCAGGGTCTTAATAAGTGTCTTACACACAGGCAACTATGAAATGACCATGCTCTTATTTTATAGACCTGAGTTTCTGCCAAATGCATTTTCTCCATTGTGCCCAGAGTGGATCCTCTTAAGCTCTTAAACTGAGTTTGGCCTGTCCTCCTGCCTGGACACCATCACATCGCATGACTTCTGCGGGCCGGCTGTCCTATAAGCTGCTGCTTGATGTTAATCCCTAACGGGTGCTCCACGGGAGACAGGTAGGGGTGGGAGAAAATGGGAGAGTAAGGAGGGGAAGGTGAGGATTGCACAGGGAACGACTGCTTCACCCTCCTCTCCCTTCACAAGACTTCTCAGCCCCTACTGCCTCTCCCCTTCCTTTCTAGTATCTTCTCCTACTTGTAGGGAGAAAGTGTCTGGAAGAGAAAGATGAAACTCCATCATAAAACATGATCCAACTGCACTCTGATGGGGGGCTGTCATGGCTGAGCTTCCTGAGTCAGCCCACAGTCACCCAGCGGAGTGTCGCCATGCTCTAGACGGCCCTGTGCAGCCAGGAGCCAGCACATCTGGGCTCATGTCCTGCTTTCCTGCCACAGCACTGTCACTGTCTAGTGCCACTAACAAGAACAGCAAACACTTCCACTAGTGTCCCTGGCTAAGATTTCTAGGTGGAGGTGGGCTGAGCCTGGGGAAGAGGTAACTTCCTAAATGAGAAACAGCCGATTGAATTCCTAGTGTCTGGTGACTGAAGACCGGCATGCAAGTGTATTTGTTAAACATCCCATCCAACCATTGTGATGTTTCTGGCCTTACATCATACCCTCTGAGGAAAATATTTAATATATGGACAAATTTAGGAGCCGCTGTTGGAAACAAAAATAGCTAATCTGTTAGGTAATGCTTGTAGATATTAATAGTAAGCCCTGTGCTTTCAACGTCTACTTCTATAAACAGATCCCGTTTCCTCTGCTGCTAAACTGAAAGCTAATTCTTTATAACTCTCTGCCTACATCTCATTTCAATATGAGTTTTCATTTTAAAATCTTATTGACTTTATTATCTACATAGTGGACTCTTCATCACCAACTCTAGTCAAAGGGATTTCAAAGAAAATGAGGGGAAGACACTGTCGATGTGTTCACACAGCTCTGGTTCTCTGGCTCCTTCTTACAAGGACGGCAATCTCCAACACCTGCTACCAACTCCCCCTTTCTTCTTCTCCTTCTCCTTCCTCCTTCTTCCTCCTCCACTTCCTCTCTTCTAGGAACTCATTTTTGTTCCTGAATAATCACAGTTACACACAAGTTGCTCAGAGAACATTTACTCTTAAACCTGAGTCTTCACCAGCACATGTGGGAGAAAATGCTCCCATCCCACATCCAGTGGGAACTGGATGGCAAAACATCCCCACTGCTGCATCATTCCCCCACCATAAGTTTCACTGAAAAGGGATAGAAAATAACATAAACACCATGCCTGATAAAGTATGAGTGGCAGGGCGTGTGGACAACGTGACTCCATACTGAATCCAGGCGAGTATATGTGTGTCCATGTTCCAAACAGCTTCTGCCAAAGCATTCTGTTTAATGGGAGTGGAGCAGAGTGGGAACGAAGGAAATCTGGATTACCTTAAATATCAAGCTGTCTAGGCCAATGAGATACCCTTGAAGCTGGAAGGTAAATTTCAAGTGTTGAACCGGTCATTGATTTAGGACTAAACGTCTATTTCCTGTGATTAGAATGGACTTATAACTTAAAGTATAACCCCAGCTCACATCGATGAAACACGTAACACAGAAATATAGTCTGCCTGTGACCGAGTCAGCTTTGCAGGGAGGATTAAACATTTAATGGGCAGTAAAAATGACTGTGACTTTTCTTTCTTCGGCCAGAAATATAGTAGGGAATGAGCAACTGTATGCTATGAAAAGTCAATCGACATGCGTCTGTTCCTGGTCTTATTTGCGTCTGGTGCTGTGCTGGGTGATGCAGGAGTGAGGGCAGCAGACAAGAGCTCTGGCCTCAATGGGTGGTTGCTCACAAGACAAGGGGACATGGAAGCAATAACCAGCAGTGCTACAGAAGGGGAGGAAGAGAGTGGCATGGAACTAGGGGCAAGTGTGTGGAGTATGAGCTCCAACTGCTCTCCTTCAAAATCCGGCCCCAGCACCGATGGGACACAAAAGTCTCTGAACCTGAGCTTCCCCATGTAAAAAAGACCAAATGTGATAATACTCGTAAACTGCTCACACAGGGTGCCTGGCACATGGGAGCATTCGCACACATTAGCAATGATTATTTTTTAAGATTTTTCCTATGCAGTAAGTTTTATGTTTAAGTTTCTATGAATTGTACATTATCCAGGCAAACGGTAGTTTTAAACTCTTGAGAACATGTATATTTTCTCTGTCTAAGGTAGGAATTTGTAGATAATAGAATAATCCCTTTGTTTACTCTCACATTCCTATTCCAACTACAGCAGGATCCAGGATGGAAGACCGCCCAAAACGATGTGGTTCGTACCTCCACCTTCCAGGCAGGAAATGCACCTCAGGGGTGGAGGAGGACACCTCCTCTCTTGGCTTGTACGTGACTCCCTGTCTCAGGGCCTGCTGCTGGGGTACCCACCCCGAGACACTGAACTTTGTTTTCTCTTCTTATATTGTTCTTTGTACTACCCATTGTTTAAGAAAGCATAAATTCAAGGAACTCCAGATGCTGTTGTATTTCAGTTAGTCAGCAGTTATCACTCCTATTCATTGGGAGCTTACTTAATGCCAGACATGGCTGTTAGCAGCCTTAAACTAGTACTCCTATGACGAGGTCTATAGAGAAGTGAAATTAAGCACATGTGCTGTGGATGCTGACAGCCTCTGTTCTGCTCTCAACACGTTGATCTGGGGAAGGTCTCTCAACAACCAATGAGGAAGATACCATTATTAGCCCCATTTTGGATGAGTGAGCTGGTAAGTGAGCTGAAGCAAAGTCAGCATTAGGCTCCCTCTAGCTAATGGAAAAGACCTCAAACTTAGGTTTCCGATTTACACAGCCTGACTGCAGCACCAGCTCTACTAGCGCGGATAATCAAAAATCAAGCCTGTTTTATTAATTTGACTTACGTTTCACACTAAAATAAATGGCCAAGTTATTTTTGCGACTTTGCGTTTGTACACGTCTGTGTGTGTATGTGCCGATGTGTGTGCATGTGTTTGTAGGTGTGTGTGTTGCCATAGTCACCAGATATTAGACAGCTAACAGGAGGGCCAAAGGAATTGGGTCGGGCGTATAATTCTGGCTCACAAATTTTACCAAGCGAGCAATGCAGTAAAAACAAGTTTCTAGTCTTTATTTTGATGTAACTCTTCAAGGATGTATTTGAAGACATGCGGTTTTCTTTTTCATTGCGTTAGCCTGTCAATTCCAGTAAATTTTGCTTCTGAGATAAGAGAGGAGGTTAAAATCCATGAAAAGGAAATTAGACAAGATAGAGACTCTAACTTAGAAACAGAGGCCCCCCCTGCTAATGCAAAGAAAATTAAATCATCACTGAAAATATATGCACAAAGGGACTGTGAGTAAATTGTACACATCTGTACTAAACCTGAAGAAAAAAGGTCAGTTTCTCATGATGTAAGTAAATAACCATCTGTGAGAATTGTATTCTTTTATTTTCAGTATTGGCTAAATGTGATGATGCATTCTATTTCAGGCTATGTCTGAAGACAGGAACTGATTCAATTCTATTTGCCTCCAGGATTGTTTGATTCTCCTCCGTATTTTGTTCCTTTTGGCTCAAAATTATTTGAGGTAAACGCTCCCTTTCACCAGCAACTCCTTACTCTACCAACAATATTCCATAACTGATTCTGATCTCACTTCTCATTGATCTTATCTTGTTGGCTCAAAATTCTTATTTATGTGGCTGTATTTAACCTATAACTCTGCCTCTTTAGATGCCGGCATTATTTTTATAGCCTTTCTTATTTCTCAGAGTGCCCAGATCTGATATTCACTCTAGTTGCTGGGATAATACCTATCTTGGTGAATCTCTTTCATGGGTCTCCATGATCAGGAGTCAGGAAGAAAGGATTCTGACATATTTTAATGATAAGTGGTCACAGGAGTTAACAAAAGTTGAGAAAAAGTTGAATAAATTTTTAGGCTTATCAAATTATTTACACAGGACCAAATAATTCACTCTATTTCATTTTTATTTATTTATTTATTTATTTATTTATTTATTTATTTTTTGTGGTGAGAGATGAAATGTAATTTAGAACCTAGATTCTTTGTAGGTGGTTAGCAAGCAGACATCCAGACCAAGCAAGGAAGTAGGATTCTGAAGAAGCAGGAGGACACACTAAATACAACAAGAGGCTGTGGAAGGGTGAACATGAAAGAGAGTTGCCCCAGCCCAGCACCTGCCCTGAGGCTCTTTCTGGGCCTTCCTTTACTGCATACCAAGATGGCCCCAGGGCTTTACAGATTTATTAAACTGCGTCCTTGATCCTAGAAGAGCAAGCTATGAAACAAGAAAGGGATAAGCCAGAAATCTAAGCAGCAGCAAAGCAGAGCTGTCCTTGGATGTTTGCCAGGCAGGTTGGCCGCCCACACGGCTGGGCGGGGGCTCCGCGGGCCCCTGCGGTTTGAACACCTGTGGTTTTTTCTCACTCCTGCGTGATTCATCTTTCTATCACCAAATTCTGACTCTAGGCTGAGTCTGGTGTGTGAGCCAGGCTTTCACCGGTTCTGAGATACATTTCCCAGGCTGGTTTTGACACTTAGAAAGATCTGAAAGAGAAATTATAAGGACCGGTTTGGCCGAAGGCAAGAAATCATGTCTCCGTGGGATGAAAGGAAATATTTACTTAGAAAGCTATATATTTCTTAATGAGTAAGACTTCATCACTTACCAAAATAAAAGTGTTTTAGGATTAAAAAAACAAATTATTTCATGTATTCTCAGGCATGGGAACCAACATACTGTCTTATATATGGCTGTGTTTTATAAAGTCATGAAAATGCAGCTTTCTTAAAGATAGGAAATGGGCAATTTTCTAAGTTCAGTCTTTGTAGTATCTGTTGGCTGTGCACGCTGATTCTCACGTGCTACCTCTATAATAATTAACATATTTGACAACCCAATGACACCCTTCCCGCTTATACTAATAAAGATTCTAGACATCCTAGTATTGCATGACTAACTGAAGCCTCTGTGGTGGTAGAGTAGACAAGTACGTCACCGGTCTCTTGCTTCAGAAGAACATAGATAATTCCATACCTGAGGCACTCCAAACATTCCCTTATTGTCAGGGCAATCAACACACAGATTCTGTTAACCAACGTGTTAATATAAATGAAATAGGGATGGATTAACATAAAACCTTTTAGAATTTCATTCGTCATTAGGGGCCTGGTAGAGATGAGCAAATCATTAACATTTTAGATATTCTAGTGGTTTTAATAACTTTAACTTCCAATCAGGTCAAGATGCATATCTAAATCTGTGTCTAGCACTGTGACTATAATGATAAAAGGAAAACCCTCTTGCAAGAAATATGAAATTATGAGCAAAAGCATCAGAACACATTTAATTTATTTAAAATAAAATGAAATGTATGCATAGAAGACAACACTGAGGGCTTTCTCAGCCTGAGTTCTGGGGAAGAGAAAAAAAAAGAGTTGGTAGAACTTGAAACCATAAGCACGCACCTGGGATATGTTTTGAGAACGTGTATTTACACTACTCACAAGGTCCAGAAACCATCAAACTAAGACATGAACTCAAGAATTATTCCCAGGCCAGTTGCTTGCCTGGGGCTCTTGGCAAAAGTAAATACAAATCCACAATGGGAGATGTTCACAGTCTAGGCCACAAGGGTTCCCCACTACGAAAAAGAGCCTTCCATCAATGAGTTACACAACAGGACATGAATGAAAGTGTGCAAAACTAAAGTCAAGATTTAATGATCTGAAATAATAAAATAGAAATCTGAAGACTATTATAAAAAGAATATAACTAAAATGCTCAAGGCATAAATATAATCAAAATCCTAAAAAAAAAAAAAAAAGAATAAGGCACAATGAAAAAAGAGTACATGAAACCCACTAGCACTTAAATTTAAAAATACAGCCTTTGAAACTTAATGGATGGATCTAAAAGCAGGTGTAATACAATCAAGGAGAGACTCGGAAGAAGACAAGGAAACAATGCAGAAAGACACCAAGAAATATTAGCAGGAGGACAAGAAAAGGACATGAACCTGCGGGTGGGGTGGAATGAAACAGTTCAGCATTTGTGTCCGTGGAGTTCGGCAAAACCAGGAGAGAAAAAACTGTGGTCAGGCCAAAGGTCAGAGCCGCAGAGTTTCTACATAGAAAGTAAATGACAAAGGAAGAAGATCTTACCCAGGGAGAACAATTTTTAGTCTAAACATAGATTTCTTAATAGAAGAAATCCAAAATAATAATGATAACAAAAATAATAATTTAGAAATTACGAAATTCTTCTAAATAATCCATTGACCAAAAAACGCCATCATAGTAAAAATAAAATAGCATTGCAAAACAATATAAGCACTATTTAAAAAAAGAAATTCATATGATATAGCTAAATTTGCATTTGGAGAAAAATAGGTTACCATTAAATGCATATATTAGGAAACAAGAATAACAAAATTACTAAGCAAAATTTTCAACAACAAAAATTTAAGTTACCATAAATAAACCTCAAAATCCAGAATGTTTCACAGAATAAGTTTGAGAGCACAATTAATGAAGTAGAAAACTGTGTATCGATAGAAAAGGTCAAAAAATTTACTCTCACTCTGAGGGTCAGAGAATTTACTTTTTACAAACTGTGAAAAAAAGATAAACTCTTAAAAGGTTTAAAGAATAAAAATAAGGAAAAGGTGTATGTACATAACAAGAGAAATGAAATTATGACAAGTAACTCATATACTTAAAAATGAAAAATGTATTTTATAGAAATAAGTTATACTGACAAATTAAAAATGTTACATAAAATGAACTTCAAAAATACATAAATCACAAAAAGTATAAGAGAAAAACTAAAAGATTGAAAGGCGCTTTTGAATCCGTGTAATTAGATTAGTGGGTAAAAATGTATCCCTCAGTAAAACTCTAGGACCAGATGAGCTTAAGTAATATTTTCCAAACCTTCAAGGAATGTAGTCCCATTTTTATACAAACTCGACAAGTGAGAGAGAAAAAAAGATAGACGGTCTCCCCAACTCATTAAACAATGCTAAAATGACCTTGATTTCAAACCAAGATAGTATAGTGTAAGGAAAGTTCTAGAATAATCTCACTTTCAAATGTGGATGTAAAAATTCTTATATATGATATTAGCATACCGATTCAACCAATTTTTTAAAGATTTTACTTATTTATTTGACAGAGTGAGAGAGCACAAGCAAGGGGAACAGAGAAGGAGAGGGAGAAGCAGGCTTCCCATTGAGCAAGGATCCCCAAGTGGGGCTCCCTGAGATCATGACCTGAGCCAAATGCAGACGCTTAATAGGCTGAGCCACTCAGGCACCACATCAACCAATGTTTTAAAAAAGGATAACACAACATGGTTGATTTAGATACTATCAAATTAAATATGAGTTAATAGTAGAAATTCTATCAATTTAATTCTCCACTCTCATAGAATGACCTTAATAAATGGGACAGCACGTCAGAGCCACAGAGATAGCCCACATTTATCAAACAACATTTATTTGTTTATAGCTGAGTGGCCTCAGTGGCCAGAAATCATATAGACAACTTAGAAGCAATTATCCAATCAGCTGGACATTTGTAATTTTTTGGAAATGTTATAACTCACACTTGGCGATGGGGTAAGTGAAACCCCTGTCTATGATGCATGACACTGTGACCATGAAAAGGGCTTGGAATCAGAGCGTGGGAGCGAGAAGGAAAGTCCCAGACATCTACAGCTCTAGATCTAACACTGAAAGCCTCAGTCTGGGGTAATACCCATAATTCCCTTGGGAAAGTAACCCCATAATGCTTTAAGATGATACAAGTCTTTCCTTAATGGTTAAGTATCTCTATCTACCCTGAATAATTATGGCATTCATGGAGACAAAGTGAATTAAACTTACAGAATCAAAAATGTTGATAAATACAGAAAAATGTGTATTTTAAGTAAATTCATCTGTTATCATTTTAGAATATATAACAAGATGACATTTTAATTCCAATTTAAGATGATGTGAGTGAAACATTTTTATTATGTTATGATTTGAAATCTTGTTAAGTTTATAAATGGTATTGAAATAGATAAGAGAAATTAAAAATTGCTCTCTTTATTAGTTTATTAGATTTTTAATATCTACTTCTGAGCTAGGGAATGCAAATCTATGAGGCAATGGAGATGATTAAAAATGAATTTGAATATATTACATTTACATAGTTTGAAATGTTTAAAGGTATTTAATTAATTAAGCTACGAAAATACCTTTACATTATGGTTAAAAATTTGATTTTTTTATTTCAGTAAATCAATGGTTAAGTATTTAAGCTAATTTAACACCTAAATTGTCTTTACTTTGATCCAAAGGCTACCCTTGCAGCAGTCTCTCAATCCCTGTCCCCCCAAAGAACAACAACGAGCCACCTTTCACCTCAGCAAGCTCATTAACAGATTCAGAAGACTAAAGTATGGTAATCTTTTATGCTTAAGAAAAATCTCTGATAAAATTTAACACCTATACACTCTACTGGCAGGTGTTCTAAGGAGTTATAGGGATGGAAGATTGGAAGAGAATGTTTTCCTTAACTCATAGATGGCGTATTCCCAAAGTCTGAGTAAACCGCACTACTTAATGGTGAAATCTTAGAATCGTTTCTATTACAATTTGGGAACAAGATAAGTCATTAACAAGTCCATTACCAGAGCTTCTTTTTAACATTACCTGGAATTTCTAGATAATGCAATAACATCCACAAATGAAATAAGTTATAAAGATTGGAAAAGAAAAGAAAAATCTTACTATTTTACCAAGCATATTATTTTCTACTTGGAAAGTTAAAAATAAGCTACAGAATCATATTAAAACTAATAAGAGAATTGTATCTGGCGTACAAAATCAATGTACATTAATCAACAGTATTTGTAAACACTAGCACAAACAACTGGAAAACATGATTTTTAAAAGATATAATCTAATAGCTCAAAAACTGTACATAAGAATACATATAACTAACTGAAAGACTTTTATGTCAAATAAAAAATACTGAGAGGTATAAAACAAGATCTAAGTGAATAAAGAGTAAATTCTATACATGTCTGAAAAGAACAATTCTATAAAAATACTCTCTCCCAAAGTAGCTATAATTTCAATGTTAATCCAACCAGAATCCTAACAGGTTTTATGATAAACATGTACAAATATACACATGAAATATGTATTAATATACCTATGAAAAATACAGGGGGAAAGTGATTTAAAAAAAAATCTAACATTTGCATAGCACTTACTAAGTGCCAGGCACTTTGCTAAGTACTTTAAATATTATAACTCCTTTGATCCTATTAAAAAAAAAAAAAAAAAACCTAGGAGATAATGGTATCATCTGCATTTGGAGGAACTGATTGGTTAAGCAACTTGGCCAAGATCAAACAATCAGTGTGAGAGCAAGGGTCTGAAGTCTTCAGGACACTGCTTCTCTAACAAACCAATAGAAATACACAGCTGAGGACACTGTCAAGACCACCAATGGGAGACTCCTATTACAATATATTGTTACTTAGTAAAATGCTATGGAAAAGAAACCTTGTAGAGGGATGGAAAAATAGACCGATGGAATAGAAATGCAAACCCTGAAGGGGACTTGTCAGAACATTGGGGCTCCACACACGATAAAGCCTGAGATATATGAATATGTGTTGGAAGTTGAAAAGGGACCATTTACAAACTGTCCAAGCAGAGCTGGCTGTTCATCCTAAATGCACGTTAGGTTAGATCCCTACCTCACTACCTAGAGACATAAAGTCCAAATAAGGGGCGCCTGGGTGGCTCAGTCATTAAGCGTCTGCCTTCGGCTCAGGTCATGGTCCCAGGGTCCTGGGATCGAGCCCCACATCGGGCTCCCCGCTCAGCGGGAAGCCTGCTTCTCTCTCTCCCACTCCCCCTGATTGTGTTCCCTCTCTCGCTGTGTCTCTATCAAATAAATAAATAAAATCTTTTAAAAAAAATAAAAAATAAAAAAAAAAATAAAGTCCAAATAACCTGAAGGTCTCAATACATAAAAACTGTAATGATTTTGAAACAAAAGTAGGAAAACATCTTTGTTACATTTGGGGAAGGAGACTTTTCCCTCAGGTAAATCTTAGAAAGCAAACAATATGGAGGAAAACAAAAGATTGACTAAGTTTGATTTTATTAAAATTTAAACCATATCAATGAAAAATAAAATCACCGGGCGCCTGGGTGGCTCAGTTGGTTAAGCGACTGCCTTCGGTTCAGGTCATGATCCTGGAGTCCCGGGATCGAGTCCCGCATCGGGCTCCCTGCTCAGCGGGGAGTCTGCTTCTCCCTCTGATCCTCCCCCTCTCATGCTCTCTGTCTCCCATTCTCTCTCTCAGATAAATAAATAAAAAATCTTTAAAAAAATAAAAAATAAAAAATAAAAAAAAAAGAAAAAGAAAATCACCAACTAAATAAAATAAAACACACGTTAGAAAAAGATGTCTAGTCTATATAAAAAAGAAAAGATCATTATACAGGATATATTGGACTCCTACAAATACATAGAAAAAGAAACTATTAAAAAATAGGAAAATAGACAAAAAGAGTCACAGATAGGAAGTGGAATTGCTTATAAGCTTATAAAAGGTGATTGGTTTCAGTAGCCGTCAGAGAAATATAAATAAGCCCATAATAGAATACAATTAAATACCCCAACTACCGCTACAGATGAATGTCTGATAGCAACAACTGGGCACAAATGGAGGAAATAAGATTGTACATTGTTTGAGAGAGTGTAAACTGGTACAATAGCTTCAGATAGCAATTTTGCGATACTTGGTAAAGCTGAAATACATATATTCTAAACCAGCCGTTCTCCAGGTTAATCGTGGACCCTAGAGAATAGACTCTTACATGTTCACTAGTTTAGGTGTGCAGACTGTTTGTAGCAGGGTTTGAAAGAGAGGAAAAGTGGAAACAATTTAACTGTCACTTAGAAGGTGAATACATAATAACATGGTTTATTCATGCAGTGGCATTTCATACAGCTGCTACAATGAATGAACTGAATCTATATTTGCAGAGCTAAATCTCCCAATTACAAAGTACAGAGGAGAAAACAAAGTCACGAAAAGATATAAACAAGATGAAAAATGCATATACATTAAAAAAAACACTGCAGTGTGTATTATTTATGGATGCATAGCTATGTGCTAGAAACACAGACACAGATACAGAAAAGGTATAAGTAGAATTTCCAAGAGCAGTTGATTCTGGGGCAGATGGGGAGGAAAAGGGTCATGTAAAGTTTTAGCTGTATCTTTTCAGTTTTGTTTCTTAAGAAAGATACTGATACATAAAAATACAGAAGGATAGAGGGAAAAAGACAGTATGTGTGACTGAGTAAGTGAGAGGGACATGGAGCGAGCTTGCGGACAACTTGTTAATCTTGGTGGAGGATACATAAGAATACTTGATAACATTTCCTGCATTTTTGGCATGTTTGCAATGCCTCAGTAATTATAAAAATTATGTGAAAGGTCTATACCAAATACCCTACATTAACAAAATAAGTACTTTCAACAAAATGTGAGGTATATGTGGGTCTATGTGTAGAAAAAGTGCAACAGAATTTATACACTATAGTGTTACTTTTACAAAATACCCTTTAAAAGTAAGAACAGAGTTTCTAGGTTATTTTGATGTAAATTTAACCGAAAATAATAATCTGATCTGATAGCGATTGAGAAGATCTTGGAGTGTTATGGTAATAGTTTTAACACATGCAATTGTTGCTGTCATTTCCATGGTATGCCTGGAAAAGCTTTTCTTTTGAAAAATGGATAAAGAAAGAAATATGAAATCCAGATGTATATAATGCATACATAATTTAAAACAAGAACTATAGCCCACAAAGTCATATTTAGGATAACTTATTAAAAATGCTACTGAATTTTATCGAAAAGTACTGAACTTATCCTGATGGAAGATTCACTGAAACTTTTAAAGAAAGCACCTACACAGCATAAGTTTACAGATGTATACGATGTATATGTACCTGAGACGGAGAGAATGGGGAAGAAGCCAGGGAGGGGGAGGGGAGAGAGAGAGAGAAAATGTGCTAGATTATGTTTTTTAAATCTCTTGTAATGCATCACAGAGTTGGCAGTTAGCAGGAAGTCCGGACGACCTTCAGAGGCCCCAGAACAATGAGTGAGCATGAGTTCCAAGAGGCTAGAGGGCTACGGCCAAGAACGTCGGTGACCAAGAGTAAGCACAGGGCACACAGGGGCAGGAGCTCAGCACCCCATCCTCCCCACCCCCAGAGCAGTTACTGGGACACTTGAAGAGTGACGTGTTTGTAGGTAAACAAGAAAAAAACTGAAAAAGAAGCTTGTTCTCTGGGTCTCGGCCCTGGGTGGCCACGAGGAGGAAAACCCATCACCTCAAGTTGGCCCTTGGTAGTGCGAGGAGCTAGAATTCACATCACGCAGCAGGCGGAAAGGAAAATGTACTATTTATGTAAAATAGACCCTTCTCAGAACTGTGTATGGGGCAGGCACCTGGAAGAAGCAACCACAAATTCTCTCTTGAGGAAAGTACCCTGAAGCTCCATGCAGAGAGGCAAAGTGTCAGACTCCAAGCACTGGAAATATTTTCATTTCCTGACATAAATGCATAAAGGAAATAAGTTTAGAAGGCATGAAAATATGGATGTAAAAATTTCAGCCAAGTTTCAGACGCCACGAAAACGATGCAACAGACTTGAAAAAGAACCTACAGAAATCTTATAAATTAAAAAAAAATCATTGATATTAAAAGCAGAATATAGTAATTGACTTTAAAACCCAGTATGTGTGGAAATCTAAACAAATTTAGTGTGCTGGTAAGTATATCAGGGGCGGGGGGTAGAATTCTCTGCATGTACACCAGAAAATGGAAAAAAGAACAATTATAAAAAAAAAAAGAAAGAAATGGGCAGAAACATGGATTATAGACTGAAAACACCCAGCATTTATCAAAGGGGACCTCGGGACCTTGGAAAGAGAAGCAGGATCATGAGGAAAGGCGAGATTCAGAGGCAGCAGTGAAACTTCTTTTGGAAATGCAAATCCAGTGAGCCCACTGAACTCCCCATCTGCAAATCTCCTAGGCAAGCCATATAGCAGCAAAGGCAGTGAGGTATTTTATGTTGCAGAATAACGTAAAAAACAGGCTTCCCACAGAGAAATAGCAATTAAACGAACAGAAACAGCTAACGCCCGATTTCAGTGGAATAGTCTCTTCAAAATGCTGAGAAAAAAAAATTACTATCAACCTGGAGTTTCATATTCAGTGAACTCAAGAATGAGGACAAAATAAATATATTTTCTTTCAGAGAAAAACTGAGAGTTTATCACCAACAAACTCGTGTTGGTAGATAACGTTTAAAGAATGTCCTTCAGAAAAAAAAGCAAAATGATTCCAGTTGGACAATGTGGAATCAGGAGGTGTGGAGGGAAGGAAGTTAAGAATGTGTGTATGAAGCAATAAAGTAATGTCTAATTTGTGACACCAGAATAAGACCTAACTATCCAAAAGCACAATATGGGAATTGCAAAAACTGAACATAGTTAAAATATTTAAGGTTCTTGACTTATCTGAGAGTGTGGTATGAACAGTGCTTAAATCTCGATTTCATTAAGTAAAATGTGCATGTTAAAATTTCCGGGGTAACCTTAAACAAATAGACATTGAATTTATAACTTTTTAAAGGGTAGAATAAAAATGGGGACACACCAATTCCTCAATTAATGCAAACAAAGCTGCATGAAGAAAAGTAAAGCACAGAAGAAGCAGAAATGAGATGTTGGAAATGAATCTAAATATACAGTAAACACCATAAACGGGAAAGAACTGAATCATCTGGTTAAAAACAAAGACTGTCAAGCTCGATTAAAAATATCTAGCCATATGCTCTTTACAAAAGACACACCTAAAATAAATTTGAAAAGTTTGCATCATACAAAGCATAAAAAACCACCCAGTTAAGAATTAATAAAAATATAAGCAAACAAACACACAAATTTTAAAAATCCTTAATCCAATATTTAATATTTAAAATCCTTCTGACAAAACGCTGTCTCAAAAGTATTGATAATCCTGTATCATTAAAGAAATTAACTCAGTAATTCACAATATTTCCACTAAGAAAATAACAATCTCTGTGAGTTTTGTAAAATCTACCAAACATACAGAAAACAAAACTCCTCTTACAGAAATATTTCCAGAAAATATAAAAAGTGGAAATAGTCTGATTTATGAGACAAATGATGCCTTACCATCACAACCAGAGTAACGCAATGGAAGTACAGAAAACTGGCCTCCAATCTCACAAATGCATCAAAAGGAATGTACTATCGTCCCAGCAAGTTTTTCAGCATAAGGAAAATAATTAAGGTAATTTACCATGTCAACAAATGGACAGAAATAAGCTAAACGATCATCTATTAATGCAGAAAAAGCAGGTGATAATACTGAACAATTGCTCATGATAAAAATGTGAGTGAACTGAGAATAGAAGACAGCTTCTTTAATCCAATAAACATTATATACAAAAAAACCCAAAATGGTAACAATTTTCATGTTCCATGGTGAAATGCAATTATTCCCTTTACGTTCAGGTAGTCTGTGCACAAGACAAGATTGTGTCTGGTTTTCTCTTCACCTTTGTCCTGGATATCTTAGCCATTAGAGTATGATTAGGAAAAAAAATCAAAAAAGAATTTAAAAAGAAGACACACATATGCCATTATTTAGGAATGACATGATCGCTTTAGCCCAAAACATAAATATGTAATTAGAATTAATAAGATGAAGTAGTGGTGCTTTAAGATGTGGAAATAAACAATGGAAGGTGTTGGCAACAAACAAAACATGATGAAATGTTTAACGATACATTTTTAAGGAAGATCTACATATAGAAGATATATAAAAGTGAATTATTTTAAAAGACGTATGAAATAATTATGAAGAAAATTATGAAATTGTTTGTAATACCAAAAAAAAATCCTTGAAAATGTCTAATACAAGTTCTGTCGTGATTTTACATAATTTGAATCCCGTAAAAATTTCCATGATCTCCAAATTGTTCTATAGAGTCGCTGTAATTTCACCAAAATCTTAGACATTGCTTCACGAATGGTACAGTCTGTCAATTTATATGAAAAAATGAAGGGCCAAAGATATTACCCAGTTTGTTTCCAAAGAACTTTGTGCAGGTGGGGGTAGGTGCTCTCCCTTCACCAAGTATCAAGAATTGATAGAAAGCTGTCATGATTAAGATTCTTGAATAGAAAAACACACCATGAAAAGAAGAGAGAGCCCAGGAATAGACCAGGGCGGCATAGAGAGCTGGGCCAGGTGGCTTTGCAGATCTCTGGGAAAAACCCGAGCTATTCGATAGCATGCTAATAACTGCTTATCTGAATTTGAAAAACATTAGATCTCTATTTTACACCATGCCCCCCAAAAACCAAATTTAATGTATTAAAAGACATGACCACAAAGAACAAATTGTTATATCTTTAGAAAAAATATGGGAAAAAAAGGAAATAACCTAACAGAAAGCATGTAAAAGACTGAAAGGAATTTTACAGAAAAAAATACATATATACAAAACCGATGGACATCTTGCAAAGATGCTCAGGCTCATTAATCATCAGTGAAACGCAGATACAATCCCAGTGAAATGTAATATTACAACCACCAGCTTGGGAATTTAAAAAAAAAAAAAAAATCTGACAATATCAAGTCTTGCTCACTGGTAGGAGTATAAATTGGCACAGCTACTTTAGGAAACAATTTTGGATTTCCTGTTGAATCTAGAGATGTGCTTAGAGAAATGAGCTTTATGGTTCTGTTATATATCATAAGAATAACTTGCACATATGTGCTAAAAGGCATTCAAGCTTTGTGTAACAAAAAAGAATTGAAAACACATAAACATCCACTTACAGGAAAAATAAATAAATTGTGTTATAGTTCTGCAATGGACCATTATATATGAATGAACTAAGTACATACTTCAGTGAGAATGACTTCCCCAAATGCAATGTGGAATTTTAAAAAAGCAAGTTACAAAAGGAAAAATACTGCATGATTTCATTTTTTTAAATTTCAAATGTATGCAAAGCTAAGTTATATGTCACGTGGGGATACACCAGAGGTAAACCTTTAATGCAAAACAATAATAACACACACAAACTTCAGGACACATTTGCTACCTCTCAAGAGGATGTTTAGCTATGTCATTGGGGCTTCAAAAACCTTGGTAAGATTGTTTCTAAAGCTTGGTGGTGGATACATGGACATCTGTCCTAATTTTCTCCTTTAAACCATATCTTCATTATGTATCCTTTCCATTATGATATATTTGAAATATATGACATATTTCAGAATTAATAAAGTATAATAAATAAATATGTCTGGAAACCTCTTGGTCTAAAAATGTCACAAACTATCATTTGAGAATGTTTTCAATGTTTGGGCCTTTAAAAATATGTATTAAGCATATTTTGAAATGTGGGCTAATCGAAAGAAATGTCTTGGTGCTACAATCCAGTGTGGAATTGAAAGGCGAATTGAATAGTGTAATATAGAGTATATTACATATTGACAAGCATACAATGAAGAGTATAATACATATCAGTTAGATATGTCTTCTGTATCCCAAAAAGCAACGCTATTAAAAAACACAGCCGACCTCTCCTAACTCTTGCTGGTCGGCTAGGCAATCAAGTCTAGATCTTATTACTGGATAACTTCCTGTAACTTGGAGCTGCGTAGACAGAATGTTTCCTACAGGGGTGGTGTGTTTTAACACTAGCATTGTACAAAATCAGGCCAGAGCGAGTCTGTCAAAGATCTCCTCTGCTCCCACCAGTCAGAGTGAGAAGTGTGCCAGGCACCCAGTATGACCTGGTGCTGGTCCATGCTTCTACCCCAGCAATGGCCTGTGAGGCAGGTACATGGGAAGTTGATAGGGAATTTAAAATTCAGACCGGTCGGAGTCTCCTGAAGCTGTGTATCTGGTGCTGCATCATCCTTCTAATATCCTTTGAGGATGAGAACTCAGAGCATTTCTTTCTTTCTTTCTTTTTTTTTAAGATTTTATTTATTTATTTATTTATTTATTTATTTATTTGATAAGGGGGAGGGGCAAGGAGCAGAGAGAAAGGGACAAGCAGACTCCTTTGTGGAACTCCACAAGACCCCGAGATTATGAACCGAGTCAAAACCAAGAGTCGGATGCTTCACCACCTGAGCCACCCAGGCGTCCCTCAGGTCCTTTCTAAAAGGCAGAGATGAAATCAGGTAACAACAGGATGCTGAAAATGACATGGTGTCGCAAGCCTACACAACAGTGCACACCAAGTACGGCAAACCTTGGAAATTCCTGTTTGGCCAACAACAAATGGGCTCTGCTCATTCTGACCTTTTGTTAACCTACCCATTTAATTTTTTAAAGACATCTGTAAGGAATATTTGACTGCAAGGAAGGTTTGTGATCAGTGTGTTAAAAAACACCATTTCATGCACTGTTATTTAACTCTAGCAAGGACATTTTTATATAACTTGTGCTCATTTTATTTATTTATTTTTTTTTAAAGATTTTATTTATTTATTTGAGACAGAGAGAATGAGAGAGAGAGAGCACGTGAGAGGGGGGAGGGTCAGAGGGAGAAGCAGGCTCCCTGCTCGGCAGGGAGCCCGATGCGGGACTCGATCCAGGGACTCCAGGATCATGACCTGAGCCGAAGGCAGTCGCTTAACCAACTGAGCCACCCAGGCGCCCAACTTGTGCTAATTTTAAAATAAACCTTAATTTTAGGGCAGTTTTAGGTTCACAGCAAAATTGAAGGAAAGGTACAGGGACTTCCAAGTTAGCCCTCCCTCCCCCCACGCCCAGCCTCTATCAACATCCCCCAGCAGTGACACATTTGTTACTATCTATGAATCTGCGCTGAAACACCGCTACCACTCAGAATCCATAATTTACATTAGGGTCCAGTCTTGGTGTTATGCATTCCATGGGTTTCCACAAGTGTATGATGACATACACCCACCATTGTAGTATCACACGGAATAACTTCATTGCCCTAAAATCCTCTGTGCTCTGAGTACTCATCGGTCTACTCCTCCCTCCCACACCTGGCAACCACTGATCTCTTTACTGTCTCCATAGTTTTGTCTTTTCCAGATGTCATACCGCTGGATCATACATTTATGTGTAGCCTTTTCAGACCAGCTTCTTCCTCCTGGTGATACGCATTTAGGTTTCCTCCATGTCTCTTCATGGCTTGGGAGTGCATTTCTTTTTAGTGTTGGATAATAGTCCGTTGTCTGGATGGACCACAGTCTTTTTGTGGTTTTGTTTGTTTGTTTTTAATGCATTCACCCAGTGAAGGACATGCCTCCAAGTTTTGGTAATTACGAATAAAGCTGCTGGAAATTTCCATGTGCAGGTTTTCTTTGGCCACAGGCTTTCGGCTCCTTTGAGTAAATACCAGGAGCGTGGTTGCTCAGTCAGATGGCTAAAGTTTATAGTTTTATAAGAAACCATCAAACTGTCTTCCAAAGTGGCCGCACCATTTTGCATTCCCACCAGCAGTGAGTGAGGGTCCCTGAGGCTCCACATCCTCACCGGCATTTGGTGCTGTCAGCGACCTGGGTTTCGGCCATTCTAATCATTGTGCAGTGGTATCTCGTTCTTGTTTTAGTTTGTAATTTCCTAATGACATGTGATGCTGAGCATCTTTTCATGAGTTTGTTTCCTCTCTATCTTCTTTGAAAGGCGAGTAACTTATTCTATTCTTTTAAACCCCTATATGATGCTAAAATATCCATACTCCTCTCTACCAACAATAATTCTTTACCATGTCACTGGAAGTAGATACAAACTTATCCTAAAAACACGTTGCTGGTCTTGCACTCTGAGAAAGCATGTATTAAAATCACAAAGTTAGTTACAACATTTAAAACATTTGTAACATTTACATGTTTAATTTAAAACATTTACAGCTCACACTCAGACACTAAAGATGTAGTGTGAGAGGAAACATCTTCGAACTGTGACCAGTTCTTTATTTGACCTCGTCATACTCCTGGCAACAGCCGTGAGATGCAGATTACAATCCAACACCAAGAGGACCACTCAAGAAAGTGGTTACGTAAGTAAGACCAAATCTGACTGAAAGACTACATTCTGTTTTAAAAAAAAATGTACACCTCCCTTCATCCAAACATTGTAACCTATTACTGCGATCAAGTTCAAACAGCATTTTAGAAACAATTCAACTTAAAAATATGAGGAAATAAAGACTTCATTTGAAAAAGCAACAGAGCCAAAATTATCACAATATTTTAAAGACGGGGGAGTTTTATACCAACGGCTGCATATAGAACATGGACTGAGATATTATAAGTCACAAGTGGTTCTGTGCATAGTTTTGAGACGAGATGTAATAATGCTTACACGGCCCTTGTGGAAAACAGCTGGGATTGGAATTTTCATCAAGGGAAGACTGGACCGGTCCCATGCCGGGCAGCTTAGCCCAGGAGACCATCTCCAACAACTACAGTTCTGCCAAGGTGACACTCCATTTTATGTACAGAGCGACGTGGACCAGAGAGACTCTACAGAGGCCGGTACTGTCTGCTCTGACAGAATTCGTGGTTGGGAGACCCAACATTTTCAAAAGAGGATGTAAAGAAAGAGAACCTTTAGTTTTGTGTGACTATGAATGCATATGTTGATCCAGACGAGCCTCTCTGAGAACCTCTGGGATGTTGCCGGAGAGCTGCCTCTCCCACAGACGCTGGTCAGTTTGGTGTGGCTCACACGTAACAGATAGTTGTACGCTCACGTTCTCTTGTCTCATGGTTGGGCCAAAGATAGAAGCCCACCCACCTGGTGTCCTGCCTGAGCTGCCCGGGTGCCAAGCAATCCCATTAGTCTTCTGGCTAAGTGGTTTTCTCCGCGCATGCCGACTCCTCTCTGCACCAAAGGCTGAGGGAGACAAGAGTCAGTACCTGGAAAGGTTTCAGTAAAGATGGTTCTTGGATAAAAATCACTTTCACTTTTGTGTCTCTCTTGGTGAGCAGATAATTGAGATATCAATCCAAAATATCAAATATTTACAAAACAGAAGTATAATGACCCAGATTGTTAATATGGATTAAAAATTTCCAAACAGAAGGGCAATGGCTATTTAGCAACCAATGGATCAGTGGTATTTTCAGGACATAAATCTGACAATGACGTGTACGACGGGTCCAAGGGGAGGAACGGGTACAGGTGAAGGCAATGATGCCCCCCCCACCCCGGCCCAGGAGAAGGTTGTGACAAACCCAATCTTGCTGGAGATGAAAGGGCAGATGTGAGAACACTGTAAGAAACAAATCAACACACTTGGAACTTTTCAGATGTTCCTTCTTGGGAAGAGGGGAGAAAGGGTTTTGCAGGACCCCAAACTTCTATCTTGCTGACCAAGTGTGGTGGTGCACCCATCTCTGCCTTTTTCTCGGGCTGCATCTCCACTCAACAGAATCATGTGGCCCCCTCTATAGACTGGTTTGTCAATCCTTAAATTGTGTGATGAATACATGAAAAGAACAACTAGCCTCCATAAATTGGTTCCATCCGTCAAACTATCATTATTACAATCCTTAGGTATTTATTTTTCTTCTGATAAAAGGTACTGTAGAATATAAAAGTAGGTGTCAAGTAAAACACTTTAGTTTTTACGAGATAGAAAACTCAGATAACCTATAATACTCCTGCCCTCTAAAACATAGTGTCCAGCCAACCACCAACCCTCTCTTTATCTGTTTCAATCTAAATATTTCTTAACTCCATCGTCCTTTATTTTTTCTGCCTTTGTCTTAAAGTCGGCCATCTCTTTTTCTACAATTCTGTACTTTCTCTGAGGATATGCAATCTAATATGAAATCTTCAAGTACTTAGGGCTACTCCTTACTTCAAGAAAGGTGGGTATGTTGTCCTATCCTTTTCAGATATAATGCTGACTTATCTAGCACCTGTTTGCCCTTTGACTGGGGAAGAGGCTTCTAATTCCTTCTACATACTCAGCCCTCATCTTGTTTTCCGTTTGAAACTGTCTGGTTTCCTGAGTGAGAGTCCCTGTCCTAGAAACTTGTTTAGTATTCCAAGATCAATAGGACTCTGCCTCTGCATCAATTTTGTCTGTTCTCCCTTTCAGAAAGAAGAGCCTTACAGATTGTCACCAGCCACAATGGAGATCAGAGGAAGGCATCTCTGATTCGAAGTCCCCTTCTCCTGTCTCCACAATTACACTGCAGTTTGTCTGGACCACCGAGTGTCTTCTAGCACTTTCTTCAGACAAAATATTCCTCATGGAATGATGTCCTCAACTTTCTGCTGGCCCTGAAGGGAAGCCCATCCCTACAAGCCCCGCACCCCATCAGGGATGAGTGGGCTTCCAGCAGCTGGTCTAGGACGTGCTCCTTGGCGGATGGCAGTGAGGCCCCATGGTGTTCCAGTGCGCTACCCGAAATGGGAGTAACTCAAGGGAAAACACATTTGGGGAGAAGATGGCATTCAGTAGTGGGCCTTCTGAGCTTGATCTATTATGAATATTCATCCTAACAGCTATGAAAATATACTCTCGGCCAAGTGTCCCAGAGCCCACAAAACTTGTTACACTATAGCACCATGTGCCTGAGAGAAACCGATCTCATTCTGCTTGTTTTTCTTGTTCCAGTTTTCTTGGAAGTTGCGTATGTGGGAACACATAAAATATGTTTTCCACACCTTAAAATATTATGTTAAGTTTTATCTTGGTTACCCTGTAGACAAAATGTCTGGGTGACTGACCAAAATGTTTCTTTTCATTCGCGCAAAAATAATGTATTTGATTGATCCGGTTGATACCAAACAGTTGCATTCCTAAAAAATCATTTATAGAATCTCCAGGATGCCAAAGGTTTGATTGCATTTTCAACTTTCAAAAACTATAGTTTATTTTCTTTCTCCTGCAGTTTGTCTTTATTGATGAGAGCATGATGGAAGTCAGAGGAGAGGGGTCATCCGCAAGAGAAGTGGGGAAGAGCCTGGGTTGAATGAACTCAGAAGTGCTTTCGTGAGGCACAGAGACAATGTGCAATTTAACCAGATGTGAGAGGTGATTAACATCACAATCTTCTGGAATAAAACAGAGTGGTGTTTTCTATAATATCCCCAATCAGCGAAAATGTAGATTTGGCCTCATCTCTGAATCAAGTGAGTATCAAAAGGAAAGCAGGCAACTGTAACTAATTCTAAGCTTCCCAGTGATGGAAACAGCCAGTTCATTCACGAAATACACATGCTGAGCTAGAGGGGCCCAGACCACCGATGGCTTCAAAGGCACCTTTTACTATGAAGAGAACACTAGCATGAGCTAGTAAACTTCAGGATTTATCACTCATTTACTCTCCTACTTAGATTATATAATTGAATCAGACAGTTTTGAAATGTGCAAGTCAATAAAAATGTGTGTTTATATCTACACCTTTCCCCAAGAGAAAAATCTGAAGTATGTCCTTGTAGATTAGAGCTAATTTCTGTATATCCCCCTCTCTATCCTCTTTAATATGTAGGAGCTATTTAGCCGTAGAGAAAATATGTACTATGTATACAAAAACAGAACCACAAAGAGAAAAAAGAGGAGAAATCTCTAAGCTAGAAAAAAGTAAAGATAAAAAGAAGAGAGGGAAAACAATAGCAACACAATGTTGCATGCATAATAACAATGATATAAATAGAGTTCTTAAATTGGTGTGTTAGTAATTAGATTTTAGTTTCTGGCAGGTTCTAAAGGAAGATCTTTTAAGTTATTTTTTATTACTTTCATGGCAGAATACAATATAGATGGTCACAGAAAACTAGAGTTAAAAACACAACAAAAAATTAAAAAAGATTAAAATGTGTTCTATAGCAAATTCATATTTGTGTAACCTTACATATCATCATATGAATCACCATGTTCTAACGCAAAGGACAATACCTTTAAAATGTCATTCTTTTGAAAACTCTTGTTTCATATGTTAAGGCCAACCAAATTATGACAATTGTTTTGATAAAATTTACCCTTTTTTTATAGGATATACATGTTATTTTAAATATACACACAAACACATACCACTCTGTAACACACAAACACAGTGTTTGTGATATTAAAAGTGACTTTAAACTCCCACAATATGTAACTATTTTAGACATTTTTGTGAGCATTTTCTAGAAGACATTTTTGCTTTTGTTTTTATAGCTAATCAAGCTTGCAGAGATCATAATAACCAAAGGTCAAAACTCAGGATTTCTTGAGGATAAGGAATAAATCCACAGGAATGACCATGATGTAATACACAAGATACAAATTTCCAGACTCAATATGTTCTTTTGGCTTACAATTATGTTATCCCCAGAATGACTAAAATTAAAAGGACACACCGTGTCAACAAGGGTGGGAAGCCATTGGAACTCTCAAAAATTGGCAGTATCAACTAAAACTGAACGTATGTATACCCTCTGATTCAATAATTCCATTCCTAGATATGTACCCAATAGAGGGGAGTGTTTATGTCTGCCAAAAGATAGAATATTAAAGCAGCATTGTTCACAAGAGCCCCACAATGGAATCATCCTAAATATCCATCCCAGGAGAGGTATAAATAAACCTTTATATATTAACAGGGGGGAATATTACCACAGTTGGGGAAAAGAGCAAACCACTGTTACTTGTAACAAGAGGAGCCTAACTAACCTCATGTGGAGATAACGTAACCAGACACAAAAGCCTACGTCCCACTTATATGAAATCCCCAAACAGGCATGACTATTCTCTTGCGTAGAGGTCAGAACAGTGGTTACCACCGGCTGGTGGTAGGATGAGGAGGCCCACTGGCAGCCTGGAAGTGTTCTTTATCAGGATCAGGGACACAGTTCCAGAATGCACAAGCCTGCAAAAATTCATCAAGCAAGATCTTAAGACCTGCGTGTAGTTATGATTCCGTTAAATATACACATACACAAATAAAGTGAATGCCTGAAAGAATTAAAACAAAATCCTACAAAGGTTACTTTTGTGTGGTAGAACTATGATCACAGGTCATTTCCTTCTCTGTACTTTATTTTTGTTTCTCTCAAGTTCTAAACTGAACATATACCATCCTACTTTTATAATCATAAACAACCAATAAGCATGTTTATAACAGAGAAGTTGCCATAAAGGCAGAAAAGAAGGCAAGAATAAAACTTGCATTCTGTATATTTTCTAAGATTAATTCATAGATTCAAAGTTCAGTTCAACATATTTTTGCTCATTTTGTACTTGTTAAGTTTATAAATTTATGGAAAGTATTCATAAGGAGTGGCTTACTATTTAGTCTATAGAATAATTTTTTTTCTAGTGCGGCATGTTATCTTTTTGTTGGAAGTGTTTTGTAGTCTGCAATACACTCATAAAAACTGTCCAAAAATTTAACTCTTATGGCTTCAGGGAGAGATGTCTTCACTGAAGATGAGAAAGGCTATTTTGTCTCTCTGCACGTCACTGTGGTTTGTTAAATTGAGGACAGCTGTGCAGAGGAAACGGCTCTCTAATTAGAACAATGTGTGAAGCAAACCAATGGAGGCAGGAAGGGAGCCTGAATAGTGCTTGAACAAACTTCTAAGACTGCAGGTTGAGTTTTGTGTTTATAGGCGGATGTTGGGTACACATCTGTTTCCACCTACTGCATATTCCTTGGGCTCAGAACAATTGATTCCCATTCAGACACGGCTTCTGAAAAAAGTTTTGCCTTAGTCTGTTGGGTTGTTCGTATTTTTCAATTTAAATGTTTTATTAAGATAATTGTAGGTTCGCAGGCAGTTGTAAGAAATACGTCCCCCATTGTTACTATTTTGCAAAACTATAGTACCATATTACATTCAACCCATTAATTCAACCCATTCATCTTATTCAGATTACCTAAATTGTGCTTGCACTTGTGTATGTGTGTGTGTGTGTGTGTGTGTGATTCTTTGCAATTTTATCCCATGTGTACATTTGTGTATCCACCACAATCAAGAACTGAACACAAGGATGATTCATATTGCCCTTTGCTAACTACACCTATCCCCCCTCCCCACCTCCTTCCTTAGTCCTTGGCAACCACTAATCTATTCATTTCCAAAATCTTGTCATTTCAAAAATGTTATATAAGTGGAATAATGTATTATGTAATATTTTAGGATTGACTTTTTTCACTTACTCACCATATTTCCCTGGAGATTCATCAAGCATGTATCAACAAATTTTTATTTTGTGCTGCTGAGTAACATTCCATGGAATACTAAGTAGTAGTTATCTAACAATCTATTTGATGAAATACATCTGAACCATTTCCAGTTATTTGGCTATTACAAATAAAATTGCTCTGTACTTTTATCTGTTAAAATAAGTTTTAATTTCTCTGGGATGTATGCCTGAGTGCATTTACTGGCTTTTGTGTTAATTGCATGGTTACGTTTATACGACAATGCCAAACAATTTCAGAGTGGGTCGTGACATTTTACACTGCGAGCAGCAATGTGTGAGTCATCCAGTTTTTGTAACTCCTCACCAACACTTGATATTGTCACTATTTTTTTTTATTTTAGCTGTTCTAATAGTTATATAGCAACACCGCACTGTGGTCTTAATTGGCATATTCCTAATGGCTAGTTGAAAATCTTTTCATGTGTTTATTTGCCATCTATGTATCTTTATCAGCCAAATGTCTCTTCATGTCTTTTGCCCATTTTTGAATTGGGCTCTTTCTTTACTGTTGAATTTTGAGAGTCCTTTATCTATCCTAGTTATCAGTCTTTCAGATATGTGGCTTACAAATCCTTTCTCCCAGTGTAGCTTATCTTTGATCCTCTTCACAAGGGCTTTCATACAACAAAATTTTTAAAATTGTTATAAAGACCAATTCATTACTTTTTCCTTTGAGGATCATGCTTTTGATGTCAATTATAAGAACTCTTTGGCCTACCCTTGATCCCCAAAAATATTCTGCTATATATTTTTTTCTAAAAGTTTTATAGCTTTAATTTAAGCCCTAATAAATTTTGAGGGTTTTTTTTTTTTTTAGATATGAGGTTTATGTCAGTGTTATTTCTTTTTGGCTTATGAATGTTCAATTGTTCCAATACAGATTAGCTTTTGCAACGTTGTCAAATATCAGTCAAGCATATTTATGTGGGAGGTATTTCTATGTTCTCTATCCTGTTCCACTATCTATGTATATCCTTCTGCCAATAGAACACCATTTTGACAATTGTAGTTGTACATATAGTAAACCTTAACATAGGTTAGAGTGATTTCTCTGACAATATTCTTCTTTGTCAAGATGGTTTTCGTTTCTCTAGGACCTGTGCCTTTACATACAAATTTTAGAATAAACTTGCCTATGTTTACCAAAAACCTTGCTAGGATTTGGTAGTATCTATAGCTCAATTTGGGGAAAATAGATATCTTTACTATGTTGACTTTTCTGATTCATGAACACGATATGACCCTCATTTGTCCAGGGCTTGATTTATTTTATCAGCATTTTGTAATGTCCAGCATGTAGACCTTTTTTTTTTTTAAGCATTTCATTTCCTTTGAAGTGATAGTAAATGATATGATGTTTTTGATTTAATTTTAATGCACATTCTTTGTTAATATACAGAAGTGTGAATAATTTTCTGGGTTGACCTTGTGTCTTGTAAATTTGCTAAACTAACTTATTCTAGGATTTTTTTTTTTTTTTTTTACATTCCTTGGGATTTTCTGTACGGACAATCACTTCACTTACAAATAAGAAGTTTTTTTTCTTCCTTTCCAATCTATAAGCCTTCCTTAAAAAAAAAAAAATGTTCATTATCAAGCTGTATTCCTAACTTGCCAAGAGATTCATCATGAATGGTAAATGGGTATAAGATTTTGCTAAATGTTTTTGTACATCAATTAATAGGATCAGATAATTTTCTTCTTCAGCCTATTGATATGGATTGTGTTGAATGTTGAGCACGCTTTGCATACTTGCAGTAAATCCTACTGGATCACGGTATATAAATCTTTCTGTATATTGTTGTATTCTATTACCAAATATTTTGTTGAGGATTTTTCAGTCTAAGTTCATGACAGGGATCATTTTTTCTTTTCTTTTTTTTTTAAGATTTTATTAATTTATTTGTCAGAGAGAGAGAGAGACAGAGCACGAGCAGGGGGAGCAGCAGAGGGAAAGGGAGAAGCAGACTCCCCGCTGAGCAGGGAGCTCAATGCGGGACTCCATCCCAGGACCCTGGGATCATGACCTGAGCCGCAGATGCTTAACCGACTGAGCCACCCAGGTGCCCCAAGGGTCATTTTTCATTTTCATTTTTTAACTCTTTGTCTTATTTTAGTATCAGGAATATACTAGCTTCATAAAGTAGGTAGAGAATTAATCTTTCCTTTTCCATTTTCTGGAAAAAAAAAAAACCTGTAAAATTGGTAATAATTCTTCTTCAAATGTCAGGTAAAATTCTCCAGTGAAACCACTTGTGTTTGGAGATTTCTTTCTTCAAAGCTCATACATTATAAATTCAGTTTCTTCGATAGTTATAGGCCAAATCACAGTGTCTATTTCATTTTTGGTTGAGTTTTGGTTGTTTTATCTTTTGGAGAATTGTTTCATTTCTTCCACATTTTTGAATTTATGAACAGAAACTTGCTTGTAGTATTCACTTATTGCTCATTCATGGCTCCTGGATCAAAAGTAATACCACATTGTATTCCTGATATTGGTGATTTATGTCTTCCCTGTTTTTAATTATAGTCAATCTTGATAGAGGGTTATTAATTTTGTTCTTTTTTTAAAGAAACAGCTTTTTGTTTTGTTAATTTTCTCTATTGTTTCTTTTCTCCAACTTGATTGATTTCTGCCTTTATCTTGATTATATAATTCCTTCTGCTTGCTTTGCAATGATTTTAGTCTCCATTTTCCATTTCTTGGGGTAGGAATTTTTAGATGATTGATTTGATATTGTTCCTCTTTTAAGTTTTTATTTAAATTCCAGTTAGTTAACATACATACAGTGTAATATTAGTTTCGGGTATACAATATAGTGATTCAACACTTCCATACAACACCCTGGGCTCACCACAAGTGCCTCCTTAATCTCCATCAGCTGTTTCCCCCATTCTCCCACACCCCTCCCCTCTGCTAACCATCAGTTTGTTCTCATAGTTAAGAGTCTGTTTCTTGGGGCACCTGGGTGGCTCAGTCAGTTAAGCGTCTGCCTCTGGCTCAGGTCATGATCCCAACCAGGGTCCTGGGATTGAGCCCCACATCTGGCTCCTTGCTCAGCAGGGAGCCTGCTTCTCCCTCTGCTGCTCCCCCTGCTTGTGCTCTCTTGCTCTGTCAAATAAATTTAAAAAATCTTTTAAAAAAATCTGTTTCTTGGCTTGCCCCCCGCTTTTTTCCATTTGTTCATTTGTTTTGTTTCTTAAATTCCACATGCGAGTGAGATCATAAGGCATTTGTCTTTCTCTGACTTCTTTCAATTAACATCATACTCTCTAGCTCCAGCCATGTTATTGCAAATGGTAGGATTTCATTCCTTTATGGCTGAATAGTATTCCATTGTATATATATATACACCACATCTTCTTTATCATTCATCTGTTGATGGACACTTGGGCTGCTTCCATAATTAGGCTATTGTAGATAATGCTGCTATATATATCAAGGTGCATACATCTTTTCAAAGTAGTATTTTTGTATTCTTTGGGTAAATAACCTAGTACTGCAATTGCTGGATCATAGGGTAGTTCTATTTTTACCTTCTTGAGGAACCTCGATATTGTTTCTACAGTGTCTGTACCAGTCTGCATTCCCACCAACAGTGCACAAGGGATCCCTTTTCTCCACATCCTTGCCAACACTTGTTTTTTGTGTTTGTGATTTTAGCCATTCTCAAAAGTGTGAGGCAATAGCTCATTACAGTTTTGATTTGCATTTCCCTGATGATGGGTGATGTTGAGCATTTTTTCATGTATCTGTTAGCCATCTATATGTCTTCTTTGGAGAAATGGCTGTTCCTGTCTTCTGCCCAATTTTAATTGGATTATTTGGTTTTTGTATGTTGAGTTGTATCAATTCTTTATATATTTTGGATACTAACCCTGTATCAGATATGTCATTTGCAAATATCTTCTCCCATTCCATAGGTTGCCTTTTAGTTTTGTTGATTCTTTCCTTCACTGTGCAGAAACTTTTTATTTTGATGTAGTCCAAATAGTTTATTTTTGTTTTTGTTTCACTTGCCTCTGGAGACCTACCTAGAAAAAAGTTGCAATGGCCAATGTCAAAGAAGTTACTGCCTGTGCTTTCTTCTAGGATTTTTATGGTTTCAGATCTCACATTTAGGTCTTTAATCCATTTTTATTTATTTTTGTGTACAGTGAAAGAAAGTGGTCCGGTTTTATCCTTTTGCATGTGGCTGTCCAGTTTTCCCAACACCATGTGTTGAAGAGAGACTATCTTTTTCCCATTGCATATTCATACCTGCTGCATAGAAGATTAGTTAACCAAATAATTGTGGGTTTATTTCTGAGTTTTCTGTTCTTTTCTATTGATCTATGTGTCTATTTTTATGCCAGTACCATACAGTTTTAATTACAATCATTTTGTAATACAACTTAAAATCTGGAATTGTGATACCTCCAGTTTTGTTTTTCTTTTTCAAGACTGCTTGGGCTATTCAAAGTCATTGTGGTTCTATACACACTTTAGGATTGTTTGTTCTAGTTCTGTGAAAAATGCTGTTAGTATTTTGATAGGGATTTGCATTAAAATGATAAAACATGATATTCTCAACAAATATATTTTATTTTTTTAAAGATTTTATTTATTTATTTGACAGAGAGAGACACAGCAAGACAGGGAACACATGCAGGGGTGTGGGAGAGGGGAAACAGGTTTCTTGCTGAGCAGGGAGCCCAATGCGGGGCTCGATCCCAGGACCCTGGGATCATGACCTGAGCCGAAAGCAGATGCCTAACAACTGAGCCACCCAGGTGCCCCATCAACAATATACTTTAAAAGAATGATTTCTACAAGATTCTCTACATTTATTTACATAGGCAAGATTTACATTGGCCATAACACAAATTTAGTGCATTCTATAAGCAAAATTTGGAATTTTTTAGAGAAATGACTACTGTGATGGAAAACTGTCACTCCTTAGCATGTCAGCCTCGTGAAGTAAGAGTTGCATTGTGTATACTTTTTGCTCACGGTTCTGCTCAATAGAATGGCTCAGGGACGAAATAGAAAAGGAAACCAGTGGAAGCTGAAACCACATTGATAATTACTATATTTCACATACACCATATATTTTCCCTTAATGGAAGATAGATTTGAAAGACCTATTAGGAAATATAAAAAAGAAACCTGAAATACTTTTTTTCTTGGCAAACAAGATGCCAAACAAGAGGACAATTGATAACATTTCTCTATGGAGTTATACCTTCTATTTTTCAATTTGCTTTCTAATCTTATATCCATAAGAGGAAGAGAGACGTCAGTTGTAGTGTTGTTTGTTTGTTTGTTTGTTTTTAATAAACCTGTAAATTATTTAAGGATTAGAGCCAACCAACCTTTCTGGTTGTGTGGATGAAAGTGTTGCCCTTTTTGCCCAGACTGCCCAGCTGCTGGGCAGTGGGAGAAACGGTGTGGTACAGATTCTCATAAATTCTATTTTGATAGTGTTGCTTTTGAGGAGCCTTTGAGACATCTGAGTGGAGATGTCAAGTAAGCATTTTGATCTATGATACGGCCCTCAGAAGAGGAGTCAGGGCAGGGAGCTTTAATATGCTGAGGGTAATTGAAACCAGAGGCTGGAAAGAAATGTATGAGTAGAGAATGTAGGGAGGCAAAAGAGGACTTGGAAAGTCTTCTAGGACTTCATTATGTCTTAGTCAAGAGGATGGCAAGGAGCCAGGAAGGGATATAAACAGGGACTTGTGATAGGATGCCAATCAGGAGAGTGTGAAATTACAGAAGCCGAGCATGAGAACTGTTTAAAAGACACTATAAAATGAGACAATGTTTTAATACTGCTGTAAGAGCTGGCTGAAAAAAGCATCACTCCCTCTGCCCTTATGAAAAAATCAATTCTCAATAAAGAAACCAGATTACAGTGTATGGAAGATGACTGGAGAGTGGGCAAGTGGAAACAAAATAGACAAAACTTTCAAGGAATTTGACTTTGGAGACCGGAGAAAGAGGAGAATACTATCTGAAGATGCTGTGGGTTAAGGGGGATTTAACTTTTTTTAAAAGTAGTACTTCTTCTTTGAATATGCTTATTAACAGAAAGCAGGTAACTAAAAAGTTCAGAAGGCAGAGGGGAGTGCAAAAGGAACGGGGGGAAAACAGATTCAGGGAGAGGGCTCTGATGTACATGCAAACGGGAAAGAGGGAAGTGTAGACACCAATGCAAGCATTCTGTAGACTTCACAGAAAGCAGTGAGCTTTACTGGCTTTCCGCTTTATGTTTTCTTTTTCTGTAAAATTAAAGATCATCTGTTGAGTTTGTATTTTTGTTGGGAGATAGTTGGAAAACAGTGTAGAAGTATTAAAAAGTAATTTTGGAGTTGGGGAGAGTAATGATTGGCAGTGCCATGGGTGCAGCTGAATTTTAAAAAAGAGTATGTTATGTGCATATTTACTTATATATGCACATGCATAGATACATATATGAGTACACACATAAATATGATGCTGCCTGGAGGGGTAATATCTATATCTATATCTATATGTCTATCTATATCTATCTCTATCTCTCTCTATATATTTACACTTGAATGTAAAGAATTGGTCAGTGATATCATATAGTTACATATCTGATACTCATGCATATAGAACTACCTTCATTGATGTATCAGCATATCCATCTACGTGATAAAATTTAAGATGGATTTCAGTTTATTTCTTGGAGTTTTATTCATTTTTGCACATTATGAATGAGCATGTACTTACAGTCTTTGCACTGAGGCAAAAAACAGGAGAATTATTCTGTGAGTTAAATTGACTATGTTAACTGTAAAACAATTGACTGTAATACCCAATTATATATTTTTACCTTGTAGTACTTACTCGTCTCTAAATAATTCAGAGCCTCAATGTTTCAACCAGCTCCAAATTCAATTAGGGGTTACAACCAGAAACCACAGTGATATAGCTCCTATTTTATAAAAGCCTGCTTTCCTACAGTTTCCTTTTTATGTTACTGACACCAAAAAATCATTTAACCAATCATATCTCCTTTTTAGGCTAGCTTCAGCAAAGTGTAGAGCCAGTTAATTAATATCCATAGGGTTCTCTGGCTCCATTATCACAGTGAGTGGACAAGAAATGACTTCTGGGGGTTAACATTAGATATTACTAAAGAAAAAATTCTCTGATGTATAATACGTTTGGAAAGCAGTAGATGAAGTAGAGTTGATATCAGGTTTGGGTTTTCTGGTTTTTTATTTTTATTTCAGAAGTTTTCAGAGCCTTTAAGGTTTCCTCTAAGAGATGGAGTTTGGAGTATTTCCCAGGATTTCTTTTCTCAGAAAATAAGGATGTGCGTGTGTGTATGTGTATATGTGTGTATGCATGCATGTGAGTTTGTATGTATAAGATGCACCTGCAAGAGCCTCATGAAGCATATTTTCAAACTCAGAAATGCTGTTTGATGCCACATCTTAGCTCATAGCTTTCCCTAAATTTGTTTAATTCCTTCTATCTCAGATATTTTAAATTTATGTTATCTCGCTTACTTATCTGTAAGACAAATTTTTAAACAAAGGAGAGCAAATAAACAACCTTTATGTCATAATAAGATAGCACTTTTTCTTCTTACCAATCATCAGGATTATCATAACAATAAGATGTCCAAAACTGGCATTGTCTTTTAAGTAATTTTTAATCTCCATGCTAAAATTGAATTATAATATTGAATTATATATAAAATATATACAACTATATATAATCATGTATAAAATCAATTATTATGTCTTAATTATCAGATTTGTCATAAAGCAAAATTTTCAAATTAATTAGAAAATACTGGTAAGATGACTTCACAGAAATGTGAAATTCAAGGATTTTCTATCATTTAAATTTGCGAATACCTTGATTATTTAAAAAATAATAAACATTAGAATATTGTAAGTTGCAGTCCATTGTTTAATTCCTTTAAATTAATTTAAGTATATAATATTGGATAATCAAATAATTTGCACTTAATTAATAAGAGGAAACCAGAGCATTTAAATAAGAAAGAGCAGATCTATGATAGTAACAATATCTGAGAACTAATGAAATTCCTTAGCCATTATTTTATATATATATTATATATTTGAAAATCACTTAAAATATTGGATCCGGTTGAGCACCTTAGGATTTACATATTTACTTATATCATATATAAGTATATGTATATTATATAAATATATATATTTTATAAGTATATAAGTCCTAAGTGGTGTTCAACAGGGTCCAGTAGTTTAAGTGATTTTCAAATACTCTGTATTTGGTAAATAAAACAAGCTTCAGAAAATCAATTTTCCTTAATTTCATATTTATTTATTTGTAGGGAAACTCAGCCCATGTGTTTCTGATTCTTCAATATTTAACTCATCAAAACATTTGTTTTGGAAATAATACTTATAAGAAGTTCCCCATCCAAAAATTTAGGGTTTTACTCTGGGGAAATTATTGAGAAAAAGTGGCTCAAGAGAAATTAGGGCTTCCAAACTAAAGTTTAAGTAGTGAACTATTCTGGGCAAATTTTCCCCTAACATTTAGAATTCTAAATTATACTCTGTATTAAGAAAATATGTATGTTCATTTTTTCCTATTCCTGTAGACAGACTTCCAATTAATCTGTTGTGTCTAAGAACATATCTTTGAAAAAACCTAGAATTTTAATATGAAGATAACATAAAACCAAAATTATATTTTAAAAAAGAGACCCAGGGAAAAGAAGTAGAAATTAAATGTACAAAGGGACGAGTTTTTAGTATATGGATACATTTATTGTTAATAAACCCAAGATAATTTTTTTAAGATTTTATTTATTCATTTGACAGAGAGAGAGAGAGAACACACCGGGGGAGCTGCAGGCAGAGGGAGAGGGAGAAGCAGACTCCCCACTGAACAGGGAGCCCCATGTGGGGCTCAATCCCAGGACCCTGAGATCATGACCCAAGCTGAAGGCAGACACTTAACTGACTACCCAGGCACCCCTCCAAGATAATTCTTTTTTTTTTTTTTTAAGATTTTATTTACTTATTTGACAGATAGAGACATAGTGAGAGAGGGAACACAAGCAGGGGAAGTGGGAGAGGAGAAGCAGGCTTCCCGCCAAGCAGGGAGCCCTATGCGGGGCTCGATCCCAGGACCCTGAGATCATGACTTGAGCCCAAGGCAGATGCTTAATGACTGAGCCCCCCAGGGCACCCCCAAGATAATTCTCAAGCAGTAGTGTTGCTTGAAGCTTCTCATAACTAAATTTACTGGAGCTACATATATGACTAAAAATCTAAGATTAAAAAAATGTTTGCCTAGTAATATTTTTTAACATACACTGTTTTATTAGTTTTAGGTCCAGTAATTCCATTGATCATTGCTGCTCATCACAAGTACACTCTTTAATCCCCATCATCTATTTAAACCATCCACCCACCCACCTCCCCTTAGTAATCATCAGTTTGTTCTCTATAGTTAAGAGTCTGTTTCTTGATTTCTCTCTTTCCCTTTCCTTGTTTATTTTGTTTTTTAATTCCACATATGAGTGAGATCATATGTATTTGCCCTTCTTTGACCAACTTATCTCACTCAGAATACTCTCTAGCTCCATTCATTTTGTTCCAAATGTCAAGATTTCATTCCTTTTTATGGCTGAGTATGATAGATAGATAGATAGATAGATAGATAGATAGATAGATAGATAGATAGATGATAGATGATAGATAGATGATAGATAGATGATAGATGATAGATACTGATATATATATATATACATATCTATCTATCATCGATCTATCTATATATCTCAACATGGCAAGAGAGTTTCCCTTTCTCCATATCCTCACCAACACCTATTGTTTCTTGTGTTTTTTGATTTTAGCCATTCTGACAGGTGTGAGGTGATATCTCATTGCAGTTTTGATTTGTCATTTCCCTGATGATCAGTAATGTTGAGCATCTCTCCATGTGTCTTTTGGCCATGTGTATGTCTTCTTTGGAGAAATGGCTTTTCCTATCTTCTGCCCAATTTTAATTGGATTATTTGGTTTTTGTTTGTTGAGTTATATCAATTCTTTATATATTTTGGATAGTAACCCTTTATTAGATATGTCATTTATAAATATCTTCTCCCATTTGTAGGTTGTCTTTTAGTTTTGTTGATTGTTTCCTTTGCTGTGCAGAAGCTTTTTATTTTGATGAAGTCCCAACAGTTTATTTTTGCTTTTGTTTCCCTTGCCTCAGGAGACCTATTTAGAAAACAGTTGCAATGGCCAATGTCAAAGAAGTTACTGCCTGTGCTTTCTTCTAGGATTTATGGTTTCAGGTCTCACATTTAGGTCTTTAATCCATTTTTATTTATTTTTGTGCACGGTGAAAGAAAGCGGTCCAGTTTCATCCTTTTGCATGTGGCTGTCCAGTTTTCCCAACATCATTTCTTGAAGAGATTTTTTTCCCCATAGTATATTCATTCCTGCTTTGTCAAGGATTAATTGACTAGATAATTGTGGGTTTATTTATGAGTTTTCTGTTCTGTTTTATTGATTTATGTGTCTATTTTTGTGCCAGTACTATATTGTTTTGATTACTACAACTTTGAAATATAATTTCAAGTCCAGAACTGTGATGCCTCCAGCTTTGCTTCTCTTTTTCAAGATGGCTTTAGCTGTTCAGGGTCTTTTGTGGTTTCATACAAATTTTAGGTCTGTTTGTTATAATTCTGTGTAAAATGCTGTTGGTATTTTGATAGGGATTGCATTAATTGTGTAAATTGCTTTGGGTAGTATGGATAGTTTAACAATATTTGTTCTTCCAATCCATGAACATAGCATGTCTTTCTATTTCTTTGTGTCATCTTCAATTTCTTTCATCAATGTTTTATAGTTTTCAGAGAACAGATCTTTCACCTCTTTGGTTAGGTTTATTTCTAGATATTTTCTTATTTTGGGTACAATTATAAAAGGGATTGTTTCTTTAATTTCTCTTTTGGCTGCTTCATTATTCAACAGATTTCTGTACATTGATTTTGTATCCTGTGACTTTACTGAATCTTTATCAGCTTAGCAGTTTTTTTGGCAGAGTCTTTTGGGTTTTCTGTAAATAGTATCATGTCATCTGCAAATAATGAATGTTTTATGTCTTCCTTACCAATCTGGATGCCTTTTACTTATTTTTGTTGTCTAATTGCTGTGGCTAGAACTTCCAGTGCTATGTTGAATAAAAGAGGTGAGAGTGGACATCCTTGTCTTGTTCCTGACTTTAGGGCCAAAGCTCTCAGTTTTTCCCCATTGAGGATAATATTAGCTGTAGAGTTTTCATACATGGCCTTTATTATGTTGAGGTATGTTCCCTCTAAACCTACTTTGTTGAAGTTCCTATCATGAATGGATGTTGTACTTTGTTAAATTCTTTTTCTGCATCTATTAAAATGATCATATGGTTCTTATCCTTTCTCTTATTGATGTGATGTACCATGTTGATTGATTTGTGAATATCAAAAACCCTTGCAACTCAGGAATAAATCCCACTTGATCATGGTGAGTGATTTTTTTTAATGTATTGTTGGATTAGGTTTGCTAGTATTTTGTTGAGGATTTTTGCATCTATGTTCATCAGGAATACTGGCCTGTTGTTCTCTTTATCGGTGTCTTTATGTGGTTTTGGCATCAGGGTAATGCTGGCCTCATAGAATGAATTTGGAAGTTTTCCTTCCTCCTGTGTTTTTTGGAATAGTTTGAGAAGAATAGGTATTAACTCCTTTAAATGTCTGGTAGAATTCACCTGTGAAGTTATCTGGTCCTGGACTTTTGTTTGCTGTTTTTTGAACACTGATTCAATTTCTTTGCTGGTTATCAGTATGTTCAAATTTTCTATTTCTTCCTGTTTCAGTTTTGGTAGTTTATGTTTCTAGGAAGTAATCCATTTTTTCTAGGTTGTCTATTTTGATGGAATATAGTTTTTCAATTCTTAAAATTGTTTGTATTTCTGTGGTGTTGGTTGTTATTTCTCCTTTCTCATTTGTGATTTTACTTATTTGAGTCCTTTCTCCTTTTTTTTAATAAGTTTGGCTAAAAGTTTGCAATTTTATTGACTTTTTTCAAAGAACCTGCTCCTGGTTTCATTGATTTGTTCTATTGTTGAGTTTTAGTTTATATATCATTTACTTCTGTTCTAATCTTTATTATTTCCTTCCTTTTGCTGGTTTTAGGTTAGGTCAGTCTTCTCATTTTGTCTAAGTCTCTGTGCCTGTGTATGTAAGGAATGTCAGGTACATCTCCTGTTCTTGAGAGTAATGGCTTTATGAATATGAGGTCCTGTATTGCCCTGACATGTAGTGTCCCCTGTTCCCCAGGGCCTGACATTTCCAGGAATACCTCAATGTGTGCTGTGTATGCTCTGCTCTTTTGTCCTGGCTGTTTTATCCTTCAGGCCAGTCATCTGAGCAGAGGCTCCCTTTGCCTATTATGGGCAGTGTTTCGATCCTGGCCTGAATGTGGTGTGTTTAAAGTAGTTGTGCTCTGATCTGCTTGTGAAATGAGACTGTTGCCACTGCCACCAGAACCAAGTCTCCCCCAAACTCCTAAGTTGGGAGACGAGGTGTGAGCAGGGGTTTGGGCTGGTCTTCTGGGGAGGAGGCCCACCACACTGGGACTGAGGCAAGTGAGACTGGGAAGGGCAGTTCCACAGGAGCATGGGGCGGCAGGGCTTGGTGTAAGAAAGTTAGGCAGCCAGTGTCTGCTCTGCACTTGTTCCCACAGGTGCTTATGCTGAGGGGTAGGGGAAGGAAATGGCATTAGCTAGTTCCTTTGCCATGAATGCTGCCTCTCTGGGACATGCTCTCAGATGAGCAAATAACCTCCCCACTGTGTGCCCCAGGCACTCATCAGATTGCTGTTTCTACACTGTATGTCCGGGGTTTGTTTGCCTGCTTTTTCTCCAAAACAGCCACAATGCCCTCAGGGCTCTCTCTAAGCCAAGTCTGCTGACCTTTAGAACTCCAGGCTTTAAGCTTCACTGGTTGCCAGAAGTCACAGAATTTGGCCCCTCTTGCTTTCCAAGCCAATTGCTATGGGGATGCATGTTCCCTCTGTGCTCCCCTGTGTGCCGGTCTATCTCTAGTCCTTCTCTGCAGCCACAACTCCCTCCCCTGTGCAGTAGCCAGGATCCATTTCTCTCCTAAACCATGTCTCCACACTTCCTATCTTCTTCAATGTGGCCTCTTCTCTACCTTTAGTTGTGGAGTTCATTCTGTCAGTCTTCAGGTCAATTTCTAAGGTGTTTAGGATGATTTGATAATAATCTAGTTGTATTCCTGGGACAAGGGGGGCCTAGAGTCTTCCTACTCTGCTGCCAACTTCCAACATCGATTCTTGCTGAGCAATTTTTAATTTGAAAATAGCCATACCCTAAAATTTCCAAAAACTAGAAGATATAATTGCTTAATATCAATCAAAAACTAATGCCCTGAATTTTAAAAGAAAGAAAACATATGAGAAAATGTAGATGTAACATTTTCTAGTTAGCTAAATTCTGAAGCGATCTAATTGATTTAAAAGATGTTTCAAGAAAATGAGATGTAGTAGACTTTGAAAGTTCAGACATGCTTCAATGACTCTGCAACCATTTATTACTAGGCATTAATTGAAGAAGATTAAGGTTTGTTAAAACAAAACCATTATTAACAGTTTTACATATGGTCTTACATATATTTTACATATGTACCATGTATATAATAAACAATTGTATTTTTATGTATATGTATGTATTTATAATCTGATCTGCTTTCTTACACCTAATCATCTATCCGTATGTAATGGAAAATATCTAAATCTACAAGGCTTTGTTATGTCTATGTCTACACTAATATATGTATGTACATACATACCTTTGTACCTATCATTGGTCAACATATGTATAATAAAGGTATATATTACTTTTTAATGGTTGCTTAATATTCTACAGTATGGATAGATCAAAACTGTTTTACTAGTTGTTTCCTTTTTTAAAAGAATACTTTTTAATCCACTATCCTATCAAAAGATTTTCAGAAATTCTGCAATTTGCAACTATGAATATGCTTGCAAATTTCTTCTCTGTACATGTGCAATGGTCTCTCCTGAATATATTACCAGGAGTGGAACTGATATTTCATGTGGAAAAGAAATATTCTAATTGAATAGAAATAGCAAATTTTGTTCCATACTGAATATACAAATTTTTTCTCAATAGCACCATATAAAATATTCTATTTCTCCATATTTTCTTTAATAATTGTCATTTCCAGGTTAAAATGATGCCAATTAAGGGAGATTTTATTGTGGCCTTGATTTGTATGTTTCTAATCACCCCTGATGTTTAAAGTTCTTTACCTATCATTAATTTGTTTTATTTTATGATATATTTTATTTATTTATCTATTTATTTATTGAATTGTCACTACATATCTTTGGGCCACTTCCTATTATATTTTTGTGGTTTTGTATTAATTTGAAGTATTTGTATATTCTTTTTTTAAAAGATTTTATTTATTTATTTGTCAGAAAGAGAGAGAGTGTGCACAAGCAGGGGCAACAGCGGGCAGAGAGAGAGGCAGGCTCCTTGCTGAGCAAAGAGCCTGATGTAGGACTCAATCCCAGGACCCTGGGATCATGACCTAAGCCATGACGGACTGAGCCACCCAGGTATTCCACATATTTATATATTCTTGATGCTAAGATTTTCTTAGTTGTGTGTACTGTGTATCAAATATCAACATGTCAAATCTATTCTTCCAGTTTTAACTAAATAAAAACTTAAAATTTATTGAAGATAATAGTTCTTAATTTTAATATAATCCAGAATATGATTTTTTATTCAGTCAATACTTTTTGTTTCTTGTTTAAGAAATATTTCCCTACTTCAAGTGTAATAAGTAGACATCAGATTTGCTACCATGAGTTTTATAGTTTTTGACATGAAGTCTGTATTACTTTTTGCATATGTGACTTGAATAACAACCCATTTTTGTTCCAACTCACAGAATGACCAAACAGAATTGAAAAAGGATCAAACTGAATGCTAAGAACTGAAAAATGTAATGATTGGGAAAAAAAACATAATGAACAAGACTATCAGAAGATGACTAGACAGAAAAATTATGAGGGTAAAGAAAGATGAATCTGAGGAAGTTAAACACAATGGGACAAAATGAGATAAAGAGGTAAAAATTTGAAAGGAATTTTATGAGACAAACAAGACAGAGTGAGAAAATTAACTTTTACATAAATTCCAGAAAGATATAAGAGAATGGGCAAAGATGATACTTGAAAAGATCATAACATTTTATAACCAGGAAAAAGATCACATGTTAAAGAAATCCAATCCAAGCAGGATACGTACAAAGAAAAAAAAATTCTGTTACACTTATTTTAATGAAACTGAATGATATTAAGGAAAACAAGAATCAAAACAAACAAACAAACAAAAACAAACAGAAAAAAACAAGAATCTTAAATGCACCCAGTAAGAAATGATAGAGCTAACTTTTAAAATATAACAAAAATATGACAAGAACGCTGTAAAGTTATCCCTTCAAGAACCATAAGAGAAAATGAAAGTCAAATCTTTCAAGGAACAGGGTGAAATAAAGATATTCTCAGGCTATCAAAAACTGAATGGGATCTCTCAAGAGCATATTGTCACTAAAGAAAATTCTAAATAGCATCTAAGTAACATATTTCATAATCATGAAAGGTTTAACAATTCTAAATTTGTATATGCCTAATAATATTATCCTAAAATACATAAAGCAGAGTTTCACTTCCAGTAATGGCAGAGTAGCTTGTATTGGGCCAACTCCCTTCAATATAATAATTATAAGTTCTGGACAAAATATAAAAATGCAACTCTCTTAAATCTGCTAGAAATAAAAACTAATATTCTTCAGAGGCACATACCAAAATCCATGGAATGTACAATAATTATTTACAAAATTTGGAATAAAAAATTATCAGAGAAAAGAGGAAATCAGTAGGAATGACCCAGATGTAGAAATGAGCAGGACAAGATCTGAAAGCAGTATAACATTGATGTTAAAGAATGTAAGGAAAATATACTCACAATGAGTAAAAAAATACAAAATCTCAGCAAAGAACAAAAGTTATAAAAAGAAACAAACAGAATCTCTAGAAAAAAATACAGTTGTGAAGTAAGTCATTGGAAGGGCCTAATAGCAGATTGGATGTGACAAAATTAAAATCAATGCACTTAGATATGGATCAAATTATATTATTCACTTTGAAGAAAAATTAGAAAAACTAAATATATGTAGTAAGCAATTGCAAAGCCCCATAAGAAACAAAGTCACAATCAGATAAAAGTTTTAACTGAAGAATCAGAGAAAAATTTAACAATATGAATAATACATTAATTTTGTGGATATTTATAAAATTCTGTACCCAGATCCTGCAAAATATAAATACACAAGGCACATACCTTAAAAATGAAACATTTCTAAGTACATAAATCAAGTTTCAACAAGTTTCACAGGATTTACATCTCACAGGATATGTTTACCAATCACAGTGAACTTAAGCTAAATATTCATAATAAAAAGATAAATAGAAGCCCTCTACATGCTTGGAATTTAAGAAACATACTTATAAATAATCCATAAGTAAATAAAGCAGTTATTCAAAATATTAAATGCTTTGGGGCGCCTGGCTGGCTCAGTCAGAACAGCGTGTGACTCTTGGTCTTAGGGTCGTGAGATTGAGCCCCATGTTGGGTGTAGAGATTACTTAAAAAAAGAAAACTTTAAAAAATTTATAAAATGCTTTGATTATATGGCAATAATCATATAATGTAGGAAGCTTGTGTGATGAAATTATAGAAGAAAATGTATGGACTGATCTCTGTGTGTATCTATTCATCTTAATTAAACTTTTAAAAGGGCCTAACTAGTCAATAATTGACACGCACTTAACTCTTAGGACTTAGAAATTCTAAATTCCATTGCTGATGAGTGGTATTCACTCATTCAAGAAATACTTATCAAGTGCCTCTAATGCACGTGATGTGAATTAGATCTGGAGTCGGAGGAAAGCATAATGTCCTATGGAGCACACAACACAGGAGCAGACTTTACAAATCTGTGAAAAATGCTAATAAGAGAAACATGGGGCTATGCCAAATTGTCATAAGGGTTTGGAAATATTCAGGGAGGTCAGGAAAAGTTTTCTGGGGAAAATTACAATTCAGCTGAGATCTGGAGGGTGAGGGTAGGTTAGCAGTGGAAGAGGACAGAGGAACAATTTATGTAGAAGGAAGAGGACATGCACATGTGGGAGGTCTGTCAAAGCAACATGCGTATGAGGGACTGAGAAGCCCGGTCCCCCATTGGGGCTGGAAGAAAAAGAGCTTGGGGTGACTCATGAAGAAGGCTGACTACACAAGACCACTCAAGTTATTCTGAGTATTGTAGTGCTATCCTAAGATCCATGGAGCACCAACGAACTGTTTAAGGTAGGTATCTGACATCAAATTTGTGTTTTAAAAAGACACCTATGGCTGTAGAGAATGGATTATGGAAAGATGCTGCCCAGTAGTGCCAGGGAGACCCCTTAGAAAGCTTTTTTTTTTTTCAGTAATCCAACAAGATAGGTTTGTAGGTTGAATTATGCTGCAATGAGGGAGAGTGAGAGAAATAAATGTATTGGAGAAAAATCATACAGTGAGGAAATCAAGAGGACTTGGTTTAGTAAAAAGGTTAAATGTGGCTCTAGGATGAGATCAGACTTCTAGGCTACAATTATTAAGAAACGTGTTACACTATACTTAAAAGGAGAACTGAAACAGAAATCTTTTTATTAACTTTTTTTATTATTTTGAAACTGATGATTAACAAAAGCATTTGGTGTGGAAGACTTCAGGCACTGGGTTAGAGATGTCTTCCTTTGAATTGGAAATTCGCCATGGACTCACTTTGTGATGATAAATAATGCAACCTCGAAAAACCTTTATGCATTTTTTTTGCCTGTAAAATAGACCTGCTAACTTCATGTGGTTGTTGTGAGAATTAAGTAAGGAAAAAGAGTGCTGAACAGGATGTATGGCACATTCCAAGGAAATAAATAAATATTAGCTATTATTATTCCATTATTACTATTATTAACTGGGAAAAGCATTGTGATAAGAGTTGATTTTAAAATTTCAAATATAGGGATGCCTGGGTGGCTCAGTCATTAAGCGTCTGCCTTCGGCTCAGGTCATGATCCCGGGGTCCTGGGATCGAGCCCCACATCGGGCTTCCCTGCTCAGCGGGAAGCCTGCTTCTCCCTCTCTCACTCCCCTTGCTTGTGTTCCTGCTCTCGCTGTGTCTCTCTCTGTCAAATAAATAAATAAAATCTTTAAAAAAATAAAAATAAATAAAAATAAAAAAATAAAATAAAATTTCAAATATAGGCAAGAATTGCAGGTTCTATAGATTCAATTTTACCAGGGTTGGATATTCTCTCTCCTGAAACATGAACGTTCAATGTAAAAGGAGGATTTTGAATGCTAACATTTAGAAAAATGTTTATCTTTGACATTCCCCAGGGCACATGGGCAACTCTGAGCATCTCAACTATGTGTTTGTTTGCCTGTGGCTTACTCAAGGAACAGAGAGATCATGAAAAAATGCCGGATTGATTGTCGGAAACAAACACTGTATCACAAGTTGCGTAATTATTATAGAGATAATCAGAACATAGATTTATTTCTAGGATGAATAAAAGAACCTGGACTTCCATATTAGTTTTGTAAAATTGACTCTGGATAACATACACTAACATTCACTTCAGATATTCTAGATTATGTCATTAGTCTAGAAAATAAACATTTTTTTTTCTGTTTTAACTCCAGTTTAGCCATTCTACTAATTTAAAATTGCACAATATCCAGACATGTATTATAATTGGTTGCTACAGGTTACCAATCATTATTTGGCTATGCAAGGTCAAAGCTATACCAAATACTAAATGCTAACATGTGTGCTAAGTCTTAATTTATCTTTTTATTTTAGGATAAAAGGAAATCAGGGGAAATGTGTTTGCCAATAAACCTTAATATATTTCTCCCTAGAGCAACGATTTCCCTAGAGCAATGATTTTAAGATTAAACTTCAAAGAAATACAACAGTATGTACACTATGCAATTCAAAATATGTCAGCCTCTAAATTTGGTCAAAGTCAGGAATTTTTAAAAAAGGAAAAATCAGTTTCTGTTGAATTCCATTTTATGCCTTATGTTAAAAATTTGTAAAAGTGTCTCTTGCTAGCTAGCTCTCAGATAGCGAAGTAACAATGAATTCAGCTCCAGGCAAGCTGCTTTTCAGGCAGACCTGTCAGGAGAGAGACAGACAGTTCAGGGTAATTCATTCTTGCCACTGGGTCTCAAGTGACTTGTGAAGGGGTCTAGAATTTTTAAAATATAAATAGCACTAACTTACAGCAAGAAATAGAAAGTGTTCTTCGTGTTTATTGAGAGGCAAAAAAAATGAGTAGTTAAGCAACAGAAAGCTATATGGGATTTAAGAATAAAGAAAAGAGGGATTTGTCAGTTTTTAAAGGACACTGCTTAACCATGGATTAATGGGAAGTAATTGATTCCTAGGGTTCCCAGTCTTTTATTCACCAAAATGATCTTAGTATGCAAATAATTTGTATGCAAATAAACTTTGGTCAAGATACAAAAATAATATTTATCAATGAAAATAAAATGGAGAGAACTAGAAATATCCAAAACAGGCTCAAAGCTCCGGTCTTTCTGTTAGTTAACTCAGCATGCAGCTTGGGTTCCAATAGTAGCAGAAAGATTGAGCCCACACTCAAACTGTCAGTGAATTCTAAACCAAAGCTGAAGCCTGACGATCTTCTCGTTAGGGTCACGTCCACACAGCCATACAACGAAATGACTCCTTGTTCGTGCAATGATATTCTTGCTTGGAGGGGTCCTGTGTGCAAGAGAAATCTGATACCACTTCACAAGGCAAATGTTATTACTTCAAGTATTCATCCCATGGAATTCATAAATTTTTTTTTTGTATTTCTAACCCTGGTATATTGATGTACTCATGAAAAATATGAGATGATTTAAATGAAAGCAAGCCACCAGGAAAGTTTCTTTCTTCTTCTTCTTTTTTTTTTTTTTTTTGCTATTAATTCACATGAGAACTTGTCCCAGAAGTGCTTGTCTTCAGTATATCTTACAACTATTCCTCTTTGGGCTCATTTGGCAGAGCCCATTGGGGCAAGCTTGCAAACCCCCCCTTACGTGTTAAGTTTGTCATCAGGACAGATCAGCAGGATGGGAAAGTAACAATGCCAAGTTCACAGCTACCTGTCCCCAAGTCAAGGTAACGGTCTTGTCTTGTCCAGGATGTCTACGGTCACTTTCCTCAATGCTTTCCTGCTGATGTCACAGGAGAATTTCTGTGCATCATCACATCACTTTTCTAGCATCAGTGGGGACTAAGACTCAGGCTGCTTGATGACCATGAAAAAGGAAAAACATAACTCAAACCTATCTTGCAGGATGTGGCTTGCTAGGCCAGGAGACTGATGAAGAGTTCCCTCTGCCAGAAGTTAGGTGCCTTGGTGATGTCAGCATGGGTGGAAAGCTAGCTACTTATAATCCTTCTCACTTAACCCTTGAAGTTAACTGCAGAAACGGGGCATGGAACCCTGCAGATATTCACAAAGTCACATTTATTGTTCATGTTGTCAAGTGATTCTCTGATTTCTAAGTTAATACTTTTATCTCATTGTGAGTTTGCCTATTTCTCATGTAATGTTGCCACTACTTACTATAAATATTTTTTTCATTTTCCTTCAAGTTGCACAATATAAGTAAATCCACATCTAAGTGCATTGACTTTTCTTCTGTCAAATCCAATTTGCTGTTAAACTCAACCAGTGACTTATTTCAGGAGTATATTTTAATGGAGAGCATAGATCTGTTATATGGTAATATCTTCTGTTAGGCCAGTATGTTCTATTGTATCTTCCTAATCCCAAATTACAGCTCTGAATCCTGGTCTGTAATCTTGTAGGAGCAAGGAAACTCTGCTACCACATGTTCTATTCAGATATGACATGGGTCAGATCATGACGTTTTAACTCTTACCTCCACCACAGACATGACACTTGGTAGATGTTGCGCTATCCTTGAAATATAAAAGGCCTTCCTATTTGAAGATGACACTTGCCTTCCATCACCTGCCTTCTTCTGGTTATGAGTGAGACACCAGGGTGTGACCATCGGCCTCATTCCCACGGCAAGTCTTTTATCAATGTGTCTTAGTCCATTCAGCTGCTATAACAAACATAACCATAGATGAAGTGACTGACACACAACAGACATTGATTTCTCACAACTCGGGAGGCTGGAAGTCCAAGATCAAGGTGCTGGCAGATTCTGTGTGTCTGGTGAGGGACTGCCTCCTGGTTCATGGATGCCATCTTTTCTCTGTGTCCTCGCATGGTAGGAGGGGTGAGGGAGCTCTGTGGGGTCTTGTTTATAAGGACACTCCACCCTTATGACTTAACCACCTCCCACAGGCCCCATCCCCTAAGACCATCACACTGAGAGAAATTTGGGGGAGACACAAGCATTCAGCCTCTAGCACAATGCAAAAGGAAGTTTTTTATTTGTGTCTCTACCTACAATTCCTCAGTCCTGAAACTGAATGAGATTCTATTTCTCAGACTTGAATAAATTTTATTTGCAGCTTCTTTTCTAAAAGTCCACCTGCTGTTCAGGTCTCAGATTCCTCTATCTTTTAATCAACCAGCTCAATAGCCCAGGTACGTGCAATGTGGAAAGTTTTGACTGATGTTCTCTGTCCTCACTGAACCATGTGAAGGTATATATTATAGAGTCAGAAAAAGGTTTATGGCATGACCTGGCATGACCTTTTGAGAATTCTATAAAAGTCATTTTTCTCACATGTATGACAGGAATTCATTCATTCATTCCTACATTCACTCATTTTAATAGTTCTTCTTGATTATGACATTTGTGCCACATGTTTGTTCCAGTGTGGTTGGGGTAGGCAAAAACAAACAACTGTTTTGGAGGACAATACAGGAAAAATAATAAAGCAAGTGTTAAACTTCATAATATGATGAGTTTCTCCAATATAAAACTGAGATCATGTCACTTTTACGTGTTAGGGCTGTTATGACGATTGTATGGGTTAGTATTTCTAAAATACTTAGAACAGCACTGGGCATATAGAATGTATTCTATAAGGTTTATCAATTGAAAGTAAAATGAGAAGCTAGGCCTATAAAGATGTAATTGCCAGACAGGGTTTCTATCAATAGCTATAAGCAGTGATTCTCAAACCTGAATGTGTATTAGAATTACCAGGAAGGCTAGTTAAAGCCAGATCACTGGGCCTTGACCCCAAGTGTTCAACTCAGCAGATCTTAGGATGTGCCTAAAAAAATTAAATCTCTAACAGATTCTCCACGACAGTGATACTGTTGCTGTAGAGACCCAACTTTATGAGCGAGTGGACTGGGACCATGAGCCTCGAACTTGAGTGTATATCAGATCAGGACCCAGAAACTGATCAGATATGTAAGTGAAGGCCTCAAATTCCACATGATGGTTAGGCTGAAGTCTGGGCAGCTGAGAGGATTATATTGTGGGATGTTTTTTATTCCTCTAACAGTTTTTATTCCTATGGCTTCTGCTGTCCAGTGGTGGTATGGGGAATAGGGCAAGGAAATAGAGGTACCTCGTATGTATTATACATGCTTGAAAACCTTCTCAGATTCTAAGTTCAAAACATAGAATTCCTTCCCCAAAATGCCAAATGGTTTAATATTCTACTCATTCTTCTAATCTTTGTAATAAAAGGCCCCAAATGCATCTCCAGGCGGGGTAGACACAGTAAAGGAATGGGAGTTAGAAGGCCTCCTTCCACTTAGATCTCAGCCTCCAACTCGTGGCCTTCCACACGCCACTCAGCTCTCAGGGAGTCAGTGTCCTCATCTGTCAAGTGAGGAGGCAAACCACATAATCTTTATATTCAACACCTCCTGAAGAGGCTCTCCACACACAGTTGTTCCCTTTTCTAAGAAAGACTGCAACTCCACAGAAGCAGGATTTGAGTAGCTCCTTCTGCTCCTCCTTGGCCTAATTATAAAGCAGGAAGAGACTCTAGTTATAGGACCCTTGTTCTAATTTGGGCCATTCATGTTCCTCCCAGGATTTGGAATTTAAATAGAAAAATAAATAATGGGTACAGATTTTTGGCAGCAAGATCATGTTGATGACAACACTCTGAAGTGAAGATTTATTATGAGGCCTGGTACCCCTACACCTTAAATATTGGCTTTTTTTAATTCCCCAAATCCCACCAGAAATTCTTCCCCTATACTAATCTTTTTTTGCTATTAACTACAGTTAGAGTCTATTGAATGCAACTCCAACAACAGCAAACTTTATTTCTGTAAACTTTTTTTTTCTCTGATAGATGTTTGTGCCTTTGAATATGGATTGATCACATTGAACTTCTAAAATCTGCACATATAAAGAATAAAGGGAGTTATAAATATACGTGACAAATACCATAGCCTTCAATAAAGTAATCTCATCCCAACACAAGAGACCTTGGACATATGAATTTGAATATGAATATTGAATTTTCCATTAAAAATGGGATAGAGATTTGAGCAATTTTATATAAATCTCAAAGGACAGAATGTCCCAAAAGTCTAAAGGTGTGGGGATCATCCAGTGTAATGCTATCTTGCTTACATAATAAGCTGGACAAAATGTTTGAAATCGCCTGTATTTTTACAATATGCTTTTTGTAGTAATAGCTGTTCCAACTCCAGTAACTTATAATGATCATTTCTTCCAGTACTAATGACTTTGGCTATATATATATTTTTTTTCTAGGGAAGTTCAACTTAGGCATCTTTTTTATTTTTCTCTATTTTTTTTTAAGTGTAACTATCCCTTTAGAAACATGAATGTATCTTTTCATCTTTCTGAAAGGGACTCACAGGTCAATCTCACACATTATTGGCATGTGGATGTAATTTTAAATAGTCTCTTAAAGACCTAGAGAAAAGAGCACCTGATATGCTAACAATGTCTTTGGAAAACATGAAATCCTAACATGTATATAATGGAGGGAGGATCAAATAAAATAAATAAGCAATAGTCAAATCAAACAAACAAAAAATCCTTGATCCAAAATGACTAATGCCACCAAATATATATAGTATTTTCTAGACCCTGTTACCCTTCTGTGTCCTATAAAGAATTCATGTCTCATTCCAACTTTTAAGTCTACCAGAAGAGGTAGAAAGAAAAAAAAAAACTGGAGAAGCAAGAAGCTACATTAAAAACTGGTTAAGCAAGAAGCACTTAATTGAATATTTGCTGCATACAAAATACAATGCTAGTTCTGGAAAAAAAAAAAAACTGAACATGACAGTTTTTATATTCCAAGAGTTCACAAGCCATTGAAAAATCTTATGGGAAGCAAGAGAGGAAGTGAATGACCCAAAAAGGTAATTTTGTGATTCAAGAGAAGCTGCAATATTTCAGAGAAGGTCTTTTAAGGATGAAAAGGGACTCTGACATGTAGATTCACATGAAGATAAAGATTTTCCCCACTGGATGGAATAAACATAGAATGTATGAAGACAGAGGAGTTCCAGGGAGTTAATGGGATAAGAAATAGGGTGATTGGTGTATAGTTCAGAATATGTTTGTATGTGGCAGGAGCATATATCCGAAAGGAGAATTTGGGAATGGATCACTGAGGGGCCTGGTAAGTCAGAAAAGAGGATGGTTTTCACCTTACATGTGTAGCAAGCCTTTGAGATGGGGGACATTTAGCATTAGTTGGGATTTGGGCAGGGATTCCTCTCCTTCAGTGATTCTGAATTACTATGCTAAGTCTTTCCAATGCCAGAAGATCAGAAATAAACTCACAGTGGTATGCCGTGAATGTTGGGGAACATTCCTACATGCTTCCTAGATCAATGCTGAAATGTCCTTTGTAGGAAATGTATTTCAGGCTGATCCCTCTCCTCCTTCACACTCACAGCTCTATTAGGACACACCTATACACTAAAATAAAAGGTCATAGAGTCTTTTAAATCTACCACCAAGGCTATTAGCATTTTTTTTTCTTTTTTGCCCTTGGAGATCTTGCTCAACTACAGGGATTCTGTCCCAGCACTTGTATGGCAGGGAATCAGCCTAAGTGTACACTAACAACTGAAATATTCTGAGTTCTGAACTTAATTCTGCTTTAGATTTGCTGCATTATGCTGGGAAATGCCTTTGCATTCTTTCCTGGCTCTTTCATCACTGAAATGGTGTTAATAAAAGTCATCACCTGTCCGCCTACCAGGGATATTGTGAAGATAAACTCATATCCTTAGTCAAGCATGCAGCCAACAGAATTCTCAATAGTAACTGCATTAATAACCGTAACAGCAGCACGGAGATGTTACCCTGCTGTGAGTATGATAATTTGTGGGCTCGAGAACTCAACTTGAGACCTGTGATCGTAGAAATCTATAAGGAGGTGAAGCTCTCATTGGCACACTCTTTGGAGATGCCTGTTTCTTTAGATTTTCCATAGAGATTAGAAATATTTGTCTGTATTTGGGAAGGTGGGGAGAGAGTTTATTCTCTCTTACAGCTTTACATTGAATAACAAATGAGTGCTTGCATCCACACACAATAAAATTTTAAGAATCAACAGACTGGTCACCTTATTTTTCTTATTACTTGTCTGTTACAGTGTTGGCAGAGCATGGAATGGAATGTGCATAAGACTGAGACATCCAGTATGTAAACAGGCAACTGCCTACACAGTATGATGTGCTGAGGGTTAAGATGTTTCCCTGACACCTTTTCTTGATATGCCTCCAGGTGTGAAATTTTCAAGACTTGGTCTTCAGGGACAGAGGCATTGCTAATTGTGAGAGGCTAGCACACTGGTAGGGTTTAGTTCACCTGATTAGGCCTTTTTGTCAAATAGAAAAAATGGGGGTAGGAACATAGCCAGAGGAGGTTGGGATGTACAATGCTACGCCATCTGCTCGGGTCTGCATTCAGGGTGAGGTAAGTGCTCTAATAAATGATTCCTAATGCCCAGCCCTTCACCAGTAGACGTTTACTTCCTGCTCAAATAGCTCTTCATGCGTGTCTCTAAGACAACCTTCTATGCATTGTTTCAGAGACCCAGACCCCTTCTACTATGTGGTGTTGCTCTCCCTATGACCTCTGAGCCCTTCATCCAGCCTTCCAATAGGGAAAGAGGGTGAGGATTTTATAAGAAAGTTTTTAGTGGACAGACCATGAAGTGAACATGAGCAGTAAACAGCACAAGTTTTGGTGTCACACAAACCACATATTTACTCACTCTGCCAATTGTACTAGCCACGTGACCTTGGATAAAGTGTTAATATGCCACATAATAGGTACATGGTCTTGAATGCGTTTTCCTTTTTCTCCTCCTCTTTGCCTTCTCTCTCCCTCTTTCCTCTCACTTTCATTCTTTAATAAAAAATACCTCAGCCTTCTTTTCTTCTTGGGACCTTCCTCATAGGGTAGTGTTGAGAATCATCTTAGGCAAAGCAGATAAAAATTAGCACTGTGTCTGGGACCAAATAGGACCTCAAACACTCATTAGTTTCCATCATTTTTACCCAACCAATAATATCTGTGCTGGGGGAAACAACAGTGGGTTACAGGCACCTGAACTTCTCTCTCTTCAACACCTGGCTACATATGAGTGGAAAAGGATCTTTCAGTCTACTGGACATCAAATAATGAGGATATTGACTGTGTGTCCTGACCCTATGCCCATGTTCCTAAAGACAGGGTATGGAGAAAATTTGGGGCTGCAAAATTCAACTGTAGTTACCTCATTTGTCAGAGATGTAGCTTCCTTTCCAAATGTTTTGAAGAACATGTACCAGTGCAAGAAAATGAGGCTTTTTGTTACAACAAACTGCATGAGATCCTAGAATCTTTTGGGATTTGAGCCTTATATGTTCCTTAGCCAGTCTATCTAGACTACTTGAATCTGCTTAATTGAGCTACAAATCTGTGAGTATGAGTTCTTAAGGGATTTTGTAAATGTCCTGCTTATGGATAAATAAAATGATTACAAAGTAGTCCTTTGCACCGTGCTTGGCTGCCGGGGCCTATGAAATGAAAAGTAAGATGAGAGGAAACAGGCACATTCTAAAATATAGAGAAGAGTTGGTTCAGGTTCAGGATTAGTTGTGCACAGATGTTGCTTATTGGCTCCTGTTTAAAGAAAGTTTTCTCACTTCAAATCTGAGAGATGATCTTCTGTCCCCTGGAAATGGGACATAGATTGAGATATTTTTCCTATCAGTTGGCCTTCTTGTTCTACTACTGTAATGTTCAAAGGGTTCTGAACAAATAGTAATTAAAGGTATGATTCTTTCTGAAAGGGAGATGAAGTCATAAAACCCTAAAGTTAATGTAATTTCTCAACACATTTGTATCATTGGTATTCTGAGATCCACCCACACTTAAAATTCATGGAAGCTTTCTGAATTTCAAAATGCTTATCATCCTACCAAAAAGAAGAAAAAAAAATGATGTGGTTAAAAACCAGGTGTTGGAGGCCAGCTGAGGCCGAAGTTTGGCTGTTCCTTGGCATTTTAAGCACTATGAATAATGTAAATTCTGTTTTCTGAAAATGCTTCAAGAAGAAGAATTAGTGGTCTAATCTGATCTTTACTAGCTACATCCTTTTTCACTTCTGGCCATTATTTACAGAAACAAGAAATGGAAGCCATGTATTTATAATTATAATTTGTCAAGCTGAAACACCAAATTAATATAATCAATCCCATTGTTAGGTTAATTTCCATTTACCCACCTGAACAAATGACTTTATCTCTCCCGCTTCAAGATTCCAGGCTTTCTTATGTTTTAACATGCAACAATGGTCATAGAGATGGGACTTTCTGCAAAATATTAATGTTGGTGCATTTGAATATTTCATTTCTTACCAGCAGAATATTTGATTTAAAAAATTACACTTGAGTATCAAAATGGGCAACGTAAGTAGTGGGTTTATAAAAACAGAATCTACCCTTTTCCCAAGCACATGTTACCAATGAGGATTTCTAAACCAGCTTTTCATATAATTATTGTCTTTCAGCTTCATTTTAAAATTGTATCTTAAACCAGGTTAGGAAACTGATAACTGGCTCAAAACCAGTGTCCGTGAGACTGAAAATGTTCCAATGAAAAATAAACCCCTGACACAGCCAAATTAAATTTCATAAAGTTCATCCAAGCTGATTGGCCTTTACTTCCAAATTTATTTTATCATATGTACCATAAATTGAAAAGCAACAGGAAAAGTTATGCTGAACAGCTGTCCTACTATTATAAAAATTCTGGAAATGAAATTAACTATGCTTTGTGATTCCATTTCAGTGCTGATGATGAGGAAGCTACATTACAAAGGAGATGTTCTTTGCTGCCTTTTCCAAACATTCACGAGGACAGATGATGCATTTGTGGTGTAAAACATATTCTCTGCACATGTATGAGCAGGCAGAATAAAGCATGTAAGTTCTTTTTTTTTTTTTTAAAGATTTTATTTACTTATTTGACAGAGAGAGAGTTAGCGAGAGCAGGAACACAAGCGGGGGAGTGGGAGAGGGAGAAGCAGGCTTCCTGCCGAGCAGGGAGCCCGATGCGGGGCTCGATCCCAGGACCCTGGGATCATGACCTGAGCCAAAGGCAGACGCTTAACGACTGAGCCACCCAGGCGCCCCAAGCATGTAAGTTCTAAAGACTGATCCAGAGAGGCACTAAAACCCCAGTGATCTTAAAAAAAAAAAAAAAAATCTTTACTTATAAATTTACATAACTCCTTAAAATTATCCCTATTACTTATGACTTTGGCTCATATAGTTTTAGGACCCACAGTTCTTTAGGTGAAAAACCAAAATAACTTGTACTTGTAGGGGGAATTGCGTATAATGAAGCAGTCTCACATACAGTGTCTCACGTGATCTTCGCACCCTGGTTTTATAGAAGAAAATGTGGGCGAAGTTCCATGGATACCAAAGGACCCTGCCACAGGCACATGACTGATCCTGAAGATTTGAATCCCAGCGGCTTTCTCCTTATGTGATGACAGTAACTTCATTATTGCATTGTATATATTAATTGATCTTGCCCAGAAGTGCTAGGAGAAGTTCGTTTTCATGAGCAGCAAAAGGAAATAACCTGAAGCACTGACCTATGTCTAGAAGGACAGGCCAGTTTGGATGGAGAGTTCAGAAAAGTATGTAACAACAACAGAAAGGAGAGGAGAAAGGATAGCTTTCAGGTGCCCCAAACAAAAACCTTTCTGCTGAAACACCACTCAAAATGCTGTAAGAAAATTTAAACACTCACACACACATACTCATACTCACACACAAAGACAGACAGACTGCATTAGTCAGCTGTCAAGGAAGTGAAGCATTCTGAAAAACTGAAAACCAATGTACAAATGGGATCGAAAAGGAAAACAGGACACTGGATTTTACTCTAAGATATCTAATAAAACCTGGCAAACATGAGTTTTCATTTTAAAAACTGAAGATAAAGAAGGGCATGACCAGGGTAGAGAGTCTAAAAGGACTCCAGAAGTCTATACCTCTGTGTAGTGGCATGCTGAAGAAGAACCTGACCCACAGAGTAAGATAGGAAAGGGCCTCGGACCAGGTTGGAAGAAGAAAGCCAAGCCATGTATGAAATTAAGGGCTGAATTTTCCTCTAAAAGAAAAATTAATTTACCGTGGCCCCAGGTTTATGGTATACATAGAAGAAAATGCAATCTCTTTTGAAGGAATAGCACTTTGATTCACTCTGCAGAATATTCTCACATAAAAAATGTAAGAAAGCTAAGATTGAATGCAGTTAAAAAGAAAATCACAAGACACACAAGAAAGCAAGCTAAAAAGTTATTAAAAGAAAAATTAAAAAGCAAATATATATAAAAATGATGAAACATTTAAAAAATAGCCAAATTGAAACCTAGGCCTGAAAAATAAAATGAATGAAAATTTTTTAAAAAATCAGGTTTAATAGCAGTTCATCTAGATGAAGAAAGAACTAAAGAAATACATTGTATATTTGAAAAACTTTTCAAGATGGCAAAAGAGACAGGTGGAAAACATGGAAGATGAATGAAGACAAACTGACACTAGAGGAAGCCGTCTAACGTTTGAGTTGGAGTTCATGGAGGAGAGATGAGAATGACCAGAGGAAGGACAGCAGTCAGAGAATGGCTGGGAAATTCCTGGAAATTCTGGTTAGTGTTAATACTCTAGTTCAGGACCCAGTGAATTCCAGACAACAAATGTAGAAAAAATAAAACTAGTCATATTACACAGGAACATTAAATCCCAAAGACAGAGAAGGTGTTAATAGAAAAAGAGGGAATAAAACAAGACAAAGTTAAACAAAGAACACCTGAAAAAGATCAAGAAAGTTAAATGTACCCTCTCATCAGCAACAATGGGAACTATCAACTGAAAACTTTATTTTCAACAAAACTCTCTGAATATATTTATAATCACAATATGTCAACGGACTTAACTCTGCAATTAAAAGACAAGGTTGTTAGAATAGATAAATAAACCAATAAATCAATCTATATGCCATTTACAAGAGACAAAACTAAAACTTTAGGACAGAGAAGATTGAAAAATAATAAAAAAAATGATATATCATCTATAAAGCAAATACTAAGCAAAAGAAAGTTGGTCTAACTATATTATCATCATGTAAAATATATTTTAGGCCAAAACTTAAATTACTCAAGTTAAAGAGGGCTATCAAATAATGATAAAAAAATTTGAATTCACCAAGAAAATATGAAATCCTATACTTGCATGCACTAAATAATGTTCCTTCAAATTATGTAAAGCAAATGTGGACAGAAATAAGGAATAATTGAAAAATCCATCATAGTTAGAGATTCAATACAGATCTTTTGGTAATTGATAGATCTAACAAACAAATTGTAAAATCAGTTAGTAAGTGACTATGAAACAAGCTTACTATAATGCAGTTGTATTAAAACCAAATATTGAAGAATACTCACACTTGTAAGAATGCATGTATATTTATATAATATCTATATATTCTCAGTCTTAGCAATATGCACCGAAATCAAAATCATATTTTATATTCACTAGAAAAACAAACATTAAAATCTGACAATATGAAATTTTTTAAGATACGCTTTACTAGTAAAAGAAACGGTTGTACATTAAAGTTTTTTTAATTAACAGATATTCTTGTTTAAAGAAATCTTAGATATATAGAAAACTGAACAGGTAGTACAGAGTTCCCATGTATTCCTACCCCTGCTTATATTTTTTTCTTGCTATTATTAATATCTTGCCTCAACATAGCATATTCATTACAAATGATGAATCAGCATTGAGAGCTTATCATTAGCTAAAGTCCATTGTTGGCATTAGGGTTCACTCTGTGTTTTACAGTTCTGAGGGTTTCAACAAATACATCATGCCATGTATCCACCATTAGAGTATAATACAGAATAACATCACTGACTTAAAAACATCCCATGCTTCATCTGTAAGATCTCCCTTTTTCCCCATAAACCCTTGAAAATCACTGATAATTTATTGTCTCTATAGTTTTTACTTTTCCAGAGTTCCAAGTTGCAATAAAACTGTATGGAGCCTTTTTAGATTGTCTTCTTTCACTTAGTCATATGCATTTAAGGTTACTCCATGTCTCTTCATGGCTTTACAGCTCTATTTCTTTTTATCACTGAATAATACTCCATTGTATGGATTCATCAATTTGCCTATTGAAGGACACCTTGATTGCTTCTAATTTTTGACAATTTGAATAAAGATATTATACACATTCATGTGCAGGTTTTTGTATCCAGTTTTCAGCTAATTTGGATAAATACCAGTAAGCACAAATGCTGGAACACATACAAGAGTACAGTTAGTTGTGTAAGAAACTGCCAAACTATTTTCCAAAGTGGCTGTACCATTTTGCATTCCCACCAACAACGAATGAGAGTTCTTTGCGCTCTGCATCTTCACCAGCATTTGGTGGTGTTAGTATTTTAGACTTTGCATGCTAATAGATGTCTAGTGGTGCTCACTATTGTTTCAATTTGTAATTCCCTGAAGATACATGATGTTAAACATTTTTTCAGATGCTTTATCTGCCATATGTATACCTTCTTTGATGAGGTATCTGTACAGATCCTTTCCTCTTTTTAGTTAAGATGTTTTTTTTCTTATTGTTGAATTTCAAGATTTCTTGATATATTTTGAAGATAAGTCTTTTATTAGATATCTGTTTTGCAAAGATTTCCTTCTAGTCTATGGCTGTCTTTTCATTCTCTTAACAGTTTATCTGTCAAAGAGCAGAAATTCCAAACTTTAATGAAATCTAACATTAATTTTTTTCTGTAATGGATCATGCTTTTGGTGTTATATCTAAAGAGTCATTGCCAGATCCAAAGCCACCTATATTTTCTTCAATATTATTCTATAAAAGTTGTATGATTTGGTATTTACATTTAGGTCAATGGTCCATTTTAAGTTAATTTTTGTGAAAGGTAAAAACTTTGGGTCTTGATTTATTGGTTTGATTGTGGATGTCCAGTTGTTCTTGCACCATTTGTTAAAAAGGCCACCTTTGCTCCTTTGTCAAAGATCAGTTGACTGTATGTATGTGCGTCTATTTCTGAGACCTCTATTCTGTCCCATCAATCTACTTATCTATCATTTTGCCAATACTGCAATGTTTTTATCATTGTGGCTTTATAGTAGGTCTTGAGGTTGAGTAGTGTCAGTCTCCAACTTTGTTTTTCAATATTGTATTGGCCATTCTCGGTCATTTTTCTCTCCATATAAAATTTAGAATTAGTTTCTTGATATCTACAAAATAACTTACCAGAATTTTGGGAGGATTGCATTGAATCTATAGATTAAGTTGGAAATAGCTTGACAATATTGAATCTTTCTACTAATGCACCTGGAATATTTCTCCATTTATTTGGTTCTTCTTTAATGTTTTTCATCAAAGTTTTGTGTATTTCCTGATAAAGATCTTATACACATTTTGTTAGATTTATTTCTATGTGCATCCTTTTTTTTTTTTTTTTGGTGCTAAATTATATTGTGTTTTTAATTTCAAGTTCCAATTGCTTATTGCTAGTATATGGGGAAGCAATTGACTTTTGTTTATTAACCTTATATTGAGAACCTTGTTATAAGCACTTATTTTCATGAGTTTTTTTTTCAACAATCATGTGATCCGTGAACAATTTTAGTTCTTCAATCCCATTTACTTTTATTTCCTTTTCTTGTTTTACTGCATTAGGTAGACTTCCAATATAAGGTTGAATAAGAGTGATGAGTGGAGACATCTTTGCTTTGTCCTGATCTTAGGTAGAATGCTTCTAGTTTTTCACAATTATGTATGATGTTAGCTTGTAAATTATTCTGTAGGGTTTTTTTATTTTGTTTTGTTTTGTTTTGTTTTTTATCAAGCTGAGGAAGTCCATCTCTATTCCCACTTTTTAGGGAGTTTTTATGAATTAGTGTTAGGTTTTGTCAAATGTTTTTTCTGCATCAATTGACATGATCATATGATTTTCCTTCTTTAGCCTGTTGATATGATGGATTACATTAATTGATTACATTAATTGATTTTCAAATCTTGAAATACCATTGCATACCTGAGGTAATTCCCACTTAGTTATGGTATAGAATTCTCTTATATATTATTTGAGTCAAGCTGCTATTATTATATTGAGGATTTTGCTTCTGTTTACAGGAAGTTTTCCTTTACTGTAATGTCTTTATCTGGGGTAATGCTGGCCTCATAGAATAAGTATGAAGTATTACCTCTGTTTCTATTTTCTGAAAGAAATTACTAAGAAATGGTATTTTTTAAATATTTGGTGGAATTCACCAGTGAAACTATATCTGGTGCTTTCTTTTTGGGAAGTTATTATTGACTCAATTTCTTTAATAAATTACCTATATCTCTTTGTGGGAAATTCGTTAGATTGTGTCTTTCAAAGAATTGATACATATCATTTATCAAATTTTATGTCCTAGGGTTGTTCATAATATTCCTCTATCATTCTTTTAATGTCCATGAAATCATCAGTGATAGCTCTACTTCAATTCTGATATTAGTAACTTTTATATTTGCTCTTTCCTATCTTATTTAGCCTGGTTAGAAGGTTATCATTTTATTGGTATTTTCATCAATAAAAAGAAACAGGTTCTGATTTTATTGACTTCCTATATTTTCCTGTTTCCATTCATATCTGCTCTAATTTTTCTTTTCTTCTGCACTCATCAGATTTGCATTCTTCTTCTTTCTCCAGTTTCATAAAGTGGAAGCTTTGGTTATTGATTTTAGATGTATCTACTTTCTGATGTACACATTCAATGCTGTATGTTTCCTTCTAAGTATTGCTTTTCCTGCATCCCATAATTCTGCATGTTTTATATTCAAATTCAAACTTCATTCAAATTGAAAAAATTGATTTTATTTAGTTTTTAATATTCTTAATTTCTCTGGAGACTTCTTTGACCCATGTTTTACTTAAAAGTGTGTTGCTGGACCTCCAATATCTTAGGTTTTCCAGCCACCTTTCTGATATTGATTTCTAGTTTAATCCCATTGTATTATGAGTACCTATTCTGTATGATTTTTATCCTTTTATATTTAAGATATGCTTTATGCCATAGAATATGATCTTTGTGAATGTTCCAAGTGAACTTGAAAAAAAAATGTGTAATCTTCTGTTGTTGAAGTCCAGGCAGTCAACTGATGGTGCTGTTCAACTATATCCTTACTCATTTGTGCCTGTTTTATCTGTCAATTACTGATAAAAGCTGTGTTGAAATTTCCTACTCTAATAGTGGATTAATCTTTCTCCTTACCATTCTATCAGTTTTTTCTTCACATACTCCGATGCCCTGCTGGTAAATGCATATACATCATAGATTGTTATGCCTTCTTGAAGAATTGACCCCTTTTTGTTATCTTATATCCCTCTTTTTTAACATTCAAATGCTTTATTTGAATGATTAATAATCATATTTCCAACAGGGCATCAAGTATCTGAGAATAACATTATTTTGAGTAAAAGCAGAAATCTGGAGAGACTCCCCCCTCTCAGGTCAGGCAGCTCAAATGTCCACCACATGGAGCAGTGCAGAGAGATGAAGCTCAGAGGCAACTTCCTCCTCCCTTGAACTCAGGATCAGCCTTTCCAGGGGCTTCAGGTTCTGTCAGAGGTGCCTGTTGCCACCAACACTTGCAGCTGCTCCCTGTCCTTCATTCTGAAGGCTGGCAGTGCAGAGGATTCTGCATCACAGGTCAAAAATCTAGCAGACAGTGGAATCTGCATCTGAGGAAGGTAAAGAAGGGGGGAAGTCGAACTGGTAAATGCTCCTGAGTCTTCAGACAACCACGGATGAAGCTGATCTTCATACCTCTTGCTCTCCTCTTCCTCCAGCAGCAGAGGGCTAGTCAGACAGTGGGCCAGGAGCTCCTGGGCAGAGACTCTACTCCTCATATGCTCCACCCTGAAATTCACACTCCTCTTTACCATGCCCACAAAGTAACAGAGTAGGAAAAATGTTTGCAGAAGGAAAAAAAGACTTTATCCCCAAGTTCTCCTGACTCAGCTGATGTTCCTTCCGCCTCTGCATTCTGGTTTGTTCCCATGACAAAGGCACATCATATTTTTTTTCAAATATTTTTTTAAAAGATATACATCTCTCCAACCATCTTCACTTGGTGCCTCTGATGTAATGGGAAGCCTGGGGGATGTGAGGTCTCAGTTTGTAGCTCATGCACAAGGCAATGACCTTGTGCCACGGGATCTGGGCAATTGAGGGCAGTGCCCCCCCAAGTAGGGAAGGAGCTCTTGCTCTTCCACATGCAGTGGGTTGTGCGGAACGGTTTCCCTGCCTGGGACTGGAGGATGGGCTGGGGATCTGGGAGGCATACTGGACGACTATGGAGCACAAAGGGAGCAGGGGGCCCCCGGGTGGCAGAAAGTCCATCTGCAGAAGCTGGAGGCCGAGCGCAGCCCGCCTCACCAGGCCAGGTGCTCAGGACATTTCAGTGCCAGCGGCGAGTAGGCCCCTAACACCCACCCACCCCCGCCCCCACCTCAGCAAACTCAGTGACAGGCCAGGACAGGTAACAGAGCTGCTCACAGGAGACCACAGGACCAGACCTTTAACAGCTCGATGATGGTGCCGGACTCCTGTGAGGCCAGGCCGTCCTGCAGCCTCTCTCCCGTCGTGGGGGAGAAACCCGCCGCTAAACCCACGCCAACTCCATCTTACACGTACTGAATGCGAGTCCAGCAGCAAAGGTCAAGGGCACAGGGGCCACAGCTGACCAAGCAGTGCACCCGTGAAACCTGAGCTGGGCCTCATAAAGCATTAATGGGATCAGGAATCTCAATACGATCTGAAATCAGTTTACTGACACCAAATCCTGCAGCATCTGGCCGTCCTCCCCTTCCTTCTCGACCGCGTCTGCTCCCGCGCCCCGCACTGCAACATGCTGAGGACCGACTTCCTGGGGATGCTGGGACGCTGGAGCCCGCCAGCATCCCGAGCCTCTCCGGGGCTGTCTGGTTTTGTCCACACACACGGGGCTGACCGAGCGGGAACTGGGGAGACCCTGGGCTGCCGCACCCCTGCACGGATCAGTGGGCTGCATGCTGGTACTATCCAAGCGCTGTGTGTGCAAAACCAGTGCTGTTCCTTAAACAGTCCATTGAATTTGGGAGCTGACCTTTACCCTCACCATGAGCCTCTGAGGCCTGCCGCCGGCCCCTTGCAGAGCCCGCGTTTCCAGCCATGCCAGGCGGAAGATGCGGCAGATCGACTTCCGGTCCGCGGGTTCCTGTCCGCGGGTTCCTGTCGCCGGTGTGGCCTCGTTCCCGCAGCGCGGGGTTCCCTGCTGCCGCCACGCGGCTGGCCTGTGAGGCCTCTCCTTATCACTGACAAGGTTTATTTTTGGTTTATGTAAGGCGTCAGTGCCTGTGCAAGCGGAAGCTGACAAGTCCCAAGAGCTGCAGGCCGAGTCGGGGAGCTGGAGACAGGAGAGCACAGGGTGCGGCTGCGGTTCAGGGCCGTCAGGCTCGCGCCCCCAGAGGAGGCGTCGTGTGAGTTCCGTGTGAGGTCCGTGGCGCAGGCCACGCTCCGTGGTGACAGCAGGCGGAGAAGGAGAAGGGTCGGCCTCTAGGTTGTGTGCAGGCCTTCAGAGATTGGACGAGGCCTGTGGGCATGTGGAGGCCATTCAGATGGACTCCAAGCCCTCTGACTCCAGTGTCCCCCTCCAGAAACCCCCTCCCAGGCGCCCCCGGAGTGACGTGTGACCGCGCACCTGCTGACGCCAGGTGGACACAGACGTCACCCATCACGTCATCCGTAACTCAAGTACAGGTGAAAGTAGGGACGTGGGAGAAACGGAGGTTAGAGCGTGGGAAGGCCCGTATAAAACGTGCTGAGTCACTGGCATTGTGTTCATGTCTCGCTTACATCAGTTCTTCGACGATATTTAACCACATGTTATTGGTTTTATTGTTTTTCATCCCACTTACAGTGCTAGTCGCTGATCAGAGACCGCACCCAGGTGTCAACCAATGTTGAAATTATAATGGCGGTGTTGACACAGGCTCTGATTTGAATTTTTTTCTTCCTAATCGAAATGAAGTGTTGAGATACAGTTCAGCAGATAAAATGGACACATATAAAGAACTTGGTTTATTTTATCACAAAGTACCGTGTATATCTAGGGGTCAAGCTATAGAACTTTTTAATCTTCACAACCGATGAGACGATTTCTTTTTGCCATGTAGTTAATGTCATGAAGCGTACTTTGGAAAAATATTACCATTGGGGAAAAAGGGATGAGTAGCTTTAGAAAGCTTTAAGCTTTAGAAAGCTTAAAATTAAATATAGGTGAGGCCTATAGAAAGCTTTAAGCTTTAGAAAGCTTAAAATTAAATATAGGTGAGGCCAGGAAAACCACTGTGCATTTCATGTACATGTTAAGTTCAGTGGAAAAATAGTATTTTACAAAGCTAAGCTTTTTATAGAGATACTAATAAATATTAACTTTAAGTAATACTTATAAAAGTCATGGTTTTGTTTATTAATGTAACATCTGTCATTACTCTCTTTTTAACATTCTGATCATTAGTTTTATTTCTTAGCTGTTTATTTTCACTCTTTTATCTACGTTTTTCTGTTGTACACAGAAAAGGGTGTATAAAAAGATAATTAAGGGTATTACAGATTATAGGGTACTTCAAAGATATATTGTAAACTTGTAGACATAATATAATTTTATTTGTTTTAAGATACAGTGAATAAAAGTGTCTAGATTGGCTGCTAAATTCTTATATGTTTAGAGCTTCATTCATAAAGAGAAAGGACTAAAGCTTACTCTTCTATTTTAATTCACAAAATAAAAACTATTTCAAGCATACTTAATGTGTAAAGTATATATACCAGAGAGAAATGGATTCTAATCACATGCTTGACTTGAGAAACCTAATTTAGTTGCTGAGAAAAGTTAATTTGATTGAAACATTTTTGTTGCTGTCATTTTAACAGTCCAACATAGTTGGTACTTTCACTTGAAGACTGATTAATTGGTGACAAGCTGATTTTTGATTCTTGTATCTAACGTGGAGATATTTGAGTTAGTGCTAATCATAAGTGAAATTTACAAATTATGGGTTTATATTTAGTATTTATTTAGAATTTTTTGCTGTGCAGTTACTTAGCTACATTGAACTATAGCTACTTAACTATATTTTTTTAAAAAATCAAGTTATCAGAGTGTTTTCACTGGTAAAATAATTCTGATCAATTACTCATACCATATATAAAAATCAATTCTGATTAATGGTAGTTCTAAATGAGAAAGTTAAAACACCAAATCTTCTAGAAGAAAATATAGAAGGAAATCTCAAGTACCCAGATCAGGTAAATAGAGCACAAGAAGCAATAACCATAAAGTAAAAAAATAAAAATAAAAATAAAATAACATTGGTCTCCATTTAAACTAAGGAATTCTGTTCATTAATGATGCCACAAAAGTGAAAATATAAGTTACAACATGGATGAATGTTATTTTTAAGTTTAACAAACGAAGTCTCTACCATGTAACCCCCTGCAAAAAGCCACTGAAAATCTTGGACATAATACAAAAAACAGCTACCTGAAGGCACTGAAGAGTGGACAGTAGCAGAAAGATCCTAGTGAGAAGTACATGCTTTCTGAGAGGATTGGAGACTGACAGCTATAAAGATTCTGTGGCCTGCACAGTGGCATAGGGCAGCAGACACGAAGATACCCACAGTCTGTCTAGCTAGGGACATCTGACAAGTGAGCTGGAAAGTGAATGCTGAAGAGATGGAGAGAATCCCATAAGAGAAAGAGCTAGAGAAGATCACCCAAATCTTTCCACGCACATCTCTGACTGAGCTCTGAAACCCATGTGTAAGAGGGGCTAAATAATCATCTAAGCTAAAGACAAATGATCTGACTCAGACCTGAGTTGACTCTTAAGGAGTAGACTTTGTGGCTCAGAGTCAAATTATCTGCTAACGTATATGAAACAATATTCATCAGAGAAACGTAATAGAATCGAGAACCTCCTTAAGTTGAAATTCATAACACCCAAGATGTAATCCAAGGTTAACAGACAATGCGGAGAATCCAAAAAATAAAACACAGTCTCAGAAGAAAAGAAAATCAGTAGAGCCTGTTCTGAGATGAACCAGATATCTCAACTAACAGACAAGAATTTTTTTTTGTTAACATGTAATGTATTATTTGTTTCAGGGGTACAGGTCTGTGATTCATCAGTCTTACACAATTCACAGTGCTCACCATAGTACCAGACAAGAATTTTAAAGACAGGAGAGCACAGGGTGCGGCTGCGGTTCAAGACATTGTATGTATTCTTAATAAACTCAAATATATATATCCAGCTTTTGAAGACTCATAGGACATGAAATTTTAAAATTTGTTTAAATTTTCTTAACTCAGTTCCCCTATTCTTACATGAATAGATTTTTTTCATTCCTCTTAAACCCTGTTAACATCAAGGAATAAATATTGTGAAGCACTGTTGTAGGTGATAAAACAATAATGAAACAAGGGTCCTGACTCTAAGCCCCTTTCACCCTTGTGGAAGATGTAACAAGAATGCAGATACCTCTGTCACAGGACATTTAGTGTTATGTGCTATAAATATCCCAAAATGTGCTAGAAATTCTAACAATGTGTCTTACGTGTCACTTCTCAGAGGCAGTTCAAAGTCATGAGAATGAGACCCTTTGAGCTAAATTTCCTCCACGAGTCTCTGTTTTTAATATAACCCACAAGTACTAGAAATATTATCACTTTCTTAATAAGTTGAGTTTTGAAGAGAACTCTCTTAAGAAACAAGGAAGATGGTTTTGATACCTCATTGTGTAGATGCAGGAACTGTAGGGGAATGTAATATTGCTGAGCAAGTAGAAGATTCTGTGGTTATTTAGAGGTCATGACAAATGTACCTAATCTGTATAGTTCCACATAACGTCTAGGGAACTCTTAAGCCTACTTTGCTAATAAAATAGAAACTAAAAGGTGAAATCCTTTCACATATTGCCATGTCTAGCAATCCAAATTGAAACCTAAAGGAAAGATTGATCTGTGCTTTATGTCTTTTCTCTGCCTTTCTCAAGGTTCCTAATAGAATTGATTTATTTGAGCATCTACTTTTTAAATGAACAGTGTCTAGCCAAGTGTATGCCTACAGTCACCTTCAGCACCTTGTCATTTAAGAGGTATGGTGACCCTAGACCAGCAGCTTTTACAGTAGTTTATCTTTCTTTGAACTTTACACACCTTGAGCCCAATTTGCTGAGTAGGTATGTTTCTCCCCGTTCATATTTTTAACTTTTGGAAGCTGCTTTACCTTTTATGGTATGCTAAATATTCCCTTGGTGATGTGAAAACAGTATAGTTTCCCCAATCAAGTATATTCCTTTTGGCACGTGGTTTATACAGCATCATTCCAAGTCTTTTTGCCCATCTTGGTTTACCATCCTAAGGGAGCCATGGGTCTTGAGTTTGAACTAAATAACCCAGCCAGCTTCAGGCAAGTAGATATTTAACACCAAAGCACCCAGGCCCAAGGTTGTGGCCGACTTCAGGCCTTTGATTCATTCCCCACTTCAGCAGCAGGACCTGCCAGCTCTAGCGTTCTCAGATCTTAACAGAGACTGTAGTAAGGGCTACTCTCCAAGCATGTCATAACACATCTAAAAACTTTTGAGCACTACCAAAATTCTAAATTGCTTGAAAAGAAATGAAAAATCTGCACACCCAGGAGCTAACATTAGTTTGGATAGAGAACCCAGCTTTGTCCTGTTTCTGGCCCAAGGAAAGCTCTTCCTCTCCACGGAAGCAGTCTTGTCATTTACAGCCGCCCTCTCCAAACCCTACCTTGACTTGTGTGTGGTTTTGGTCGTGGACTCAGGGAGATGGCGTCACTGCAGGCCCGTGCAGGCATCTGAGGCCGTGCCCCACTCTGTGAGGTCTCCCTCCCTTATACTATTTCTATTTCCATAATATACATGGAAGAAAGCAGGAGAGTGTCTGTCTCACATTTCACGCATAACAAAGTATGATGAATGGCCAAGGTGTTTAAGTTTACATAATAATTACCAGCCATTCAAGCTATATAGTACCCTGACTTCCTATTTAATTCCACACTATACCATATTGTTTAGAAAGATTCCATTACATGATTTATGAATGGTCTTTAAAATCAGTACTCAGAAAAATTTTAAATATCCCAGAAAGGTATTTATAATTGTATATAGGAGATTCAGCTGGCTATCAGAATTTTAAATATTTCAAAGGGTATTTTAGCCATGTATTAATATAAATTATGTATAAATATGTCTTTGTCATGAGAGTGAAATATCCTCTTAGGACTAGGGTTAGTGAACTAATTTGTTGAACTTATTTTGTATTTCGAAATTAGTGTTAATATGAATGTTGGAATATAAGGGTCCTTGTAATTGGGTTACCAGAATATCTGAGTATTAGAAAAGATGTGAAAAATTATTTCCAGTTCTATTAGATTCAAAAAGATTTATTGAGATCCTGAAATATCATACTTGCCAAAGGGGGGAACTGTCTTCCAAACTCATCTTTCTTTTCTAAATTTGGTTGTCCAAAATCACTGCATTTACTGCAATTAATAAAAATCTCTGGCAAGGCATGAGTGTTCCTGCTGAAAGCTGCAAGCACTCTCCCCTAAAGACTTGAATGACATGAAATTAATATGAGGGAGGAAAGGAAGAATTAATTAGTGTTTGATAGCAGAGCATTAGATGTTGATTTATTAGTCAGGACCAACATTAGCTGAGTTTACTTTATAAACCTCAAACCATATCCTTTCCAGGCTCATTCTCATCACCACCATAAATTGTCTGTGTATTAACAGATAGTAATTTGTTAGAAACAAACATAAGGAGCTTGAAGTCAGATGGTAACACAGGCGTGGATGTGCAAATTTTCTCTTATTAAAATGACCAGAGGAACATAACAACTATGGGAGAAATCGCATTAGCATAGGAAAACGAAGAACTGGATTAACTACAAGGAAGTGAAAATAGAAACAACACAGGGGTTAGAATATTACTGCCAGACACAGTCATGTTGGAGGCAGGAAACTTTAAAAAAAAATGAGGACTATTTTCTCTTGATAAACATTACAATTTGCTACAATTCACATGAAAGCTGGTTTTTTTATAACTAGATTTTATTTTTCCTAGATTTATTTTTATATTGCTGATTTTACAATTCTGATTAAAGCTGACCTGAATGGGTCAGTTTTATCTGTACTATTCTACTACTTTGATGCCTTTTTTTTTTTTTTTTAGAAGAAAGGGTTATATTATTTTTTACAGATGCAGAAGGAACGGGTAGTAAGTCAAGACCATTGAAGCAAAGAACTATGTCCATGTAATGATTCACTACACTTTTTATAACACTTTGAAAATCTGTAGGTATAGAACAATGGGTTTTGTTAAACCATCATATAAATACATGCAGAAATTTATTTCACTGTTATTAGTAGAATTTGATTGGGTCAATAAAATTGGGAAAACTTAAAAAAGCATAAATTGTTGTGCTTAAGAACACGTTAGAAAATTGTAGACCAAAATATTTACAGATGCCAGGAGAATGTGGGACAATTTGAGCTACAAAATAATTGACAGTAATGAATTACAGCTCATAAAATAAACAAATGGATATTTTATAAGTCTCCCCTGATATAAAAAAATAAATAAATGGGGGAGAAGGGAAAACTTTTTCTTACAATGTAATTCCAACATATAAACATAGAAGGGATAACGACGACAATAGAAAGTCAACATTTACAAATACTACCATCAAGTTTGTTTCAAGCAAGAATTATCACAGATGCTACAATTAGTGGGCAAAAGTATAAAGAGAAACAGAATATTTATATACTCTAAAATATCGCCAAACAAGGTACTTATTAATGACAAAGGGAGGAATTAAAATTGTACTTTATCCAGGTAGTCAAAGTTAACATCAGTAATGAAACATATCAAGACCCATATTGCTCCCAACTTAATGCACTGAGAAAGGCACCATTGAGGTAGCATCTTTATAAAACAATTCCTAACCTGAATTTAACCAAAACATCAGACAAACCTAACCCGAGGGGCATTCTGGAACCTAACTGGCCAGTAGACTTCAAATCTCCAAATTTCAGTGTCCTGAAGGACAAATAAAGACTGATAAGCTCTCCCAGGCTGGAGAAGCCTAGAGGCACGAGATCATCAATAGGCATGGGGGTCTGGGATTCTCTCCTGGAACAACAGCAAGGAAAAGAGCAATATAGTTGGACAGTTGACAAAATTCAAATAAGATCTGTAGATTAGGGGATAGCATTTCATTTTATTAATGTTAACTTTCTGCTCGTGATGTTGTAGTTATAATGGAGAAACTGAGTGAAGAGTGCCTGGGAATTTTTTTTGTATTTTCAACCTTTTTATTAGCTGAAATTATTTGAGATGAAAAGCTTTAACATTGTTTTAAAAGAAATGTAAGGTGATATTGATAAAAAATATAACAGCTTCAACACATTTTCCTGAGTTTTTTATAAATCCAGTAGACACAATAAATACTGAGTCTAGAATATAGAAAGTCTGATAGAATTCATGAGGATATTCTACTATAGGATGATCAACACAAAGAAGATTCATTGTTCTTCTAAGGTGGACTTTTTGCCCCCACTGTCCATAGTCAGCATCTACTGGTCAACTCCTTCAGGCTTTGCCCCTTCTGCAGAGCTCCTTGCTCCAGGGACAACCTTCCTGGGGGCAGCCAATTCCAGTGACTTATGGGGGAGTATAAAGTCTGGCCTTTCCCCTTAATTCTGAATAACTCTCAGGGCTAGTCCTGGCTCCAGAGCTTCCCTCCTTTTGGACTTGCATACATTCTGACTCTACCCTCAGCCCATTCCTGCTTCCTCCCCTACCTCCCCTAGGCATCAACCCCTAATATAAGTGTACATGCAATACCCCATCTCGGGGTCTGCTTCCAAAACCCCAGCCTGTGAAACACATATTGGACACTATCCTCAAGGAATAAGAACTTCATTTCTATGCCCCATGGAAATGTCACAAAAAATGATATAACATTACATCCAAGGAATACCTCACATTTTATATAACAAATGATCAATTTTCCCCAAAGCAGAAATTTCACATGCCATGTTTTCTAGAACACAATGCAATAAAATAATAATAAAATTCAACATAACCAAAAAATGACCTCTAGCATTTTAGTATTGTAAATCTTTATTCCAATTAATTATTAGATAAAAGGGGAATGAGGACTGTAAAACATGAACAGTCAGAACTCTATAAAAATATGCTCACTGTGGTCACAGCCATGTTAAAAAACTCTATAGCCTTAAATTTGGGTATTACTGAATTAGAATGAATGAAATAAACATTCATTTGAAAGCGCTGGAAATAATGTGAAAAATAAGAAAAACAAATTACAGTGAATTGCATATTACAATGAATTACAATGTTAGTGAATTATAACCTGAGAGTTAGGATACATAAATACAGCTGAGAATAGGCCCTTTAAATAATAATATAATATGCACATATACCAAATTGAAAGGAAACATACCAAAAATATTATTTGTGGTTTTCTCTGAGCACAGAGATTATAGCAATTTTAAATTTTGCTTTCTTTTTCTTTTTTTTTTTTTAGGTAGCAGGGGTAGCATTGGACATGAATTTATTATATTAATCAGAATAATGTTAATCTCTTAAAACATTAAAATTTAGGATCTTATATCTCGAACCTTCGAAGAAATCATAGAAATTGACACTTTAGAAATTCTTTGAGGTGACAGTGTCCCTTCATTGATAGTATCCTCTTTACTCTTTCACAATATGAGTACTAATATAAGAAGGTTGTCTTCCTCTTTTATTAAATTGGACACTGTCGTTGGTTCTCCAATATCCATTCCTCCCTCTCCTTGGGGAAAAATAAAGTTTCTTAGCGCTTCTGAGGAGAAAAAAAACACAGTAGGAAAGCCTCTTTTCCTCTGTAATCTGTGTCTCCATCTCCTTCCCATTCGTGGATGAGGAAACCTGTTGTCTTCCCAGGGGCGGTTGGTTGTTATCTGGCACTTTACAGCCACAGAAGAACCATCAGCCTCAGAAGGAAGCTGACACTTAGGGAAATGGCGCCTTGGTGACCTCCTTGTATGTCTGGGTCCAACTGTAAGCATTGTCCTGGAGTGGAAATCTCTTCTGTCGTGGGAGAAAGATGGAGTTGGGTTATTTGTTACTCATGATTAAAGCACTGTAATACATTTACACCAGTATTCTCATGATAGAATCATACACATATGGAACATTAGAAATCATTGCAAGCCCTCTTCCACCAAATAAAATCAGCACTTACTCTGCCATTTTCTATCTGTGTTCTTTTGAGTCCATTTCTCCACCACAAGATGATGTGAGTAATAAATTTTTTTTATTTTCAATTTCAAATATATAAAAATAAGTGCTATAAGTAGGTCTTGTCACATAGTAGACACTCAAAAATGATACTGGGCCCTTCACTGTTTCTCCCATCATATCCTAAACCCTACGAGTCTTCAGTGTTAAATACAACTACTCATGAGGTCTTCTTGAGAATTAATTGTCATCAAGAGACTGAATTTACACGTGGACAATCCCAGACCACACATGGCAGTGGGACTCTGACCAGCAGCCTCTGCAGGGATCATTCCGGAACTGTCAGGACCCGGACAACAGTGACCATCTACTCTGTTTCTGCCCCTAGTTCCGCACCAACCAGAGAAAGCCAGTATGCTCTTTTAACAATCCCAGATTTCTCTTGTTTTCCTTTATTTTTGATTACTTTCTACACTTAAAAAAATCTAACAATCACGTAGAGCACCAAACAACACACACAATTTGTAACTGTTCTCACACTAACGATTTTCAACTCATTTGCCTGTGGTTGTCCGCCCCCCTCCCCCCACTCAGGTTCTGCAGACAGATTTGTTGCATAGAACTACACCTCTGAGAAATTTGATGATGTTGGTATAGTGTTCTGGACTCTTGCTGTGGTATTACTGCCAAGAGCATGCTCCTTTATTAAAAAATGTAGAGGCTCACTTGCAGCCAGTTTGATAGCAGGATGATCAAATGCAAGATATTTTTTTTTTTTTTTTTAAAGATTTTATTTATTTATTTGACAGAGAGACACAGCGAGAGCAGGAACACAAGCAGGGAGAGTGGGAGAGGGAGAAGCAGGCTTCCCGCAGAGCAGGGAGCCCGATGTGGGGCTCGATCCCAGGACCCTGGGATCATGACCTGAGCCGAAGGCAGACGCTTAACGACTGAGCCACCCAGGCGCCCAAATGCAAGATATTTTTAAATACAGGTTTCATGAGACATGTGTTTTATGGAATTAAGACTGAATGTCAAGGAAATCACCATGATGCTCTGACTGTGGTGTGTAGATTATCCTGGCCCTGATTGTACCACTCTGCTCATTCAGCCATACCATCATATGCATGAGAAATGCATGCAGTGGTCTGTGGTTGCACCATGGAGTGTGACACACTGGTCATCACACCTCCCCCCACAAGATGTCTTAACCTGGAAACGTCCGCAGGGCAGCAGATGGGTGAATGGTAGAAATACATGCTAGAAGATTTCATGACTCTTCAACACACTACCTCTTCTTCCTCAGTGCACACAATCCCCTCCTTATACCAGGATAAAGAGCAGGTGCTTAACAGGAACACACCTGAGAAGCTGTGTTTTTAGTTTTGCTTTTAGTAAGATTACCCGAAATGTAAGGTTATCCTCCTGTTTCTCATTTGGAATTTTGTATGTAAACTTCAAAACAAATTCAACAAGGGCCATTTAAGTAGAGGTCAGACTTTCGGATTTTCCACCAGTTCTGTGCTGTATTATCAACTTCCCTCAACTTGGAATTTTCCTCCGCATTCTGCCTCCCTGAACTGTCATGCAGTTCACGTGGAATCATATCTTTGGATTTGTATTCTCTTTTTCTCATCAGCCAAATCTATGTCCCTGTATATTTTACTTTCTATTCTCTGCCCCCTCCATATTACCTGCATTCACTTTGGACTGAATTTTGCTAAGCATGGTCCAAAGTGCTGGAGATACAAAGACACACAATCTCTGCTACTAAGACTATCCCATTCAGTCAGGAGGGCAGCATCTACAGTGATGAGAACCAGGGTTCAGGTACACAGAGGAGTGGGAGACAGAGAAAGTGGGTTTAGATGGGTGAGACAGGTGGTCAGGCAGGTTTCCTGGGAGAGAGAGTGCGTGAGATGAGTGTTAAAGGGTGAGGAGAAGATAAGGCAGTGTGTGACCTCAGTAGGCACTCGGCCCTCACTTAGAAAGGATCCGTGCTTTGGCTTAGTGTTCCAATGTCACCATCTTGAAACTCATAGTAGTTTTTGGACAAGAAGCTCCGTGTTTTCATTTTGCATTGGTCTGTACAGATTATGTGGCTAGTCCAGGATAGAGGAAATAACATTGTGCAAGGGCACAGAAGCATGAAAGAACATGGTCAGTTGAAGCATGGCAGTGGGCTCAGTATGACTGAGTGTAAGTGCGAAGCGGGAACCTGACTGGAGAAAGGGCTAGTAAGTAAAAGGACAACCCACTTTGAGGATAGGCTCCATTTACAGAGTGAGGAGAGGACTGGCACTTGTCTGTAAAGAAAATGTATATTTAAAGAGCTAACAAAGAGGAGAAATCCACAAAGAAGATGAAACAAGAGTTTCCAGAGAGGAGACAGGAAGCAGATGCAGGGTTTTGAGAATTTGGTAGGGTAGTGACCAAGAAACGCCCATGGGGTTCTGCAACATGGAGAATGTTGAGCAAGAATATGCATCATTTGTAGGAGTAACAAGCAGTCAGATTTCAGTGGGTCCATGCTCCTGCTGATGGAAAAGAAGCAATTAGAGAGACAACAGCAAAGTTAAAGGAGAGAAAGGGAAAGTATCGATTGATGGAGCAAAGTCTCAGGGAGATGAGAGGGAGAGCCTCCCCAGCTCTGTCTCCTTTCCTCATTCCCCCAGACACCGGCTAATGAATTCTAAGTCCTCATCACCTTGTACTAGCTTACAGAGAAGATTCCCATTGGCATCTCCCCAACATTGACTCAATATTTACACCCCTGGCAGAGCAGTTTCATTCAAAGCTGCATTGAGTGGTCACCCTTTCTTGTCTTGCCACTACTCTGGCTTCCTTAAGCTCTTAACATACCTACTTTCCTCATCTCAACATACTTTTTATCCATCCTTTCAGACTGAACTCTCACATAGAATTCTCTTCAATGATTAATTTTTCTTACAACTTTTATTACAACTGTTACATGTTCCTAATAATTAGCTCAATTGAACTATTCTAATGTTCTGCATTTCTGCCATGCCCATTAATCCCTTCTGAGAAAAAAAATCATGTTGATTTACTCATATGCAAGTTATTGTGTATCATGCAACCTGCCATCTTTATCTTAACATGGTTCAGAAACTGCATGAAGGTGCTCCTGGGGACCAACCAAACTCATGGGGCACCACAAGATATTTCCAACTTTGAAGGAAACCGAGATACTTGACATCTATCAAACACTGCTACAATACTAACTTGCATAATTAATAGCTTCAATATTAGATCACACTATAATTCTTTCAGTAATGGCACCTCTTTGCAAAGCAGGAGTTTGGATGGTTGGTGTGATTAAAAGCATGTACAATGAAAATGTGAATCAAGAAATGAAGATTGAGAAATTGCACAGAGCCCAACAGGTGCACATTTTCCACTAATGGTAATTAACTATAAGATAAAATAATATTTTTCTTTCAATTTATGTGTGTTATTTTTTCCAATGGCCCCTAAGTTGTTAGGATATAAATGTGTATTAAGTTTTTTGGACTTAACTACTTAATGAACAGAGCTATATTTATTTTGGAATGGAGCACCGTGCAAATACTGCGGGGATACTAAAGGCAGTATGTGGACAGAGAGAGCTAAAGATCTCTGCCCTCCTTCACTGGACCAGGGACTGGGTGGAAGCCAGCTGTGGGTCTCTGGCCAGCCGTCTGTGGTAGGTCTGCTCTGAAATTACAGTCCAACAAGGGAGCAAGCCGTTAAGACCATATTTACCCATCAGCCTGCTCTCCATGGGAGAGGACCCTGAAGTGAAGCAGCCCTGAGATGGAGAGGGATTTGAAATCATGGTGGAGAAGCCAGGGGGCAGAGCACATTTAGATTGAAGCCCTGCCTATAACTGGCCCACCTTCAGGACTGAGTGCCACAGAAAGGAGCTGGCCATTCCACAGTGGGACAGACCAGGCAGGGACAGAGACTGAGAAAGACTGACCTCTAGGATCAGCCAAAGGAAGTTGCTTCATTACAGCTGCCTTTGCAGTCGAGCGTGAATGGGCAGTTCCAGCCCACGGAAATGTTTTCTTATGTGTCTTTGTATATATTTACACCCTTATTTCACTCCACCCAGCACACGTGTTTACTGTAGCTAGTGTGTTTTTGACCTTTGCAATCCAAAAGAGCCCAATCATCATATTAGCACCTATTACATGCTGTTTGTTCCTTTAGGTGTTTTAGGTGTATTTTGAATTTCCCAAATAGAAGTGTTTGTTGCCAAGGAGACCTATTTTACATAAAACCCACAATATTAGTCACATAATTTTTATTATAAAATATGATTTAACATATGGCAAGCCATATGTTTTGAACCTTATCAATTCTGTTGCCTTATTTTAAACACAAGAAAAATTATGTCCACTAAAATTAAAACAGGCCAGGGTTATATATGGTGAGTCATATAACTATAACATAATTTAGTCTCCAGTTGTTGATTCTAAAACACTGATGTTCCACACCCCATGAAGTTAAAGATGCTTATTGTCCCTATTTGAGCTTTAACCTCCATCATTGGCATCAGCTAAAAATCTCCTAGCTGAATGTAGCCCATTATGTAAGTTAGTATGGTATTTGTTCCATGTGTATTAGCCCATTAGGACTCCATTCTACAAAATTAACATTTCAGTTGTAATACAAATTAAAATATTAATCTTAAGGGGATATTTGTTCAGATAGTTCCTAAAGGGTTAATTGCTAAAATATGTATTAAGACCCAAGGAGGTATATCAAGGGAAAATTCCAGTTAAGAATCTCTTCTTTGATGAATTTACCAAAATCTTTTGATTCTGTTTTTAAAAAGTATATATATACATTTGTTTTCACGTTGTACATTGTTAACAGATCTTGTCATGTACATCTCTTTTACCACTTTGTTCATCATCTGCTCTATTCTGTCTTGCAGTCTCTGTATTCTTAAGGGAGGTTATTTTGCTTCAGAAATCCCATTGTCTTTGGGAGAAACATATTATCTTTCATATTATCGAAGTCAGATACTTATTGACCCAGGATCACTAATGATTAATGACAGTCAGATCTGAAGAATGTGGTTTCACTTATTGGGCTCTTATGCTATTTGTATAATTCAAATTGTGTGTCCCGGGGAAAGGGAAGGTGAAGGCTGTATGAACATTTATGAAGACATAAGTAAATACACACTTCTTGCAGAACTGTTTCCACTTATGTAGAGTGGTACATGTATTAGATATCCATCCAATATTTCATTTGATTATTGGAATAGCCTGTGATATATCTTTGTTACATAGACAACTACACAGATTTGTTTTCATTTTGTAAATATTTGCTTATTTTTAAAAAATGTGTCTGGGCTACATTGTCAGAATACTCTGTTAAAGTCACATGTAAGGAACTCAAGATGAATTTGTATATGACCACATAGATATTTATAATTTTTCTTCCTCCTTAGTCTCTAGATGAAAATTTTCTCTCAAGGTTTTAAAATAAAAAATTCCTTAAGGGTCTGTTAAAAATGTCTGATTGGTTCTGCACACGACAAATGACCACTATATTATACTACCATGGATTGGTCACATTTTCTGCTTTATTGATTTATTGATTTAATTTTTTTTCATTTTAAACAAACTGACCTGAAATTGAAACTTGCTGGTAATTTAAATGTAGTACATGCTGCATGTTTCACTTAGGAGGATAGTTGTTTTTCAATCAAAATGTTTACATCAATGTATGGTTTTGACACATAATTTATTTAACAAGTATTTATGGAGTGCACATTTTGTGCAAAGCACTGCAGAAGTATGGCCTTAGAAAATAAAACCTAAATTTTTCCTCAAGAGAAATTAAAATTTCATTGTGAAAATTGGCAGATACATAAAAGCATACACAGGATTGAGTAATGGCATAAAGACAGGACACAGGAAGAAAATGTGTGGTGGAAGGGGGATTTCTGTCTACAGAGCTCCCTAGGGTAGTGTTGTTCAGTCTGTACCATACAACATATATAACAATATACTCCAATAGAAACAGATAGAAGTAAAACTACATATATATGTAATATTATATTTACAGCTTAGATAAAATAAAATTTAAAAATTATCACAATTCTATTCTAATATTAGGTTAATAACTTTATGTATTTCCTTCCAGTATTTTTCCTATGAATTTAAATTTTATACAGTTGTAATTGAGGAAAAAATATAACTCTGTATTCTCTTTTACTCTTGGTTGTTTATAGTATTTCATTCTTTTATATAGCTTGTTTTAGAAAACACAGCCATGCATACGGTTTTGTCTCTCACATTTTAAAGTACTTCCTTAGAAGAGGTTCCAAAAAGTGGGATGAACGTTATGCAAATTATTGACGACGCGTCACTTAAGTTGCATTTCAATACTGAGACTAAGGCTGTAGTATCCTCCCTTGTCTGAGGACACAAAAAAAAGTATATGAGAGAGCATGTCAAAGCATGCCTCAGCCTCTCAAGACAGTAAGTAATGGGACAAGAATGTTGTTAAACCAGTGAATATTTCTCCTAAAGACCATTGATAAAACAATGACAAGAATGAGCATTTACTGAGAGTTCAGATTGAGATTGGGAAGAGTATGTAACAAAATAAACTTCTCTAGAAATACGTACTTGGGAGAAAAAAAAATCATATACTTGTAAAATTTCATTTTGCTGGTTTCTGCCCAATATTTAAATATAACATCTTTTAAAATCCCACTCCTTACACTGTCATATTGATGTATTAACATGTTTGCCCCAAATCATGTTCTCATAGATTTTATCAGTCAGTCGTGTATGTTGTTTTCGCATGCTTTTGAAAACCAGATAGCTCCGCAGATAAAAATGTGTCTTGCGTCACATGAGACTTCCATTAAAGTTGCAATTAACCTACCATCATCTCAGTCCCAGGACTTTCTACCAATTCGCAGTTCTCCCTCTTCCAAACAGATTCATCAAATGGCTCACCAACACCTAAATATTAAAAGTAGATGTGAGTAATTCCTTTTGCCTAAATCTTGCATATTTTCCTGCGACCAATGAGCTTTTACTAAATGCAAGCTTGATCATGGTACTACTCAATTAAAAACAAAAACAAACACACAGAAACAAAACCAAAAGGAAATCTGGACTTGCAGGAATCACAGAGAAGCTGCAGCAGACAACCACAGTTGCTTTATCCCAGAGTGTGTTATCTTCAGTACCACCATGAAGCCACTGGCCAAACCTCGGGTCCTTTCCAGAAATGCCCATGATCTTGTTTACAGCTGGCAACATAAAATAGGGTCTTTTTCTTCTCCCTTCTGTATCTCTTTTGAATATCACTCATAGGAAGCATTCACTATTATGCTGGTGATGAGGAAATGTGGAAATACAGAACAAAGTTAAACTTAGAAGGGTGCAGTTCGGGGTGCCTGGGTGGCTCAGTTGGTTAAGCAGCTGCCTTCGGCTCAGGTCACAATCCCAGGGTCCTGGGATCGAGCCCCGCGTCGGGCTCCCCACACAGTGAGGAGCCTCCTTCTCCCTCTCCCTCTGCCTGCCTCTCTGCCTATCTGTGCTCTCTCCCTATCTCTTTGTCAAATATATAAATAAATCTTAAAAAAAAAAAGGGTGCAGTTCATCTTAAATATTAACAACAAAATTCTGACCCAGTGCTTGACAAGCCATTCTTATATCAACTTATCTTTTTCAGTCTCATTTTCTTCTACTTTCGAGGTGCGTCTTGCTGCTTAGACACCCCCGATTATTCCCAAAAAACTTCCCAGATATGGCAAATACAGAGCACTGTCTTGAGATCCACACTCACAATTCTAAGTGCTAGATACCAATTTGTACCCAACTTATGAGAACCTCAAATTCTGTGGATGCAAAAGCATACCCCTGTCTCACTCCCCCTATAGATAGCAGTGGTACCACCATCCACAGTTTGTGCAGTGAGAAACTTGGGCTTTATCTTTGACCCTTGCTTTGTCTTTATCTCCTTCATCTAATCAGCCTTCAAGTCCTGAGGCCTCTAGTTCTTCCTTCTGGCTTCCCACCTGAACTTAGGTGAAAATTATGGATCTCCTAGATCGTTCCAGAACCTAATCCATACCCCACACTTCAAAAATATCTGAGCTGGTGCTCAGATCCCTCCAATAGTTTCCCCTTACTTTTAGAATAAAGCCCAATCTCTTAATATGTTCTAAACACCCCATGTGCTCTGACATCTGTTTCTGTCCCATCTTCTGTAATTTCATCTTTCTCTCTACATCCCTATCACATAAAGCTTCTGGTATTTTCTCAGGCATAATTCCAACTCCTCTTTTCTCTCCACTTTTCTCTCCTGACCAGCCTTCTTCTCAGAATCTTTTGCTGACCAACTGCATCCATCTTAAGTCCCAGTTGAGATGTCATTTCTTGAGAAGGCACATACAAGGTGATCACACTGAGCCACTGTAGAAGGTACTATTTGAATATAAAATGAGAAAACATGATATCCTGTGTCCTAGTGTCCCATGAAGTTGTTCAATGTGGTGGTCCTTTCTGTACTATCTCATGTAACTGTTACAACACCTGATTTTCTGACTCATTAACAACTACAACACAGGATTTTCATTTATTTCACTTGTCTTTAACATGCACCCCATTTGGAATATGGACCTTCAGGAGAAAGGAAGAACATCTATCTTGTTCAGCACTGTATGTGTAGACACACAATGAATACCTGTTACATGAACAGATAAATAGTTGAAGTTTGTACTCTTTCCTTTATCTGTCATAAGGCAATTCCATGCATAACTTGACAAAGACAGACTTGTCCAGTACTTATCACAAGGTGCTCTTCATGCATGACCTGCCCTTGTGATGCACACCTTGATTTTTGCATGCCCACAACACCCTCTTCCCGTGGTAGCAGCAAGCACTTCCTCCTTGGGATGTAGCCCACTCCTATCCCACGTCATGCCACTGCAGTTGCAGACTGTCCATTGGAAGAGCAAGAGCTTAACTAGGCTGGCCACATATGAATATTCTCTGTTTTGATCCTTGTGTCTTGTCCCAAGCCTGGTTCAGAACTGTCAAAGCTGTGAAGTGTGTAAGGTATTGACCTGGTGCTGTCTCCAACTGATACCACTCATTACTAGCCCTTCAACATTGATTTGTTGGGACATCATTTTCTTCTACTTTTGATTTCATTGTGATATTAATAATGAATATGTATTAGTCCCTGTTAGAATAATTTTATTAAGTAATCCTTAAAGACTGGAAATTCTATGGGCAGAATTCTATCTCTACGTCCTAAAGTACTTATGCAATGCATGTTATGATGACCAGGGCGTGCAAACAGACTCTTTCATTATGCTATCCTTTGCATTTTTGTATAGTTTAGAACATTTTCAGAACAAAAGAATTTTTTTAAAACCTACCAAAGCCAAATATATGTATTTTTTGCTGGTGGAATTTCAGGGGAATGGTCCAGGGCCAAGGGCCTTATACTGTGACATCAATTTACTCCTTAAGAGGCAGTTGTAAGTGAGCACTACAATTTTATGAATAGATTTATCTCATCATGCAATTTTTATTTTACTTTTAATAGGTATAATGTTGGGGCGCCTGGGTGGCTCAGTTGGTTAAGCGACTGCCTTCGGCTCAGGTCATGATCCTGGAGTCCCTGGATCGAGTCCCGCATCAGGCTCCCTGCTCAGCAGGGAGTCTGCTTCTCCCTCTGACCCTCCCCCCTCTCATGTACTCGCTCTCTCTCATTCTCTCTCTCTCAAATAAATAAATAAAATCTTTAAAAAAAAAAAAAATAGGTATAATGTTATATTTTTTCTTTGGATGTCAGCATTATTACATGAGTTTAAAAGTTTTGTGCTTTGAATTTTTAGATTGAACATTTCAGTTCATGTATTAATCTTTTTTTAATAAAGAGCTTCTTAGAAGCTTTTCTACAGCTGAAAATAATTAAATCCTCTCATAAAATTGAAGTGCGCAAATTCCTCGGTAATACAAATAATTATTCTACAGATGAAAATGTGTAGACACTTGCCTTCTTAAATTCCAGGTGTTTCTGAGGTAAGCCTTACTTTAATCAGGTTAGGCTCTTCATAATTTAGAGTCAAATTTACATAGGTAAAGTGAATGGCCCCTCCTTGAAAAACAAGTATATAAAGAAACCCTGTTTCAAATTTATATAAATGCTTTTAAGTATCTTAGAACAGACGTGCACTATTTTTTTAATGAATGGTATCAGGATGATCAAAGAATATGTTTTATTTCTTTCATTAAATACATTATGACTACACTAGTTGCATTTTCATTGGTTCACTTTAATCATTAAATGCAAGCTATAAGAAAACAAAATAAATTTTTAAAAAAATAAAATATTGAAAAGAAAAAAACAAAAACAAATAAAAAGAAAACATGTCATTTTCAAGGTCATTTATGTAAATTTTCAATAATCTATCAATCCCGTCAGTTTTAAATATTAACCCTTAACACTTACAAACTGAGGATGATTAGCATTTTCTTTAGAAGGGAACTATTCACGCCACCAATTTAGATTAATTTTACTTGAAGTGTGTACATTATCTAATTAACTATTTGTTCATCAGTAATTATTCAGATGTCTCCAAATTTTTAAGTTTATTTATTTTTAAGTAATCACATCACCCAATGTGGGGCCCAAACTCATGACCCCAAGATCAAGAGTCACATGCTTTCCCAACTGAGGCAGCCAGGTGCCCATATTTGTTTCTTTTTTTAATTTAAATTCAATTAATTAACATATAATGTATTACTGGTTTCAGAGGTAGAGGTCAGTGATTCATCAGTCTTATGAATTACATCACATGACCTTCCAAATTTTTATAAATGATACATTAATGGCAAATGTAATTATTTCACTTAAAAAAATAAAACTGAAACAGGTGAAGGGGATTAAGAGGTACAAACTTTCAGTTTTAAAATAAAAAGTCACAGAGATGAAAAGTATAGCATAGGGAATATAATCAATAATATTGTAATAATGTTCTATTGTCACAGATGGTGACTACACTTATCATGGTGAGCACTGAGTAATATATAGAATTGTCGAATCACCATACTATACACCTGAAAATAATATAACATTGTATATCAATAATAAAAAATTTTTTCAATAAAATAATACCAATTCTGACATTGGTTCCCTGGCCATTTTCTTAGTTTTAAAATGGTTCCCAATTTCTTATAAAAAGGTGTGGGGTTTTTTTCATATTTAGTATATACATGCTATCAATGACTAAAACAATCGGAACAACATTATTTTTATGTTGTTTTTTAGGTTGGAATATAAAGTGAATTATGATATGGAGTTTACATGATAGTGTAAGTTAGCACTTTTTCTCATACTTCGTTTCTTACAGAGGTATGCCCACAGTTCAGACGTGGGTCTGCTTTCACCTTTTTATTTTATTCCTTTGAAGGCATGGGGCAGGGAGTGTACTTGAGTGTCTATAGCATAACCACAAGAGTTTCCACTTAAACTCTACAATCGAGGGCATGCAATCATAATTTCTGTCATTACCAATCAACCCATGTGTCAGTTTCTAATACCTGAAATCCAGCTCCTCTTTGCTTTAATCCCTACTTCCCTGTGTGGCCAAATCAAATGTCCAGTGAAGGAAGGCTTGCCATAGGCTTTGTGCCCAGAATGCCACTATTTCAATAAATATGTGAATGAATGAATGGAAAAATAAACTGATGTCCAGACAAAGCAGAACACGGAAACTTATCAAGATAAAGAAGGGCATTACGTAATGAACAAAGGGTCAGTTCTCCAAGAAGACAGAACAATCATTAACATGAAGTGCACTTGACAGATATCACAACACATGAGGAAAACACTGATCGAACTGCAAGGAGAAATAGATGAAATTCTCATATGTGGAGAATTCAACACCTCTCTATTAGTAGTTGACCACTCCAACAGTCAGAAAATCAGTAAGGGCAGAGTTGAACTCAAAAATACTAAGGATCAACTGCATCTAATCGACACTTATAGACCTTCATCCAACAAGAGCAGATTGCATGTTTTTCTAAAGCTCCAGTGGAACATGTACTAATACAGACCAGATACTGGGCTGTAAAACAGACCTTAAAAGATTAAAAGAATATTGATCATATGAAGAATGCTCTCAGACTAAAATGGAATTAAGCTTGAAATTAATAACAAAAAGATAGCTAGAAACCCCCTCCAATATTTGGAGATTGAAAAACATACTTGTAAATAACACATGGCTCAAAAAAGAGATTCTAAGAGAAATCACAAATGTCTTGAATTAAATGTAACAAAATATGGCTTATGAAAATTGGTGGGAAATAATAAAAGCACTGCTTAGAGGGAAATTTATGGCATTGACTGCATATATTAGAAAAGAAGATCTACAATTCAGTGATCTAAGATTCTACCATAAGAAAATAGAAATAGAAGAGCAAACTAAATACAAAAGATGCAGAAGAAAAAGAAAAAAAAAATCATAGCAGAAATCAATAGAATTGAAAACAACTTCATTTATAACAGCTTTATTTGTAATTACCAAAAAATTGGAAGCAAGTAGGATATTCTTGACTATGTGGTTGGATAAACTGAGTGGTACATCCATGCAGTGGAATATTATTCAACGGTAAAATAAATGAGCCATCAAGCAATGAGAAGACACAAAAAAACCCTTAAACCCAGATTGTTAGTCAAAGAATCCAGTGTGAAGAGCCATTATGTTGTCTGATTCCAACACTATGACATCCTGGCAAGGCAAAACTGTGGAGATAGTATAAGGATCAGTGGTTGTCGGAAGTGGGGGAAAGGAGGGATGAACAGACAGAGCACAGGAGAATTTTAGGAGAATAAATCCATTCTGTACGACATTGTAAACGTGGATATATGGTATTTGTCAACCCCTACAACTATACAACACAAAAAAGTAAACCCAAATTATTTATAGATTTCAGCCAATTGGTTCCTCAGTTTTAACAAATGTACCACACTAATGTAAGATCTTAATAGTAAGAGAAATTTTGTCAGGGGTAGGGGAGATTGTATGAGAATTCACTGTACTTCCTGTACATTTTTTTATAAACCTAAAATTACTCTAGAAAATAAAGTCTTTTTAAAAAGAAAAAAAAATTCCTTAAACTGTACCTGTAAAGTTTGTACATTTTATATATTTTTTAAATTTTACCTCAAAAAGCTGGAGAGGTTGTGGAGAAAGGGGAACCCTCTTACACTGTTGGTGGAAATGCAAGTTGGTACAGCCACTTTGGAAAACAGTGTGGAGGTGCCTCAAAAAATGAAAAACAGAGCTACCCTATGACCCAGCAATTGCACTCCTGGGTATTTAACCCAAAGATACAGATGTAATGAATAGAAGGGCCATATGCACCCCAATGTTCATAGCAGCAATGTCCGTAATAGCCAAACTGTGGAAAGAGCCGAGATGCCCTTCAACAGATGAATGGATAAAGAAGATGTGGTCCATATATACAATGGAATATTACTCAGCCATCAGAAAGGGTGAATACCCAGCTTTTACATCAACATGGATGAGACTGGAGGAGATTATGCTAAGTGAAGTAAGTCAAGCAGAGAAAGTCAATTATCATATGGTTTCACTTATTTGTGGAACATAAGGAATAACATGGAGGACATTAGGAAAATGAAGGGAAAAATGAAGAGTGGGGAATCGGACGGGGAGACGAACCATGAGAGACTATGGACTCTGAGAAACAAACTGAGGGTTTTAGAGGGGAGGGGGTGGGGGGATGGGTTAGCCCAGTGATGGGTACTAAGGAGGCCACATACTGCATGGAGCACTGGGTGTTATACAAAAACAATGAATCATGGATCACTACATCAAAAACTAGTGATGTATTATATGGTGACTAATATAACATAATAAAAGATAAATAAACGAATAAATAAATAAATAAATGCTACACAATGAAAAAATAAAAAAGTGTGATTTTAAAAAGCTGATTTAAAAGTTTGGGGGGGAAGGGATAATGAATGAATAAACTTTGATCAATTCTATATAGCTCTTGTCTCAAAATTTCTTAACCACCACAGGCTTTTTGGAGAGGCGGAGGACCAGAATATGGAAAGCTTGATATAGTTTGAAAGAACCTAGAGCAAGGATGGGTAACAGCCACACAAATTTTGCAATTAAAAGTTCACTATGGGTTAAATAAAGGATTTGCCATATTTTGAAATAAAATCTCAGTGTGGAAATTTAAAGAATAATTAATACTACTAATTTAAGAAATAACTGCATCATCTTGGGGCGCCTGGGTGGCTCAGTTGGTTAAGCGACTGCCTTCGGCTCAGGTCATGATCCTGGAGTCCTGGGATCGAGTCCCGCATCGGGCTCCCTGCTCGGCAGGGAGTCTGCTTCTCCCTCTGACCCTCCCCCCTCTCATGTGCTTGCTCTCTCTCATTCTCTCTCTCTCAAATAAATAAATAAATAATCTTAAAAAAAAAAAAAAAAAAAAAAAAGAAATAACTGCATCAGAAGATACAGTTGAACATTCAGAAAATAGAAATGTAGCCTAAGTGAGAAAGAATCAGGATGAAGCTCTTTCTGAAGGTATTTGCAGCTGCAGTGAGTGGAGCAGGGCCTGGGTTTCTTTCTCACATTACAGTTTACTAACTAGCTGACTTTGAAAATTATTCAAAAATCTCTAAGGTTCAGTTGCTTTCCATACAGTGGGGAGAGACATATTACCTACTCCTAGAGACATTTGAAGCTGAAATGAAACAGTACATATAAAATGTTTAACACATTCCTATTTTTAGTAAAAGTCAATAAAATTTGTTATTAGTGGTAATATATTATCATGAGTATTCTTTTGAGTACGTCTCCCTCCCCCAAGATTTCATGAGAAGAAAAGATCAACATCTTCAGATGAAGTAGCTAGCAAGGTTTTAGGAAATGATGATCAGTAGTGATTATAACAGAACTGGGATATTAGGTATATAAATTTGACTTTTTTTAAAAGACTTATTTGTTTATTTGAGAGAGAAAGAGAGTGCAAGCCATGGAAAGGGCAGAGAGGGAGGGAGGGAGAGAATCTCCAGCAGACTCCCTGCTGAGTGGGGGGTGGGGGTGTCCTACGCAGGGCTTGATCCCAGGACCTTGAGATCATGACCTAAGCCAAAATTGAGTTGGACGTCTAACTGACTGAGCCACCCAGGCGCCTCTAAATTTGATTTTTTTTAAGTCAAGTGCTTTACTTGAACTTTACCTGCACGATTTCTAAGAACAATGGTTTCTTATCAAATTGCAAACATTCATGATTTTTAATTTCTTATAATCAATGACAGTTTAAACACTCTGATAAATATGTACTTAAATTTCTATTTTAGTTTGGCATAATTTCAAACTTACAGAAAATTTCCAAATACTACAAAGAATTTTCAAACACCTTTCACTCAGTTCTCAAATGTTAACATGTTATTACATTTGTTTTATCCATCTCTCCCTTCTCTCTCCACACATGTGCATGTGAGATTTCTGAAATGCTTAAGAGGAAATTGCATATATGATGATCCTTCTTCCCTAAATAAGTCCCTGTATATTGCCTAAAAACAAAGCATTCTTTCACAAAACCACAGTATAATCATCAAACTCAGGAAATTAGCATTGATACAATACTAGTCTCTAATATACCGACCTAGTCCAGATTTTACCAATTGTCCCTGTAATGTCAACTTATAGACAAAATCCAAGATGATTGGTTTCACTCGGTTGTCATGTCTCTGGTTTCACTTAATTTAGAATACTTTCTGTGTCTCTTATATATTTTAATATGTTAATACTTTACAAGAATATTAGACACATTTTGTAACGTGTCTTACCATTTGGGTTTGCCTGATGTTTTGTCATGATTAGATTCAGGTTACATACTTTTGGCAGAAATACCACAGAAATGATAATTGAGTTTTTCTTAGTTCAAATGCTGTCAATTAACCCCATGACTGCAGTATTGATTCTGATTATTTGGCTAAATAATGCAGACCAGCTTTCCCCATGAAAAAGTTACTATTTATCTTCTGTTGCTCTGTAGTCTTCTGTCCTTAGATACTTTGAGACTGTAAAAATCTTGTGACTCCTCAAACTTACAGCTACTCATTTTAGCATTAATTGATGATTCTTCACAATGCCTAAATCTGTTATTGTAATATCATATATTGATATTATTTTAGTTAAATTTATCAGTCACTAAATAGTAGTGAGCCCTCCTAGATGGGCAGAGCCCAGAAAGGTCATCACTCTATAATTCAGTAGACATGGAGGGAAGTGTTCTCACTCTAGCCAAAGCCATGAGCTCTTTCCATTGGCAGAACCGAGTCCATCATACCTGTGTTTAAATGGTGATATTATCACTTACTAGCCATTTGTCTTAATGCAAAATACTTAACTAATTCTCAGGGTTTTTTTTTTTTTATATTTAAGAGGAATAAAACCACATCTCATAGATTTTTTTTTTAGATGAGATACTTTGTAAAGAACTTAGAAGGCATTACTCATATGTAAATATGATAGCTACTTTTTTCTTCTAGGTTTTATTCACACTTATAGAAATTCCACTCTTACACCTATCAGTCACAAATACAGTCTTTCATTGTATACTGCATGAGAAACCTGTTACTTTCACATTTATTTTAATCATAATGGCAGAATGTGATTATCGAGAATGAAAAAAGAAGTGTGTTTCAGTCCAGTTATTCCATTCAACTTCCATTCTTCGGGACAAATTTCCCTGCTTAATTGAAGTCACAGGTTTTGAACTGAATCTAAACACTGAACTGGATCCAAAAAGATGTTTAGATATCTTGCTGTTCTTATCTCTTCTCTGGTTTCTCAAGATGTTTCCAAGATATATTTTCAGAATTAAAGCATTTATCCTTTGGGCTTTATGTTAATTTCGTAATCGGGAAGCTAAGTGAGAAACAAACAAGAACTGTACATATAATCCTGGATTAGAATTTGCAGTTTGAATGTAACTCTTTAAAATATATTGAATCCCTTCATAATACCGATAGGCATACCAAACTTCTAAATTCATATGCTACTGATATGTAAATTTGGTAAACTCATAAACTAAACAACAAAATTCTTATCCTAATCAGGTTTACAAAATGTTGTATGTCAACCATACAGATAATAAAAAATATTTTTACTCTTTTTCTATTAGCAGCCCAATTAAGACATTGGGAATCAATGAGAGAATCCAGAACATTGCAAGGAACATGTTCAGTGCTCAATATTTATTTTTCAAATAAATAAGCAAATGGAATAAACAAATAGATTGCATTGTTAATCATGTTTAATTGCAAATGAGTGATAATTTTTCATGGACTCTAGCCATGATAACAGTGTTTGTGAATATGTGTTGCAAATAGCACACATTGTTTGACGTTAGCAAACTCACTAAGAACATCCACTTTTAAAAACTTCATAACTTTTAATCCTCATATTTTTCAGTCAGTCTGTATATTCATGTAAGGCCCGGACACTTCTTACTCCACATTTAGACCAAATGAAGAAAGTGCAAACTTCACATCTGTTAGTACGGTTATCATAGAATGTTATTTGATAACCAGGAACTTTATACAAATATAAAGCAGCACCACTAATTCTAGGGATTTAAACTTTGACATGTTTTAGCTTTCTGTTTTTTAATTCTTTCATATTTTTTTAGAATTAGCTTCTGGTATGATCACAACACTACTAATTCAGGCAATGCATATCCATGTTTCTACTTTATCTGTTTACATATCAGTACTTAAAATCCATGTGGTTGTCTCTTATGCTATATCTAGCAGACATTGAAATCAAAGTGGGACTTGCTTTTTGAGTAGGAATGACATTAAGTCTGACCAAGTTCTTAATTTTCTCAATGTGGGTTAAAAATAACTCTTTTGGGCGCCTGGGTGGCTCAGTTGGTGAGGCGACTGCCTTCAGCTCAGGTCATGATCCTGGAGTCCCTGGATCGAGTCCCGCATCGGGCTCCCTGCTCGGCAGGGAGCCTGCTTCTCCCTCTGACCCTCCCCCCTCTCATGTGCTCTCTCTCTCTCTCTCATTCTGTCTCAAATAAATAAATAAAATCTTTAAAAAAAAAAAATAACTCTTTTGTTAGAAAACAATTTTAAGTTTCTAAATTTTAGTCTAAAGAAATACTATTATCTGCCTGTTGTTCTTGGCTTCCTTGGAATAGCTTGCTGGTTCTGGCCATAGATGAAACCAGGGGATTCCGATTAATATTCAGTCACTGAACTGTGAGATCGAAGAACGGAGCCCAACATCCATTCATGTTTCCAGTGGCAAATTCTGTCTTTAATTGCTCCAATTTCTTCTTCACTCTTGACTAATTATTAAAGTTAATACACTACACTTTCTAAATGTAAATTTCTGTAATCATTGTATCTTAAAATATCTTTACAGGTTTTAAATATCTGTATAACATGGAGAAAGTCACTATCATGTTTTGACAAGAAACTAATGAAATAATGTAACTATTCAGTGTGGTTGATTCATTGAGAAAATCAAACCCATGGCAGGCTTTTCATAGTCCATTAAATGCCACAATACATAAAATTATGTGAAATTTGACATAATGTCTAATATTCAGTTTTAATATATATCCTCTCCAATTCCAAGGCTCATTCTATTTCTTACAAATTGATAAAGCTTCTATTTAAATGGGCTTCATTTTCAAACTCTGTAGGAATTATGAATCACTATTGAGTATTTTTCTTATCAGAGCACCAAAGTAGTTGGTCATAAATATCCTCAATCTCCAGCCCATACATTAGACGAAAGTCACAAGAAGGATCCTCAAATAGGTATATTTATCCATGCCTTCAAACAAGTATAAAGCCAAATCAGCAGAAAGATGGCTGTTCATTCTTCACACCTTTTCATGAAAAAGAAGAATTTCCATTAGACTGTTTTGAACTAATTAACCATCACAGTTTGGATGAATTTTTACATCAACCAATGTGCTTTCTTAAAAATTTTACATTTTGCCCTCATTTAGTTCTCAATAATAAACAAAAGAAAATGGCTTATTCTGGGTCATCTGATCAATTATTTTTATAATGAAACCACCCACCAGGCTCTTCCTATTGAAGAATTATTTTGTCCCACTCCCTTTTTCTGCCATCAGTCTTTTCCTTGGCTTCCTCTTGAGGTCTCTCCACATTTCCAGCGTTGCCCAAAACGAGGTATCTTCCCTCCGAGGACTGCGTCCAGCCATGCTGATGAACCCTCTCACATCGTGTTACCTCCAGTCCTTGGAAATCAGACACAAGCCTCATGGCTCCCACTAGTTTTGTTTATGGTTCTGAATGGTACAGTACTGGGGAGAATTACATTAGTCTTACAAAATTTGTTTTTCACAAAGCTGCTCTAGAGCATACTCACCATACATACTAAAGTCAAAATCTATAGACTGGCTCCCGAGTTTTACTCAATGTGGAGTTCACATACATGCCAGTAAAAACTCTGGTATTAGTAGTAATCATTGATTTATACAAGACAGGAAATCGTCAAATGCCATTTTACAAGGAAAGCATGATTATAGTATACTCTTTGTATTATGCTCAAAACTGTTTACTTTGAATTAATTATTGAACACAAAGTATTTCTTGCTCTTAAATAAAATAAGTGTGTTGTCTTAGAAGGATGCTGCATGAGCACTATACAAATGGTAGGGAATGAGGACCAATGCGGGGCTTGAAACAAACCTCGAATGTTTGCACCCATGGAATACATAGCCGATTTGACTGGCTGTAGTATTTTATTTATGTTTGCTTTATTTGAGTATTTTGATTCTTAGTTTTTAGGCGATCCTGGGTATACTCCCACTAAACTGAGACCAGTTTGAAAGAATGTATGACCTCCAGTTATCCTGTTACCCCTTAATAGCTAGCCCAGCACCGATAATCAATATGGTCATTGCATGAGTCAAACAGAATTTAAATACATCTTAAATTGTTTTTGTTTTTTTTTTCCTAAAAATATGATTAAGGGCTCTAAATTCTTTAAAAATCTCATCTTCTACTTTTTTGTAGAACATGTCCCATAAAATGTGTGCATGATGTGTGAATTCCATCTATTTATTTATAAGCATCAGTCTTGAAAAGCTTGTTCTAGATTTCCATAAAGCCTCAGTCAGACTTCTTTTGGCACACAACCTTGGTGTCTGCATCCGGAGGTGGTCATGAAATTTCTGCACACACCCTCAAGCAGCAGTGCCATCAGCTAATTGCTTCTTCAATCAGCCACCTGTGCCCCCAGAAGCTGAGCCGGCACAAATGGACACTGGCAAATAAAATACGAAATTGCCAAAAGGCCCACAACAAACGGGAGACATCTCCCTAGACCCAGATCATGTGGGTCTCATCAAAGCATAGTGTGGAAACAGGGAACAATAATAATAATGCAGCGTTTAGCTCCACAATCTAAATACACTCCATTGTATGCCAGATAGTCACATGATGTAAAACATAGTACTATCGTGAAATAAATATCAAATAACAACAGGGTAAAATTGGCAAATTGAAAATCAAATAACAATTTTAAGACAAAATTTTCTTGGAAATATTAAATTTATATTTAAGGAGCAGGTTAATAAATGCAAACATGCCTGAAATATGAGGGAAAAAATGAATCCTATCATAGGAGTACTTAACATATGCCCAGAATGTAGAACATAATGCCCTCTATTTCAAGGTATTACTTAGTAGCTCTTTGAATGCTTTCTGTAACTAACAAATTTGTTACCTTGTATGAATGGTATAGACAATATTAGAATTAGCTTAGATTTTAAAACCACTTCTAATCCCAGACTCCAAATCTTAATTACCACAAAGGCACAGTGGTTTAAGAAGTCAGTTACCCACTTGTAGAATTTCTCTTTCTCCCATTCTCCAGCTCAAACTTTGGTGTTGCAAAAGAACACTTCACAGAATGGAATACCCTAAGTGAGATATTTTGACTATGTTTTAGGAGCCACTTAGGGCTTTATAAAGAGTAATTTTGACTCTGAGCTATTTTTGCCATATATGCAGACCTGACAGTTTAACCCTTTTTAAGATGAAAAATAACTGGGTTTTAAAAAAGGCCCAATTAAATTTTTACCAGTGAAAGTCACAAGAATGTAAAGTCAATTATTTTAATAGTTTAATTTTTTAATTTGATTTGATTTATTTCATTTAAAAATGCCAAGTAGTATGTATACATGGTTAAATGGATGATTGATAGTGTTCTTTTAATTGCATTTAACCTCATATAGTATATAGCATGTAGATCACTCCTCATGAGTTGCATATTCCTTAGTTGCTTTATGTAGAAATGGGACTAAAAATACCTCCATCATAGGATGTTGAGAGACTTAAATAAGGAGAGAAAAGATAAAACAGCTAACTGTACTATGTTCAAAAATTTCAATTTCTCACTCCCTTACTTCTTTTAGTTATGGATGTATATTGAGAGTCTGTGTCGATTAACTCTTTCTGGAATAACACAATATGAAAAAAAAAAAGCAGCAAAAAAGCGGCTTCCCTAATATTAATAAATATCCATAGAGTGCTTATTTTTTAACCAGTTATTCTTCCAAATGTTTTGTAGTACATAATCTTTTTAACCCTGCAAGTATCCCTATGAGATAGATGTTAATCGTGTCCCCATTTTACAGAAGAGACAGTGAGGTACAATGTGAGAAGAGGTGCCTACAGCTGCAGAGCTGGTAAGCGGCAGGACTGGGGTGCAGGCACTAGACTCCCATCTGGAATACTCTGCTGCCTCGCTAGCCAACAATAGGAAAATAAACTCTGTCTCTAAATGTCGAAGGAAAAAAATTCATAAGAATCGAAATCAGTGTTTTCTTCTCAGCAGTTTACCATCCCAGTATGATTTCTTTTCTACTAATCTGTGCAGCATGGCCTTACAGTTAGCCTCATGCCATAGATTTGAATGATCAAAGCATTTCAGAAATTCTGAAGCCCCACAGCAATGTGATCCCTTCTGAGAAGGATGGCCAAAGCTGGCCCATAAATTCAAGCAATCCTACTGGGAAAAAATGAGAAATGATTACATTGGGCATGGGGGAAATGCCTTTCGCTCAAAGTCTAGTCTTTCTGTGTATATACAGAGTACAGATTAAACCTCCTTTTGCTCTGTCCAAAAGAAGCTCTTGCTTAGACACTCAGCTTTTCCACTTAGACAAGATGAAGAGCTAAGTGAATACAGCTGGAAGCCAAACCATTTGCTCCAGATGGCGTAGATATTTCAGACCTGTCATTCCAAGGCAATGGCAGCACACGGAATTTTACTCTAGGAGGAAGCAATAACATGTTTGGGAGGGCGACATTCACTCCTTTGGTATATGAATAAAAAGCACGCCAATTTAAGGAAATATCTGTGCTCACAAAGCGGAGTACAGAAATGGGGCAATTATCTGCCCAATCACACTGAAAAACTGTGCCTTTGAATCAAGGATAGGATTCTTTTGAGCCCCACTTTTTTTTTTTTTTTTTTTGCTTTAATAACCTCTTTAATTGCTTTTCGATTACTTATTTCACTTCTCTTATGTAGAACGAGCATTAAGAAAATATTTGCTAGACTGTGTGCGTGTGTTTAATTTTAGCTGTGTCCCTATACTGTATTTTGGGTGCAGTGTGAGAACCAAAGGATGAAATCTTCATGCTCTGGCTTCCAGGGTTATAAATCGTTGAAGACATGTCCACATGCCTGAAGTGACATAGTTGCATTGCCCCCCACGTGGCTTTGTTCCCACAGCTGCCACCACCAGTAGAATTGCCTCTCGTGGTCGCTGAACGCATAGTTATAACCATTGTGTGGGGTTTTTTTTAAGCTGTTTGTTGTCATTATTTTCAGATTTATCAAGGTGTAACTGACAAATAAAATTGTAATACATTTAAAATATACATCACGGTGATGTGATACACATATACATGAAAGGAATCTTACCATCCAATTAATTAATATATGTATGACCTCCTATGTTTATTCCTCCCCCCGCCTTTGATGAGAACAGTTAAGTTCTACTCTCTTGGTAAGTTTCAGTTTTACAATACCATGTTATCAACTATAGTCCCACATTGTACATTAGATCCTCAGACTTTATTCATCTTATAGCTGAAAGTCTGTACCTCTTTTACCAACCTCTTCCTATTTTGCCCCACCCCTGAGCCCCTGGCAACCACTTTTCTACTTTCCGTTTCTATAAATGACTTTTTTTTCCCTTTAGATTCCACATTTAGGTGACACCATGTAGTCTTGGTCTTTCTCTGTCTGACTTCTCTCATGCAGCATAATGCCCCCCAGGTTCATTCATATCATCATAAATGGCAGGACTCCATTCTTCCCCGTGGCTGAATAATATTTCATCTTCTTTACTGATTCTCCATTGTTGGAATCTCTTGAGCATCTTCTCCATACGTACAGCTCCCCTCTGGAGCCCTGTGGTGAGTGGGCTAGTTGTGTGGCATTCTGAGTCATTCCCTGTTCACCTCCGTTCCAGGTGGGCTGGGACTCCTGTCCTTCCACAAATCTCTGTGGATCAGATTACACCTGGACTACTTCTGAACAGTGACCTGTATGGGCAATGTCAGCAAACTGGTGACATTGAGTCAGCAGAGGTAGAAAGCTCAAGGTCATATTGTATGCAGAAGGACTGAGAGAACAGGTGTGAAGACTCTAAGACAACATGAGCCCCCTTAGGGTGTGTTGTTGCACTGGAAAGGACTGGGAGAGGGATAAAGTTTTCACACCTCTCCCCTGGCGATTCACATGGGCCCCCAGAGGAGGAGAGGATGTTTTCATCTCTCATGAGAAAGGAAGCCCATCATCTGGCCGTTTGGAGGTGATATGGCTACTCCCCAAAGACTCGAAGCCTCTGTGCTTTCTGTGCTATAGTCCCTTTAGCGTGGCTCTCATCTTCATGGTCCAGTATGGCTGCCAGACTCATCACGTAAGCATTCCAGGCAGCAGGATGGAGGAAGGAGAAGGCTGATCCCCCTCCCTTTACAGAGTCTTCCAGAAATTCCTACACATTTCTGCTTGCACCTCGTTGGCCAGAATGTGGCCACATGCCATGACTGGATGGAAAAGAGACAGACGTTTAATCTTCTGGATGTGTACACCCTGCCCAGAATAAACGTGAGGTTCTGTAGAGGCAGAGAATAGATATTGTGTAGGAGGCAGTTACCTTCTGCCTCACCATCTTAACCACAGCACTTCAGTGTCCCTCCTAACTGCAGCGAGAGCAGCAAGAATGCCGTGGCCCCATGTCACTGCTACTTCATATTTGGTAACATGATATTCACAATATGATAACACGTGATTCTGGCTTCTTAAATCACTCTCAGACTTAGTCGGCCACTCTCCAAACTCTCTGACCTCTCCTTTCCAAAACTGTAAATGAAGAAATTAGCAACTGACTGAATTTACTGTGTTAGTTGTGCTGTCCCCTAACATCCCTTCACAGGGAGCTGGAGTGGCCCCTGCCTTCTGGAATGATTCTATTTTGGCTCATGCAGCCTGTCTTTCCTCTGGCGCACAGCCAGGTCATGTCTAGGATGAAACTTCCACTCTGGTCCCTTTGCTGTGTCAGGTCTCCTGGAGCCTCCCTGAATATCGCGAAGACAAAAGGGAATTTCCCTCAATATAAGAAAGGTCTGTATTATTATTATTATTATTATTATTATTATTATTATTACTATTATTATTAAATTCCAGTATAGTTAACATACAGTGCTATGTTAGTCTCAGGTATACCATATGTACATTACTCAGTGTTCATCATAACTGTCTTCTTTAATCCCCATCACCTATTTCACCCAACCCCCAAACCACCAGTCTGTTCTCTATAGCTAAGGGTCTGTGTTTTGGTTTGTCTCTTTTTTTTTACTTTGTTCATTTGTTCTGTTTCCTAAATTCCACATATGAGCAAAATCATATGGTATTTGTCTTTCTCTGACTTACTTCACTTAGCATTATACTCTACTTCCATTCATGTTGTTGCAAATGGCAAGATCTCATTCTTTTCTATGGCTGAATAATATGGTGTATGTAGACCACATCTTCTTTATCCATTCATCTGTCAATGGACACTTGGGCTCTTTCCATATTTTGGCTATTATTGATAATGCTTCTATAAACATAGGGGTGCAAATATTTTTTGAATTAGTGTTTTTGTATTCTTTGGGTAAATTCCCAGTAGTACAATTACTGGATCATAGGATAGTTCTATTTTTAATTTTTTGAGGAACTTCCATACTGTTTTCCACAGTGGCTGCACCAGTTTGCATTCCCACCAACAGTGCATGAGGGTTCCTTTTTCTCCACATCCTCGCTAACAGCTGTTGTTTCTTCTCTTGTTGATTTTAGGCATTCTGACAGGTGTAAGGTGATATCTCATTGTGGTTTTGATTTGCATTTCCCTGATGACGAGTGATGTTGAGCATCTTTTCATGTGTCTGTTGGCCATCTGGATGTCATCTTTGGAGAAATGTCTCTTTGTCTTCTGGTCATTTTTTAACTGGGTAATTTGGGGGGTTTTTTGGTGTTGAGTTGTATAACTTCTTTATATATTTTGGATACAGGAAGATCTGTTTTAAAATATATATAATATTTATTAGGAAATGGAAGAAATGCTTCATCTGTCATGGAGGTGTGTTTTCTTGCTGCTGTGGACATTAGGCAGCAGCTGGGAGACCCTCAGGGAGGAGAAGCCAACATCCACTCTCTAGTCCCTTCTGACACTTGGCTTCCCATTTCTTTCATTTCTGTCAGCAATAGGCATATCAGTGCTACAGGTTTCAGATGCTAGAGCCATGGTTTGGAGGTGGATAGTATGAATACAGGTAAGACAAAGGGCCACATGTAGCCATAACTGGACTGGAAAATTCACTTGAAACTAATTGCAGAACTTTTTATATAGGCAAATTTCTAAGAAAATAAATAATGTAGTATTTCTCATTGTAAATGAATACTATCTGCATATATACACAAAATAATTCTTGCTAATGGTATAGGGGTTGCTTCTGCAGTTCCCAAGGTATGCCATATTGTAATTAAATGTGTATTTAGTGTTTATTTTTATAAATTTCCTGCCTTTGCATATTTGGGTGAGTTATTGAATATTTATGATCTTGAAGATCCCAAGTTTTGTCTGTGTCCACATTTCCAAGCGCATTATCTCTTGGATTCATATAGAGCATGATCACTAGATGCGAGCTATCGATATCTTTCTGAATCAATCAATAACATTGTACCTTTGTGTGATTGTCTTCAAACTCATTATTATCTGCTTCTAGCTGATTACTGTAAAAATGAGGGAATGTCTCCAATGTTCTGCTTTGAATTATAACTCTGTATATTTTGATATAATTGTACTTTTCAATTCAAAATAACTTCCTTTGGTTTATTTCATTTTATTTTCTACTACATAAACTCACTTGCTTTTCAAATGTTATAGTCACAGGTATTTCTTTGTATTTTCCATTAGTTAGCAGAATACTATATATATTTCAAAAAATGCTATTTATGGGTAAAATGTTGAAGTTATTACTTTTTTCCCTTATTTTAAATTTAAAAAAAATTCATATCTTTTTGATTGCATAAAACTCTTAAGGACTTAGGTAATGTTTCTGTTTACTGTTGAAAAATGTTTCAGTCTGTATGCCTCTTTATGTTTCATTGTCTTTTTGGGCAAATTCCAAATTTGTTACATCATGATCACTTTTTCTATATATAATACTAATTGCCAGGCATTAAGATCCTAGAGATGGTAAGAATTCTGATGCAATATTTACTTTTTTTAAAGTTTCTCCTGTGAGATATAATATTTACTATTTTCATTATGCAGATAGAAATTTACTTTTAAAAATATAATCATTTATTTCCTTTGATCGATTCTTAATAGGTCATTGGGAACCTCAGGATATTTTTTTTCTCAATTTCCTTTAAAAGGTATTATATCTATTAGAACCACCTCTCAGTATCTACCAGGATCTCAAGTTTACAGATTCCTTTTTATTGAGCAAAAGATCAAAACTTTCTTTGCTGTGTGGTGATTTAAATTCCGCAATGAATTTTATACCATTATTTTCTTTGCTTATATATACTCACCATGCTAAAAAACAGAGAAATAAGGACAATTTCTTGCAGAAACGTATGAATCTGTCCTTACAAATCAGTGACAACAAGGGAGCACCTCTTGCTTCTGGAAACTGCCCGGAGCTGGGGAGCTGGGCTCCTGGATAACTGTCTCCTATCAAGTCCTCCCTCTTAAACCTGTGTAAGCAGCTCCTGAACACCGAAGATTAAATTAGTCTGAAGTACATACAACAGGGGTTCCGGGAGTTATGTCTTGAGTCCAGAGGAGAACACAAAAATATCTCTATTTTAGGAAGCCTATCTTAATTATTTTTCTTATCAATGTAAGCCTAATGTTTTCCAACAACGCATGACAAGCCTGAAACTACAGACCAGCTTGCTGCCCCTGTCCCTTTAGCTACCTCCACAAAACCCTAGAGGCCCCTGCTCCCCCACCCTGCCACGGGGAGACTGATTTACCTCGCATTTTCTTTTCCTGTGGATGCCAGATACTAGGTCTACAACCACAAATCTAACATAAAATGATCAAAGCTATTCCTTTACAGTGAAATACTGCATTCCATAGGCTGGCCGAACTCTTGGGTTGGAAAAAGGAGATGATCCAGTTCACTGTTTGGCTTGTTGGCGAAACACAAAACATGCAAATAGTCATGGCTATCAAAACAAAACAAAACAAACAAATTTAAAAAAAAATAACAGTGAATGCAGGTTTGTGAACTTCTTGGGGGAAGGTAACGCTATGTTAATTCAAAGAACTGAAGGAGTACAGGCGGTTTTCCAGTCATAGTAGGGAAAGAAAAAATGTAAAGCAAGTAGTTTCGCCGAATTGACTGGTGAGATGAGTAGCTAATTATTATTGCTGTATTTAGACAAACCCATGGGGTATTGGGAGGAATTCCTAACTCTCCGTGGAGACTGGAGAATGAGTGTTCTCTTTCCCGTGGTCAGTACATTGAAAGTAAAGTAAAACATATTAAACTGAAAATTTTCTTTAATCCATGACCTTTATACATGACGCAAATGACCTCTTAGCTGATCTAGTCTCCCAGTTTAAAATAAAGGCCGTAGATTTTCATTTGGTCCCTTGTCGTTCAGCTAAATGAAAGGTAAGCAAGGGCAGGTGGGCTCAAAGGCATAGTTAAGAGCCTAGGAAGAGTTCATGTCAACCAGCATGTTGATATCAACGATAGCAGAATGAGTCTCCTGTGACCTTTCACTTACAAGGTTAATCTAATCACGTAAATGTAGAATAAAAAAAAAATTCAGAAATGCACTTTAGGGGTGCAAAGGTGACTCAGCTGGTTAAGCATCTGCCTTCAGCTCAGGTCATCATCCCAGGGTCCTGGGATTGAACCCCGCATCGGGGCTCACTCCCTGCTCAGTGGGGAGTCTGCTTCTCCCTCTCCCTCTGCCTCTCACCTGCACTTGTGCTCGTTCTTTCTCTATGTATCTCAAACAAATAAAATCTTTAAAAAAAAGGAAATGCACTTTAATTTGTAACTCATATTAATAGAAGAAATAAAAGCACATACTTAAAAGACATCAACAGTACCATAATACTGGTTTAATTTTAGTGCTTTTGACCCTCTTCCTCCCAGTAAGTTCTGCTTTTGCATAAGACGTTAAATTTGGTTACCAAAAAAAAAACAAAACAAAACTAGTAAGAAGACAACCCACAAATTGGGGGAAAATATTGGCAAAAAAAAAAAAATTTGATAAAGGACCACTATCCGATATATAAAACAAACTCTTAAAACTCAACAATAAGAAAACAAAACGGTTAAAAATGGGCAGAAGATCTGAGCAGATACCTCGCCAAAGAAGACATACAGATGGCAAATAAGCACACGGAAAGATGCTCTTATGCCATCGGGGAATTGCAAATTAAAACAACAGTGAGGTAAGACTACACACCTTCCAGAATGGTGAAATCCAGACCACTCGCAACCCCAAATGCTGGTGAGGATGTGGCACAACAGGAACTCTCTCATTTGTCGCTGGTGGGAATGCAAAATGGTGCAGCCACTTTGGAAGACAGTTTGGGGGAATTGCTGAATCCTATAGCAAAGCTATTTTTAATTTTTTGAGAACGACCGTACTGTTTTCCACAGTTGCTACATCATTTTATACTCCTGCCAACAGGGCAAGGATTTTACCTCCTCTACGTTCTTGGTAACACTTATTTCCTGTTTTGTTTTCCATAATAACCATTCTAATGGGTGTGAGTGACTCAGTCTACTAAAGCACATCTCAAGCATCAGATTTTTTTATAAAATACCCTTGTCTTTTTGAAGAGATTTTTTTTTTATGTAGAAACTCCATGTTAACTTACTATTTCCAGGTATTTAAAATGTAATTCATTTATCCAATGACTATTTTATAAAACTACCCGACTGCATATGGAAGCACATATAGTTGCTGTAATATTTTTAATACATTTCTATAACTTTTATAAATGGTATACACAATAAATTCAGCCAGTTATAGAAATTGAAACCAATGAAAATAAAAGCAGATTTTTCTTCTAAGCCCAGTTTAGGCAGTTCTGAGTCTCATGACAATTTTGAAAGGGGATGAGAATAAGAATTTTTTTCATTTATCTTTGGTTATAATTGAAGCCTATCTTGTCTCATTGCTTTTAGTTTCATGTCAGTTTTGACAATGAGGTTATGCCAAGGTCTGAGATTTTTTGGTCATCAGGGAAATCCACTGGGTATTCCTGTTTTGAATGCTTTTAGGATTTTCATATTTCCTTAGGAGTCTTCATTTCCAGATTGTCATTTTACGAATTGAATTTTAATTACATGTCTGTGAATTTTATTCATATTTAGTAGACAACTGAGATAAAACTGAAATATTTTTACCTAAAATTATTTTATAATTTTTCATTTGAGGAGCAGGAAAAGGAAAAAGAGAAGCAGTAGGCAAAAACTCTACAATTTCTTTCAGGATTCCATCAGAGACTCTTGTGATTCAAGGAGATTTGTGAAAATTACTGTCCTGTAATCTTCAAAAGCTTCAAGGTCAGGAAAGACAAGGAAAGTCTAATTCAGATTAGAGGAGACTAAAGAGGCAGGACAGTTTAATGCAGCATATCATCTGAATTGGATCTTCTGGTTTCCCAGAGTATATTATTGGAACAACTGGCAAAACTTTAATGAGTCTCTAGATTAGATGGTGATAATGTATAATGCTAATTTCTTGATTTTGACGTTTCCATTTTGGTTATGTAAGAGAATGTTCTTGTTTGTAAGAATTACAGACTAAAATGTTTACATGTGGTGAGACATCATGTTGGCAACTTATTTCCAAAAGGCTCAGGAAAAAAAAAAGAGATTCTTTGTTCTAGTCTTACAAATATCTTTACATTGAAAATTATTTGTAGGTTACAAATTATCCAGACAAGAAATTGAATATATAATAAAGATCTTTTATCAGACAGGTAAAAAAAATATTTTTGAAAACAGTGGAAACTTGTGTTTATCCAAAGGTCAATTTAAAAAGCAAGGTAATTTATTCTAGTCCAAGGCAACTAACCCAAAGTAGTAATAGGATTAGATACCTTGATTTTCAACTTTGTATTTCATAAGTCTGGGGATGCCCTGGGTGTGAGCTGTCTGATAAAGGGCAGGCAAGATTAGACCTACGTTTGGTAGGCATTTGTTACATGTTGGATGAAAGTTGAAAAATTGACTATTCTGATGGAAGTTCTTTAACAGGAATCTTGATAGAATGTCTTGTCATTTTTGTTCCTTAAGGATATCTTGTGTGAACACTTCAACATGCAAAGCTCACATGCTCCATGGAAGCAAGATATGAAAAGGACTATGAATGCATTTAAAACTGTTGTGAGCAACAGAGGGGTGCTATAGTCTGTCACAGGTAATAGGGGGGAAATATGGTGGCTTCAATGGTGCATCAGATGACAAAAGTGAGCAATTTCCCATAGCTTGGGGATACGCATGACAAGTGCACACTTTCCCTCTCTCCTACCATCAAATACTAATTCACAGTCACTTTTAGATGGGAAAAATTATTTGATAAAGATGTTGCTTAGTCCACCAGAAATGTGTTACTGGATTTTCTAAAGCTATTAGTGCTTTGAGCAAATAGAGGGAAATATTTCCTCCATGAACCCCATGAGCCTCTTCCAGCTTCTCCTGTCCTCTTAGTATACTTACATCATATTTTGAATCACTAGTTTTGATGTTTTCGTCGACTATAAGTTTGCTTTCCTGAACATTCGTCGTTGTGCTATTCATTATGGCATACATGAATTCTTTTGAGGATAATTTACAATGTGGCTTTACTTACTGATCATTCTGGTAATTTGCACTCATGAGTCTATGATAATTCTTTATGTCATAAAACCCTTTTGTGTTACACTTACACATTTTTTAGATACATTTATTTATTTTCAGAATGAAGTACTTGGAGAAGAAGCAGATGCTTTGAGTTATTTCAAAGACCCATCTGGAATGAAAGGTCTTGGCAAAAGATATCCTCTGTGGGTCTGCTTCTTGCGTACATCTTTGCCGCTGTCTTCTTCTGTTTCACTCATTCACATGATAGAGATCAGGGGTGCCAAAAGCTTCAAACGTGGTAAGGATCCAGCCTATGGTAAAGAAATTAGATAAGTCTCTTAGTCCCACTTCTGATTCCTTGGAAATGAACTTGTGGGTAGCCTGGTCTAAGTTAGGTGGATCCCATTTCAGGTGATTGTAGCCTAAAAACAAGACCATTATGGGTGCTGGGAGTCACCCATGTGACCACGTGGATTTGTGGAAGGGTCAGCTCTTAGTAAGAGGCCAGGGGGAGGGGAGTGGGCAAATAATCCAACAGTCGCTCACTATAATTATAATGGAACACAACATTAATAATTATGAAAACATGTCTGATTAATTAAAACACCTTTTTAATAGCATATTCAAATTTTTATTTGTATTAAACGTAGATCCTTATGGGGGGCATAACATCTCCAAGTTTATATTTTATTCAGAGCTAAAGTTAATTTCAAATTCAAGTATACATGTGGTACAACCTCAAAACTCTGCAAGAAATTAAATAAATATTGGATTTGGTGACCCTGAAGTTCATACCATACAAGTCAGTCAGTTCTGTCTTCCCATTCCTTTCTGTCTCAACAGAAAGCAACATTTCGATTGAACTTTTACAATAAACGTCTATGTTGTGGGATACAGAAGAAAGGTAGTCATGTAGGGGGGACTTGGGAAATAATAAATGTCAGAATTGGTCTGGATTTGGCAAGCAGTGCTAGAGCTCTGAGTTTCCTAAAATCTCAGCATGCATGCTCATAACTATCTCTAATTCATTCCAGAGTGCAGCGTCCCCCCCTCCCCGCATGAAGCAAGTCTGGCATTATTTCTAAAAGAGCTTTGTACAGGGATGACTTGCTCAGTTGTGAGTGATGTTTTTGACGCTCACATCCTTGTTTGAGTGTCTCAAGCACCTATAGGAACACCTCACCTCCACCATATGAGAAAGTGGATTCTTTCTAGACCTCAGGCATAGAGCATCCTGGGTTGAATCTAGTCGTACCTAGACAGGGTGCAACATCTGTGTTAGTACAGCTAAGACATTTCTGTGAATGGTATTTCTGGGCAGAAAAGTTACACGGGTTTCCTAGGCATGTGCACCATTGCAGGTGGATGCCATTTTCAGCATTGGCTCCTGTTGACTTTGTCCTCTTGGGCTCTGAAATCCTACTGAATCTGAAGCATTTCCTTTTATTTTTTTACACCCCGTGAAGTGTGTGTGTGGGGGGGGGGTAGGGGAACAAGTGAAACCAAGACAACAAAATAAGAAAAGAAAACTTCCCTTAAAATCATGTTAGTCATTGTTGCTAAAACCAATACTCTACATTTATTCACATTTATTTAATTTTAATTTGTCTATTTTCAAATTGGAGTAGATATTTCATTATATTGGTATTTCAGTTAATTTTTTTGTTTTAGTATAGTATTAAGAAGCAATATTGTATTTCTGGAAATGTCAAATTATTTTCCAGCGCTTGATAAAAAGCTGTTAAATAAGAGGAAATGGAAAAAAAAACATGTCAGATTATAATACTTTCAGATATTGAAATAAATTTGTAGAACTCCAAAATCATAAAATTACAGAATCATCTATCCTGATCCTTTTTGACCTTAAGCCATGCATTTTGAGTTATATCTTCAAAACAGGAGCTGTTTTTGGAAGATTTACCACAGAAGGAATTTCTGTTACTAAATTCCTGGCAAAACTCTGGGCTTGCAAAGCATCAGCAGAACACCCTTCATTATATAGCTTGTGTGATTTCTATTCCAAGATAAATCAATTTTTCCTTTTTACTTCCAAAGTAAAGATAAAATAATAGCTTGTTACTACATCCATACATAAATTTTCTGAAAGTAAGAGGACTCTGGTTGGACTTTAATTTCTATAATTATATTCTTATAGTCCTTAATTCCATTTTTATGTATCCCTAATTTTGTGTATTTCAAGTGTATCTTAAGGACTTCATTTGGGAACAATTTTATTTAATTTTTTTAGCATTTTTATTTGAATTCAATTTAGTTAACATATACCATATTATTAGTTTCGGAGGTAGAATTTAGTGATTCATCAGTTGCATATAACACCCAGTGTTCACTTCATCATGTGCAGTTGACAACAGTCAAACTAAGTTGTGATATCTTGAATACATTGGGACTTTCAAGTCATTTCCAAATAGCTGAGTAGTTTCTGGATTAATAGCAAAATTAAGTAATAAGAAGTGTATGGAAAAATATGGTTTGGAGAGTGAGCTGTGATTTGCTCCAGAACTCTTTGGCTGTAACCCACAGCTTTCCTCTTCAGAGGCAGGAGGAGGTGATTATTTAGGTATGGAGGATGGTCCAAAAGTTCCTCTGAGCTGTGGAAGGTGAGGGCACCTTGCAGTGTAGTTATGGGCTCAGGAGTCCAGCAGCCTGACTCAAGTTCCAGCTCCCAAATAAACCCATCTTAAGCAAGTGACACAGCCTCTTTACCTCAGTCTCCTCTTCCATAAAGTGGAGATTGTAATAGTCCTGGCTTTGCTGTCATTCATTATGTCACGCAGTGAAGCAGGACTTAGAAATCCCAGTGTTAGACACGTATGAGTGTGGAAGAAATATTACCTGTTGTAATTGTTGATGTAGGAGAGACGTTAGGGTTCGAAGCCGATGGCCAAGAAAGAATTCTTGAGACATCTTTGGTGCAAAAAGGTGATTTTATAAGCACGGGGACAGGACCCGTGGGCAGAGAGAGCTGTACTGGGGTCATGAGGAACGGCCCATTATATACTTTCAAGTTGGGAGGGGGTTGGGGAGAGCGTAAGACTCCCAGGTATTTCGGAAACAAGGTTTCCAGGATTCTGAGGGTGCTAGCTATTGTTGGGAAAGTTCATTTATTACTGTCTAATAAAACCTTAGTCATGAGACCCTTCAGATGTATATTGGTGTTATACGCAAACAATGAATCATGGAACATTACATCAAAAACTAATGATGTACTGTATGGTCACTAACATAACATAATAAAAAAAAAGAGAAAGAAAGACCAAAAAACAAAAACAAACAAACAAACAAACAAAATAAAAAGATGTATATCAGTGGGTTATATGCTTGAGGGGATGATTGCCAACACATATCTTGGGGGGGAGAGATAGAGGAGGTTGCCAAAGGAATTTTTATATGTTAAAGTAGACTTACAGGATCCTGGGCGTTGGGCTAAGATTGCCTTTTGCCCTTAGCAAAGTATGAACGTTGAGGCAGCTGAATTCCTAGAGAAATGTCACTCTGCCTCTTTCAAGGACTTGTCAGTGTGCTGTAAGTAATAGGAAATTTGATAATTTTTCTTCTGCCTTTGTTTCCCACATCAGTTGCTAACACCCCTGACCAAATGGATGCAGTTTCATATAAAATGACCTTAAATTGTCCAAGCAAGCCCTGAAAAACGTAAGGAGTTGACGTCCAACAAAAGAATTCAAGGAGCTTTCGGGGCACCTGGGTGGCTCAGATGGTTACGCGTCTGCCTTCGGCTCAGGTCATGGTCCCAGGGTCTTGGGATCGAGTCCCACATCAGGCTCCTGACCCAGCGGGGAGTCTGCTTCCTCCTCTCCCTCGTCTCTCCCACTGCTCATGCTCTCTCTCTCTCTGTATCTCCTCAAATGAATAAATAAAACCTTAAAAAAAAAAAAAAAGAATTCAAGGAGCTTTCAAATTTTTGACTAAGTCCAGGAAACAAATAAGGAAGGATAAAGGGGAGATAAATGTATGGCTCACTCTTCCAATCTCCAAGGAAAAACCAAGCTGAGACAGCAAAACTAATCATACCCTGTTGCTTTTCAAGAAAGACACATCCTGGAAGGTAGATTTTGCTAAAATAATTAAGGTCAGTAATAAAGTGTCCTAGACCTTACAGTGACTTTACATTCAAAAATCTGCTTCTTCATCTGTCGTCTTTCCATAACCTTTCTGAGTTTCCCTTTAACAAAAAGATTTTCAGTCTTGGTGGAGAGGAGATCTTTTCCTAAACTCGGGACACAATGGATCAACCCTCGATATGTCAGATCCAATCCAGCTCTGTCCAGGCATCTGCAGAACAGGTTTTCTCACCAAGACTTGCTGTGGAAGCCAAGTGGGGAAGGGGTGCATTTGGAAGGGTGCGTGAATGTGCCTCTTGTTCACTCCTTGGTGACACGCTGTGGCCGTGGCCGTGGCCTTGGCAGACTTTCTGGGACTGGGCGACAAATTTCATATTCTGTAGGCGCCTGCAGGTCCTGGCCATCTTGAATCCCTACCTCTGAATGAAAGGAATGCGTGTTGCCAGTCTCCGGGGTGAAATGCGTTTCATCTTTTGATCAGGGTATTTCAGTTCGCTGAAGCCCAGCCACCTGCAGAGAGAAAACAGTTCAGCCGATTCCTCATTCATTCGAACCCCAGCACATACACTGGTGTCTCCCTGTTAAAATAAGCAAATTCTTATCAGTCAGCATCTGTTTCCCGTCCCCCCCCCCCCCCGGCAACCCAAGAGCCTGTTGACCAGATTTTTCATTGAGAGACTTCCCCATGGAGTATAATTCACTTCATTTTTTGCTCATTCATAAGATTTTTTTTACATCTCCCAGCTGCAACTATTTTAGGCAATTTTCTGAGGACTTATAATTGAATGTGACTCATTTGAATAAGGGGGGGCCACAGCACAAAGAGCCAGAGCTCTTTGGAAATACAGTAAATTTACACAATGTATATTTTTTGGCATAAGTATGTGATTCATTGATGAAGAAGCTTGTCAGTAACGTCTGTGCCACGTCTATTCAAAATTGACGTGGATCGTTTTTTAATATGCAAATGTCTGGAAAAGACTATTTTTTCTTTCTTTTTTTTCCTCCAGAAGTTGCCAGTGCGAGGAACCTAATCTAGACAAAGTAAACTCATCACTTTCATACAACACAAAATCAAATCGCTATTGCCAGGCGTTCCCATGGCAACTGCCTTCCTAAGCAAACTTCACTACAAAATATACAGCTGTTATTTTATCTCGTTGCTAAGTTCCCTTGACAAGACCACACTATAATAACCACTCACATATATGTGGTTAAAGGGGATAAAGCTCCCATGGGCCTCACATGGCTTATCTTTTAAATGATAACTGAGGAATTCACCCCTCCCTCTTCAGCACCATATGGGGTTTTTCTCTTCTTCGCTTTGAAATTGTGCCATATTAGGAAAAATCCATGCAAGCCTTTAACATACATTACTGTTAGTTGTGTGAGTAGAATTTTTTTAGGTTTTTTTTCTTTCATTATCTAACAGTGAACAGTATGTTAAATCACCCAGATTTCTGTTCTAATATTTCATATCCCCACAGTAAATAGATTTTCTATCATTGTTTATTCTAATTTTTTTAGCATCATCATGACTGGACCAGTCTTTGGGTACCAATTATCCCTCTGCTAGTTGAAAACAGAGTTGGTGCTGCCTGTCTCTAGAGAGAAACCAGCAGGAAAATTGAACTCATTTTATCAGACTGCCAAGAGCTGGGAGAGACTGCTTTACCTACTGTATGTCCGATCCTAACATATTTTATCACCAGTGAAAGCTGTAAATAAGCCAGAAGAAAAATAAGTCCAAACCCTAAAGAAAAATCAGATTCCTATGAAATATTCACTGTGAGGATCCATTCTCTCACTAAGTGGGAGAACACAGAACAGAAAGGGAGGCAGGTTACATATCTAGGAGGAGGAGACAGTCAATGCAAATAATGTCCCCAAAACAGTAAAGTTCGGTTTGATTTTACTGTTACACTGCTGCATTTCTTCATTACTTTCCTTTAAAATAGTGATATTTTTCAGTTTAATTTCACTGAATTTGACAAGAAAACTGGTTGTCAGTGACCCTTCAGATTACATTATAGCTTTCAGAAAGATTCATTACTGGCAATGTTAAAATGTCATATTTTATTTGCAAATGAAAGTCAAAAATAGCTGATTCCTATGTATGTTTCATAGAAGTAAAGTATAAGGAATATCCTGGTTGTGATTCATTGCCCTCATCAAGAGTGGGCATCGTGCAAGCCAACCCACTTCCACTCTCGAAATGGACAGGGAGAGCGGTGTTTTCCCTCCGTAGGCTGTAGCTGGATCCATAAGACATCTTCATTTATAAATTAAAAGGAATTTTATTGACTTTATTTTCCTAAAAAAAAACAAAAAAGCCCACAAACATTAGCTTTGTCATCATCTAACATGGATTAAGACAACATCATAGCTTATATGGAGGACAAACCGACTTCAAATTCACATTCACCTCAGTGTTTTTTCAGATTCTTCTTATTAAATCACATAATAGGGATGGCTGGGTGGCTCAGTCGGTTAAGCGTCTGCCTTCAGCTCAGGTCACGATCCCGGGGTCCTGGGGTCGAGCCCCGCATCAGGCTCCCTGCTCAGCGAGAAACTTGCTTCTCCCTCTCCCACTCCCCCTGCTTGTGTTCCTGCTGTCGCTATCTCTCTCTCTGTCAAATAAATAAATAAAATCCTTTAAAAAAAATCATGTAATAGTCTTCCACTCACTTCAGTGACATCAGTGCTTTGGCAGGAAGAACCCCTCATCCTGATGAGGATCAGAATCCTATCAGGAAGCAGAAGAGGATATCTAAGAAAGATCAGAAGGAAAAACGGTTCTCTGAGGCAGCAGTGATTACAGGTATACATATTTATATATATTTTTGTCATCCTGGGATACTTTTCATTTCACTGTGTGTGGGTTTTTTCCTTGGAATTCATTACTTATTTGCTCCAGACATGTGGAAAGATCCTTATTAATAAAATCAATTTTACTTATGAATTGCAAAAATATGTGTCTTGTGGGACTCATCAAGACCCCCAGCCCCAGTGCTGAGCCATGAGCCTGGGAGGCGGCCATCCAGACTGTGCCCTGTCTCACCCAGCACCCGCACCTCAGCCCTCTCTCCCCATGTTTCTTTTCTTCTGTTTTCCTTTTTATGTATAGAGTTTTCCATTTTTTGTATTCAGTTAAACAAAATACATCTTCTGTAAACAAACCCGGCACAAGGTCAACAACAAAAAAAGGAATAAAAACATGAAAAACAGAAAGTCTAGGGTTGCACCTTACTGGGCATAATGGTCAAGCATACCCCCTTCCTTAAGGCAGATGGGGCTTTTTGCCCTTGGGCATCAGTATGGGTTCCTGTTCCTAAGCACCTAAGTTGAATACGAACCAAGAAACCAGCCTTGAAATGTGGAAGCATCTTTGCATATCCTTTTGGCTCATGGACACCAAGTACATGGGGACATGGGGACTCCTCTGAAGGAAGCTTCACCAACTCTTCCCAGGAAATGGTTTACTATCCCTGACAGTGCCTATGGCCCCCAGGTCCTGCTTGCGACAGTTGCAGGGTTGACTGTAACTTCTGGTTGGTGGTGGTTGCAATATCATTGTGCAGAATAAGAGCAAGACTGGGATAGAAAATGGGACGGGAGAGAGAAAGGCCAGTTGCTGAGAGGGTGGAATGCAGTAGCAGCTTCACTGGCCTTGTTGGATTGAAGATAGGCGTGCAGAAAAAGTGTTGGTGTAAATGTGCACCCTCGTCATGATGGCAAGAAAAGAAAGCCTTCGCTTCATCCCATTAAGTTCACTCAGGCTTAACGTGCTGGTGGCTTTGCTGCTGAGCAGAAGTCTGGCCAGTGGCTCTGCTCTCAGACCTGCCCATAAGGGCTACACAGCCCATCTCTGCCCTTCCACCTGCCTTGAGGCAACCACAGCCACGTAATAACTGTATTGTTATGTATAAATATACCCTCCATAATGCAAATATTTGTATACCTATATCTCATTTATATACTATTTGTACATACATTTATTTATATATACCTTATACATATGTAACTAGAAACTCAGCTGGGCTTTTTGGGGGGGGGGGTGGTTATTCACCATGGGAAACACCTTTATTGATGAACTATCTCCAGAAATCAGAAAGACTATATATACACTTTCCGTTACCCCCTATCCCTCTAGGATCTCACGTTGCTCATGTTGCTGGAGAAGGGGTACAACTGCTTCTTGGTGTTCTACTGCCCAAGTCTTTCCCCTCCCTGTGTAACCTCACCTAGAAATTCAGTAGCACTATTATTGTTGTTGATTTTCAGAAATTCATGCTGTAGCTACTTAATAACAGTTATTGGTGAAGGGCTGTGGGGGGAGATTATATATTATTCTTCATGGTTTGTATCAGTTAGAAAGGTCTTTGCCATCCTGCAATAACAAATAGCCCCAAACATTAGTGGACTAAAACAGTGAAGGTTCCCTTCCTCACCCAAATTCTCCTGCAAGTCCAGATGACACTAATTTGACCCACTTTCTTCCTTCTACCCTTAATATGAAAATTGATAGCAAAATCTGCTTGAATCTGAACCCTTCACTGTCTCTCAACTCTATTAACAGCTTTCTATCTGCCCCACCCCTGTCACTATTTCAGGTCAACATCATATGCCAATCAGGTTCTGTCCCGCCTTTATAGCACCTGCTTCTAATCTTTCCACGGCTCCTTCTGCCATCCACAGCCACAGTACCCTTCCAGTGAATTTACATGTGCACCACTGGTCCATGTCTTCAGGATGGTGTCTGCAATACTTACTCACAAGGCGTGCAAATTCTGAGCAAGCTGGCTCAGAATTTCCTTTTTACTCATTCCTATCCATCTACATGGGACTAATGACCTTCTGTTTGTCCACAGTGTTTTGCTTTCTGTCTCAACCTCAGGTCCCCTTAAAAACAGTTTCTTCTCTGGAGTATTATTTGTTGTTCATTAATATGATTAACTCCTAATCGTTTAGCTATCTTAAAATTCACTTCCTCCAGAAATTCTGTCCTAACTCCCTGAACACTAATCCTTATTACAGCATTTATAAGTTTGGATCTGAAGAGTCTGCTGCTGCATCTGTATTCCCCAAGGCCAGGATAGAGCAGGGACTCTGTCTTGTTTGCTCCCAGATTATTCTGCCTGGCACAGTGCTTTAGCCTTAGCAGATAGTCAATAAATATTCATTGATTTTAAGAGAATGGGATATCCTAACCCTAACTCAGATAAAATGTGGTGTAGAAGAAACTATTTATTTTGCCTTTATGAAACACCCTAGCTTGGTGAGCAAAACCACTTTAACATCTATTGAGTTCTGCAAGAAAAACATAAAGAAATGTTTTAGAATTATGTCTATTCATCTCTATTAATTCTACAAAGCAACTACTTTCTAATTATAGAAATTAGGAATTTGCATACTTACGAGAGTTAGGATATTTCATAGTATTTCATAAATCTGTTTCTACCACAATTTTATTATTATCAATGTAGTCTAGAATTTATTATCAACTTAATCTATAGTTTGACTATTTTCTAAATGACTGTGTCATACAACTTTCAAAACTATAAACTGGCTCAGGGTTTTCTCAGTTCTCAGGTGTTTGTATGCCCTTCATTATTGTCAATAGCAATGCAGTCTTTTATTCATTCATTCATTTATTCATATATTCATCCAATATTTAGTGAGAATTATGGGAAATATAAATGAGAATAATGTATGGTCCTTGTCTAAAAATATAATGTAGTTGAGGAGGTAGCCATGTATCAGCAAAATATAACACACAGAGGAAAACATTTTTGTAAAGTGATAAACACAGTACTGGAGAATGCGAGAGGAGAGATTTTTGAAAACATTCACAGAAGATGATGTCTAAACTGGAGTGTGATGATTAAATCAGATTTCAATAAATGGAAAGAGAAGATGGCATTTTGAGGGTGAAGGAATAAGGTGAACCAAAGCAAGGCGATCCCAAATATTCAGGAAGAAGAGTGGAGGCCAGTGTGGCAAAATTATACGATTTGATGTTATGGGTGAAACCAAAAAGCTGGTTCCAAATGATGGACCGACATAAACACCAAATGAATCATTTTTTTCATCATTTCAATGGGAATCCATTGAAGGTTTTTGAAGCATGAAATGTCCTGAAATTTGAGAACATAAATGCAGCATGAAGCTGGATGAGAGAGCCTGAATTGGAGGCCAAGGCTGTGGGACTCAGTGACACCAAGGAGATGAAGTGATAAAATGTGGGAGTGGCACTGGGGCTACCAAGGGGAGTGTAGATTCGAATATGGCAACAACAACAACAAAAACCCACTTGGGTCTGAAATCCACAAAGATACGTTACTCGTGGAGCTGGAATAGAGAATGAGGGTATCAGAAATATAAAAATATCTTTAATTTTGATATTTCTACCTTCCTAGATGTAGTATACATTCTTAGTGAAAGCATAGCCACTGAAATAAAATGACACATCACACAGTGCTCCACCGAACATCTTCTCACAGACCATGGGGGATATGCATGCCACACCCCCAGAAACAGTTGAGTATTGTTTTCTTGTACTGAAATTTACATTTTATGACTAATAGTTTTTTTTTAATGTGTGTATATGCTATTTCCCCCAAATAAATTATCTCTTTCCAAAGAAGATAAGTATCATTCCAATGGAATGACAACTTGGAATCTTGATGCCATTAGTTAAGGGTTTTTTTGTTTTTTTAAATACTTATTTATTTGAGAGAGAGAGAGAGCATGAGCAGGGAGAGGGGCAGAGGGAGAGGGCGAAAGAGAATCCCAAGCAGACTTCACGCTGAGTGCGGAGTTCAATGCAGGGCACAATCTCAGGACCCCGAGATCATGACCTGAGCCAAAATCAAGAGTCAGATGCTCAACCAACTGAGCCACTCAGGTGCCCCACAAGTTACGTTTTAAGTAGTATATTAGTGAGTTCAGAATTGGAAATTGAGCTTTGTCATATAGGCAAGAGAAACATGTGGAGATTTTCATGAGAGAGTGAGATATTTGGGTCTAGATTCACAGAATGAATATGGCTAAGAATATAAGTCACTGGTTTCTATACATTTATGTATTACCTAACATAATGTCTTATAAACAGGTCATCATTAAACTCTTTGACTACTAACAACACCAATAAAGTCTTGAGGTAGTAGAGATCTTCTAAAATCTTGTGGCTCTCCAAGTCAGTTTTAAGCATTGATGTTTTATTGATTCCAGAAAAACTTCATGCAAAATCTCTGTCCAGTGCTACAGTACTCAAGATGTAGACATTTACAACCTTAGAATAGTAACCTAGAGAGAAATTTGCCAAGAACTAATAATCAAGATGTTATACGTCAGCCAACTGTGATCTTTATTAGATAGTAGGATCATGAACTATATTTCCTATTTCAGGACCTACAATAAAGATTCTTTTCCAAATTGTAATAGGAAATAATTCTGTTCACTCCATAGCATGATGGGAGAAAATTTATGTTTTCAAAATATTTTACATTCTGTGTATTTTGAAGCACATCTAAATTGTCATTTAAGGCATTGGCAATAGGTAGTGTAATAAAAAATAATAAATTCACCTTAGCAATGCTCTTACTTTTTTCCCGAGGGAAATTCACTAAATGTGAAAGAGGTAATAGAGAACCATACATGCTATTCCTACCATTAGTTAAATTGGTTGAAGAGCAAACTAATGGGACTTTTTAATGTTATAGATATAGTCATATATGTTTTAAGTATTTTTTTAAAACACGATGAGTGCAGGAAGTCATTTAGATGCAGTTGGTTATGGTTACAGAAAAAGAGATCCCCAAGGCAATGTAGCAAATAAGAAAGTAGATGGGCATTTGGAATAAATTGAGAAACTTATAGACAATCTGGTTTCTAAAAGTAAATTAACTTAGTGATAAATGTAGCCTTATGGGAAATACATGTATCTATATATCTATATCTATATCTGTATATATCTAGGGAGAGACTTGCACAGACAGGAAAACCAAACCATTGGCAAACCACCTCACAAGTATACAGCCAAGGACGTTAAACATTTTAATCTGCCTCCGTTTCCCAGTCCACAACCTTCACCGTGTAGAAGTAGGAAAACAAACGCCTGCATCCCTCAGAAGTTACTCCCACCTACTGTGTGAAGCTAGTTTGGCCTGGCCCTCCTGCTACATATCAGGTTAAATTCAGCCTGACTTTCTTGAGAGGTGGGGAAAGCCTTGAACATGGGTTAAAATGATGGAGACATACTGTTTAAATGTGATTTCATCTCTGTCATATTTGCCAATGACTACCTGAGTGCCATCCAGTTCCTACTGTTCTTTTTTTTTTTCTCTGCACTTAATTCCCAAGGCATATATTTCAAGTAGATTGCCAACATATTCAGGTTTGGCGATGAGAATGCATAGAGAGGATTATTATAGTTATAAAATAAAATAAAAATATAAGCAGTAGATCCTCATTAGAAAGTGCAAGTAGAAGATTGGAAAAAGGTCCAAAGCAATCCTTGTCATGATAATTAATCAAACAAGTACAATACATGTACTTGAGGAAATAAACACTTTCAGAATATTGAAATAAACAGAAAAAGAAAGTGAGTAAGCAGGCAGAAATGCAGACTCCTGGGGACCACCAAGTAGTCTTAGCATTCCTCATGCTGCACATCCAAACACTTGCAAGCCCTGCAGAGAGCCCTCCCTTTGGCTTGCCCCTCCCAACCTGCACCCTGCTCTGTTCAGAACCCCCCCCCCCGCCCCCGCTCCTCCTTGGCTCCTATCTTGGTACCAATCTATCAGGCTTCTATCTAGAAACTGAAGTCTTTCTCCACTACTCTTTTTTTATTATTACTGAATAGTAGTCTATCAAATATTTTTATTGAAAAATTAAATTTCCATTGTAAGTATAGATACGCTCATTACAGAAAATACAGCAGGCTAGAGAGAAAAACATTCTCAAATTATCCATATATTTAATACTCAGATATAGGTAATAATTGGTGATTTCTTGGGTGCACTTATTTCATTATTTTTTTATTATGTTCAATTAGCCAACATCATTAGTTTTTGATATAGTGTTCAATGATTCATTAGTTGCATGTAACACCCAGTGCTCATCACAACATGTGCCCTCCTTAATACACATCACCCGGTTACCCCATCCCTTCACCCCCCTCCCCTCTGAAACCCTCAGTTTGTTTCCCGGAGTCCAGAGTCTCTCATGGTTTGTCTCCCTCTCTGATTCCTTTCCATTCAGTTTTCCCTCCCTTCCCCTGTGGTCCTCTGTGCTATTCTTTATGTTCCACATATGAGTGAAACCATATGATGATTGTCCTTCTCTGCTTGACTTACTTCACTTAGCATAATAACCTCCAGTTCCATCCATGTTGATGCAAATGGTAGGTATTCCATCGTATATATAAACTACATCTTCTTTATCCATTCATCTGCTGAAGGACATCTCGGCTCCTCCCACAGTTTGGCTATTGATCCACTACTCTTTTAAAACATAATTCTTCACTGTTGAAAACACTTCACTGGATCCTCTCCTCCTGCAGGAGAGGACCCATTCTGTGGCCCAGGGGGATTTTCATAATCTGAGTCCTGGAATTCTTGCCACTCCCAGATGGAGACCACATTCTCCAGCTTCACTGAACAAATTTCATTTCATGGAATCTACCATAGTCTCACAACCCTGTTTTTTCCCACTTAGTGTTTACTCTCTTTCTCCATCATGCTAACTCCAAAGTCAGGACTCATAAGTCATAAGTCATGTCCTTCAGGAAGCTTTCCCTGACCCACCACCCATGCTCTGCCTGTGCCCCTGGTCTCCTAGACACATTCAAGGAGTTTGTGCAGATAGTCCATTTGGATACCTTTTTTCACTGACTTGATGTAGATGTATATCAGATTTATCCAAATCAGCATTGCTTTCCATGATGGGTGATCACAGGTTAAAATTAGATGGATTTAGGGGAGGAATGAAGGGGGGGAAATTGGAGGGGGAGATGAACCATGAGAGATGATGGACTCTGAAAAACAAACTGAGGGTTCTAGAGGGGAGGGGGGTGGGAGGATGGGTTAGCCTGGTGATGGGTATTAAAGAGGGCACGTTTTGCATGGAGCACTGGGTGTTCTACGCAAATAATGAATCATGGAACACTACATCAAAAACTAATGATGTAATGTATGGTGATTAACATAACATAATAAGAAAAAGAAAAGAAAAAAAATTAGATTGGTTTCGCATGTAGACCACAAAATGTAGTTCTGCTCTATGATGACTATTATTTGAACTTGATTCATGATCTAGTTTTTAAGCCACTGGATCCACCTCAAGGTTGTGTTATAGATTTAGAAATACTTTGTTGTTATGTTTTTAGTGTTATAAATTATTATAATTTAGTACGTAGAAATTACTTTTCTTTGAAAGACTGTATCTGAATAAAATATATGAGTACTGTTTCAGCGTAATAAGTCTGAGGGGAGTGTGTTTAAACAATATAAAATTAGGGGCGCCTGGGTGGCTCAGATGGTTAAACATCTGCCTTCGGCTCAGGTTATGATCTCAAGGTTCTGGGATCAAGCCCTGCTTCGGGCTCTCTGCTCAGCAGGAGGCCTGCTTCTCCCTCTCCCTCTATTGCTCCCCCTGTTTGTACTCTCTCGCTCTCTCTGTTGAATAAATGAACAAAATCTTTAAAAAAAAAAAATTAAATTAATTAATTTGGGGGAATTAATTTGGAAAAAAAGGAAAGATTACATGAAAGATGAAAAAGAAGTAGATCAAAGCAGATTTCAAGAATACGTAAACAAAAGAAAACAAATAAAATTGGTAAAATAGTCAACAGGATTATACAAGAAATAGGGAAAAGACTAAAAGAACTAGAAAAAACCAGACACATGAGATATTTGATATGAGGAAAAAATCTGAAATAAAAGCAAATTGGATGACAAAACAAAAAATAGAAAGCATTGTTAGTGCAATAGGGACAAAATCCTGTTCTCTCTTGTAGGATAATATATAAAATATTCAGAAGATATTTTCTTACAGTAATAGAAAGTGAGAAATAGAATAAAGTTTTGTTTGGGCTTATTTTTAGTGAAAGTTTGAATGCTACACAACAAGTTTTCTTTTACTAATTGGTTTCTAGACTATGCAGCATTCATGATGAGGGGCAAATCACAATTTGCTCAAACTATTGTTGATTTTAAGTGTCTTACAATTTATATTTTCCCCAAAATATCTAAATGTCTTTTAATGTTCCTATGAGTTGTACATGACCCAATTTCACACCCATGATCACATATATTTTTGACAGTTTTATTAGTTGATAAATCTCTACGGACAAGAAGAAAATGGAGCACAAATTGGGTGCTTAATTAATACATTTTTGTTAAGTGAATTTTATTTTATTGCCATACTCATTTAATCTTTGACATTAACTGTAGGAAAGGCAACTCCCAGAAAGGGAAAAAAAAAAAGGTAATGAAACCACACTTCTTTGTACTTCTTTATTTGAAAGAAATGGGATGGTTAGATCATTTTATTTCTAAAGTGATAAAACAAAAACGCTACTATACGCATGCTCAGACTTTCCTATCATCAGTCACTTTAATGGCATGGCATTGCACCTTGAGTAGTTGGTTAGTACCAATTACTTCAGAAAGACAGTCTGTTCTTCATTAAGACGTGTTGAGGTGTGCGGGTACTCAGGTACTCTCTCTTGCAGCTTCTGTCATCAAGCTATGCCGCTGTTCATTCCTAAGGCACATATTCTGTTTTTCCACGAGAGTGCAGCTGGTTTGCTTACTTAGCCTGTTTATTTATTTATGTGTAGTCTTGCTCAGTATAACTTGGTTGTGTTTTAATTTTTTGCTTCGAATGTATGTAACAGATACACACTCAAACTAGCTTAAATAAAAAGTGGGTTTGATGCAAGAATGCATCAAGACCACAAAATTCAGTCTCATTCAGGCATCTCTCAACAGAGACAAGTACAACTCCTGAGCCACATTTCCAACTTCAAATTCTCAAATTCATGGGTCCTGTGATCTAGTTAATCTTTATGCCTACGATCCGAGAATTCTGGCTGGTCTGCCTACTGGCTGCTGTTGAGCTGGATGCCCACTCCCACTCCAGTAACTGTACCTGGGGTGAATTTGTTCCTGATACGTAGAATATGGCTGCAAAATAAGACAGGCATTGCACGAGGGCGTCTGCCCGAGCAAGGGAAGTGAGGACATTTCACTGTGGTGCATACTGAATCCTAGAGATGGTGTTGCCAATGCTCATTGAGCACATGATGATGAGACACACTCATTTATTTAGCCACTGAGTCCACAAATACCTGTTGAGTTCCACTCTCAACAGGCATTGGATTTGGCATTAGGGATGCATAACTGATTAAAAGCAGGCAAGTAACCTAATTCCATAACTCCTCAGTGCTGGGTAGAGACAGATACTTACCAACTGAACTATGAACGGGATAATTGTAGATGATGATAAGTTGTATAAGGAAATAAACAGAATAACATTTTAAAGCGGGAGTCAGCAAATTTTTTTCTTTCAAAGGCCAGAAGGAAAATATGTTAGACACTGCAAGATACACTGTCACTGTTACAGCTGCTCAACTTTGCCATTTTGGGTTGAAAGCAGCCAGAGACAATGGGTATAGCTGCATTCCAAAAAAATTTATTTTAAGAAAAAATCAGGTGGTGGGCTTGATTTAGTCTGAGGGCAATAATGTGCTGATCCAGTCACAGAGAATAACAGTGATGGTGTCCGGGTGAGCGTATTGCTGTAGATGGTATAATGAGAAGACGCTTCTCTGAATAAGTAATGTTTGAACTAGGGTGCAAAGGCTGAGGAGGACCCAGTGATAGCCGGAACAGCAGGCATTGCTCCCGGGAAGGAGCAGCATGTGCAAAGACCCTGAGGCTCAGTCTTCTACTGAAGACTGAGATGGCTGGAGTTTAATAAGAAATGGAGTAGACATTGTAATTAAGTTTCCAGAGGCAGACAGATGTCAGCTTATGTAGCTCATCAAATTGAAGACAAACTTGAATAACTGGAAGAATCAGAACCAGGTCAGCCAGAACTGATGGGCAGCCTTAGTGGGGCACTGCTATGAATCAGTCAACTCTCACTCCCTTCCCGTCCTGCCATGAGATTCAGATTCCTTGGAGAAGAATCGGATGGCCATTGACCATATATGTTCATTGGGTCTGTAAGGCTGCACAAAATGGAGGACACTTCCCAGAGCCAAATTGAGATTCCACGCATGATCAAAAGAGGGAAGACTACAATGCAGACATGTAAGAACCTGCATTTGCCTATGGCAGCCCCTAGATGATCACAGCGTGCCTTTTCATGGATCTTGCGATCTGGAAAGTGTCAAGGGTTGCCCAGGTACTCTGAGACCAGCATTTAGATTCCAAGAGGGAATGAACAAGTAAAAATGTTATTTATTGATGGGTTTGCAAAAATTCTCACCTCTCAATTAAGTAGGCTTTTTGTTTTAATAAAGAAGCAAGGATCTTAAAAATGTAGATGTCACTAATCATTTCGACAATGCCTGCTTGAATAACTTATTTAATATTTCTTTGACGGCTTTTACACCAGTTTGTATAGATGACAGTTCGGTCTTAAAAATAAGACCTCCTTGGGCCAATGTTTGAAAATCGATGGCTTTTTTATTATATGCATTATCATCAGATAATCCAAATTGATAATGGAGGCAAATAAAGACATGCATTTTGGGGGCACCTGGGTGGCTCAGATGGTTAAGTGTCTGCCTTCAGCTCAGGTCATGATCTCAGGGTCCTGGGATCGAGTCCCGCATCGGGTTCCCTGCTCAGTGCAGAGCCTGCTTCTCCCTCTCCCTCTGCCATTCCCTCTGCTTGTACTCTTCTGTCTATCTCTCTGTCAAATAAATAAACAAAATCTTTAAAAAAAAAAGAAATACATTTTGTTAGAGTTAACTCAGTGTCTCAAAACCCCTTCCTGTCCATCCCTTCTGACTTGTAGAATAAAGTAGGTGGATGCCTTCTCCATGGAACAATGAAATTCATTCTTCATCGTCAATCTAAATAAAAAAAAAAAAAGACATCTGAAGTAGTTGAATAGGTTTTAGACTGTCAGAACTAGAAGGTATACCAGACAATCTAGATGGGTCATTGGTTGTGATGTATTTTACCCGGAAACCTTATGAACCACAATGCAGAGTTTAATAATAAAGCATCTGTGCTAGAAGAAAATTGTTCGGTATATCACCAAATGTAAAATTATCATGCATCTATATAAATTATTGAATATCTCCAGGAATGGAGGTTTAACAAATTATGTTCAAGGATACCATGTAGGTATCTCATAGCAAATAAAAGGGTTTAATCCAAATGAAAAAATTTGAAATTTTTGTGCTTTTTTGTAAGCCACATTTTTTTTAAAGTGACAAAGTGATACTGATCAAGGAGCTCTATTTTGAATTATCTTTATTTGTGGTGAACACATTTAATATTTTCATCATTTGTGTCTTTTATACATATATGCTTTTTGGGGACGTTAAAATCAAATTATCTTGTTATTTTGAAATATTTTGCTACTTTTATATATTGTATTGGATGTTTTAAATATATCACATATAATAATATTTATTTCTCAACTGTTAATATATATTCATCTAAATTTTCATATTAAATAAATGCATTGTATTTGTGCATTTATCTCATGCAACTTAGAGATGCACCCAAAGTTTTAATTAATCTCAAATTATTGGTTATCTACCTATGAGTCTTTTAGCTATTGCCATAAAATGCCATTTAACAAGCCCTCCCTAAATTTCATTGCTTACAATAGTCCCATATTATCAGATATCTCCGCGGCAGCTGACGCTCAGAAGACATACCAGGTGTGCCTGGGCGATCTGCTGATCTTGACTGGGCTCTGCCGTGCCTCTGTCACTTAGGTATGTGTCAGCTGGTCAACGCGGGGTTCCTCTGGGGTGTTTCAGCCCCGTGCCAAGTTCTCAGTCCTTTCCTGGAATCAGCAAGGTAGTCGCATGAGACTCTTTTTGTGGCCGTGGCAGAGATGTACAAAAACAAGTATGTGTGTTTCTACTGCGGCCTCCCAGTCTCTGCCCCCTTCCCTCCTTGGTCTCCCTCTGTCTCTCTGTCTCACTCACCATCTCTCTCTCTCTCTCTCTGTCTCTCTCTTTTCTCAACATGTAGAATGCCAACATTTTATTCTTCTGCTAAGTTGACAAATTTAAATAAAGAGTAGATAGTTTTTGGCCTAAGGATTTAAGTAACATTTTTTTAACCCCCCTTCAAAGGTTTGCTGGGGTAACACTTAAACTTACTGCATTGTTTACACTTTTGGCTCCACTCCTGTTACTTCAGAAATCATTGCTTGAGTGAATCTTAGTTCATGCCAGCCAGTGAAGCAAGTTTCTGAAAGGATATGAAATTCTGGGGCTTGCTGACCCTGGCCAGCCCAAGTGATGTACCTGTTGTCTCTGTTTTCACTTTATTTCTGGTGGATGCTAACTATAGTCAATGTATATGATGCCAAACCACTCTTTGTGAAATTGATTTCATACTTCAAAGACCTGACTGGCATCACACAGTCCTGTGCTCTTCCTGAACCCTTCTTCATAGCGCCAAGTGTATACAGTCCCACTCCATAGTCAAGCATCTCTCTCCACCACTTAAACTCCATGCCTTAAGACTTTAACAAGCCTGGTCCACTGTCTGTTTTCACTGTTAGATGTTTTACATAATTAAAAAAATATATATATACATGTGGCTATAGTTTTAAAAAAAGATTCCCCGCTTTGAAAGATTTTACTAATAAACTATTACCTGACTAGAGGAATTGATAAGAAATTAGCATTGATGGGTTGATTTTCTTCCATCGCTTCATCATCTTGACAGGTTGAAGTTCTTCATTTGCTCGGCTGAAGTGAATGCAAGGTAGTGTTGCTATCAAACTACTAAACACGGGGACAACTACTTTCACACAAACCTCTTTCAGAAAGTGACCCCTTAGTGAGGTCACCTATCGTTCAGTGGCCTCATATCCCCAGCCGCCCCCACTTTTGACTAATCACACAAGCAGAGTTGATGGCTCAGTGATATTTTTGAGGGATTTTGGTCTACTGTGGAACACCAGTGCCCAAATACTAATTAATTCAGCCCTGCAGAAATCCAGTAAGGGACACTTTCGGCATGTAATCACTCCATTACACATTTTCTAGCTCCAGCGCTGATAGATATGTGACATTTTAAACCCGAATAAAAGTTTCTAAATTCATCGTTTAAAAAGTTATTGTTTATGTCTCAGTCCAGACATTAGATTTGCACTGCAAGTGAAAGATGTATAATCCTGCTAGATGGAATAAAGTGGAACTAGTGTGGATTGATATCTGCTAATGCATTTAATCCTGGTTATAATTCCGTGTAGTGCATATACTCCTGTTTTGTGTGTGTGTGGCTAAGATTGGAATTATTTGTCTAAAACTACACAACTAATAGGAAGCAGCACTAGGTTTTCAATCAAATCTGCCTGACGCGGGAGTCTGTGTTCTTTCTATTACACACTGGTACTGCAGTGATGTTTGCTCTTAAATTCTTCTATGATTAAACCAGGAAAACCTCACAGAATATGAATTTTCAATGGCAAGATTTATGAGCTTCAACACTCTTATCTCAGCCTACATTTTCTAGTTTTACCCCCTGTTCTCTTCTAGAACCATCTGTCACAGTCAAGCTACTTACCCTTTCTAGACCACATCCTCTGACCTACAGACCTCTGCATGGCATTTCCTTTCATTGCCACCTTCTGATCTACTGGGTGGTGGGAATTTCATCCACCACATCTCACCTAATCAACATCTTCTCTGATCTTCTCCTTCAGTAATGAGCCACACCACTTATCCATGCTTCTTCGCTCTTGCTGTTGACAGAACATTACTCACCTAGAAAACAGTGACCGGTTCTGAAAGATATTTCTGAAATTTCTCTTAGGGCACACTACCATGTCTCCATGCCGATGATAAAAATAAACGTGTGATGGAAGGACTAAAGAGTTGTTTGCATTCGCACTTCAGACCTTACAGTTCAATTGAACAGTGACATCCTATCCTGCATTATAATACTATAATGATAGTACAGTATAGTTACACTCCATTACAGTTTTAAGAAACAAGTATACTTCAATATAGTATAATATATGGTACTAGACTAACACACTATAACAGCATCATGTTTTCATTTCAACCACTCTTCTGGGCCCTTTCCACTTACTACGTGCATTACAGAGTCAGTCATCATGGCGACACTGTGATGAGTATTATTATCCCCATTTCACAGATGAGCCAGAAGATTAACTGGAATTGAAACTGACACAGAGCTCCTAAGTGAAGGAGCAGGAATGTCTGATTCTAAAGCTTAAATTCTACTCCACTGAGCTTTCCTGTCTTCTGGAAAAGCAAATAGGTTCAGAGATGTTAAATACCAAAGAGCCAGTAACAATGGTAACAATTTACTCCCAGATCCTTCAAGGCTAGTGTTTATTTTATTTTATCAAGGTTGCCTTTCCCTCATGTATGTACTTGTAAGTCATTTAGATTTGAACATGCTGGCCTGAATTATTATCAAAGGAAAACGGTTCCCAAGGAAGCAGAAATTTTTCCCTTTCCAACTTAGCTACTAGTATATTCAACAATCAAAATGGTTTGGGCTAACACTGAAAATCTCCCTGTATAGTTCACTCACATGCTTGTTTATATCCTTATATAGACCATAGCATCAGTCTTAGGGAAGACACATCATAGAAAATGTATAATTCAGACACTTGAAACCTGTATTTGCCCCTAAGCCAAAAAGAACAGACCTGCTATCATCAATCACTATTTTAATGGCTTACTTCCTGTTTGGAATTGCAATATAAAATGGTGTCAACTTGTTGTTCTGACTTTGATTCCAGTTTTTAATCTTAGTTTTGGAAAGTTGCTTTGATGGAGGGCTCAAGCATTCCAGTTATAGGAAGAAGAACCTATAATTTCTCTAATAAAACAACTTCACATGAATCACAGCCCTTGTAACGATCTTGCAGCCATGACACCTTGGCCATAACTCAGAACATAGCCCTAGGCTTTCACACTTCTTTAAGGTTAACTGTTTCTTCAAATATCTGCTCCAAAAAAAAGTGAGGGCCATAAAAGGATCAGGATGGGCATTCTCATTTAGGCAAGCAGGGAAAGTTTTTATACAGAGTTGGTCGCTGCTGGTAATTAATGATTAATATGGGTATTAACTGTGTGGTAAACCTCTGTCTTGCTTTGCTAACAAGTGATAAATCTCTTCGATATAACATAGATGTGAAAAGTAGATACCTGTTGTGTCCATTACAACTTCCATATTCCCCCTTATGTCTGATTATAAGCTTTTTCATAGCAATGATCTCAGAATATTTTTGGAATTATTTTTTATGTATTTCTTTGTAATGCTGTTTACTAAGAAGGTTTTAAATTGCACCAGCTTGTTTCTTACAGTGTTTTAGATCTGAATAAAGAACTGTCTCTGTTAAGAGTGCTTTGTTCCTAAGAGCAGCCCCCAAAAGCCAACTAGAGGATGTGATGGCCACTGTTGCTCCAGGAGCTGGACAACAGGGAACCCAGAATCTTTGCGATACCTGTAGCTTCCCTTCATCTCATTGCTTCCTGGTCACTTTCACGCATCACTTCTCTGTTCAGGGCAGAGAGAAGGTGGACGAGCTTTGCCAGCCTTGTCTCTATGTCAGCAAAACCAAACAGCCAAGGCTTTTTCCAGCAGACTTCTGTTCTCTCTTATGACCAGAATCAAGTTCCTCAACCATCCCTAACTAAAATGTTGAGAGAGAGTTTGCACAGACATGGTGGAAATGATTATTTAATTCATTCAGATACATATTTAGGACCTACCATGTGTCAGCCACAAGGCTGTCTGCTAACCTACCTGGATGACCCGTGGAAGCTTTCTTCAGTTTAGGGGTCTGTGAAAGCCTTATTGTTCTGGGTCCCAGTAGTGAAGTGGAGGGCTTGCAGGTGGAGATCCTATGGAGGTTAAAGTGGGAGAATTAATTATTCATGGCCATGCTTGAGCATCTGGAAAGACAATGGGAGTATTAACTGGAGGATTTGAGATGTGGTTTTAAGTACAAAGCAGGAGTACAGGATACACGACTAAGTTAAACTGGTGACCCAAGATTTGTGTCCAATTTTCCTACTGGAAAGCAAAACCGCAAAATCAGCAATTTCGGTCACAGATTTCAGACTTTATCTTAATTACTCTGACTCTCTAATGAACCTCACTGTTATTATATGTTGCTTAAATATTTATAAAGTAATATAGAAAACTCAGAATAAGCTAATGAAGTTACCAGAAGTGTTTTTAGACTATATTATGGATGAATGTTGGTGTCCTCTCAAAATTCACCTGTTGAAGCTCTAACCCTCAGTGTGATGGTGTTAGGAGGTGAGGCCTTTGGGAGGTGATGAAGTCATGAGGGTGGGGCCCTCAAGATAGCGTTAGTGCAGACACCTTGATCTCGGACTGCCAGCCTCCCGAACTGTAAGGAATAATGTTCTGTTGTTTTAGGACATCCATCTATGGTATTCTGTTAGGGCGGCTTCAGCTGGCTAATATAGGCTCCATTAGATGCTCTCTAAGAGGACACGTAAAAACCATTATGGTTTATTCTGAAGGGTTTTTTGTTGTGGTTGCTCTTGTTCTTTTAGTCAAGTGTTTAAAAAGCAAATGTATGTGACTTCACATATAATCGCGTAAAAGTGAAGCCTCTGTTAGTTTGGGCTCTAACCTTCAAGCCTAATGAAAGAGAAGTTACTAGATAAGGAAACCAGCTGTGATGGCTGGGGCATGCTGTACAGATACGCAGTTGAGATAAAAGTGTGTTGATCCATTAGTGTGCCAGGACGTACATAGTGAAAGATGGTATGAGTTTCAGGGAAAGTCCTGAATAAATTAGGAAGGGAGAATACATTTTTTTAAAATAGTTTTATTTCATATATTAATTGTAGACTCATCTTTGAAAAAGAATCATTTATCATTCATTTAGTCAATATTTATTAAGCACCAGTTATGCACTTTTGCAATGCCTGGATAGATCACAAAATAAAATACAAATCTAGCTAAGGGAGACAGATGATAAATAATAAATATGGAAGTAAGTAAATTATGTAGTATGTTAGAAGTTAAAGAAAAAATGGTAAAGCATGATGAGGAGATTAATATTCTTTGGTAGTGACGGTGTTGAAGAGAACGGTCTTACTGAGAAAGTGAGACTTGAGCCAGGCCTTGAAAGGCAAGGAATCTGCCAGCTGGATATCCTGGGGGAAAGACACAGGGCAAAGTACAGTTAGCACATATGGTATATGAGTTACTCTAACACGTTTATGTCATGTACAGTCTAGTGAGAAGCCCACTAGAAATCTATAGAAAGCACAACAGTAGCAAAATTTAATTTTCGGAAATGTGAATTTGATTAGGAAAATAAATCTAAGAGTCAGTTAAAATAGATCTGAGATCTGCGAGTTGAATATAAAATGATGTCTAAGAAATATGGTGCAGGCATTTTAATTTCTGCTACACTCAGGTTCTACACACATGAGAGAAATCAGTGTATCGGTAATGCTTGAGACCAATAATTCCTCTTCTCTGTTTTGTCTTTCAGAATGTATACCATAGACATCATTTGTATTAAGACATTTGTTTAAAGCAGAATAATAGAATTTTGGAGAAGACTCAGGCTCAGTAGTTACACTTACTTTACAAGGATAGACTTGTTACCTGCTCTCATGAAGAACAGTCTAGAGGAGAAGACTGACATTATTCCTACAGTTCCTGTCCAGGCTTTAGAATTACAAGGTGAGATAAATATTGTAAAAGGAAAGAACAATTATTATGTGAAATTGTATGGTGGTGAAGAAAACTCACCAAGACAGGAAAGGCTTCCATGGGTATATATGTGTCCTAAGGTCTGAAGGACAAGTGGGGAAGAGCTAGCTAAAGGTTTCAGGATGGCACCTGCAGAAGGAAGAATGGCCCCCAGTGGAAGCAAGCATGGTATGCCCAGGTGTGCACCAAGGAGGCCAGCTCTGCAAGAGTGAGGGGTAGGGAGCAAAGGTACCAGGTGAGGCTAAAGAGCAAACAGGGGACAGAAGATAGGAATTTTTCTTTATTTTTCCCTAAAAGCAGTGAAGAGCCATGAAGGGTTGTAAACGGTGGAAAAGAGTATCTTGAACATCTTTGGGACAAATGCTCTGATTGTAAGTGAGGAAAGTTTTGGAAAGGGTCATGGATTAGGAACAGAGAAACCAGAGCTGAAGGATCAAACTCAGGTAGCTGTGGAAGAAATGGAGAAAAGTTGATGGATTGAGAGATGTATAGGAGAAATAAATCAGGAGAGCTTTTATTATGTGGTAAGCAAAGGAAAAGGAACAGCTTAGGATGATTCTAGGTTTCTAGCCTATGGAAAAGGATGAAGGACAGTGTTGTTATCAGGGATTTCCCACAGCTGATGGCAGTGGCCTTGACCAACTAGACTCAAAGACCTTCTGAACCTTGGATGATTTACTGGGCAGAGAAGATAGTGAGCATACATAGATATGTCTAAAAAGCCTTGGGACCACACTGAGAGCAATTGCATGAGCCACAGTGTGAAAGCTCATCAGGCAAGGATCAGAGGTCACAGAGAATGGACGGGTTTTGCTGGACTCACCCCATCTGTGCTGCACAAAGTATTCCAGTCATCTATCTTCTTTCCACTCTAGACCTAGCCTTAAGCACTCCTTAGGGGACCAACCTCCTAGGAGACAAAGTGAGGCTTTAAAAAAAAATCCAGACCCTGAAGCCTGTGGAAGATTTAGCGGGATCAATATGTACTTCTTTTGTAAGCATGTGTCTAAACACAAGTGGAAACCACTCTGTTGATTTTCTCTTCATTATCAGATGCTTGGACCAGTGATCTCTAGGTTTTTTTATTAGGAAAAAGAGAGGGCTTTTCAATGTCCCATTAGTCTTCAGATGAGGTTGGACACAACTCAAATAAGCTCACTGGGTAGGCATTGGTGAGCTTGGAGGACTGCAGAAAGCCACACAGCCTGACGCTGCTCGGGAAGGGTCTCAGGGACAGAGAGGAGAGCTTGTCTTTGTCGTGAAATGGGTCTTGCCCTGTCAGTATAAAACAGCTCTGGTGGGAAAGCTCTTTCCCTTTCTCCTCTTGAAAAATATGTTGGGAAGCTTAAATGTTACTGCCTGAGTATAAATTGCATTCTGAAAATGAGACAGGACAAATCAGATGATTCACCAAAATAACTTACTGCAGATAAGGATCTCACGGGATGAAACGCCTCTCCACCCCAGAGCTCAGTTGAGGGCAATCAGGAATGACAGAGATGGCGCTCCCAGGCAGGATGTGAAAGGCTGCACTTCTGACCCTCAGAAGTCAGTAAGGGAATCAATTTCTGCTTCATAAGTTGAGGAAACATGGCAATCAACAATTTAAGCTGGGGTGACAGGCATTACATCATCTGCAATGACTATGAGCTTGCAATTCCCCAAATAAGATGCTGAAAGTATGTGAAAGAAATGACCAGGTTCCAGTAGTGGAAAACTGGCCCAAAGCACCTGATTGAACAGTGATTCTCAGAAGAGGCCAACTGAAGAGAAATAGGCCAAATATCCAGATTCTTGAAGTTTCTGGAATGCCATGGGAAGATGTCATCCACGTGGAGCACCCTGGCATAATGTGTCCCCAGAAGCAGATAAATCCTCCCTTCTTCCCACCATCTTTGAAGGAAGAATTGGAACAATGGCATTCCCAAGCAACTGCACGGCTCAGCTTTTAGTTGGAGTCTGTTAACAGTGGACTGTAGATAAGGCCAATCTTATCTTAGGGTGACCTTGAGGAGTCAACCTGTACTGGGAGGTCAGTGTCCCAGGTATGACAGTATTTAAGTCATTCAACAATGCACCTGAGCAATCTCCTACTGCTATGTGACTCTGAGTTTGTCTGTTTTAGATTTGTTTCCACAGGAAACAAAGACTGAAATTTGTTTACAAGATTTTATCGGGAAAGACTATTAGAAGTAACACGTGTGAGGAAATCAATGAAGAAGATTTGAGCAGAGAGAAAAAGTGAACTGCAGGACAACCTCAACATGACCTTGGCCAGAACGACCCATGCTCTGGAGCTCAAAACACCCTTGAGTGTCCCTCAAAGAGGCAAAGGAACGTATGCTTGCAGCCAGGGCCTTCCCGGGAAGGGCCTCGGCAGGGAGCACTCAGCATCCAGCACTCCTTCCCCTGGGGAGTGCCAACCTCACACCAGGCAGATCTGGGAGGAACAGTCTACTCGGGCCCAGCGAGCCAGGCCACGCTTGTCAACACTAGGATACCTCCGAAGGGAAGTGATGTCCTGTCACCGGTCGTCCTAGGAAGAGGTTAATCTGGGAGAGACTGGGAGCTGCTTTTACGGATGATGCGTTGGTGGACACATTTATAACCACATCACCAGTATGGAGCTGTACTCGGGACATTATGAAACGACACAGGTATCTCATGCAAAGCATGACTAGAGTCTATGTTGTCTGATTCTGATTTCAGCAATCAGACACAATTATTCTAGTACAAGAAATATGCTGCTATACAACAATTACATGATTAAAGGAATCACAGCATTGATTATAGTACCGTGGCGTTACTTCGTGCGGGAGCCCAGGAGCCACAGGGGCCAAAGGTAGGGGGCTGCGCCCAGCCCTCAGGACAAGCGTGGCCACAGGTCCCTCCACGGCCTGTCCCATGAGCTTGTTATCTGAGAAAATGAGGGAAGTGTGAACAGCACTGTCCCAAAGAAATAGGATGGGGGCGCCTGGGTGGCTCAGTGGGTTAAGCATCTGCCTTCAGCCAAAGAAATAGGATGGCGGCCACACACAGTTCAAACTTTCTAGGAGCCACGCTAAAAACAGGAGGAAAAAACACCAAACGAAGTTAAGTTTATTTGGCTTCTTTAACTCAATATGTATTATCATTTGATATGTAATGAAAATAAAAATTATTGATAGTTTACTTTTTTTCATACTGTGTTTTCCAAACCCACTGTGCATTTTACACTTCTAGCACATTTCAGTTTGAACTAGCCACATTTCCACTCCTCTGTTCCACAGATGGCCAGGCGCAACCATATTATGCCTGGTGCTCAGTAAGAATGAGCTGTGGGGCACTTGGGTGGCTCAGTTATTAAGTGTCTGCCTTCGTCTCAGGTCATGATCCCAGGGTCCTGGGATCGAGCCCCGCGTCGGGCTCCCTGCTCGGCGGGAAGCCTGCTTCTCCCTCTCCCCCTGCTTGTGTTCCCTCTCTCGCTGTGTCTCTCTCTCTCTCTGTGAAAATAAATAAATAAAATCTTTAATAAAAAAATAAAAAAAAAAAAAGAATGAGCTGTTAGTATTTTTAATTTATTTTATGTTAGCTAGTATGTCCTTGCCTAAGTTGATGTTTTAATAACTTTTTATGCCCTTGCAGTGTAAATACTATATATTTTAAATTTTTTTCTGCCACCTTTTCCTCTGTGTAAACACACACATGCGCACACACACATTTTAAATAAAAATGGATTTTTATTTGTTTATGTGTTAGTATTTACTTGAAGAGAGAATAAAATGGACTATATTTACATAAACTAATTTGTCAGAATATCAACGTGGAATTTTCATCATAACTGTAACTGTGGGTTAACAATTTAAAATTTGAGACCGTTCAGAAAAACTAGCATTTCAACTGGAGGGGGTTTTAGGTCCTCATTTTGAAGAAGTAAAGCTATTTGTATAGAGTAACTATTATTGGCTAAAATTTCAGTGGATAAATTTAGCATTTAGATGTTAGTTTGAAAATGGTTTCTCCTAGAGGAATTAAAATGTGCTTCTGTTACTTTCGAATGAAAATATCAAAGAGGTTGTGTTTTTATTCCTTACGTATAGAGAGAAAATATTTTTTCTCACCACAGGAGGTATTTTTGTCATTGTTTAGAAGATCCATAGCCACTGGTATTAGTCAAGGTAAATAAACATAGAGCTTTCTTTTTTTTTTTCCTTTTTCTTGTCTTTTTTACTGCTTCTTTTTACCAGTGAGGACCTGTCCAACCTAAATCCAAAGGGCTAGCAGAATGTCCAGGAGAATTTCATTTATCCTTATCTGAAGACTGCTCAGCCTTAAAGTTCGGGAAAGGCAAATGCTCTGCTTTGATACATGCAAATTCAGTTGAATAGCATCTTCCAGAGTAAGAAAAGGAAGGATGTTGGGTACCATCAACAGCAATATCGTATTGCTCACACAGCATGGGGAAGTCTCACTAAGTCCCTGACCTGCTTGTCCTTTCTGTGTCTGTACCAGTGGGCTCTTCTCACAGTTTAGGATTTGCTGTTGAATTAAGATCATTGGATACTAATGCCTCAGTCAAATAAAATAATAATAATAATAATGAATGTTGGCACAGTAGAATGGTTATTGAGTTATTTCTAGTATTGGGTTATTAAAAATAGGATTGATCTAAACCTTCTTGCATATGTCTTTTGATGGACAGAATACACACCTGTCAGGTACGTTCCTAGGAATGGGATCGCTGGGGCTTAGAACACGCATATGTGCACATTTATAGATATTTTGAAATAGTTTCCCAGCGTGGCTGTACCAATGACACTCTTACCAGCAATGTATGGCCATTCCAGTTGGTCCACCCAGTAATGTTTTGACATATTGTTCACAGAATTATAGAGCGATATCTCCCAGTTTATTTTCAAAATTTTATAATTTTTAATAAAATTTGTCTCATGGTATCCAGAGATTTGAAAGTTGCTCTTTGAATTTCCTTCTACTTAACCTTATACCATAACCATGTTATTAAATCTTTTCCAGAAAAAAAAATAATGAATGTTGGCACAGTGGGTGGCAGTGTGCTAAACACAGCCCTTTCTACAAACCTCATTTTCTCTCCCTTCGTGTTGGTTTCTCCGTCCCCCAGTTCTTCCTAACACGTCCCGAGCTGGGGTTGCACTATTTAAAGGAAGTGTGATGTATCTTAGGCTGCATGCATGCATGTGTGTGTGTGCAAGCGTGTGTGTGTGTGTGTCTGGGGACAGGGATGGTGTGGGAGTTCTTTGGGCTGCTGTCACAGAACACCCCAGCCTGGAGGCCGGAAGTCTGAGGTCAGGGTGCCAGCATGTCTGGGTTCTGGTGATGGCCCTCTTTAGGGGTGCAGACAGCTGTCATCTCTTTGTGTCTTCCCATGGTACGAGGGGTCGGGGGCTCTCTGGGGTCACTTTTATTGGGGCATTAATCCCATTCATGAGGGCCCACCCTCATGTCCTCATCACCTCCCCAAAGGTCCCTCTTCCTATCACCATAACCTTGGGGATTAAGTTCCAACACATGAATTTGGGGGGACACAAACATTCAGTCCACAGCAGGATGAGAGCAAGAACTTTAAGGGATAAGGCATGCTTCAAAATAAAAGGAATAGTATATGTCAAGAAATGGTGAGAAAGGCTTTTCCTTAAGCTGTGGCAGACTCTTGGGTTTAGAATTAGTCTGGCTTTTATGTGGCTTTGAACTGTTTTTTATCAGAAATATTACCGGCTCCAAAAAGTAATATAAAAACTTGTCATTTTCATAATCTTCTGGTTCTATTAAATTTATCTAGATATTTTCAAATGTTTCAACTTACTAGAAAAGTGTTAATGTATATATTTTTATATATTGAAATGAACTCAAATACAATAGAAATTGTCTCCAACCATAATACCCGAGCCTTGGCTTATGTTTGAGCATCTTTATCTCTAAACTGGGAATAAGAGCTCTTGCCTGTCTAATCAACCGTGTGATTGTGGGAATTAAAAGTCTCATATATGACAGGATTGTAGATTCTTTTCAGGGAGATCATGAAATTTAAAACTGCAACCACAAGACTGTCACCTTGAACAAGGAAAAAAAAAATCAAAGCAGCTTCCCAGTGAATCTGGTGCACCCATCTATTAGGGTATTTATTTGGCCTTTGGATTCCTAATTGTGTGTGCAAGACATGCAAAGACCTGATGGGAGTTTAAGGAAAAGGAATGAAGATGATGAAGGAGCTGTTTGCATTGATTTATGAAGACATTTTAAATGAATGCAATATGAATAACTCTCCTAAGTGACGACCGGGGAAAGACATAATAAATGTCTACAAATATCTGTTGGGTGTGAACCCTGCAAAGAGAGATAGATGAGGTGCAGAAGGATATGATAAAGAATAATGAGACAGAATTGGGAGAGTTTATATGAAAAAAAATTGTGGTCATTTTATTCCCCTGAAAAGTGTCCATCAGTGAAAAAGCTCGATACCGTGATTAGAAGCGCTCAGACTATAGAGTCAGGGATGAGGAAATAAACTGCTACAAACGTATGCAAGTGAGCCGGGCAGGCTCGCAGCGTGGTTGCAGGGGAGCAGAGCCGGGTGCTCTAAAGTGGAGCCCTATCCATGTCTCGTGTAGAAGACAAGCAGGGACTCAGAACTTCTCCGTCTTAATTCTGTGCCAGCCGCATCGTTCACCTGTGTCTCCTTCTGTATTCCTTGGAAGAAATGTGGAGAAGGGCTCTGCTCTGTCAGCAGGTTTGTAGAAAGGGCTGTGTTTGGCACGCTCACTTCTCTTACCCAGGGGCATGAGGCGCAATATTGGAAGGTCTATGTGGAAGCACACAGTGTACTAACATCACGATCTTTATTTACCTTATCCATGACGTCTCCCATTCTCATCTCCCATCCTCCTTTGCACCCTGAGATCTGAGACTGTAAGACGGAGAGAGAACCGGGGAAGGGGAGCAGATACTGGCAGGAGGTCCTCCTCGGTCCCACTAAGTAAAGATTCTCTATTCAAAAATGGGAAGTCAGATGGCTAATGATTAATGAGCCCAGCTGAGGCAAATAACAATTAAGTCTAATAAGGCCTTAACAATTAGCATTTTAACCATTATTGCATGGGAAGCGAAACATTAGATTAGCTATGCTTGTAGGAAGTAATCAGCTAAGAATCACTCCACTCATTTTTAAGTAATATAATTATTACTCTGTTCGTTTCTATTAAGACTTTCAACGGAGGTTCTCAGGCTGAGCCCATGCCGCAGCCAAAAAAGGATCTACATTGCTGACTTAGAAAGTGTAATTGTCGAAGTGCAGCCGCAAGTTCATTTCTAAAATAAATGCATGAGGATTTAAAAAGAAGCCGTACTAGTGTTTATTTAAATGACTAGCTTACGGGAAGGAAGAATCCAGGCCTCTGCAGGAATCCGTTCAACATTTTGGGCGAGAAATGTGTGTAGATTCCAAATGAAGTCACAGTAATTCTTTGTCACATTTAGCCATCAGGCATAACCGCCGGAAGGACATTTTGAGCAAGTAAATAGATAGACTATATCATTGATCAAATGGTTTATACGAGCCAGGATGAAAATGGGAGATTCCTTCAGTCAATGAGATAATCCTCTGCACGTTGCAGAGTTCCTGGATTTAAATTTTTTATATTTACCATTTTGATTCTTAGTAACGTGTTTCTATTATTTTGTCCCGCTGGTGGGATCGTCGAATACATACTGGTCAACACTTTCCTTTAAAAGTTGGCTCTCCCGGTGTGGTGGCCGAGGTAAGCAAACCCGACCCTAGGCCTACCGATGCCCCAAGGTTACGCAGTCAGAGCTCCCAGGACCCCGTCACGAGTCGCCAGCTAGGCTTTCAGCCACAGCCCATCAATAATTTTCTTGCTCTGCTGCACACTTTCTGCCCATCTCTCCCTGGCTCCTGCTGGCAACATGCATCCAACCACGTCCTATTTGGCACCGCCCGATTAGAATCAACTTTCACTCCAATAAACTTAAAAAAAATTTGTGTTAATATGCCTCAGTTTATCTTTTAACAGCCACAAGAACAGGTTCAGAGTGAAATATATTTTTTTCGAGTTAAAAATAAAAGATATTTTAGAATTTGTCGTGAAAATGAAAACCTAGGAAATCACCGTACGGAGTTAATTCCAGGGACGAAGGCTTTAGGAAATTGAGAGGAAACCGATTCTAACATGGACGACATGAAATAAAAGTAGAACAACATTTAGCCGTTTTTCCGTCTACCCATAATTGATTTTCAGTGATCATCTTAATGGTTAAAGCTATTGGTTACCAATTGCTCTAAAGTCCATATGACACTAATTTTGACCTTTTAAGTCAGGAAACATTTCCCCCGCGTGCCAGAAGAATTCTAATTTCATTTGAAGTCTTGGAGCAGCATATGCGCTAATGCACAAACTATCCTTTAATTTCCCATGACAATCTAATTAAAATGAATGACCTACAATTAAATTGAACCATATCTACCTTCCAGTGAGTGACGTGAAATCCTGCTCAGAGCTCCTGAACTTTAATTCAATATCTGGCTATATTTAGGCTTCTGGTGTGACTCTCATTCTGCGTACATGTCTAAGTTTATGACGTTAATAAACAAAAGAGTCTCTTGTTTCTATAGTAATAAGAGGGAAGAATTCATTTCTTAATGCCTTGAAAATTACCATTCTGATATTTGTGAGCCTTTATCCTTGTCCTTAAGTGGATGGATAATTGACCGGTTTGATACTTCAGATTATAAAATTTTCTTAACATACCTTCTTTCTGGTAATGTTTCAGCCAAAGTACAGTGATCATCCACAAAGATGTCAGTGTTTACTGCAAAAGGAGATGACGTGCAGAAACACCATGCTTTTCCCCCCAAAAGTCTTTATATTCCTGTTATCTTGATTCTTTCTTTTCTGTTCTCATCTCTTCTGTAACATTTGCCAAAAATCAAAGCACTTACAGTTCATAGATGCGCATGTGGAAACACTTGCAATTTACTAAAAGATTAACACGTGGGGCGTTGGCTTTCAGGTCTTATTAATAATGAATAATCAGTTCTGTCTTACAAGGTATTTTTTTTTCTATTAACTTTGCCAGAGTCCTTTGGAGGGAAGAAGAAAAGGAAATGAATTTCAGTTTCCGTAAAACATGGTTTATAAATGAGCATAAGCATTTGTCAGCAATTTTATTATCAGGAATTTTATTATCACGTCAGTGAGAACACCTTCTTGGTTCTACCTCTTCTCGGGCTCTACCTTTACAAGAGGCATAGGATTGGCTTGCAGCATTTTGAGACTGATTTCATATGCATTTTTAAATTTTTTTTCTTTTTTCTTTTTATTTATTTTGCAGAGTGACCATTAAAAACAGTCATAAAATAGGGGCGCCTGGGGGGCGCAGTGGGTTGAGTGTCTGACTCTTGGTTTCGGCTCAGGTCATGAAGTGAGATCGAGCCCCACATTGGGCTCTGCACTGGAGAGTTTCTCTCTCCCTCTCCCTCTGCCCCTCCTGTTTCTGCTCTCTCTCTCTCTAAAATAAATAAATAAATCTTTTTTTTTTAAAGGTAATTTAAAAAACAGTCTTAAAACAGAAAAACCCTTCCTTAGTGTTGCAGGTAGTAGGTTTTGTGTCCAGCCCCATGAGGTTATGAGGATAAGGTTTCTGCAATCAAAGAGGGGCCGCAGCATAAGGAAGGCTGAGGGGCCATGTGAGTAAAGGCATCAGGGGGGGACACCGTGTGCTCCCGGGAAGACCCCTCTGAGGGGCTAAGCCAGGGCTGCCCCGTCCCAGGGGTCGTCGTGTTCAATGCCTGGCAGAGGTGCTTTGTTTTTCTGGAGTAAATGTGATATGAATTATATATGTTTGTAGATGGCCCCTTTCTGCTTCTGGTGTATCACCTATCCTGAGCAACCACAAACTGGAGAGCTGCAGACAGGCCAGACCGTTCAGATGCGTCTTCAGAAAACAAGGTAAATGAGTGCTCTCTGGGTTTCTTTTTGTATTTGCCTTGGGAATTCCATTTTGCTTTTCAAAGGATCCTCAGCTGCTTCTTAGATTTTTGAAAGGGTTCAGATGAGACTCCTAAATCCGAGGAGTGGCTGGTTACTTCCCATCAAATGCCCCAACACTCTTGGAGCTTTGGTTTAATGGGTTCTCTTTGTTGAGTGTCAATGAATGTATTGTCCTGTAAATCAAGTACCCAAGGCCAAATTAGTGACAGAGAGCGGCTGCAGGGGAGCAGTGGGGGCCTTGGTTTTGAGGTTTTGAGGCCTGAGTCTAATGGCCCCAGAGCCACTTACTCCAGCAGGCTGACCCCCGGCCACAGATCCACACAAAGGAGCTGGCGGAGGGGGGAGGGGCTAAAAGCAAGACCTGTATGATGGATGCAAGGCATTTACGATTCCTGCTGATAAGACAAAAGTAACAGGAAAAGCAAAAGACCATCTTCCTGGATAAAAGACTTTTCTTTTCAAATCTGCGCCGGCCATATGGAGTCTCTTTCACCATGGCCCTTGCTGACGCTGTCCTTCTTGACCAGCTCAAGCGTCTTCCAGTCTTCTCTCTCCATGTTTTCTAACCTAAGTGCCATTTGCAGGTTGGCTTTCACTCCCCAGGCAACAGCAATAATGCATGTTCCTTCTGTATTCACGTCTGCAGTAATAGCTCTTGGGACCTGAATAGGGGCTAACGAGGCCTCTCTAAAACCACTGAACCCTGGAAAGGAAGGAGACAGAGTGTCTCTGTCCCTCTGCCAGCCTGGGAACAAACAGAGGTCACATCTCTGCTTTCTTGTAGAAGCGAGGAACCTTTTCTTGGCATCAGTCCTCACCATACTACGTCACCTCGGGCGGAAATCATCAGCCAGAGTCGGCCTTGTTTGATGTGTGAAACTCATTCGGAAACAGGTAAAAGAGAGAATCACAGGACTTGCCTGTTGGAATACAATGTGAAAAGGAAAAGAAATGGGAAACATTGAAAGGACCCTAAAGTATTAGTAAGAAGGAGAATAGTGATGACAAAGGTACATTATTAAAACAGTGTCTCTCTACTCAGCTGCAGTTTCATATGGACAGCGTGCATTACAGGAGTAAACAGCTCATCCACCACGTCTATCCGCTTGCAGTTGAAAAGAAACAGGGGCTTCTATGAGTGCCCTGTTTTTAGATTCCACATACAAGTGACACAAGACGGTATTTGTCCTTCTGTGTCTGGCTTACTTCACTCAGCATAATGTCGTCCAGGTTCATCCATGTGGTTGCAAATGGCAGGATTTCCTTCTTTTTAAAGTTCATGATATTCTCTTGTGCGTATGTCTTCACAGCACATATAGGATGGTGGTTGCTGAGAGCGGGAGATGTTGGTCCAAGGGTATGAGGTTTCAGTTATTAAACGGATAAGCTCCGGAGACCGAATGTAGGATGCAAGGACGGCATGTAACAATATTGTGTTGCGCCCTTGACATTTGCTAAGAGGACAGATCCGAAGTGTTCTCACCACAAAAAGGAAGTACTAACTACGTGAGGTGATGAATGTCTTAATTAGCTTGATCGAAGTCATCATTTCATTTCACAACCTATATGTGTATGAAACGTAACATTTTACACCTTAAAGATGTACATTTTTTGTCAATTACCTAATGAGGCTGGCGGGGAGTTCTGGGGGGCCAGCTCGAGAGTAGAGCATGAGCTCCCCAGCACCCGTGGAGTGTCAGGATTCTGAAATGGCAGATGCCAGGGAGCAACAAGAGGATCTGTGGCCCTGGTGACAGACAAGGGACACACACGTGGGAGGTAGATGCGCAGCCATGAGGGTATTGCTTGACCTGTCTAGAGAAAGATGGTACAGAGCAGGTGAGCAGTTACCATAAAGACAAATAATGAGGTAGACAAGTTAGGACATCTTGTTCCCTCTGCCCTCCTAGGTTCTCTGACTGGGGCAGCCATAAATTAGACTGACAGAAGACTAAAAGGAGAAAAACAAAGAGATTATTAACATATGCATTGTGCATACACACGGAGGCACTCAGAGATGAGTAGTAATCTAATGGGGGGTTAGAACTTGAGTTTATAGAGCATCTTGGCAAAAGAACAATACATTTGTAGAGAGGTGACAAGACAAAGGAAAAGAAGTTTGAGTTCCTAGGGCAGCAAATTACAGGGAGGCGAGTCTCTGGGGAGCTAGTGGGAGATAAAGCCTAGTTAGTGAGGTTTGCTGTGTGGACTCCTCTGTGCCATCTCTGGTCTGTTCAGGATCTAAAGATGTCTCCAGTGGTTAACTTCTGTCCTTCCTGGTAGAGAAGGGGAGAGGGGGACACCTTTACAGATTTACAGGGGAGGACAGAGAGCTTTTCCTTCTGTCTGTTTCTTCTCAGTTCTGTTTGGTTTAAAATAATCCTTCTGTCCAAGTGGCATGCTTTGGGGTGATATAGTCTGCTACCCTACAGTGGTAAGTAAGTTCCAGTAAAGATTAAGGAGTATCAGGTGTTGGTAAAGAGTTCAGGAATATTCTGTGACATCACTTTTTTTTTATTAAATTGAATTAAATTTAATTTCTTTATTTTTTTTTAATTTGAGCATAGATGACACACAATGTTACATTAGCTTCAGGCGTGACATCCTCTTGAAAGTAAAGAACACATTTATACCTTGCATCTCCTGACACAAAGAAGGAAGCACACTGCTCTCTGTATGTGGCTCTTCGGTTTGAGAGCCAGTGTAGTCTGAATCCAGAAATTCAAACTACTCCAACCCAGTATCAAGTGCCTGGGAGGGTTGCTGTTTTGGAGAACGGCCTGGCACAGCGATAACTTTGAAGCAGGTTCAACATGAGTTAAAGGAACCCTCCGGCTTGAGCCATATGAAACAGCAGATCCTGCTGTGGTCATTAGAGGGCTGTGTAGACCGCTGCTAAGCCTCAGTCAGAGCGTTACAGCATAGACCTCCAGGGTCTTGGAGCCTGGTCCACTTTCTGCAACGGAGAACCTGTGATTTCTGGATGCAGTAGAGGAAGTGGAACGAACACTCTGAAAGTTCGGTCCTGGAGGGGCAGGGGTAACAGCTGCAGCCGTGTCCTTACCAAGCCATGCTGTGGCATGTTTGTCTGTGTTTCTGGCTGTGGAGATTCTAACCCTCTGGAAAACTCCGTGGACTGTCCAATATTTGTACAACAAATTCCTTCACAGCTTAGACCATCACAGTTGGTATCTGTTGCAAAGAATCAAAACATTGAGCAATGGTAATGATTACCCCAGCTCTGTTGCTACAGAAGTTTTCTAGGGGTGCAGGAACACAAGCTGTTCCAGGATTGGGTCAAAGTGTGCCATGGGTTAGAAATCATATTGTGCACTGCGCTCATGTTTCACACTAAGGAATGAGTCTCCCAGAGAGATTAACTGCTTGCTCGAGTTCACATGAGTACACAGGGTCTTAGTAAAAGAACCCATATCTCCTAATGCCCAGGGCCCCCTCGCTTCAGGTGCTGTTTCTTTACCTCTGTAAACACACAAACTGAAATGACTTTCTTGTTCATTTTAGTAACCTCCCGGGACCAAGTTGGATATTATCCAAATGGAGGTCATTCCCCTCATGTCTGAAAAATAATGGTGTTGCTGTTTCTTGGTGGCTATCGAACTCTATAGATTACTTGTACAATATGATAAAGGACTTTAAAATGTTTGCAGTAATGATAATTGGGTCAAGGGTATATCAAGGAGTTAATCAGAAGGGTTTATTAATTAGCATATCTGCAGTGGAACCATTGCAACTGATTAATAACTTGGTAGTGTGGAAGGGAATTTGAAGTTTAAAAATCAATGACCCAATCGACAGCACTGTGTCTTCCAGATCAATTACACTGAAGCTTTTTTAGAGAAATCTCAGGTTATTAATCATCAGCCCAATAGCCCTCTGTATAAGTTGACCAAGGTAATGTGTGCATAGGGGAAAACAGCTAGAATCTCCCCAGGAAACGTCCTATGAATTTATTTATGTTAGAGAGTATCTTCCTATTCAAATTGAAATAGCTGCACTGTTTAATTTTAGTTTTAAATAGCAACAGCAATTAGTCCGCCAAAAGAACTAATTGCTTGCAAATTTTCGTATTTAAACACAAAGCCATTTTTGAAATGACAGTACTGAACATTTCAAAGTCTAGGCAAACAATGATTTTTAAAGTATTGAGTTACGCATAATTTCATAAGATTTTTCAGTAATTATAAAACAGTAAAGCAGTGGCTTCAAAAAATTCAAGGGAAGATTAAAAGTCATTATTACTTTTTAAATCTTTTATTTTTGTAAGTAAGAGGACATTTTAGAGTGTGATTATAATCACTGCCTATGTTAAACAACATATTCCTATTAACAAACACATCACTTGGCATGCAGGCAAACTCACAACAGACTTGTAATGCAATCTAATCCTGAAGATCATCGTTATTTTTCAGAGCTGCAAAATGATAAACTTGTTTTTTTCTTCCCATTTAAACCCACTTCACAACCACCCCTCCTTCTTTTGAAAGTACCTCAGGTGATTAGTTCACAGAAATAGAGTGGATGACCATCATAATCCTTTCTTTCATAGGCTTGCCAAAATTGTAGAATTCTCAGAATTAAAATGGGCCTTTTTGGGTAGAAAGCTGTTCTTAGAAGGCCCTCCCTTCTCCTTAGTCTTTTTTTTTTTTTTAAGATTTTATTTATTTGAGATAAAGAGAGAGAGAGAGCACAAGCAGGGGGAGTGGCAGAGAGACAGCGAGAAGCAGGCTCCCCGCTGAACAGGGAGCCCGACTTGGGGCTCGATCCCAGGACCCCAAGATCATCACCCGAGCCAAAGGCAGATGCCTAACCAACTGAGCCATCCATGTTTCCCCCCTTCTCCTTAATCTTATTTCAGAGCTTATGACCAAGACCTTTGGAGCTAGCCAGACTGGAGCAGAGGTAACTTTGGGTAAATTACATACTCTTTTCAACATCAGGGTCCTCATCCATAAAATGATGGAACACTGTGATCCATCTCATCTAGTTATTGTCAGGATTAAATAAGATAAGCATATAGTGTAATTACTCAATAAAAATGTGCTCAGTGGGGCACCTGGGTGGCTCAGTCGTTAAGGGTCTACCTTTGGCTCAGGTCATGATTCCGGGGTCCTGGGATCGAGCCCCGCATCAGTCTCCCTGCTCTGCAGGAAGCCTGCTTCTCCCTCTCCCACTCCCCCTGCTTGTGTTCCCTCTCTCGCTGTCTCTCTCTGTCAAAAAATAAATAAAATCTTTAAAAAAAAGCCTTTAAAAAAAATGTGCTCAGTTTTTGTATTAATATTTTATTATAATGAATAAAATGACCATACATTACAGAAATTAGACACAGGAAAGGTATTTTGTGAACCCCTACTCTGCGGTAATGGCAAAGCAAGGTAACAAAGAAAAGAATTGCTAACAAGAGATAGGATGGGCCTCTAGACTGAGCAAGTATGATGTGCTCACTCACTTCCTGAGATTTCAGGGTGTCTGGGCAGAGATAAAAGGTATTAGGAAGTGAAGTGGACAAAACAGACACCTTATCTATCTACTCCACCATTTTGTCAAAGACTGCTTATAGTTTAATTTGGTAGCTATTTTTAAATTTTTGGTGACCTTAGGGCAGACTAAATAAAAGATTGAGTCAATTAATATATAGCCAAAACATGGAAGAAACCCAGTGTCCATCTATAGAGGTATAGATAAGCAAAATGTAATATATAGAGAGAGAATATTAATCCCTTATCAGATATATGAATTGCAAATGTTTTTTCCCATTCTTTGGGTTGCCTTGTTACTCTGTTCATTTTGTCTTTTGAGGCAGAAATTTTAAAATTTTCATGGAGTTCAATTTGTCTGTTTTGTCTTGTGGTGTCATATCCAAGAAGTCCAGCCAGATCCAGTGTCATGAAGCTTTTGCCCTACTTTGGCATTTTCTTATCACAACTGATGAAAACTAGAAGCAACCAAATCCAGTGTCATGGAACTTTTGCCCTATGTTTTCTTCTAAGAGTTTTATGGTTTTAGCTCTTATGTTTAAGTCTTTGATGCATTTAAAGTTAATTTTTGTATTTGGTGTGAGGTAAGGATCCAATGTCATTATTTTATATGTGAATATTTAGTTTTCCCAGGACCTCTTGTTACAAAGACTGCCCTTTTCCTATTAAATGGTACTGGCAGCCTTGTCAAAAATCACCTGACTACACATCTGAGGATTTATTTCTTGGATCCCTGTTCTGTTAGATTGACTTGTGTATCTGCCTTTATGCCAGGACTACACTGTTTTGATTGTGTAGTAATCAAAAATCAAATTACTGGAGTAATTTTTGAAGTCAGAAAGTATGTGTCCTTCAGCTTTGTTCTTCTTTTCTTTTTTTTTTTTTAAGATTTATTTATCCATTTTAGAGAGACAGAGAAAAAGCGATCATGAGCCAGGGGAGGGGCAGAAGGAAAGAATTCCATGCACACTCTCTGCCAAGGGCGGAGCCTGTATAGTGGCTCCATCTCACAACCCCAAGATCATGACCGGAGCCGAAATCAAGAGTCAAGCACAGAACCAACTGAGCCACCCAGGCACCCCTGTTATTCTTTTTTAAGATTGTTTTGGCTGCTTGGCGTCCCTTGTGATTCCCCATGAATTTTAGAATGGGTTTTTCTATTTCTGCAAAAAAAAGTCATGAGATTCTGATAGAGATTGCATTGAACCTGCTGATTGCCTTAGGTAGTATTGACATCTTGACAATATAGAGTCTTCCAGTCCATGATGGGTGTGTTTTTCTTTATTTCTCTCTTCCTTAATGTCTTTCATTGGTCTTCTGCAGTTTGCGTTGCAGTCTTCCAGCTCCTTGGTTAATTCCTAAGTATCTTATTCTTTTTGATGCTATTATAATTTGAATTGTTTCATAATTTCTCTTTTCGATTGTTCACTGACAGTGTATATAAATGCAACTGAATTGTGTGTTGAGTTTGAATCCTGTACTTTTGAATTCGCTTATAAACTCCTAATGATGTTTGTGGAGTCTTCAGGGTTTTCTACAGATATGATCATATCATCTGTGAATAGAGACAGTTTTACTTCTTCTCTCCAATTTGGATGACTTTAATTTCCTTTTCTTGTTCTGGCCAAAACCCCCAGAACTATGTTGAAAAGAAGAAGGAAAAGCTTGTTTCCTTGTCTTGTTCCTGACCTCGGAGGAAAAGCTTCTAATCTTTCACCATTGGGTACAGTTTTTTTTTTTTTTTTTTTTTAAGATTTTATTTATTTATTTGACAGAGAGAGACACAGCGAGAGAGGGAACACAAGCAGGGGGAGTGGGAGAGGGAGAAGCAGGCTTCCTGCCGAGCAGGGAGCCCGATGCGGGGCTCGATCCCAGGACCTGGAATCATGACCTGAGCCGAAGGCAGACGCTTAACGACTGAGCCACCCAGGCGCCCCTGGGTACAGTTTTTGCTGTGGGTTTTTCATATATGCAGAGAAAGGTCTCTCAAACAGAGATAAGAATTTATGAAAATGTAAAAACATCTAATAGGTCTAGAGACTAGAGAGCAGTGAACAAATTAAGAAATTTGATGTTCAAGAATGTAGTTGGATGTGGTGGGACTTTAAGGGTAGTTAAGATGAAAATGTTGGATAATAAAGGACAGTAGAATCTTGTACTGTGCAGGGTGACTGCTATCCTGCCCTGTAGGCCCATGGTTTTCGAACTTCCACATGCAAAATAAGGCAGAGTTTTTCATGCATTTTCATTTTAAAGTTTCGAAACAAAAATTACTTTGAATAAGAAGAAATCAGCGAAGTTTTTAAGGCAGTGAAAGGTGTGAAATTCTGTAGGCCAGAATGTGCTAGTGCTAATACGATTATAAGCTATAAGCGAAAGGCCAAAAATTCATGTCTAATAGACCACAAATAAAAATTAGTTAGATGGCCTGGGAGGGAGAAATAGAAATTTCAAGCAGACCAGATTAAATTATAAGAGCAACTCTTTTTTTTTATTTTTTTTTTTAAGATTTTATTTATTTATTTATTTGAGAGAGAGAGAGAGAGAAACAGCATGAGAGGGGAGAGGGTCAGAGGGAGAAGCAGGCTCCCCGCCGAGCTGGGAGCCCGATGCGGGACTCGATCCCAGGACTCCAGGACCATGACCTGAGCCGAAGGCAGTCGCTTAACCAACTGAGCCACCCAGGAGCCCCAAGAGCAACTTTTAATAAGCCATACATATATAGGTAAAATTAACAATGGGCCAATGGTTTAAACTAGCAAAGAGTTCAAATAGAAATGGTCTGGCTACCTGGAGTTCTGGAGCCTGAATTCTCAGGGTATCCAGTCACCTAAAGAAAACTGGATGAAAACACAGAATGTCAGCCAACCCAATGTCTTCATTTCAGAAACATGAGAATTAGCACTGCAAGTTTTTAAAAATCTATATTACTTAATGGTTTTGTGCAGATCAATTTGCCAGAGATTTTTTTCACCTCCCCTAGATCAGAGATCCCAGAGTATAAAATAAGCATTTTTGCTTCAAAAGAACAAATTGGTTTTAGAGAACACGTGGATGAAAGAACTCTGCTCCAAGTTTAGGAATCACCATCATCTAAAAGGGAGCATATAACCAGCATATAGATATTGTAATTGCTCTATAAACTTATCTATGCAGCAATTTTATTAAATGTCTCTAAGCTAACATATTCAACATACTATGCATTTCTTCCTATAGGTAAACTTACTCTCTACCCTTTATATTCTGAGGCAAAGTGATGATATCATCTGTACTAACCTCTCAAGGTAGACTTAAGGCTGTCCTCAAGTTTTTCATCTCCCCAGCCTCATCCCATCAAAGCGACCATTACTTCATTTGATTCTGTAAGCAAGATAGTCATGGGTTTGTTCTCTCCTCTCCCAAGTCAAATGTACTATTTTAATAGTCATTTATTTCAACCATACCCATTTGTTGGGGACTGAGTACCTTCCCCAGCAGCCACTTATCACATTTCTGCCATAGTTAACTTCCTTTAAAAGTCATGATGCCCTTGTTAGAAAAGTTGTGTTATTTGGAACATAACAAGAGTGCGGCCAGGAGGATGAAGCAGCTTGAAATGGGAGCATATGAGGAAGGGTAAATGAACTGAAGATTTTAGCCTGGAGAAGAGAGGACTGGAAAGCATGGGGATAGGAAACTAGAGAGGGAGAATATGTGGTAGTTGTCACCAAGCATTTTTAAAAAGTCATATAAAAGAGTTATCAATCTGTGTGTCCAAAGGAGCATATCTGAAACTAATTGGGAGGCAGTAGCAAAAGGATTTTGATTTTATGCCAGGGAAACTATCGATCAGAGCTAGCAAAAGGGGAAGGGGGATCAGAGAACCTTGGCAGGGGAGGTATTTAGAGGCTGGGTGATCAAGCAGGAAAGTTATTTTGGAAAGGAATTCTAGCAGTCAAAGTGTGTTGGGCTAGAAGACCTTTACAGCCCATTTTATGGAGATCTCTATGGTTCTCTGCATTCTGTTTTCTCTATACACTTGCTGTTCTTCTCTGATGGATATATTTGTGTTTTTCCCGAGCACGTTAAGAAAAGAGTGAGTTTTGTGAGCCAGTAACACTAAGGAACATTAATATTCTCTTTGGCAATAGATTTATGTCGAATAAAAGTGCCTTGATGCTAATGGAGAGAATATGTGCTTTCCAGTCTGGTACATACAGAGAGCTCATTAGTTCTAAATTTAGATGTAAGCTTTAGTGTTGGAGGGACTCCAAGTTTGACTAATACATCTGAATATGTCCTTGTTAGAAAAAAAAAATGATGGAGAATTCTATTTTTCTACTTTGGGGAGGGGGATGGAGAGGGAAAAACACACATGCTCTTTTATATCAGCTAATTCCATCTGCTCACAATTACTGAGTAGGTGTGCCAATCTAATGATGCTAAATACACAGTAGGTATGCAACTGATGCTTTTAGTTTGATAGAATAGTTCTTACTTGGCAGAGGTGAATCAGTTCACAAATTCTTTTTTTTTTAATTTGATTTTTCCTTTATTTTTTTATTATTATGTTAATCACCATACATTACATCATTAGTTTTTGATGTAGTGTTCCATGATTAGTTCACAAATTCTTAAGAGCATCTTGATTTAAATCAACAGCTGTACTTTTTTTCCATGGCAAGATCCCCCAGAATGAGGCAGTGGCCAAGGACAAGATGTCATTTTATTTCAACAAAGCTTTACTGAACACCTACCAGGTTTAAAGATAAGTAGGCAAAGGTAAACAGGTTGCTACCTTTAAATTTCTATTCTCAAGGAACTCAGTCTTGACAGACATAAAGCTCAAAAGTAACAGACATGTCACTACCCCTGCTCAAAAAGTCTGTTATTAAGCATAAATTCTCACAGCACTCTTAAAAAATAACTACATAGTTCAAAATTCTCTAAACTACATTGCCTAAAAGCATTCAATAACTTTAAAGAAAACAATTCAGTGTAGAATATACTTTCCCAAATATTTCCTCTCCATTAATATCAGAATAAATTATAAAAATAATTTGTCAAAAGTTTTGTATATTTTATGAATTATAAATGTTAAATATAAATTTTAAATAGTTTAAAATATTTAGTTAAAATTTTTATTTAAAAAAAAGTTACTTATAGGGAATGCCAAACCTCAACAGTGTTCTTATCATAATCCACCTTCAGGTTCTCCCTTCATTGTTATTAACAGGTAGAAAATGACACCATCAGACTTATCACTAGGAATAGTGATGAAGTGAGAGACCAACCACACTTCTACCCGGAGAACCAGCTGGAGTACCCTCAGATCAGGAGTAGCTGGGTAAAATAATATTCAGTTGACATTACAATCTAAAGAACAGCTGATACTACACTGGGATGTCACTATCAAACATTCACTTTGTTTCTTTCCTCCCAATATTTCCTTAATGACTCCACTGGAAATGGGTTGCCCTCATATTAGAACCTAATTTACAAGCCTACATTGACAAACACTTTTTCACATTATGCTCACTCAAAAATGCACTGGTGATAGTGTTTTAGATATTGTTAATATGTTAGGAAGAAGATGGTTATGGTGGTGATTAGGGACCGCCATAGTAAAGCAGGAATAGAAATGATACCTAGAGATGGGTAGGAGGAAAAAAAACACTTACATATAGTACTTTTTCCTCAAAAAAATCCACCTGGAGTTCAACAACATCATCAAATAACCAGATAAAATTAACACCTATGGACTGCTTCACCAAACAACAGCATAATCCACACTCTTCTCAAGCTCATAAGGGACATTCACCAAAATAGGCCACATTCTAGGCCATAAACATACCTTCACAAATTCAAAAGAACAGAACTCACACAATGTCTGCTCTTAAACCACAACACAATTAAACCAGAAATCAGTAACAGCAAGATATCTGGAAAAACCCAAAATATATGGAGATTAAACAACACACTTCTCAATAACACATGGATCAAAGAAAAAATCACAAGAGAAAATAAAAAGTATTTTGAACTAAATGGAAATTAAAACACGATTTATCAAAATTTGTGGAAAGCAATGACAAGGGGAAAATTTAAAGTGTTGAATGCACATATTAGGAAAGAAGAGATATATAAAATCCATAACCTGAGTTTATGTTTAGAAAACCAGAAAAAGAACTAATTAAATCCACAGTAAACAGAAGAAAGAAATAATATGAATTTGAGCAGAAATCAGTGAAATCGAGAAACAGTGAATAAAACCAAAACCTGGTTCTTTGAAAATACAATAAAATTGATAAAGATCTAACCAGGCTAACTAAGGGGAAAAAAAACAAAGAGAGGATGTCATAAATGAAAAAGGAGACATCATTGTAGGTCCCAGAGACAGTAAAAGGATAATAAAGGAATATTATGAATAACTCTTCGACCACAAATTTGATGACTTAGATGAAATGGACCAATTCCTTGAAAGGCATAATCTCCCAAACTCAGAGAAGAAATAGACAATCTGAAAAGTCTTATCTATTAAATCGATAGTAATATCAGTATATAATAGGTTAAGTATCTGTTAAAGAAATTGAATCAATAATTAATAAATCATCCAAAACAGAAAGTTGCGAACTCAGGTGGGCTTACTGGTGAATTCTATGAAACATTTAAGGGAAAAATATACCAATTCTCTATAGTCTCTATCAGAGGATAGATGCAGAGAGACTATATCAAACTCATAACCAAAATCAGACAAAGATATTAAAGAAAAGGCAACTATAGACGAATATCTCTCATGAACATAGATGTGAAAATCCTCAACAAAATGTTTTCAAATTGAATCCATCAGTGTGTAAAAAGAATTATATACTATGACCAAGTGGGACTTATTCAAATATGCAAGACTGGTTCAACATTAAAAAATCAGTTATTAGAATGAACAAAATCCAGAACACTGACAACACCCAATGCTGGCAAGGTGGGGAAAGGATGCGGTGCAACAGGAACTCTCATTTCTTGCTGGCGGGAATGCAAAAGGCTGCAGGCAACCACTTTCGGAGACAGTTTGGTGGGTTCTGACTATACATGATCTTACCATATAATCCAGCAATTATGCTTCTTGGTATTCACCCAAAACAGTTGAAAACTTATGTCCACACAAAAACCCACATACAGATGTTTATTGCAGGTTTATTTATAATCCCCAAAACTTAGAAGCAGTGAAGATGTCCTTCAGTAGATGTATGGATAAATAAATAGACAATGGAATATTATTCAGCACTAAAAAGAAATGAGCCATAAAGCCATGAAAAGACATGAAGTAAACTTAAACACATATTACTAACTGAAAGAAGCCAATCTGGAAGAGGTACATACTGCATGTTTCCAAGTCCATAACATTCTGGAAAAGGTATAACTGGGCAGGCGGTAAAAAGAGCAGTGGTTGGCAGGGGCTAGGGGAAGGAGGGTGATGAGTAGGAAGACACAGAGGGTTTTTAGTGCACTGGAAATACTTTGTATGATATTATAATAAATCCCTGTCATTATACATTTGGCCAACTCCCTACAATGTGCAACACCAAGAACGAACCCTAATGTAACCTGTGGACTCTGGGTGATGATGATGTGTCACTGTAGGTTCATCAGTTATAACAGAAGTGCCACTCTGCTGGGGGTGTTGACAGCGGGGGAGGCCGTGCATGTATGGGGGAAGGAGGTTTATGGGAATTCTCTGTACATTACCTTCAATTTTGCTGTGAACTTAGAACTGCTCTAAAATAAAATAAAACCTTAATTTTTTAAATTTAAATATTTTAAACAAAAATACACCCAGCTGTATATCCACCAGGTAGCTTAGCATTAACAACATTTGCATTGACTAGGATGTTAAATAATAAATTGATAAATGTTGAATGTGGGGGGAAAAATCCATCTGGAATTTTGATAGGACATCATAGAACTGATCATGTAATATGTGGACAATCATCATTTAATAATACTTAGTAACTAATAATAATACCAACTAATCATAGGATGTCTCTCCATCTTAAAGTTCCTTCAGTAAGTATAATTTTTCTTCTCCAGAGAGATCTTTGTCTTCTTTCTTCAGTCAGTGCTTTGAAATGTCATATTTTTTTGAGGGGTAATGGAAATATCTTAATTCAGTATTACATTTTCTACATTTTACTGCTGGTATAGATCATACCATATTTTTTTGTAGCTTTGTTGTTAGGCGACATTGATAAACTCTCTTATTTCGTCTATATTTTTATTTTATTTTATTTTATTATGTTATGTTAGTCACCATACAATACATCATTAGTTTTTGATGTAGTGATCCACGATTCATTGTTATCGTATAACACCCAGGGCTCCATGCAGTGTGTGCCCTCCTTAATACCCATCACCAGGCTAACCCATCTCCCCACCTCCCTCCCCTCTAAAACCCTCAGTTTGTTTCTCAGAGTCCATAGTCTCTCATGGTTCATCTCTTCCTCTGATTTCCGCCCCCTTCATTTTTCCCTTCCTTCTCCTAATGTCCTCCATGCTATTCCTTATGTTCCACATATGAGTGAAACCATATGATAATTGTCTTTCTCTGCTTGACTTATTTCACTCAGCATAATCCCCCTCCAGCTCCACCCATGTTGGTGCAAAAGTTGGGTATTCGAGGCACCTGGGTGGCTCAGTTGTTAAGCGTCTGCCTTCAGCTCAGGTCATGATCCCAGGGTTCTGGGATCAAGCCCCACATCGGGCTCCATGCTCCGCAGGAAGCCTGCTTCTCCCTCTCTCACTCCCACTGCTTGTGTTCCCTCTCTCACTGTGTCTGTCTCTGTCAAATGAATAAATAAAATCTTTTAAAAAAATAAAAAAATAAAAAATAAAGTTGGGTATTCATCCTTTCTGATGGCTGAGTAATATTCCATTGTATATATGGACCACATCTTCTTTATCCATTCATCTGTTGAAGGGCATCTCGGCTCTTTCCACGGTTTGGCTATTGCGGACATTGCTGCTATGAACATTGGGGTGCATATGGCCCTTCTTTTCACTACATCTCTTATTTATTCTAAATTTTGTTTGAGTCTCTGGCTTTCGAATGTGGATGACTGTATCACCTACGAATAGTGGCCGCCCTAACTCTTCCTTCCTATCACAGAAGCAGGGATAGTGAAGAGTTCTGACCAGTTCCTAATAATAAAGTAGATGAATCAGAAGTTTTGCATAGTACATAATATTTACTGCTCTGACATGATGAAATTGAGGGGCATTCTACAAAAATAACAGTCTTCCATGTGTCAAGAAGCACAAGGGTTGAGATTCTACTCTGCTCACAAGCTGAAATGTTAGCTGGCTGCAATTTCACAGAAGCCTTCTGGATCCAAAAGGGTTTTTTAAGATGGTCCTTCTGAAGCAAGATTTCAAAGACCTCATGTGGCTGAGATAATAAGTATTATGCCCTTATTTTACAAAACAATTTGGGTTGCTATAAAATTACAGATAAAGTTTTGCCTTTTCCTTCCAAGTTTTAAAATATTACTTCATTACTTTCTTGGTCCAGTTTGGTCAGTTTGAATTTTACCTTTGTCAGTGGTCCCTCTTTATCTCTGAAGCATCTAAATGATCATCAGAGAATATATTCTTCAATTTTCTTTTAATGTGTTCTTTTGAAGATTTTTTTTTCAGTTCTCTTTAGTATTCTATAGGCCATTTAAATCAGATAACTTTCACCTTTTTGAAACAGTGGTTTTCAAAGTATGCTCTCCAGAAGGATTCAACTTTGCTAGAAATACAAATTCTTGGGCCCAACACCAGACCTACTGAATCAGAAACTGAGGCTCTGGTGGTCGCTGGGGCAAGTGATTCTGATGCCTTGTCAATTCGAAACCCACTATTTGAAAAGACAAGAAGTCGGTCACCCTATTTTCCTCAAATATTTCCTTTCTTCCTTTTTTTTTTTCTAGCTTTACTGACAGATAAATGACAAAGTTACATATATTTAAGGTGTAGAATGTGATGATCTGAGATGTATGTGTATGTTACATACACACAGAGTGAAACAATTACCACAAGCTAATCAGTTAACACAGCCCTAAGAGAGAAGGACATGGTGCCATTTGAGACAGCGTGGATGGATCTGGAGAGCTCTATGTGAAGTGAATAAATAAGACGCAGAAAGACAAATACTCTTTGACCTCCCTTGTATGTGGAATCTAAAAATGTGGATGGGGCACCTGGTGGCTCAGTCAGTGAAGTGTCGACTCCTGATTTCAGCTCAGGTCATGGTCTCAGGGTCCTGAGATTGAGCCCTAAGTCGCGGCTCTGCACACAATTCACAGTCTGCTTGTCGCTCTCCCTGCACCCCCGGCTTGGACTCGCTCTCTCTCAAATAAATAAAATCATAAATAAATAAATAAATAAATAAATAAATAAAGGAAGTCACAGAAGCCCAGAGTAGAATGGTGGTTATCAGGAGCTGGGGGGAAGAGAGGGAGACGGGAAGAAGTTGGCAAAGGGCACAAGGTTCCCGCTATAATGTGCAGAAGTCCCGGATGAATTGTGTAGCCTGGAGACTCTAGCTCACGGGAGAATAGAGCTTAGCCGTTCCTCTTCTCCTGTAGTTTTTCCTTTCTTACCAGACTCCTGTTACCAGATGCTGACATTCCTGCTTGTGAATGTGTATCTCTTTTTGCTGCTTTATCCAAGGCTTCCTTGATGGCATGCTTCACGTCATTCATTCTGCAGCTTTATCAGTCTTGCTTTTTTCCCCCAGGGCTTGTTTCTTTTATTCCAACTCCTATACATTGTGCTTAATAGTACTTTTTGGTATTTGATAAGTTCTTATTTCTTTTTCAGATGAAAACTATCCATCCTTGCCTTTGTAAGGATTTTCTTAATCTAAACTCCTTATCTTTTATAAACTTTCAGGCTTCTAGGTGTATGTTGGCTCATCCGTTGTCACCTTCATCATGGTTGTACTCCCCATTTTCTCTGGGGCTCTCATCACCGTGTCTGGTAAAGTATTCGAGGGAGGGGCAAAGGCAGGCCCCTATCTGTGTGTCTCCAGGTAAGGTCCACTGGAATGGAGAGAATGTGGCCAAAGCGGTGTGTGCCAAAGAACACAGAGCCACTGCTGATAACTTATCTCTGTTATGGTGTACTCGTCTAGCCAGTGTTTTATTTTTAAACTTTTAAGTGGATGCAGAATTGGCAGGCAAATATTTTTCGTTTATGTTCCTTCAGCTTTTTGCCTTGGGAGGAGGCGTTCTTCAGGAGTGCATGTCCAAAGGCAGTTGGTCAACCTGTTTTCATCAGCAGCTTAACCTAGGATGATTCCTTTCCAATTTCTGTAATAATTGGACAGCGATAATCATCCCAGTGCGTGACTCAGGACAAGTAAGAGTGGGGTTTTTTCTCCTGCAATTCATATGCTATGTGTAGCCAACAAATATAACACCTTGTTCCCTGCAATCCATACACACAACAGTTTATGCTGGACCTTGTTGTCCCTCAGGGTTTGTTTTTCACTCTGTGTGTGTCTGTGTGTCTGTGTGTCTGTGTGTTTGTGTGTGTTGCCCAGATGATGTTTTCCTTTATCTTTCTAGCTTATTCAAGCTTGATTTTGGGGAAAGAACTAGTCTAGCAGTCTGTGCTAATTCCCCATTTTGTCTTGGTGTTATCTTCTTGAAATATGGATTCAATTATTTTACTCTCTTATCTAAAAACATCCAAATACTGCCCTTCCCCAGTGACTCCAAACTCCTCAGCATGAAGGTAAGGATTGTCATAGCCTGAGCCCAACCAACTCTTAAGCTTTAAATCCTGCTCCCCTCCTCCTTTACCATATAACCTAGTTACCTACACTTTCTTGTATTCCCTGATATGCCACAGTATGCTGTATCTTCATGTCTTCTCAGGTGCTGTTTGGGTTTTTTTGTTTTTGTTTTTGTTTTTGTTTTGCAACATTCCCTTCTCTTTCTCTTTTTTTGGCAAAATTATATTCAATATTTAAGACCAAGTCAAAATTTTCATTAAAATAAATATCACCTACTTCTTAGAGTAGTGAGGGGGTTCAGAATGAGCCTCCCCAAGACATGCCACTTTGGTGTGTGGATTATTTTGAGCTGAAGATCATCAAAGCCCAAAAGACTCAGGAAGAGCTTTTACCTCCTCCTTAACTGCCTCTAAGAATTGAGACAGGGAGCCTGGCTCAAGAACAGAGATATGACCAGAAATGTCTACAAAGAGTGTGGGCTAGGTGTGGTAATCTGGGGGCAGCTGGTGCAGAATTCAAATTCCTCTCTTTGACCCACTGCCTCTGCATGCCATGAGAAACATCTGTTTACCAAACATCCACTCTTCCCATCTTGTGTGAATTGTCTTCCTTCCTTTTGAAGCCACAGATCCCTACCCCCTTCTCCTTAGCTCAGAATTGTATGTAAGCCTCAACTGCCTGACTTGCCAATGGGTCTATTTTTATGGTGCGCCCCTACATAATAAATTAAATTGGTTTTTCTCCATTAATCTGTCTTATGTCAATTTAATTATTAGGTCTGCCAAAGAACCTAGAAAGATATAAGAAAAAAATTTCTATCCCTACAGTAGAATTATTCTTTCCTTTCTTTATCTGATCAGGATGTGGAAAGAATACCGTATCTAACATTCTTGCTTAGTTTTGTAGATATTGTTAAAACTGAACTATAAATTTAGCTCTTTTAATGCACAAGCACTAAGTACATTCAGCTCCTAATTCTTAAGTGCTGGTCTGTAATCTTGTATTTGTTACTCTGGCTTGAACCCGGACCAACTTATCAACATGTTTCTTAAAGAGGATAGATAAACCAAAACTAGGCAAATGTTGGATGACTCAAGGTAGCTCATTTAAGTAAAAGAACTATTTAAAAAAATTGAAGTAGGCCCCTTGAGTGTCACGTTTTCTCAGTCATTTATATCAGTTATAAGTTCAAATAAATCCACTCTGGTACAAATCTCTGCTAATGCTAGATTTAGCCACTGTCGTCTCTTACCGGTGCTACATAAAATAGCTGCTAAATGATGTACCTGCTAAGAGTCTGCTTCTTTACAACTCATTTTTCACATGGCAGATGATGTGAGCTCTCCAAAAGAAAATTTTCTGTTTTTCTGTGGCCTCTAATACATCGAGAATAGAATCTTTGAGGACCCCAAATAACTTGAATCTAGACATGCTGGTTTACTATCAGTTTCTCAAAACTCTTAGCAATTTTCTGCTTTAAGGCCTTTGTACTTTCTATTCCTTCTATCTGGAATGTTCACATGCCCAACTTCTCATCATAGGTCAAGTTTCAGTTCACTTGTTTGCTTTTCCAAGAGGCTCCTCTGGAAACAATATCATATCTGGAGTTTGTCCTTCACGACACTTTACACTAATTTTGCAGCCCACTGAGTCCCTTCATTGCATCGCATCCATGTTATGTGATGGCCATCCTCCTTGCTTGTAAATGTGTCTAGGCTTGTCTTTGCAGTCTGGAATAGATAATTCATAAAAGCAGAGAAGAGCTCATCCGACTTCTTTATTGTTCTAAACCCAGTGACAGCCACAGGAAACAGCACATGTATAGTCCTAAAGTCTTATGAAATTGTTTTTTGTTGAGTAAATATATAACACTTAATTGTTCAGCACTTTTGTAAAACTAACTTCCCATTATCCTTCCAATATATTTGTTGAAGAAAGACCCGGTTTTATCTTTTATGTTGTCTACTATATTTTCTGGAACAGAAAAAAAAATCCAATATTTTGGGTCTTTATTAAGCTGAGTAGTGCAGAGCTAGTGAGTAATGAAATATTATGCCCATTGTATGTAGTGATTTGTCAGCAGATGCTTAGCACATTCTCCAATATGTGGAAAATGTTATGTGAATAAACATGAAATGCATTATAAACTATTAAATATTACTTTTTCAGCGTACTATAGAATTCTTGACCAATGAGCACTTCAAATTGTACTTGCTCAGAACAACCACCCGAAGTTCTGTTCTTTTGATTAACAACTTTCCTGTTTACTGTTGCCTGTCATGCTCTCTAGCCCTTTGTGTGCTATTACTTCATTTGCTGTCCAGTGATGAAACTCTGTCTGGTATATGTCATAGTCAAAACAGAAACATGTCCATAGCACTCTGTCCCCGTTCTTGGATTGTGTAAGACCAAAACCCACCAGGCGCACCACAGGCTTTTGCACATAGTTTGAAATGCTGTAGGAAACCCACGGCTGAGAATTTTTGTTGTTTCTTCCAACATTTAGGCAGAGACTGAGAAGCCAGAGAAATGCAGGACATTGGGAAGAGGCCTCAGTTACGCGTGGTTGTTGTGGTGCAGTGAGGCCCAGGGGCCGTGATGGAGAAAGTCGTCTTGCCTTAGGAATTCAATAGCATGTTTAACATTTATAACTTGGGAGTCACTTTTTCTTTAACATACAGAATTCTTTATTGATGCACTTTGGACATAGAGAAGGCTGTTCATTTATCTTCAATAAGTCTGTGATTTATTGAGAGGAATAAAATACTTATTAATCATTTGAGTTCAGGATATGAAATAATTTTTCAAGTTGTCCAGATGAGCCTGTCCAGTAAAATTCTATCATCAATTGTAGGAGTTGGTAGAAACTTGGCCTTGAATGTCAATCTGTCTTCAGACACAGTTTTAATTTCAGCCTCTACTAGTGCCTCAGTGACTTGACAGTGAGTTATGAATTCTCACCCTCTCCACTGGACACGATGCTTGCAGATTTTCTGATAACGCGACCGTATTCTGGAGGAATATTCTTAGATAAATGTGGCTTTCTTAATAAAAATAAAAATCTCTCTTCTTCTGTACTACATGAAGATTGTGAGTGTAGAATGAGTCATGAGACATATAAAATGATAACTGTATTCACCATGCAATTCTGTCTTTTGAAAATCCTGAACTGCATACTGAAAATCAATTTTCATCAGTGAAGAAGAAAATCTGGGTAACATCATTCTACTAACAATTCCCACGGGTCAGAGGCAAACTCCATTGTCATTGTACTTCCCAAAGTGACAGTTTAAATGGCAAGAATACATTTAAATACACAAGTTGACATACACGGAAAAGAAAATCAATTAATTGTATTGCCCGACACTGAGAACACAGGAAAATAAAATAAAATGGCAGGATTTATTTCAAAGAAAGAAATTATGGTAAGTATCATTTAATGGCTACACTCTAATAGAAATCAATGGTGGAAAAGATTTAAAAAACACACACACAGATCAATTGATTGTGAATAAAGTGAGGAAAACTTATGAGGTTCTGCCAGTGGATGCCTCAAGTAACTTCTAAGGCGACAAAATTTGAAGTCCTCCGTGTGTTTGTACACCCTGCCTAGGTTTATATACGTCTGTAACAGACATTTAGTGTTGTTTTAAGGATAAAATTAGGTTATATACATACAGAATGTGGCGTAGGGTCTCTTGTGTGGCAGGTGCTCACGGTAAGTGAGCTATTATAGTTACTAGTAATTATAAGTTATTTTGTATGCCATTTAATGCTGAGCTAGTCAAGTAACTACATATGAACTTATCCCTTCTGAATGTAATTTCTGTACTAAAAAGTACTGTCTCTAAACCAGTGGTTCTCAGCGGAGGATGGCTTTTTGTCCCACACATGCTATTTGACAGCATCTGGAGACATTTTCAGTTTTCGTGATGGGGAGGGGGCTATTATAGACATTTGGTGGCAGAGGTTTGGGATGCTGCTAAATGCCCTACAATGAATGGGACTGCCCCACCACAGAGAATCATCCAGTGCAAGGTGTCAGTAGTGAGAGGTTGGAGAATCTTGCTCTAACCCTATGTGATTTCCTTAGCTGTTGTGAGAACTAAGAAAACAGTTGTCATGAAAACCGGCACACACCACTTCAATTCTTGTCCGACCCCTCGTTGATGTTCCAGGCAGACTAGGCGAGAGGGTATGGTAAGCGAGTGCTGAGAGAGAGAAGCAACTGGAAGAGAAGCTAATAAATAAACAAGTTGGCTTGCCAAGAAAATTTGATTAGTATGTCTTCCTCCAAATTCCCATGGTGAGAAAATGGGCTGAAAGTGAACTAAAACCATGGAAAAGCAAAAATCCAGTCATAATAATAAGGCTCCACACAAATACCATCTCCCAATACTGGCCAGAAGGGTCTATGAGAATATGGAACACACAGAAATGTACACACATAATTAGAAAACACACAAATAGAAATACAAACCAGACCACAAAGGTGATTAAGTTTTAACTACTCCTGCTGACGTGTACTGACTTAGTCCATTCAGGCTGCTAGAACAGAACATCAGAGACCAGATGGTTAAACAATGTGTATTTACTGCTCACAGCTCTGGAAGCTGGACGTCCCAAGATCAAAGGGCCGGCAGGTTCCATGTCTGGTAAGAACCCACTTCCCAGTCTGCAGAAGACGCTTCTTGCTGCGTCCTCACATGGCAAAAAGAGATCATCTCTCTCCTGTCTGTTCTTACAAGAGCACTAATCTCATCATGAGGGTCCCACCCTCATGACCTCATCACTTCCCAAAGGCCCCACCTCCTAGGGGGTTAGGGCTTCAACATATGAATTTAGGGGAACACAAACATTCACTTTTTATCATGCACCGTAATCAATGCCATAATGAAGAGAAAGTGGAAATTAATATCAGAATCTCTTTATATTCTTGTTTATATAATTACTTTTTACTAGATTGTAAATTTGCTCACTGAGTATTCAATAATTCTCAGTCTTCCTGCTTGAGTAAATAAATTCGTATAAATATTGCTAGAGGTCATTCTCTGCTATGTGGGTACCACCTGGCCATTATGGCTTTGCCTCCCAGCACGAGTAGAAACACGCTGGAAAAGGCACTCTCTACAGAATGTTAAGTTTGCAAGATCTGTGTCAAGGTCTTCTCCAGGTTGTGTGTACAGACAGCTCTCTTGGCTGGATCATTCACACCCATTTATAAAGCTGAATATTATTAGCTGCAAATGAAAAGTATTTTTAGTGAATGCTGCTCATGAAGTAGAAGTCAAGAACCAAGAGGAAATCTTAAATGAGAAACAACCTTAAATGATTTATAAAATGTTATTTTCATGGCCACCCTTGGCAGGGTGTAGGCCAACTTCTTCATCTTATAGATCAAGTAAAGTGAGGCTCAGAAAATTCGAGAAATTCATCCAAGGTCACACAGCTAATAAGGGATTTCAGTTGAGATTTGCCCAAAGCCATGTTCTTTATTCCTGGGCCATGCTGCTATCTCCAAGCACACAAAGAGATATTCTTAGGATATATCCTAGGTCAGAGGCTAGAAGGAAGGAAATAAGAGGGACTCTTCTGAAGTCACCTTGATTGTAAAGAGCAAGGTGTGGTCATCTCAAAGGGTCGTAGTCATAGGAAGACAGGGATGTAAAACTGAAACAGACATAGTGCTGAGAGCAATCCCTAAGGTGCAGAGGGCTGTGTGATATAGCAGTGGGGTCCAAGCAGGGTCAGAGCAGCACCATTGGTGATGGTCTCCATCAGAGAGCAGGCAACGAAGAAACAGATACAACAACATGTATGTAGGATAAGTTCCCTGAGTTTTATGGATTTGGAGCACTTGCCCAATTCCACTGTGACTTGACATAATAAAATATTGCATAGACTATTAACATGCTCGGATGAAATAGTAAATTAAGAACATTTTAAAAATTTAAACATTGGAGGTGGACTTTAAAGATTCTTTTAAGTTTTGGACACACCCACATCTATATTTTCAGTCTTGCCTTTTTTCCAAGAAGTGATTTGTGGTGGAATAAGCGTATCCACACTCTGGTATTCCTTCTCAACAGCGCTCCAGTGGATTGGCACAAAGACCTGGGAGGTGTAGTCAGAGCTGATAAGATGCTCGGAAGACACAGCAGTGATAAAAGAAATGCTGAGGGTGACAGAAACAAAAGAGTTGGCTAGAAGCTCTCCAATTTTTCTCTTCTTTGTAGGGAGGTCAAAAGTCTATCATGCATGATTAAAATTTTAATTAAATACGTTTAAATTCTGGTTTAAAATGTAGTTTCACCATCCATCGAACACTTTGAATTCTCCAAGAAGATAATAAATCTCAGTTGCCATAGGAATTTCACTCCCTGAAATGTGATTAAAAGTGGGTTTTTGTTATCTAGCAGAACTCATTATAGGGATTGGCTGTCAATAATGGTAGGGAGATTTCCTGTTAAGAAGGAAGGAAATTAGCTTTTGTTAAGTCACTACAAATGCCAACCACTGTTACTTGTTTTCAGGCATGATCTTGTTTACTTTTATTTTTTTTAATTTCAGTTAGTGAACATACAGTGCAATATTGGTTTTTGGAATAGAATTCAGTGATTCTTCACTTACATACAACACCCAGTGCTCATCACAATAAGTGCCTTCCTTAATCCCCATCCCCCATCTAGCCCATCCCCCATCCACCTCCCTTCCTCAACCCTCAGTTTGTTCTCTATCCTTAAGGGTCTCTTATGGCTTGTTTCCCTCTCTCCTTCTTTTTCTTTTCCCTATGTTCATCTGTTTTGTTTCTTAAATTCCACATATGAGTGAGATCATATGGTATTTGTCTTTCTCTGACTGACTTATTTCACTTAGCATAATACCCTCTCGCTCCATCCCCATCATTGCAAATGGCAAGATTTCATTCTTTTTGATGGCTGAGTAATATTCCACTGTATATATATACCACATCTTCTTTATCCATTCATCTGTCAATGGACATTTGGGCTCTTTCCATAGTTTGGCTTTTGTGGACATTGCTGTTATAAACATTGGGGTGCGTGTGCCCCTTCAAACCATTATGTTTGCATCCTTTGGATAAATACCTATTACTGCAATTGCTGGATCATAAGGTAGTTCTGTTTTTAACTTTTTGAGGAACCTCCATACTGTACTCCAGAGTGGTTGCACCAGTTTGCATTCCCACCAACAGTGCAAGAGGGTTTCGTTTACTTTTTTTTTTTTTTGTCAAAATTGCAGGTGAACATTAATGCCCCCATTTTATATATGAAGAAATTGAAACACAAAAATAAAGTATTTCATACAAGACCCCATAGCCGAGAAAGCAGGACGAACCAAGGTCTATGGCTTTGAAGGCTTTGAACTTTACACCACGACTCAGTCGCTCTCCAGTAATACTGAAAGGAATGGATGACTTATTTTCTAAAATGGAACTATCAAAATCTAAACATATTATGTATTGAAGGTTGGAAGGATTCCATGGAGTAATACAATCTTTAGAAAAAAATAAAATTTATTTTAAAAATATTAAGCAAACTTGGTCCAGGAGCTATATAACTTTGTTCTAGACTTACCGGGAAATATGACATCGTGGGCTGACCATGTCTGTGCACAAGTGATTTGGCCACAGTTGAAGGGAATTTCAAGAGAAAGGAATGCTGGAAATGCAGTCATTCCTTCCTTGGTCCACCAGTATTAGAGTTTCTTTTCCTTACAGCTTCATACTGTGACATCATCCTAATCAGAAATGGAAGAGTGCCCTGCCAAATTTAGAACGTACTTGAAATTTGTGAATTCATACATTAGAAATAAATGCCAATCTTTAGAAGTCTGTTTGTAAACTATAAAATAAAAGAACACGACTTCCTTTTTCCAAGAAAAGTGCCTCCCAGCAGCTTCTTGGACATCACATTTCCTCCACAAAACCAGATTTGGATGAGCTAAGCGCTAGTCAATTAGAAACGTACGTACCAAATTGTCCCTGGATCTAATGGTTACAAAGGAAACACACAAGTGCTCTCCTGATAAATATACAATCTGGGGACTTAGGTACACATCCAACAGGGTTAAAAATGAATAATCTAACACTTTCATGGGAGTAGAAGTTGCGTTTGTTCACCAATTCTAATACTTGGTACCATGTTATGAATTTTTCTTAAAAACAAGTCTAAAGACAACTTAAAATAAAACATTCCCTTGTGACAGCAAAGCCACCCCAGAATGGGTCAAAACAAAACAAAACAATGAACATGGAGAAAAATCATACCTTTCATGTAGGAACTTCCATTAGGCTTATCTGAAAGGTGAGGTGTGCTGGGTTAGTTTTTATATTAAAAGTGACAATCAAGATTTTATGTGTCTTTGAAAAACTGAAAAAAAAATTAACTTACTCCTGATAAATAGGATATAACACTGTACAAACACAGTAAGCATCTTATAATGCTGTTGCATTTCAATATCAACACTTTATCAACCAATCAACACATCTCCCAAGGAATTTGCACTCTTGATTTATTTCCATGTTATTGGGAACTGATTGTAATTGTTTTCATTTGTATTTGAGAACTCAAGTAATTCCGAAAGATATATCCTGGAATCTGTATTTTCAGAGGATTTGGAGGGACAACAGCTATTGTTCTCTTTGCTTTTATTTTTATGTTATCATTTTATCCATGACCAATAGAGCTGAAAAAAATCTGATGCCACAGTTCTCACTCATGAGTCAGCAACCTCAAATGTGTGTATGCTAGCATATTTGACAGACCCTGGGTGTGTTCACCTCAGGAGGCATCACTTAGAAGGATGCAGCCAGCGTGGTGTGTTTGGTCACAGACTGGTACTGTTCCAAGGCAGGATCATGGGGTTTGGGCAAAAAGCAGTGAAGTTTTGAGTATATGAAGGATTTGACCCTATCTCAGCTCTCATAAAAGCACAAATTTCCCTTTTATTTTTTAAGTCCCCAAATGATAAAGGAAAGGATGGTTCTTGAACTGAATATAAAGGCATTCATAGATTGTTTTTCTAATTTGTGCTGTTTCCTTCTCCATTCAGGCACTGATGTTTTTCTTTTGATTTGAACAGGACCTCTCCTTAAGTGGGAGGGAGGGGAATTTGAGAGCCTCCGCTTCTGCACGTGGCTGTGCACCTTGGCTTTTTTGAGATGTGATTGTATTACTGTGACATTTCAGAAGGAGAAAATAAGCTGTTCTGAATTGTGTGTCTCACTTGTAATCTATTTCTGAACCATGTACTATAACAATATTCCTGTTCACACAGAACCAGTGATTTACCCTCTGGTGGGTTCTACCCTTACAGCTGCTTGGCAATAAATACAGTCAGAGAAGAGAGAATATAATTAAAAATTAACTGCACCCAGTTGTCTCCACACTGCTTTCATTTTTGCATGCTTGTTTGATGCGGTACTCTTCAAGACTTTTTAATTGTGATATAAAATAAGGTCTCTGGTGATCAAAAGCTCTAAATAAGAGGGGGCAGGGGTGTCATCCACCTTGGTTGTCCTCAAATCTTCCTTCCTGGGTTTCTACTTTTCAAACTTATTGCACCTTCATAACTCCTGGGGGAGATTGGACTAACAAAAAGCGGGTGCTACCATGACCAGCTCAAAAATCCAGGAGCTCTGATTTTCCTGCTAATCTTTAACTTGCTATGGAAGCTTTCTAACAACGGTAGCCAGCCTTCGGAGACATGCCTTAATCATTAAATGAAAGGGAGAGGAGGGGGAGAGGGAAGCACCCAAAAGAGAAGCAACTGAGTTACTCATATAAATTTCTGAAATAATGGCCATAAATTTATTCCATTTCACTCACCCGGGTTGATGAGATTTAAAGGAGAGACCAATTCTGAGTGCCCTTCCATTACACCATTCTGTGAAGGACCAGCCTACTCTGTGGCAAGTCGATTACATTAGACTTTTCATAATGAAGAGGGAAACTTTATTTTACAATATTGATAGGAATTTCCCTTCACTTGCCATAGGGCTTCTTCTAGAATCACCACTCATAGACTTTCAGAATGTCTTGTTAATCAGAGAGAGGAGGCAGGGGGCTCACACCATGGCATTGGCTGGTGTTACCTGGTGCCTCATCATCTTACGACAGCTGATAGAATGATAGAGTGCATGCAGAAGGCTCAGAGCTGGAAGACAACTCCTCTGAGTTTGGGTTTCAGTCCCATAGAATTCCGTTTGACTCTCAAGTTCACAGCCAATGTATTGTGCCGTCAACACCATCGTAAGAACTGGAAACAGCGTAGTAGAGTGAGAATAGCCCCCGCACAGTTACATTAACGGACCCCGAGGAGGAGTTTAGCTTCCCAGTCCCACAGTCATGGGCCTATAGGCTTTGAAGGTTAACATTGACCAAGAGAACCACATTTCACCAGAGAATGCAGTCACAGTCCATCAGAGTGTAAACTAGGACAGCCCACATGGGCAGGCTGGGCTCCTCATACTGTGAAAAACAGATGGGAAATGGATTTGTACACAGTGCTTTCTGTCAGTGTAAATATATACACATATATGTAAATATAAAAACATGCACATTGTATATGGGTTTTAAATATGCCTTGAAAGAAAAAGTGAAATGCATCCATATCAAGTCATTTGATTAAATAAATCTGTTGAATCTCAGATCTGTACCTCTGAAACAAATAATGCAATATATGTTAAGAAAGAAAAAAAGAAGAAGAAGAATGTAGCAGGAGGGGAAGAATGAATGGGGGGAAATTGGAGGGGGAGAAGAACCATGAGAGACAATGGACTCTGAAAAACAAACTGAGGGTTCTAGAGGGGAGGGGGGTGGGAGGATGGGTTAGCCTGGTGATGGGTATTGAGGAGGGCACGTTCTGCATGGAGCACTGGGTGTTATGCACAAACAATGAATCATGGAACACTATATCTAAAACTAATGATGTAATGTATGGGGATTAACATAACAATAAAAAAATTTAAATAAAAAAAAAAAAAAGAATACAGTTGACCCTTGAACAACACGGTTTTGAATTGCAAGGGTCCATTTACAATGAAGATTTTTTTTTTCGATAAACACAGCACAATACTGTAAATGTATTTTCTCTTATGACTTTCTTAATAACATTTTCTTTTCTCTAGCTTACTTTATTATAATAATACAGTACATAATGCATATAACATACAGAATATGTGTTAATCACCTATATTATCGCTGAGGCTTCCGGTCAACAGTAGGTTATTAGAAGGTAAGTTTCTGCAGAGTCAAAAGCTATACATGCATTTTTGACTGTGTGGGGGTGGGCACCCCCAAACCCTATGTTCTTGAAGAGTCAACTGTAAAAAACACAGTACTTAGTTGCATATGATCTGTCCTACCATTTATTAATAGTCTGGTTCTGGACAACTTAATCACTTTCGACTTGATTTCCATGACTGCAAAATGGGACAATGGTAGTAGATATCTCTTAGAATTTTTAAAAAGACTAAATGATACATCAAAAACTAATGATGTAATGTATGGTGATTAACATAACATAATAAAAAAAACTAAATGATATAATTTATATAAGTTCAAAATTCACGTGAAGTGCTTAACACCCCTTTCCAAGGAAGTACTCAATAAAAATGGTCGATTATGCTCATGTATTTATAAAGATATATTTATGTACACATATGCATATACATATCAGATGATAGATAAAGATAAAGTGACCATTTATCATGCAATTTTTTAAATATTTTATTTCTAGGAAAATCACAGTGGAATTATAAACCTTCCTTAAAACATTTCAATTTAAAATTTACAGTTTAAAAATGACAGGTATGAAAGTAACAAATTGTTTTATCGTATGTGTAATTCATTCTCTGAACAATATCAAGAGGAACAACTGAATATATTTGTGTTTATGAAATTGAAACTTTAAACCTTTGATATATGCTTAACTATTTTACACTCCCCATGTTATCCCCAGAATGATTTTTCATTTTGCTCTCTAGATTCTTGTTAAGTATTAGTAACGATGTTAAAATTACCATTCCTACGGTTCCTAAGGTTATACATTTTGTCAGCCTTCAGCTTTCAACCACATTTTTCTCACAGTTTTAGAATTTATAGGGCAGAATTTGCTAGGAACATATCTAGGGCCATTTTTCTTAATGCTTATATGGCTTTTTTAAAAGTTTAGGTTGAAATTGATACAGATTTTGTTTGAGTAAATCACTCCCCTTGAATGTCATTACTGGGATGACAACTCTGTCGGCCCAACCTTCTAACCCACAGACTGCCTTGATGTGGGAATTATAAGGCTATAATTAATCCTGAAGCAAACTGAAATACCCGTGATCATTTCATGGAATGTTTTTTAGCTGTGTAATTCCTCCCACACTGGTGCTCAATCTGTGCATTTTCCAAATATGGTTGCCAAAGAGAAACACTGATGGAAATATAACTTGAAATAGACACGGGAACGGGAAAGTAAGTGGATTTAAAAGTTTAATGAGAACCAAAATAAGTTTAACAGGGTTAGGAATTCTTTGCCAATTCTTGGCTAATTGCAGTTAATCAAGCTGGCTGTTATTAAGACTGAGAAGGGGGAGTTTCCTCTCTTAGAGATACTTTAGGCCACACAAAGACTGACTGAATTTTTTTAAGAGCCATAGACTATTAAAACTAAAAAAAAGTGTTCATATTAAATAGTCTAAAATGCAGATTGGATAGATAAAAATACCAAAACTTAGAGATGCGAGTGGTTTTCCTAACTAACATCCCGTGCACATTATCAGTAGAACCAGGATGAAATTCAGGTTAAGTTTTCCATCTGAGGTCCACATGACATGCTATATACCAGACATATATCTACTGTCTGTCTTATTTTAGCCATAGCTTAATATTTATAAAGCTGATTTCAAAGTACATGATTAAATTAACTTCAGAAAGTGGAGGTGGGGAGAGAAAGCCTTATTCACAGTGGAATGCCCACTAGTAAACACAAAAGGAATGATGGAGGTAGTCGAATAGCCACTTAGCGAACATGGTAGTAATAAATGATCCAGGCAAGAGTAACAATGAATGCTAAAACCATTTGATAAAATTCACTGGGCACAGGATATTCAAAGAACCTGAAGATATCTCCCCAGAGATCGCTTATTCACAACACCAGGAAAAGGTCACTGCACTGGAGAAAACTGGCAGATACCACCACAGCCCAGAGCCTAAAGCTAACATTCCACGCACAGACGGGATGGGAAGGTGTCTCCAGCATGATGGACTGAGCACATGCACCTCAGGGAGCATCTCTGCCAACAAACAAATGGTACCTGAGTCTAGTCATAAGGAAGCAATCAGAAAATAGCCTGGAGGACAGTACGAGAAGGAAGGGAAAAATGAAGGGGAGGAAATCAGAAAGGAAGATGAACCATGAGAGACTATGGACTCTGGAAAACAAACTGAGGGTTTTAGAGGGGAAGGGGGGGTGTGGGGATGGGTTAGCCTGGTGATGGGTATTAAGGAGGGCACGTATTGGATGGAGCACTGGGTGTTATACACAAACAATGAATCATGGAACACTGCATCAAAAACTAATGATGTAATGTATGGTGACTAACATAACATAATAAAAAAAAAATTTACTAATCAGGGGATATGCTTCAAAAAATGTAAATGTCACAAAAGGCAGAGATTGAGGACTTGTTCCAGAAGAAGACTAGAGAGGCATGGCGGCTGAAGGAAACCAGCCAACCAGACTGCTTGTCGACTTGAACAAAATGCTGGGAAAGAACTTCACTAGAACAATTAATGATGTATGAATGTAATCCTGTATTATGTACTAGGACTGTCATGATCAATTTTCTGAATTTGATAACGGCACCATAGATGAGTAAGGTGATTCTTTGTTCTTGGGAGTAGATGAGGAAGTCTTCTGGGGTTGAAGGACTGTGATGTCTACAACTCATGCTTCAGTGGTTGGCGGTATTGATAATGAGAATGATACTATGGGTCAACTTGGCTGGGCCTCAACGCCCAGCTATCTGGTCAAACATTATTCAGGATGTTTCTGTGAGGGTGTTGTTCTATGAGATTTTCATTTAAAGTGGTGGATTTTGAGTAAAGCGACATCAGCTCTTCTTGATTCTCTAGCAGGCTGCCTTAGGACTCAAACTATAGCTTTTTCCTGGGTCTCCAGCCTGCTCCCCCAGCAGATTCTGGGCTCACTAAGACTCCACAATCATGTGAGCCTTACATTCCTTAAAATAAATACCTTTTTACAAATATACGCATCCCATTGGTTCTGTTCCTCTGAAGAGTGCTGATGAACATGGCTATCTAAATCACCGAGGCGGTGCCAAATCGATGTATCATGATTAAATTTAAAAATGCCAAAAAACTACCAAAAGAAGAAGAGAAAGATAATGTGGAAATGACAAAAAAAGGAAGTAAAGTTCAAGTATTTTTATAATATCACTTGACTGCTTTGATTCTTGCCAATGTGCTGTTCAAATTAGCCCCAAACTTCCCAAGATGATCTGTTTTTTAATTCATATAAAAACACATGTTCTGAGGCACCTGGGTGGCTCAGTTGGTGGAGCGCCTGACGCTTGATTTCAGCTCAGGTCATGATCTCAGAGTTGTGGGATCAGGGCCCGCATCGGGATCCGAGCTCAATGGGGAGTCTTCTTCTCTCCCTCTCCCTCTGCCCCTTCTCTCCCCTCACTCACGTTTTCTCTCTCTCTCTCAAATAAATGAATATATCTTTAAAAAAATAAAATAAAAAAGGCTCAGTTCCAACCATAGTGCCATAGCATCATTAGCTACATTAACTGTTGTGATTGTATCTTAAGTGCAGTGAGAAGCCTTGAAAAGGTTTGGGACAAGCCAGTGAAATGGCAATCTGTTTCAAAAAGAGACAACTTCAATGACAGGGTAAAATGGAGGATATTCGGGGGTGAAAACAAAACCAGATCTGAAAGGACGAGTGCAGAAGGGGTAAGGCTCTTGAGTCACTGCGAGTCTGAAGATGTCTTGATTCTCTCCTCACTTGACAGATCTGAGGAACATAAACTTTCAGGATGGAAATAATTTATTTTCCCAACTTGAAGGGCATATTCCATTGTGTTTCTGGCCACCAGTATTTTTGAGGCAGGAGAGGAATCAGTTTTAATTTCCCTCCCATTGTACACTGACTTCAAACCATATGAATTTGTTTTGAATTCTGTGTCTCTGTAGGAAGACGTATTTTTCTTTCTATAATCTATGAGAATCTTTTCATCCCTAGTGTTTTCAGATTTCACAAAAACATGCCTTTGTTTATATCATTGCATTCATTTCACTGGGTACTGCACACAGTTTCAATGGGGCAGTTTGTAATTTTTCCATTCAACACTTTTTCCTGTATATTTTCTTAATACATTTGTCTCCATCACTATACCCACTCACACCTATGTGTACATACACAGAGGCACATACAAGTAGGGCTTTGGACATAATTGTTTTATGCTCCTATTTTATTATATACATATATTTTAAAGTGATGTCTCTTCTTCTTTTGTTTTTATACTAATTCAGAGAAATTGTCCTGATTTTGTCACCCCACCCTTGTATCGAACCATCAGTTTCCTTCTCTTATTCTCAACTCCCATGGCATCTTTCATGTGTCTTGATTTTCCCTTATTCTTGCTCTCCTGTTTTTATTTAGTGGATACAATGTCTCCTCTTCATCCTCGGGGCCCATTAATTAATTATAGGTTCTTTTACTCCTGTGGTTCTCACAGTGCCCTGATTTCCCCTTTTTTCCAGCTTCACTCCCAGCCCTGAATGCTACTCCCTGGCACGTTGACGAGTGGGGCTGGGGTCTCTCCCACCACCATCATTCTGCAGAGGCTGAGCACTGTGCTTGCAACTGGAAAGTCACGTCTTTCCGTCCTTCCAATTTTATTGTTCAAGTTTCAACTCTCCCCCTGCTCCTCTTTGCTTTCGGATGCTTCCCAGCATCTTTAAATGTGTGCATTTTTAATTGCTCCGTTTGCTAACTGTTCACATGATCTCTTCATTCTTCCACCTTCAACCAGAAGCCTGACATGGTTTTGAAAACAAATGAAGATAATTTTTTGTTTGATTTTCTTTTTTTTTTTTTAAAGATTTTATTTATTTGACAGAGAGAGACACAGCGAGAGAGGGAACACAAGCAGGGGGAGTGGGAGAGGGAGAAGCAGGCTTCCCACGGAGCAGAGAGCCCGATGTGGGGCTTGATCCCAGGACCCTGGGACCATGACCTGAGCTGAAGGCAGACGCTTAACAATTGAACCACCCAGGCACCCCTTTGTTTGATTTTCTATTAGTCTTCATTAAATAAATTACACCAAAAATAAAGTTAAAAACTCTACAATAATTTGTGCTATAATATCTTTGAAAGGATGAAGTTTAAGAAGGCAAAATGGGTTCTTATTGAATTCAATTTTGCCCAGAGGCATTTGCCAGACAATAAATTAAGGCTAAATTAAGTACCATTTAAAGGATAAATTGTTATTGAACATCAGTGAGAGGATTGAGCAGGTTAAAAGTAAAATTGATTCTTTCCCATAAAGATTGAAACAATTTTCGTATTTTGTATTTTATGTCATGTCAGGAGGGAAATGATTGGCAGTCCACTGTGTGGTCCATCTATGGATATGAGGTTTGTCAGATGCAGAAGTCAATGTTTTATGTTTATGTAGACAGGTGAGGAAGCCTTTTCCAGAACTGATTTTGTTCCCATTGTTCATCCTACTGCTCTATGTTCCCGTGGAAATGCTAGATATCTCTGCTTCATGGGCTTTTCTGAGCAGTTTTCCATTTTGTAGCTATGAACTATTACAAATTGGTATTTACTTGTCTTTTGAGAATTTATAGGGAATGTATAATTTGCCAATAAAAGAAAATGGACCATTTTGATGATTTATTTCTGTCAGTGTATTTAACCTAGTATTGAATTTCAAATAGTATTTTAAGGCTTGATCGTGTTGATTTTTTTTCCTTTATCAAAACAAAGAAAAATAAGCTTATTTTCCAAAATTAAAAATAAAGCCAGTTGAGTATGTACATTTTCTTCTAGGCTAATCAGAGACAAAATTACTCAAACTGATATGACGGAAATCAGGATTTCTTCTCTAACAAAATGCTTCAAATTAATGGCCATTTTATTTTAACTTTATATTATATTATGAAGTAAATACCATGAATTTTTTAAAAAGCTATTCGACTTATGTGTGCTGGCAACAAACCTATCATTTCTGATTTCAACATCCTAACCACAACATTCCTAGCTGCAGTCCTAGGTTCATGTAATTTAAAACTTTATATTCATTTTCTAATCATCTGCACATTCTTTCACCGGTATTGTCTGATCATGTATTTGACTCACTTAAATTGAGATATTCCTGTTTTTTTTTTTTTAAATGTGATTTCCTTCTTTCTTAGTCTCACTTTTGTTTTTAATATTATTTTTGTTTCAGATGTGTTTTTAATTTTTAGGTTCTATCTAACATATTAGAAACATGTAATTTGCTCAACTCTTATTCAATTTTGTTAAAGTTCTACTCTTTTGAGTCACTTTTACTTTCTTCTACTTTTTGAATCATGAGATTTTATTTAATTTATTTTTAAAGATTTTATTTATTTATTTGACAGAGAGACAGCAAGACAGGAAACACAAGCAAGGGGAAGCGGCAGGCAGAGGGAGAAGCAGACTCCCCGCAGAGCAGGGAGCCCAACGTGGGGCTTGATCCCAGGACTCTGGGATCATGACCTGAGCTGAAGGCAGACGCTTAACAACTGAGCGACCCAGGTGCCCCAAATCATAAGATTTTAGATCGCAAGGTCATCTTAGCGTCCATAAGAAATTAGACTAGGTCTTCTTATATGTGACAACACACAGGTCAGATCAGGCCTCCAATCTGTCTTCTTGGGCCATACAGCTTTACTATGTGAATTTTGAAGATAATGTCTAAAGAAAATGTTTTTCAGGCTATACAGAAATAAGGAGCCTTTGGAATGTGAATGATACTGCATCACATACTCAACCAAGAATGGCAAGAAAGACTGTTCCTCAAGTGACATGGCCTTCCGCAGCAAAGAACTCTACAGTCAGAAGCCTGGCTTGCGCACAGGTAAGTCCTGAGCTGGTAGCCCTAGCATGCAATCTTAGGAGGATTGCAATAAAATTTTTCTAAGGAAAACTAATTTTTTACTTTTTGTTTGTTTAATCAGACTCTTAATTCATATATTCATTTACTTGTACAAAAGGAAGGACTGTAGAGCAGAATACAAAGTAAGAAAATAAAGAAATATATAGTTAAAATTCTAGGAAATGCCCTAGCAATGGAATGTCTCCATGACTTAAGAAATACAGACAAATCAATTAACCTCTGGAGCTCCATGTAGCATGAAGAGAAAGTAGAGAAAAACCAGCAATTATCAAGAAGAGGGGATAACGCGAGAGAACATCATGACCAGGTCAAAACTACCAGTGAGGTATATGTTAACTTGTAGGCTCCCTGGCCGAACACGGTCTAGCACAAAGCTTGCTCTCAGAAGTACCTCCCACCCCTGCTCAAAGAGAAGGCTGCCCTTTAGCCACCTAGGTCTGCGGGACGGTATGTAACTGGTTTGACTTGTGTGTTGTCCACGTCCTGATTGATTGATTATGGTCACTAAGATGACCTCTGAAGCTACAATTCTGATTCTAAAAATAACAGAATAAAATAGAAAGCAATTCAAGGGAGTAGAACTTTTAAAAAATTGGATACCAGAATATAAACGAGATGTTTCCAATTGGTTAGATTGGATCTAGAAATTAAAAATACATCTGAATCTTGCTCTCAACCACCCGTGGGTGGACTGGGGGACATGTCTCATGGTGAAGCATGGTACTAATGGCTAGAGATATTTTCCGCCCATATTAGCAATATCTCAGGCAGGAGTACCTATAAAATATAGGAAAAGGATATTCCAAGCAGTGCTAATTAGTGGTTTACAAGTAGCTACTATTTGTCAGTTATCTCTTGAGGATAGTTGGTTTATGTTGAGCTGTATTAAAACAAAATTAGGTCTCTGCAGTTGGAAGTGCAAATTTTATACATATCTCCATGCTTGTAGTCCTTCTTCAGTTTCAGGAGAAAGGGGACTAAATTTACTGTTCTGCTGTGTTTGAACCCAAAATCTGGACAAAGTATGTGTATGCCTTGGACGGTGTTGTTACTTTTCCTGCATAGAACATATGTGATAAGGAAACACAACTCTATCCTCAGTTTGGGGCTGGTCTCTGAATCGGCTAAGCAAATCGAAGCAGCCTCCTGAACTCTGCCAGGACTGCTTTCAAATCCAGCTCTACACGGGGCAATGCTGGAAATCCCTTGCTCTCTCTCAGGGGTACAGGGATGGGCACGGCCCTCACATTGGCCTCAAGTGTCTAAAACAAAAGACCTTTGTTCCATGGTCAGGAGAAATGTTTTCTCTCTTTCACAAATGCTATAATGCTTTATACTAGAAGATTTCTTTGCACTTTTTTGGTACCTGATTTCAGACTGTTGACATAATTGAACGTTCAGCCTAGTTGGTTTTAACTGTTCCATATTCTGGATTTGTCTAATTGTTTCTCATGATTACGTTCTATTTTAATGTATTTTCAGTAACAATACTCCATAAATGATTGTGTGTGTTACTCTGCAGAAATGAGACTACCCTTCCCTCACCTGTGACACCAATTGTTAAGTTCCAGGTCCCCACAAGACAACAGTCAGGCTTGATAATTTGCCAGAACTCACATTGAAAGCTGTTTTACTCACAGTTGTGGTTCGTTGCAGCAGAAGGATAGAGAGGAAAGTCATCCAAGGGCAGAGGGGCTGGGGGGCAGTGACCAGGACACACCAGGCACAGAGCCTCCAGTTGTCCTGTCCCATGCCACGGTGGGCAGCTCTGGCTTCTCCTGGCAATGATATGTGGTAATACGCATGGAGTTTCGCCAACCAGGGAAGCTCCCAGAGCCTTGGTGTTTAGAGTTTTTATTAGGATTCTGTCATAATTGATTGCCCACCTGTCTGATCGTTCATCCCCAGACCCTCTTGAAGTTGAGCTGATATCATGTATCCCACAGCCCCCACCAGAAATTACACTGTAGACAATCAGTGCCCCAGGCCCCAGGTAAACAGAGATACTCCCATCAGACAGGACCTTCCAGGGGCTTAGAGATGAACTTCCAGGAGGCCAGGGGCAAAGGCCAATGCTCTCTGGGCATGGTTAGTTCTTGACTACACCACTCCCCATCCCCCGCCTTTGGTGATGTAAGAGTCTTTGGCTTTCTTACAGCAAAATGATCACATTTGTCTTAACAACTACAGTTAGTATAAAATTTATGAGACAGAGAGCAAAGGTATCATTCTGAATATGCCTAATATTTGAAGGATCCAGTGTTGGGTTGGGATCAATTTAAAGAAACAACTAATTCATCCTATAAAGCCATAATATTTCATATTTTGTACAATTTGATCATTTGCTTATATCCATAACATCCTTTGTCAAGTACTCTGCCCATTAAGAACACAGTATTGTGGGGTGCCTGGGTGGCTCAGTCGTTAAGCGTCTGCCTTCAGCTCAGGTCATGATCCCAGGGTCCTGGGATCGAGCCCCGCGTCGGGCTCCCTGCTCGGCGGGAAGCCTGCTTCTCCCTCTCCCACTCCCCCTGCTTGTGTTCCCTCTCTCACTGTGTCTCTCTCTGTCAAAGAAATAAATAAAATCTTAAAAAAAAAAAAAAGAACACAGTATTGTAAGTTCATATATGGTTCTTACGTTGTTCTACACTATTTCAGACAACTTCACGTCATCTCTCTCCTTGCCACTTCCCCCCAGCCTGATCTGTATTTCTCTTAATGAATTACAGGAATAATATCACTTACTACCAGTTGGAATGCTACCCATATTTTTAAATAACTTCTTTTTTTTTTGAAAGCAACGCTTTTACAAGGCTGGATAGAAAAGGCTCAGCAAAAGCTTAAATCAAACACCTCTTATTTTTCCCTCTTCTTACAAGAACACCTCTCCATGAGCACTAGTTAGTAGGAGGGAGCAAACTTGGAAATGAAAAGGATGAGTCCAGGTAAATGCTCCATGCGTGTTCTCTCTAACCGCACAAACCCATGAGGTTACATGCACATTTTAGCTACCTCCAATCAGGCGAATCCACCTGACCAGTGAAACCCCTTTTGTCATGTTTTTAAATCACGCTCACTTGCTTTGGTATAGCGTCTTCTAATTATCATTAACTTTTTCATCCAGAGTATGAAAATTTCATCTAATAAAATACACACAAAGGAAACAAACTCAATTCGGAGACAGTTAGAAGCATCAGGAGAGAGACTAGGAAGTATATCATTGATGACAAACCTGCTAAAGGTTTTCAATCAAATCTGCTCCTTTTAGTGCAGATACCTTTATTTACAGAGTGTCTTAATTTATTACTTCAATTTATTTGCTGGCCTATTTTATTTGTAGGCTTAGTCTAATTTTAACACTGTCAAGAATAATTCAAAGAGAATCGGGCAAGTCTGCTTAGAAGAGAGAACCTACGTTAATCTTTTCTGACATTAATAGAATTAGACCTTATTAATTCTGACATGATTTATTTCATATTGTGTAAATACTAAGTGCAAGCATCATGTTCTCATTGAAACAAGTGTTTTACATGCTTCGTATACTGCAATTTAAAACATGAATTGAAAGTGAGCCTTGAAAACAATTTGAAATTACTTAAATCTTGTCAAACTTAGAAAGATTATTCCTGCCAAATGGGAAATGCTATGCGCTGACAAAGAATGCTCATGGAAGTAACCGGGGGAGAAACGGAGGTGAGCTTAGGAAGAAACCAGGCTTGCTGGGCTGGGCTCTCCAGAGTCACTGAAGCAGACACTCCTTCTACGTGAAGAAAATTCCCATGTGTTTAATGCGTCTTTATTTTCTTCTTTTTATATCAGGAGAACTGAAACTCAGATCAGTTCGTGTTTGGGCTTAGTTTGGTTGTACTGTTTCTCCGTCAGGGAGGCATGCTGGTGTCTTGGCTGGGGCTCTTGAGAAGGTGGAGAAGGTGCGACAGGGAGGGTAGGTAGAAGCGCCACCTGCCTCACAGCCTGTCCCTCACACACTGTGCCCTTTGTCCCACCATAGTTTCAGTTGAAGAAGAAGAAACTATGCTTCAAATGGTTCACCTAAATTCCTGATTACCCAAGTGAGCCTCTGACAAAATGGCCGAGCGCACGGCGGTGCCCCATTCCAGTGCTGCTTGCCATTCAACAGCAAAGACGCATTTTCCCTTCTCTTTCCATTGACTTGGGCTGATGCCACCGGCTGATTAGCCAGAGGATTTAGGCCGAACAGTTGCTTGGCAGTCCTTTGGAGAATTTTGAAAGATGAGAATGTTCGGAGTACATCGTCAGAGGACATGGCCCATCTACATCTAAGTTGCAGATGTGTGGAAAGCGTCTGAACTACTTTATGAGCACCATAAGATGAAAAGGAAATATTAATATTGGCTTCCTTCAAACTAAGTGATCTATGATGTGAATAATTTTTTTAAGAGTAGAAATGGATACTGTGTCTTTGTTCTTTTGAAATGAGAGCAGAGATACTATTTCTCTTAAGCCTCAATTATTTATTTGCCAGAAACATATGGGGGAATTATTAGACAAAGATTTCATATTTCTGGAACAGTTTACTTAGGAGCTGTCAATTGGGGTGTGAATCACACAGCTTAATATGGTGCATAAATGACTGAAAACAAGCAAACAGATTTGCTGTGTTTGTATATTTTATACACTATCCATTGTTATCTTAAATTAACACACTTCATCCAAAGATTTTAAAACAGAGGCCAAATCAGAGTTTACTTCTATAAATCATGTAGGACTGCTATTTAAGCACTGATGTATTTAAGATTGTCTTTAAAAAGTTGGTCTTTGAAATGGCCATTCCATGCATCAGTGGCAATTCCAGTCTTCCTCACCAATGACAAAAGATTTCACTCCTTAGAAACATGATATCCAAAATGGTAGGTTTTACAAGGAGAGCACTAGTTCACTGAAAAACCAGTATTGTGGAGCTAGAAGACACTGTAGGACTCCTATCAGCCTAACATCAGACTGAATGCTGGGGACACCTGTGACTAGCCCAAGGATGCACGCCTGGACCTACAACCCAGACCTTATTTGGAAGTCAGTCCTGCCCTGCCACAGTGTATTTCCCTGCAAACTACCCTTGGAGATTTTAGGACGACTGAGTGGAATAACACTATATGCTTAGTATATATGTCTCAAAATTATTTTGTTTGTTAGTGTGTTTATTAGCATATATCTTCCTCTAATTTATTTCTTGGTATTAGATAGTGTCTTCTGGGTTTTTTCCCTCTACTTTTGTATCATTTCTTTCCTTTATAGCACAACTTCTAATAGCCCTTGGTTTCTTTTCTTTTTTTTTTTTATTTATTTGACAGAGAGAGACATAGCGAGAGAGGGAACACAAGCAAGGGGAGTGGGAGAGGGAGAAGCAGGCTTCCCGCGGAGCAGGGAGCCCAATGCGGGGCTCGATCCCCGGACCCTGGGATCATGACCTGAGCCGAAGGCAGACGCTCAACAGCTGAGCCACCCAGGCGCTCCATAGCCCTTGATTTCTACCACAGATGAAAATAAGGAGGACTTCAAGGTGTTCTTTTGTTACAGAATTTTAAATGACCCTTTGAGAGACTGGTCTGTATTATGAAGCCTGAATCACTCTTTGAATTGTTGGTTTCTGTAGATTGAGCTCGGTTTAGTTCCTTTTAACATAGAGCTACAGGTCTTAGTGGAGACATATGCTTTCTCTTCTCTTGGGTACATGCCTAGGAATGGAATGGCCTCATCATATGGTAGGTTTATGTTTAACTTCTAAGGAACTGCCACACGTTTTTCAAGGCAGATGTACCATTTTGCATGCCCACCAACAGCAGAGAGCTCCCACTGCCCACATCCTCATCAATATGTGGTGTGATCACTCTTGAATTTAGCCATTCCAGTGGGCATGTAGGGGCATCTTATTGTGGTTTTAACTTGTATTTCCATAATGACGAAATGTGATGAACATTTTTTCATGTGTTAATTAGTCATCCCTGTACCATCTTTGTGAAGGGTCTTTTCAAATCTTTTTTTTTTTGTCCAAGTTATTTTGTCTTCTGGTTATTGAGTTGTAAGAGTTCTTTATATATTCTAGATACAGATTTGCTCTTGAAAATCTCATTCACTCATATTTTCTTCTACTAAGTGGCTTACCTTTTCATTTTCCTAAGTGTCATCTGAGGAGCAAAAGTATCTTATTTTTGATAAGGAGATTTCATTGATATGTTTTCTTTCATAATCCTTGATTTTTACTTATCATTAAGAAATATTTGCCAAATTAAAAGTCACTAATTCTCCCCTATGTTTTCTTTTAGAATGTTTATGCTTTGAGCTCTTACATTTAGATCCTGAAGTGTTTGTAACAGCTTTATTTGTGAGAGCCAAACCTGTAACCACCCCCCCAAATGTCCATCAACAGATTCATACATAAATACATCACATATCCATAAAATGAAATCCTATTCAGAAATGAAAACCACTGGTACACACAACAAAATAGATGAATCTCAGAATAATTACGTTGAGTGAAAGAAATGAGCCCGAGAAAGAGTACATGCTGTGTAATTGCATTTCTATAAACACAGGATGTGCAAGCTAATGCAAAGTGACAGGAAGCAGTTTGGTGGCTATCTGAGGATGGGCACTCGAGGGGAGCAGGGGAGGGTGTGGAGGGCACTACAGACGGGCACAAGGAAACCTGGGGGGAAGCCAGATATGCTCATTGTCTTGATTGTGAGGATGATTTCACACCTAAAATATGTGCAATTAGTGGAATATCAATTATGCTTCAATAAAGCTGTAAAACATAAATAATAAATACAAATCTAAATGAAAATAAAGAACAAACCAAGCCACAATGCTAGCCTTAAAAGTGAACTCGGTTCCTTTGTATTGCTGTTTTTTAAGGAAGAAAACAGATTTGGAGTCTCACTGGATGGCAGGTTTGGGACTCAATGCTTCATATAATTTCCCTTACTCTACACAGTTATCCCATAAAATAGGCATTAAAAGGACCAGAAAAATTAGCACCAGAGAGGAGTTATTGACAGTATGATGTCAGATAAGAGAGCCAGGAACGATCATAATAGAGTAAGAGAGCCTGTTTCAATAGTCGCCTCTCACTCTTTGTACCTGGCATGAAGACCTAGGATGTAGGAGAGATAAGAAACAAGGCGTGGGGAGCTCTGGTTTTGCAGATCTCACGGTTGTGCCCACGTTGGCTTGGGGAACCCAACTCTGTGTCTGCCTTCTCAAGAAACCAGACGCGCCTGGAGAACCAAGAGCCTCTGCAGGGCACACGCAGCCGCACTTTTAGGTTAGTCCTACTTGTCAAGAAGGAAAGTTCTGGAGACAAGATGTGTCTGACAGGGCAGCTGCAGGCACAGCCAATGGGGACAGGCCGTCCTTGTGCCCACGGTGGTCAAAAGGATCATCCAGGCAGCGGTTCCATTTTGGGCTTGCAGACTGCAGCCCTGGGATCCAGCATATTCCACAGTGGCCTCTGGGAGGGCTGCATCCTGACAGGGTTTGGCCTCCAGATCCCTAGAGAGACTTTTACAGGGTTCCTGCCCCACTGCAGACTTGGGGCCAGATGTCCAATCAAGGCAGAGCCTCCTGCCTGGACATCTGTCCTCATTCCAGAAATCTTGTCAGAACCTGCTGGGGGTTATATGCACTTGACGATGGCCCTTGGAATTAGACTGAAGTGTCTTCACATTGCCCTTGGATATAAGGTGGATGAACTTTCAAGTCAAGAGCAAATTAAATCTACTGGTCAGAATTAAATAGGTTCAAATGTAAGTTGAGGTGGGTGGCAAGAGACAGTTTCCACAAATATTTCATATTTTGGCTGAAGGCACTTGAAAAACATCAGGTCCAAGAAAGGTGCTCTGCCTTCCCCTTCTTCTCCTGGAAGCAGGAGGAAAGATCCCACATGGACAACGTCCTCCTGTCCCCCACCTTCAACTCCGGGAGGCGGGGAATAACATTCTTGTTACCAAGGATGAGGAGTGGAAGCCGAGAGAATTCTGTGCAAACAGACCTTGTTAAAATAAATCCCATCTTCAGGCGCCTGGGTGGCTCAGTTGGTTAAGCGACTGCCTTCGGCTCAGGTCATGATCCCGGAGTCCCGGGATCGAGTCCCACATCGGGCTCCCTGCTCGGCGGGGAGTCTGCTTCTCCCTCTAACCCTACCCCTCTTGCGCTCTCTCTCTCTCTCAAATAAATAAATAAAATCTTTAAAAAAATAAAAAAAAATAAATAAATCCCATCTTCTTTTAGCATCCTTTTATATTGCATTATTTTTCCAACATTTCCTCTTTGTTCAGCCTGTTAGAAAAGCATTTAGTTTTGCTTCTTCTTTGGGTCTTCATTCCTTGTGAAGGCTGCATGTCACTAAACCTTATACTAAATGGCCCTGTGTGCTTTTCTCCAGCCAATCTGTCTTGTGTCAACTTAATTCTCAAGCCCTTTGAGGAGGGAGCTACAATTTTGCCTCCTCTATCACATGAAAATTATTTTTTCTCACGTATAGTGCTATCTCTTAAGTATATCACTATATAAAACAAATTAATCAACAATAATATTGAGTATTTACTAGTAAATGCAGTTCTGTAGTTAGCTTTGTGGGGAAAAAAATACATTTGTAAGCCACACCATGACTGAACTCTGGGGCCATACAGGGCCAGTAGGTGATCATTGCGAAAGGAAATGTGAAATAATATACATGTCATCCTTGAATAATTGTTAGTCTCTAGATGAGAGATCATAGCAATTAAATGACATGGAGGGATTTTGGAGGCCTTCAAGGAGGAGGTGAGCCTGGAGCGAGGCCATGATGGTGGGGCAGGATCCCGTGAGGCAGAGAGCAGTGTCTGCCACACAACGCAAATGAGAAATGAGCCCCCATTATTTTAGAATTAAGGCAGAGAACTCTGACGTGGGTTAAATAAATGGTGTTTTGATTTCTGAGGAGCAGATAAATTATCTGTAGCAGATGGAATTTGAGACATTATGGATTACCATTTTAATTTAAATGTCAATCTTTTAAATTCTGTCATTTCTTTGAATTACAAATCAGAACCATGTTATAGTTGTACACAGGAGAGGCCATTGGTTTTCTGACCTTGATTCTAACTAACTGTGTCTTAGTTATAGAGCTTTTGTAGTGCAAGGTAAGGGCTGGACAGAAGCATGGCACATGGGCCAAAAACCAGCTTACATGTTGCAAAATCATTTTTTTAGTCAAATTGCTATTATGAAATCAAATATGTCCATTGCCAAAGGTAAACATATTATTTGTTATATCACACAGGCTGGCCTGAACCTCTAAATGATAAAGCCTATGAATTCTTGAAAGTATGTAAACACTTTAGCAAATGCTATATAAGAAGGCAAAAGGAAGAAAAAGAACAGAAAACTAACAATTCTTAATCAGGTGTGAGGGAGAGGTTAAAAAGATGTGATATCAAGTCTTCTGACCTTTTTCCAGCTAATAGTTATCCTAAACCATTCTTCCATGATGGGTGTTTCTGCTCCAAAAAGAAGGAAAAAATGTCCCCTGGGTAATTTATCTTGGCTTTAGTAGGTGTTTTTCCAGAAATATATAAATGGTTTTGGCCCTGGTGAGGAGTTGAAGGTGAGGGATGGGGAGGGAGGCTTTTTTTTTTTTTTTTTTTTTGGAAGGAGGGCTGCCTATTTTTGTTTTCTTCTCATAAGCCCACCCCCTTGGAATTCCCAGAAAGAAAATACAAAACAAGAAACAGACTTGGTTTCAAATACATTACCAGCGTGCTGGGAGTTGAAAGCATTTAAGCATTCTGGAGGCTTGGCAGGGGAGCTAAGGCACTGCAACCCATGCTCTGTGCAGTTCAGAATCCCAGCACATGCCTGATTGATCAACACAGACAGAGAATGAGCTACCCTCTGGTACAGAATGCACTCTGCGGATGTTACTGAAAACAGGAGGCTGAGCTCCTTTATTAAAAAAATAATAATTTAAAAAAGCCTTAAAAGTCAAGTATGGGCTACATTAAATATGAATGGTAATATATCCAATAGCTAAATGACAACTCTGTGTGATTTATCACCTACTCCGCCTGCCCTCACTTTCCCTGGAACATCACGACAGAGCTGATAAAGGGAAGCGCTGAAGGTGGTCACAGGGATGTGAAATAATACCAGTGTGCATTTTGTGTTCACATCTGAGAGTGGCCTTATGTTGCTGAATATTCTTTAGTGTCTCCTGAATCTTCTAGGAACTGTAATTTCTGAGAGAGAGCTATGTGAAATTTGTAATATTTGGGACAGATGAGTTAATTTTACTAAATTCACATCTGTTTCATGTTAGTTGACATGACCTTAGATAATAGATTAATATTTTAGAGATGGTGAAGTTTGGCTATGTAAAAGGGAAATTCACCCCAAATACTGAATTTCCATATAGTTTTGTTCATCAGAGGTTATATGAAAACGGGTATTGTTATTGAAGATGAAACCAAAGGAACCCAAAGCAAACATTTCATAAAATGTCTTCTCTACCGAGGAAACAGATCTCCAGTGTTAAGGTCAGAAATAATGCAGACGTGTGTCCTTGGAGTATCCTTGCTTCTGTACCTAGCTTGGTCCCACTGTCTCCTGTAGGCCACTTAATAACAGTTCCATTGTTTTGAGAGTGACTCCACTCTCATCACTACTTTCCAACAACTCTGGGAAGGAAACATGGAGGCCATTCTCTTGTTTATAGATGTGGAAGCTCTATTCACGAGAAGGCAGGTGACTTGTTGAGGTCATGAGGCTAATGTGTGGGGATCACCAGCCTTCTAGAACCCAAGTCTTCTGACAACTTACTTCCTGTCCTTCTCTCCTTTCATAAGAGACCAACAGACCAGACATACGTGGATCATAGGCATACAGAGTCCACAATTCGTAGTAAATAGAGAACACAAGGAGTTAGGCACCTGCCAGTGTTATCTCTGTGTAAAGGTAGGATTTTTGTACGGTAGGGACGATTTTCAGTTGGGTTTCACCAGAAGCAAGTATGATACGAGGACTTGAGTGCCAGTAGTTTGTGTGGGAGGAAATCATAGTGACCGCTACCTGGGGAGCAGGGAATGGGGACAAGGAAGGGAAGGAACAGGCAAAGGTCCTCAGTGAGTGGACCACTTCTATGGGCAACTGCGCTCACTTCCCGGGGTCTCTCTGGGAAATGTGGTGGAACACACCCCCGAACTATCCCTCCCTGGGCATGGACACTGGGATATTTATGCTCCCAGCCTCATCATCAGGGTCATCCCAGGGCTGAGGGAAGCCTGCAGGGGCAGCTGAGTTGAGAGGACACGGCAGCAGAGAGCCCAAGACATGAGCGGGGCTCGGCACCGGGAGCACCTCCCACAGAAACTACTGAAGGTGGGCTGCAAGGAGCTGGGGCTGGGTAGCTACAAAATTGCTGCAAACTGAAATGTTTTCTTAAACAGATAATGTAATCTAATAATCTGAAAATCCAAACTCTGATAAAGTCCAGGGGGTTCAGATGTCTACCTGTTGTCTCAGAGCAACCCCTTCCACTGTGAAAAGTGTGCTCAGCATCCCACAGAGAAGACTCAGAAGGGGTGCTGCCATGGACTGAATGTTTGTGTCCCCCTCAATTCATATTCAAACCTTAGCCCCCAAGGTGATGGTTACGAGGTGGGGCCTTTGGGATGCAATTAGGTCACGAGGGTAGAGCCCCCATGATGGGATTAGTGTCCTTATAATAGATCCCAGAGAGCCCCCTCACCGCGTCCGTCATGTGAGGACACAGAGAGAAGACTCCATTTGTGAGGAAATGGCCCTCAGCAGACGCCATGTGAGCTGGCAACTTGATCTTGTACTTCCAGCCTCCAGAGCTAAGAGAAATTAATGTCTGTTGTCTATAAGCTGCCCATTCTGTGGTGTTCTGTTACAACAGCTTGGTCAGACTAAGACAGGTGGGCAGGAGTGACATATTTAGAGGGAAAGATTATCAGGCAGGGGATCAGTGTAAGGCAAGTTGTGAGGATTGGCTGAGGGACAGTGACTAGATCACTTCTGTTGGAACAGAACACGTACATGGGGCACAGTGAGGATGCGCGTTATGAGGGCTTGCTGGGCTCCTGAATGTCGAGTAAGAAATCTGAATTTATCCTTGTGGCAAGCAGAGCGCCAGTGAAAAATTTTGTTCTGGAGCAAAATCTTAGCAAAAAATATGGAAGTGTTTTCTTCTTGCAGTGACGGGTCCCTGGGGAAAGGAGACATGAAGAATGAAGGGTCTGCCTTCATTCTCAGCTGGTGTTAGCCTTGACCCCTGTTGTTTGGATAAAAACAAATGAAAATTACTTTAATTTCCTTCTTTTAGCAGCTTTGGTGGCAGCAAGTGGATGCAGAGTTTGGGTAGTTGCAAAAAAAGATATGAAATATCATTCTAAAATATTGTTATAAAATCAATGATATGATTCAAGATAAATTAGAAGTAATATTGGAATTTTTAATTCGCTTGGAAGCCTGGATGGAACACATGTTCATTTGATGAAAGATCCTTCCTGGAGTCTAGGGATATTCACCTGAGCGTAGAAATTTAAGTGTATATCCCAAAACAGCACTGGTGGAGAAATTGAACATCCAAAACAATGACGTGATCGTGATAATAACTGACAACTTTATAGCATAATGTAAACAAGGCAGGAGCAGACGGTATAGCATGCCCATTGATCAGAAATGAAATCTGGTTGTGGAGGCTGTGGGGAAAAACGCTACCATGAGATACAAATTTAAATGTGTTATAATTTAATCAATTTATCTACTGTCCTTAATAGGTTATGTTTTGGAAAAAAAATGAATAAGTTCTCTTTCAGTGGGAAGTTGACAAGAAGATTGGAGGAACTTAGATTCATTGGCATGAAGAAATGATGATCATTTTATGAATTCCAAGAACACCGTAGATGTACCTTTAACAGACCACTAGTGAATGCTGCCACATCAATAAGGCATGATAAGTTCCTCTGGAATGGAAGGACTGGAAGCATTTTAATAGCCGTGCTTTGAAATAGTTACAGCTGCTTCGTGTCACCTTACCTTCAGTCCTGTTTGATTTGTCTACGCTTAAGTCCTGAAATCATAGATTGATACTTCACTCTTTATGTTACTGCAAACACTGCAGGTGCCCATGAGATTATAAATACCATTCTCAAATTTCTACCAGTGATCAGAGGGCATGACAGAAGCTGTGCCCTTGAATGATCTGAGTGCAATCTTTATTCTTCCATTAAGTTATTATACAGATTCTTTCCCATCTGTGCTCTGAATGCTTGCTCCCAGAGTCGGCAGCCAGCTGTCACTAGTGACAATGTACAAATGACTTGATTACGTACATCTCATTATCTGACTCTATTAACCATGAGCTGTAGAGGGTTTTAATAAACATTGGGGCTTATGTAAAAATAAAAGAAATACTTTAAAATGCTAATACAATTCAGGTGAACCTCGGGTGGTTGTAATTAGTAAAAGTAAGGCACAGGTAATAGCTCCTTGCACTGAAACAAATATAATTGCTTAAATACTGAAAACAACTCAAGAACACCAAAATAAAGAATTAAAAAGACAAAAACAGAGTAAGCCCTGTAGTTTAGACTCAATCATTTTATATCCCAACTCTTGTAGTTTCTTCTAATCCATCTGAAAGCATGTTACTCTTCCAGAATTTTATTCTTTAAATATCTATTACTAGATATTTTTCTAGAATAGGCCTTGAAAATCACATTCCTTTCATGCTTACAATTTTTCCAAGACTTTTTATTTTCAAAGATGTTGGAAAGTGTATTCTCTAATTTGAAATTCCAGGCCATCTACGTCTGGGGTCATGGTGGGTCCACTGGCCTCCGTTCCTGCCCTGCTTGCCGGCACTATGGCTAGCAAATGTCTTATGTCTCCTGGTGCCTCCGTCTTCAGGGATGCCTGAGCTTCTATTCCTCATCCACGTGCAGCACAGCAGGAGCCAGCCGAAACTTTTCCCCCCAGATGCAGAAGAAGCAGGTCATGCTGCCAGGACACACAGGGAACATCCATGTAGCAGTGTCACCTTCGACCAAGAGTGACAGGAGATGGAAGAAGAGGGCTATAGTGGCCAGAGTTCTGCAGAGAAATAGAACCAATAGAATAGAGAAGAGAGAGAGATAGGAGGAAGGGAGAGAGATTTATTATGGAGAATTAGCTCACATGATGGTGTAGGTTGAGAAGTCCCATGATCTGCCAACCTAGGAAAGCTGGTAGTGTTGTTTGGCCCAAACCCAAAGGCCCGAGAACAGGGAGCACTGATGTCCTAGGGCAGGAGAAAATGGACATCTCAGTTCAAGCAGAGAGAGCAAAGTTAACCTTTCTCTGCCTTTTTGTTGTACTTGGGTCCTCAAAGGGTTGGATGATGCCTAACCACATTGGAGAAGACCTTTTCTATAAATCCACCAACTCTATTGCTAATCTCTTCCAGAAACGTTCTCACAGACACCCAGAAGTAATGTCTTACCAGTGATCTGTGCATCCCTTAGCCCGGTCAGATTGATGCAGAGAACAACCATCACAAGGCAGACAGATTTGTTTGGCCCTTCCTTGCTCCCCCACCTGGGGATTTTTACCAAATAAGAGACATTGGAGGATACTGACCCTACCTTTTTTTCACTAGTTCACTATCTCCCAGATTGCAGCCCCTTAGTTAAAAATATGAGCGCTTCCGTGTAAATGGATTCATCTTTAAATAGCTTCTTGTGGAAACCATATAGCTGGAGTATACAGGTGACTTCCATCCAGTAACAAAGGTAAAAAAAAAAAGAGAGAGAGAGAGAAAGAAAGACAGTCATTGCTCTAAACAACCCTAGTCCTCATCCATTATTAAATACAAAATGATTCTTACTTCCTTGATCTGTTGGTTAAAGAAGCACAATGATTAAGGTGAGAAGATCACAGTCTTTGCTGCAAAGTCCTTCAGAACATTTGACAACTTTGGCCAATGACTGAGCTAGGTGATGTTCCTTCATTAGATTCCCGGTCCATGTAGACCTGGTCCCAGGGCCAGCTCCATAATCTGCATAGCCCTGCACAAAAGGAAAATTCAGAACTCATTGTTCAAAATGCAGGAAATATGTGCCATTAAAGAGGTTACAATATAGGCTGTTCTTTTCTTATGTGGTCACTCAACTTGTCATGGTGTCTTTCATGTGGTATTTAATGTCATTCTAAGAAATAAAATACACGAACTTAAATTGTTAACATGGAATTTACCATTCATCTTTTGTGCAATGCCAATTTTAGATACAAATATAAGACATTTAACTTGTAGGCTCTTTAACTGTGTCTTTGGAATCATGGCAATTGTACAATTCGTAGTTCAGACACATGTATGTATTTTCTCTTACCAGAAGAGTGTCAGTGCTGCAGAAAACAAACTCAGCGCCTTCATTTCCATTCGTGACATGCACACAGTCTACCAGCACTCTCTGTGTTCCACAGACTGCCGCAGAAGGAAGGACAGACAGGTGGGGGGCAGTAGGTTGCCACTTTCTCTTTCTTTCCGTGCTGTCATTGTCCAAGGACATGGTTGGCGAAAACAGGGAAAAGACATGGTCGTTCAGAAAGGCTACGACATGGCTCCTTGGCCACATGCATTTCTTAGGTTTCATTGCCTTCTTTGAGCGTTCTAAGTTCTAGTTTGAATGGTGAACAGGCCTCCTGGAGCTGTCAGCACCCCCACTTCCTCAATGCCAGGGTCTTGCTGAACTCCCACTCCTGCAGGTGCACCAGGATTCTGTGTATAGGGGCCTTGCAAACTCTACAGGCAGTTGCGGACATGCATCTTGTATGCTTATCTCCTCAGCTCAGGTGCAGGCTCCAGTGTCCCATCAAACTACACTTAAAAAACCCCATTCAAAGATAAAATGACTATGAATTTCAAGACGGCAGCAGCAGAACATTAAACCAAGCACAGGACCTTCCGAGAGCAGGGTCCTACACCACAGCACACGTTGCAGATGCCCACAGCTCTGCATGGTTGTGTCCCCTCAGCACCCAGCTTACTGTGGGTGTGCATCGAGAGCTTGGTGGGCTAGTGAACCCCATGAGACCGAGCAACACAGCATCCAGAGCCCTCCATCCCTCTGTTCTTGCTCTGTGCCTCTCTTCCTCACTCCCTCATTCCATCCCTTTGTTTGTTCTTCACTTTCCTCTTTTGGCTTTGGGATTTTCAATGTGTATTGTCATTCCAATCAGATAGATGGGGAATTTGACTAAGTTCTAAAACTTCCTGATATAATTCAATTGTTTATCTAATGCTTAAGCACCAGGGCATTGGAAATTTTATTATAGGCCTTGAAATTAGCCGTGTTCAGCATTTGCATCTGGTTGCAAATTATAACCATGACCAAAATGAGAGACATCAAATCATTCATGCCTCGGAATGAAATTTATAAGCCTGCTAAACTCTTAACAAGTGCTCACTGCCAACATGAGGTCACTGAAAGCAGGCCTGATTTGGTAGTTCCTGAAAGAAAAAGTGAACAAAGTCACAAAAGAAAGAAGAAAGAAAGAAAGAAAGAAAGAAAGAAAGAAAGAAAGAAAGAAAGAAAGAAAGAAAGAAAGAAAAAGAAAAAGAAAGCAAAACAAAACAACCTTTGCCTAAAATCATGTCCATGTCTTTGAACATGCTTTTCCCTTTCTCTAGATTCTCCCCATTGGGAAGAGGGCCTGGCCTCTCAGGGGTGAGGTCACATGGTGTATTTTTCTCCTTGCTGCATGTTGCATCCTGTCTCGGCCAGGCTCTACTCATTCACTCTCCACTCTGCAGTGTATGACCTGCTGCTACAGAGAGCTCACTTGAGAACATCAGGAGCTCCACTCTTGTTGTACCTGCATCTCCAAACAACAAGCAAAATGCCTGTCACGACGAAGATGTTCAGTAAATTTTCCCTGAAATGAAAGGACACATACCGCCTTCCCGTAAATCCACGCGGAAAGGAAAATGTGTTCTCACTGGCAGGGAAGGAAATCCGAGGGCTCAGACACGCACTCAGCCTCTCTTTCCCTCTTCTGGTACGAATCTGCTTGCTGTGGGTTAGGGCCCCGGCTGTCCTGCTCCTTCTTCCCAACTGCTGCTTGGAACATGAGAACTGAACAGTGCAAGGACCAGGTGCAAGGAAGACAGTAAAACTGACAGCAGCAAACATAACTTGGTTTACTGAAAATCAGCATTTTGCAACAAAAATGCATAAATCTACAAAATTTCTTTAGCAATTTTACTTACCACTGTCTTTGAGGTTTAGGGGATCTTTCTTGTGCCATAACCTTCCAACTGCTGTTGCCTTTTAAATCTAAATATTTGGGGAAAATGAATTTTAACTAATACAGCTCCATACCCAAAAAGTCAAGAAAGATCTCAAAAAAATGGAGTAGGCACAGTTTTCCCTCTACATCTTGCTAAGGTACAGCTAAAGACTGTGGACGTTTTAAGAAACAAATGTAAGGAGATTCTGAAAAATGGACAGAAGAAGGCAGAATCCCTAAGGATGGGGGAAAAGATGGCTTTGAGTTCCCTCATGCATTCTGGAAAATGTGACGGAGAAGTTGGCATTCTGGAGACACCAGCAGGTGCAGACAAAAAGCCCCGAGGAAAGCATATTCTCCCTAGCAGAGGGCGAGGAAATGGGCAGCCATGCAAGAAAACGTGTAGATACTAACTGGTCCACTCCAACCGAAGAGGAAGAGGAGTCAGGACTTGTACCACTGTGCATGACACAAAGTCTCCCTTGTCTTGTAATGTCACTGAAACCACATGGGGGACAGGAGGGGGGCACCCACCACCACCCAACAAAACAAACGCCCTTCACCCTGGCCACATCCCCTGGAGCTAATGAGGCAGGAACCCGCCTCCCAAAGCTATAGGAGGAGGCCTGCTAACAGAGGATTTAAGTAAGATCCACAGCCTCATGACACAACGAGTTTTAGACCTGAAAATACAAACACTGAAATAAAAAATTCAGCAGATGTACTCAACAACAGAATGGAGAGGACAAAAGAAAGAATCAGTGAGTTTCCAGACCAAACAATAGAAATTCCCCAATCTGAATGACAGAGAGAAAACAGACTGAAAAGCAAATGAACTGAGCTCCTGGGACCTTCAGGGACTCAACAGAGGATCTGACACTCGCTTGTTGGAGCTCCAGAACACGAGGAAGGAGGCAGCCCTGGGAAGGAGCTCAAAGAAATAATGGCTGAAAATTCCCCAAATTTGGCCAAAGACCAGTAAACTAAAACAGGATGCACCAAGGAAATCTATGCCACCACACATCCTATTTAAACTTCTGAAAACTAAAGACAAAGGGAAAAATCTCGAAGGCAGTGAGAGAAAAAAGATGCCTCATTCTAGAGGAAATACAGTCAGAATAATCAGACTTTTGTCACTAGAAACTGAAGGGAGGGACACATTTCTCGTGAGCTAGAAGAAATGCACAGTCAGGCTGCAGTCCTACACCCAGGGAAAATCTTGTTCTAGCCCGAAGGGGAAGGAAGTCCTGGGGTCCTCAGACAAAGACCATGAAGACAGTTGTCACCAGCATACCTCCACTAACATTATGACTGAAAGGAAGTTCTCTAAACAGAAAGAAGAGAAGGAGACTTGGAACATCAAAGAGGAAGAAAGCAAAACTATGGGTAAATGCAATCGCCTTTCCTTCTCCTGTTAATGCTTTTAAAATCATGCCTGACAGGTGGAGCACAACTTGCAACTGTCTGCAGATAGAGGAAATATTGAAGACAATTATATTATAAATGGGAGGGGAAATGGATGTACTTTTTTCTACCCTTTCCTCAAACTGATTCAGTCACTCTGGAATTTTTTTCCAAAACTAAGTATATACTTAGCATACAACCCATTGATCCCACCCCTGGGCATTCGTCCCAGAGAAATGAAAACCTTTGTCCACATAGAAACCTGTACATAGATCTTCACAGAAGCTCTGTTTTAAATAACCCAAAAATTTGGAAACAACTAAAATGTCCTACAATAGCTGAATGGTTAAAAAAAAAAATACCATTACTTTGTTCCATGGAATACTACCGAGCTATAAAAAGGAACACTCTTGTGACACACATAACAATTCTTATGGATTTCAAGGCATTGTGCTGAGCGAAAAATGTCAATCTCAGGAGGTCGTATATCATATGTTTCCATTTATGTAACATTCTCAAAATGGCAAAAATTATATAGATGGGGAGAAAATTAGTGTTTACTAGGGGTTAAGGAAGGTGGAGATGGGTGGGAGGTTATGACTATGGAGGCATAGCACAGGAGAAGATATTTGTGGGGATAGAACATTCTGTATTTTGACTGCAGGGGTGGTCACACAAACTATGTGTGTTATAAAATGACACAGAGCCACGCATACACATGGTACCAATGGCAAACTCCTGGTTTTGATATTACACTATGATTATGGAGGGAAACTGAACAGAAGTACACAGGAGTACTCAGTGTACTATCTTTGCAACTTCCTGTGAATCTATGATTATTTTAAAAAGAAAAGTGCTTTAGTTAAATTAAAAACCAAGATAATCTTACTAACAACTACCCTGTAGCACAAATCCAGTATAACATATAACTAACATACTGAATAAATAGCCCTCATTTATGTCAACACCCAATAATAATGGGAAAATATCATTTCCTCAACAATACTAGAACTATAAACTACGTAAGATTAGCATAACTAAAATATCAATATCCTTATGAAAAAAGCCATTAAAACTATTGAAGGACAGAAAAATGACAAACATAACAATTGATCAACAATGTTCTCAAATAAAAAGATCCAACATCACAGAGATTTCTGTCTTAATTCAATGTGGAAATTTAAGATTATCCCTTCCCCTTAAATAGCAACAGATTTTTAGTGAGAATTAGCTAACCTTATATGAAAGTTCATGGAGAGAGAAACAAAAGGAAAATAAAAAACTAAAATAAGGAGGACTGATTCAAAAACCATAGAACCGTAGAAAGGGATCATCCTTACAGGTATCAGAACATGTTATACAGCTTCAGTGAATAAAACAGTGAGTTGCTGCCACATGTATAGACAGAAAAACTTATGGAACAGAAAGGAAAATCTAAAAATTGGATTAAGTTTATGTAACAATGTCATAAATTTTAAAAGATGGCATTTCAAATAGGCAGAAAAAGGCTGTTCTGCTTCTGGTGGTGGTGGGCCCAGATATTCAGGGCAACTCTTCTAATGAACAGAACAGAAAAGCCAGATAAAACATCTTAGAAATCAGACTGAAGTCGTCAGAGATCTATGAAAAATTATGATGCCAAGATCTGAGATGATAAGGCATCCCCAGGAAGTGATCTGGGATTGGGAGCAATTTTACAGCTAGAAGCATCTTCTGATAAGCAGAATATGCACCCAAGAGAGAGAGGCAGGTGTATTGGCTCACCACAGAATGGTGGAGTGGGACCCCAACAAAGGAGATCATATCTGGTAAATCCTGGCTTTGGATCCGGACCCCAAAGATTACACCTGAGAAATGAGAGTTACTTAGAAAAATACCAAGCTAGCTTGAGATCATGCCTCTCCTTCAAATTGCAAAATGTGATTCAGGATTTTGTTGAGTCACCAGCCTTCTATAAGAAGTTAAGAACCATCCTCTCCAAAGGAGATAACAAATTATTCTACATGTTTCCAATGAGTTTCACAACACCTAATTCACAATAATTAGGCAGTTGAGAAGAAAATACACACGCATATGACAAGAAACAACAGAAAACAGAAACAGAGAATACAGATAAGAGATGTAACCTTCACGGACCTGGAAATAATTAGTCTTAATATGTTCAGAGAGATGAAAGATGAAATGAAGAACTTCGCCAAAAAGGTTGGCTTTATAAAAAGCAGCAAGTGGTGATCTAAAAATGAAAAATATAACAACTGAAATTAAGGACTCACTGGATGGGTAAAAGTAGCTGAGACTCAGGAAAAAAAGGAGAATTAAAAAAAAACTGCTAGCTAGATCTGCAGAAATGTGGAGAATACAATGCAGAAGAGAAAGAATGGCACAGAAGCAATACTCAAAAAAACAAAGACTAGTAATTTTCCAAAAATGAGAAAGAGGATCAAGCTGCCCATTCATTAAAGGAGTATATGACCAACGAGCAAATAAATATGTAATATTCAGGAAGTGCTTTATGACATCATGATGACATGATCAAAACCAAGCGGACAAGAAACCCTACAAGCAACCAGAGAAAAAATACGGACTACCTTCAAATGAATAGCTGGCTTCTGAGAACAAGCAGTAGAGTCAAGAAAACAATATATTTGAAGTACTGCTGAAAGACACTCCCAATCCAGAATTGTATATCCAGCCAAGATACCCTTCAAAAGTGAAGGTAAAATAATAATTGTTTTTTAGACAAACCTAACAGAGTTCATCCCCCTTAAATTTGCACGAAAGGAAATAGTGAGGAATGTCCTTCTGGCAGAAGGAAAAATGTCCCAGATGAAGGCGTAGAGTTGCAGGAAGGTGTGAGGAAGGAAAGGTAAAGATTTGAGCAAGCCAAATAAATATCAACTACATAAAACTTTAAAAAATAATATTTTCTGGAATGTAAAATGAATTTAGACACAAAAGGAGAAACAAAAATAGCTTAAGAGTTTGGGAGAGAGTTAAATGAAGTAAGAGTTATGAGATCTTTGTCTTGTGTTGAATGAGGTGAAAGTGCCCGCTTATGTTCGGTGTTCGTAAATCGAGAATGCATACCATAGCGTCTCTGATAATCTTTAAAATAAGAATAAAAATGGTTCAATTAAAAAGCTGAGGGGGGATAGAATAATAGAAATAATCTAAAATATTTACTCTAAGGGAGAAGAAAGAGCATAAAAATAGTAAGTGAATAGCATACTTGGTGGTAAATCTAAACACAAATAAATTAGCTATTACTTTAAATATAAAAGGTCTCTAAGAAAAAGGCCAAAAATTGTCAGACTAAATTAAAACACACTCACCTACACACTCACACCCACACACGAATTCTGACTCGCCATGAGATTATGTAAAGGTTCTACAAACGATTACATGAGATCAAATAAGGGTTAAAGTAAAACGCTGGAGAAAGATCTGTCACGGAAACACTGAACAAAAGAAAGGCCATGTAGCTAGATGCATCTCAGACCAAGCAGACCTCAAGGCAATGAGTGGCACAAGAGAGAAAGGGGGGCATTTCATGTTAGAAGGTGCAATTCACTAAGAAGAGGCAACAGTTACTAAGTTAAATTCATGTCCTAGCATAGCCTCAAAATACACGATACAAATAAAGAACTTTATAAGAGAGGACAGAGACAAATCCACATCACAGAAAATGTTAACACACCCTTTGACGTCAATGGTAAAATAACCAGACCCAAAATGATGACCCAGAAGGACCTAAAAGATGTGAACCAAGGAGACCCAACTGACATACCTAAAATATTATTTCCAATGTCTGCAAAAATACATTCTATTTTCTAGTATACGTAAAACATTTACAAAAATAGAGTATATTCTGGGCCACAAATCAAGTTTCCAACTATTTCCAAGGATTAAAATAATACAAAACATGCTTCGTGAAGACAGTTGAATTAAGCTAGAAATCAGAAAATGAAACAATCCCCAAACATTTGGAAAACACACAATATCCTTCTAAATAACCCACGGATCAAAGAAGAAATTACAATGAAATTTGGAAAATGTTTTGAACTGAATGCAATTTTAAAATGATCCGACCATTTCAAAACTTGTGGATACAGTTAAAGACATGCTTACAGGGTTTTGTTTTCTTTTTCAAATTGTGAATGCATATATTAGAGGGGGAAAAAACGAAAGGCTTGCGATCAGTGAGATAAACACTCACTTTAAAAAAGTAGGTAAACAATGGCAAATAAAACTCGAAAGATAGAACAACGAAAAACAGGAAAAGTAAAAGAATAATTAATAAAACAGAAAATGAATGGACCACAGAGAAGATCACCAGAGCCAAAAATGTGTTTGTTTTAGAAAGTCCTTGTGAAGCAGATCAAGAAAAAACTGGAGATGACTCAGATAACCATCATCAGTGATGGACAAGGAGATAATGTACAAGTTCATTCAAATAAATTGTATTAGGACAACCAGTTGCTATCTGAAAAAAAAAAAAAAAACAAAAGTAAACGTGATGTGTATCTCCAAATGCACACCAGGTTAAGTTTCTGATGGACAAAGACTTAATTCTTAAAAAATGCAGCCATGAAAACAACGTATAAAAACAAATAGGGCTTCTTTATATGTGTAAAGTAGGTCTTTTCTAAAGTCTGAAATCCAGTGCACATAAATAAAAGTGGATAAACTTGATTACATTTAAAAGCCTACTACATTAAAAAGGAAGTTCTTCGTAACCAAAGTTAAAACAACCCAAGAACTGAAAAAAAAAATTGTTTGGGTTCATATTTCAGAAAAAAAGAATAGTTATCCCCCTAATGAGTTAAAGATGAACACATCTAAACAAAAGTGAGGAAAGGCCATGAATGAAGAGTCCATGGGAAGGGAACAACAGGGGCCTTTAAATAGAAGAAAAGATGCTGATCTCCCCAGATACCACGAGCAAAGGAAAGCCATGATTATCTGGAACCCTGTTTTTCACTCTTGGCACAGTTCCAAGTGCGAGCTAAGTCCTGATGGTAAGGTTCGGTGGAAGGAATGTGCGCATCCCTGCCTTTGCATCTGCAAGCGCATTCAACCCCTAGGCAGGCACTTTGACAACACCGTGGAAATCGCAAGCGCATAACTGTTTTTGAACCCACAGTGTAGCTCTTAGGATTTCCATTTATGAGTTGAAATACGTGCCCTGTGACATGCGAGCAAATCATGCAAAACATTGTCAACAACCTCAACTTTCGTTAACAGGAGGTTGGCGAAGTCAATTATGATGAATCCATGCAGTGCTGAACTATAGAGTGGAAAGTCTGAAAGAATAAAAAAGGACTCAGTATTATAAGGGAAAACCTCTAAGATGCCTACTTCTAGGTGAATAAAAAACAAGGGACCAGACAATGTGTCTTTTATGAAAACATTTTTTTAAAGGCCTCCTTTTAAATGTAGCACTGCACATTCATACCTGCTTGAACAGGCACCTGTTCCTAAAGAGGCACAGAAGAAGGGAGACTAGAGGGCTGGCCTAGGAGTGCTCAGAGGAGGAGCCAGATGGCTTGGGCACAGTGACCATAAGACTTTCCTTAGTGCATCTTTAAACATAAATATAAAAGGTATAACAGATATGCACGTACTTAATTATTTTTGAACAGCATCATGCATTGTGCAATTTCAGCCCCTCTTTGCAGATTCTGAGTGGACGGCACCCCGGAGCAAAACCGGAAGGGGAGTCATTCCCTTAGAACTCCATGTGACCAGGCTCTGAAAGGGCACTCCTCAGCTCACGCACTGGCAGCAAGCCTGTTTTAGAACCATGTGATATGTTATATAGTAAAAAAAATCACATGGAAATAGAAAATAATCATAAAATGAGTTCAAAACTTAAGGACTGGAAAGGCAGGACAAGGCAATCATTATTCGTAAGAGATATAATTGCCTCTATTGAAAAGGCCAAAGAATCTGCAAATATTGAATTAATGTTCTTTCAATTTGCTATCAGTGCAAACAGGAATATGTTTAATGCCATGTTTTTCATTAAACCAATAAAAGCTAATTTAGTCCACACTGAATTCTGAATGAATGAATAATTCATTCATTTTAACCCTTGGCTGTGTGTGCTTCCTTGAAGTATTCTGGGATGGTTTTTTATCTTAGCTTGTTCTATCTACTTGGACTGCAAAACCCCAGAAAACGGGGACTCTGTCTTATGCTGGTTTTTAACCCCCCTGGACCATCTCGGCATGCAGGCAAACAGTTCGTGTTCAATAAACCTACCCATTTGTAAAGAATACTTGAAAAAACACAACAGGACATCAGCCTTCTAGGAGCCGGGAGGCATCAAGATCATGCAGTAGTCTGGGGCACAGTGTGGTCCCCAGACCAGCAGCCTCAGCATCACTTGGGAGCTTAGAAGCACAAATTCTACTTACCCGGAAGCTCTGGGCATGGGTTTTACCAAGCTCTCCAGCGACTCCCATGCACGCTAAGGTGTGAGGGCTGCCGGTCCAGGAGCCAGAGTCCGCGCCCTCACATGAAAAGGCAAGATGACAGAGTTATCTGAAAAAGTTAATGATCAGGTGGCTTGTCTCGGGCAGTAATTGTTGGCACCAGTATTCTTTGACAGCCTTGTACTCACTTGACTATTTCGTGAACAGTTGCCCTTGACCCCCACGCCTAACACTCAAGGTCACACACAGGTACAGCCCTGGCTGTGAGGAGTCCCCTTTGGAGCAAGGCTTCTCAATCCTCAGTGTGCAGAGACTTTCACGCGCTTGGCTTGCTCAAAACTTGGCTCTCACTTGGAATTTAGCTCCACAGGGTCTGGGGTGATCTCTAACATTCTGCATTTATTTTATTATTTAAAAAGATTTATTCATTTATTTGAGGGGGAGTGGAGGGGAGGAGAGGGAGAGGGAGAGAAAGAATCTCAAGCAGACTCTGCGCTGAGCCTGAAGCCAGATGGGAGGCTCGATCTCACGACCTTGAGATCACGACCTGAGCCAAAACCAGGAGTCAGTTGCTCAACCGAATGCGCCGCGCCACAGGCCCCATTCTGCATTTATTTTTAATAAGCTATCTAATTAATTTTGCTTGCCGCCGAGAGACCACAGTTGAGGCCTATCACCCTGTTGCCCCTGCTACCCAAACTGTAAGCCCGTGGTTGGCATCATTTGGGAGATTATTAAAAATCCAGACTCAAAAGTCCCATCCCAGACCTACAGAATCCGGAAGATTTTGGTAAGATACCCCCCGTCATTTGTTCTGCCTGTGGAAGTTTGAGAAGCACCATTCCTTGCAGGCAGTTCATGAGGACACCAGGGGCCAGGACTCTGACAGAACATTGCCCAAAGGGAAAGTAAAATAATTTGCAAACAGCTTCGTCTGATTGCCGTTCCCAACACTGTTAAATTATACCATGTTTATTCTATTTCTTGATTTCCAATTGCTTTTTTCTCCTTCATGACTGCAGTTCTGGGGGAAAAAAACCAATATGTAATATGTTTATAATAGCACACATATAAATAGCTCTGATTAAAGTGCAATGGAAAATATACAGCATAAGAGATGAAATTGATGTAATTAACAATAATTTATGTGGAGCCCTTTATGTTTTAGTGTATCAAAATAAATTAGTTGATTGTAGGAAGTTAATAATTAATTTGAGATGTTTATGGTAAGATATTGACCCAATAATGTATTCTGTTTTCTTTCTAGATTTTAATATTTATATAATTTGGAAGTTGGCTTTAAAAAAAGGGGTATTTTAAACTCTTATAATTGGATCTATTTCTATTAATTTATAGTCAAGAGGAGTACATTTATTTAAAATAGGGAAATACCATTTGCATTGAATTAACATTTACTAAGAGAGACAAAATGTTGGTACTTGTTAGTATAAAAGAACTTATTAGACGTGGCTTTGAACTGATTTTTGTATGAGCAAAACTTTTTTATTATGGTTATTTGGATACTTAGCCATTTTTCTTACTCTTTGTCTTTGGAGTTATTTTTCTTCAACTATGCTCTTTTTTTTTTTTTTTTTTGCTTGTGATTTTCATAATTTATTCATCCTTTTTTTCTGTGTTGATCCTTACAGACAGTCCTGTAGCTCTTAGTAGTACTTAATGACTAAAAGTGTCTAGATGCCTCATATTAGTGATGTCCTTAACTCTCTAAAGGTTGTAGAAAGCTTGCCTAAACCTGGGCAGAAACTATGGGCTGTGGGATGTCCACAAAGGAAACAAGACGGGATATAAACAAACATTTGAATAAATGTCTGGGGCCTAATGGCAGAAGCTAGAGGCAGGACGCTTTGTCTAAATTACAAACATGACCATCTCACACTCCGTCACTGTAGAGGTATTCCTTAAAGAAGTTTGCATCCTCAGAATTGCAAATGCCCTTGAGAGGGACACAACTTAAGTTCCTTTGAGTGATCTTCTTTAGATTTCAGAGTGCGTGAGAATAAGACGTCACTGGAAATGGGTCAGGGACCAGACCCGGGAGCCATGGGTATGCCACACACCAATTATGCCTACGTATTAGATTTTCTAACTCAAGAGTTTTTAAAGTAAAAGACAGATTTTATTAACAGGCCTTGTATTAACAGAGAAATTTGCATTTTAAAATTTACATTTATGTAGAGAGAAAAGCCCGACTAAAGAACCATAAAGTGGGGGAAAGATGAGGATACTGGCTGGGATTCAGGCCCTACTCTAGATTGGAAGGCCTACTGTCCACTCTGCTGCTGATCTGCTTCATTTTAGGTAATTCGCTTCATCTCTCTGGGCGTAAGTTTGCTCATCGCTACAGTAAATTAGACCAGATGATCCCTAATGTCCCCTCATTGCCTTTGTTTTCCAAAGAACAATAACAAGAGAAAAAGAAAATGAGTAATTTAGGCAAAGCACTAAAGTCATTATTTAATATTGAAGCTCCAGGCTTTGTGGTTTTGTGTAGAATTTGAAGCTGGATGAGATTTTATTTCTTACCACATATTAACCCATTCTTTAAAAGAGGTAACTCCTTGCCTTCCAACGGACGGTAGTAATTTCTGACATCTTTCAGACACTGTACTAATTACATTATTAACTGCGTATGAATTTCATTTTTAAAAGTAGGAAATGAAATAATTGTTAAGTTTTTGCCTGAAGACTTGAGAACATCCTACATAAATTTTTGAGTCCCATCAGAATGAATTTCACCATGAAAGCACACATGAATAATAATTATTGATTTAGGAATAAAATAAATCCACCTAGTTTAAAAGTGCCAAGTGGTAGTAATGAGTGAGTACAGTTACACCTCGATGAAATTAGATAGAAAGATGATTACAAATTGTTTATAAATGTAGATTTTAGAAAGAATTTCAACTTTCAAATAATTTTCTTGGAACAAATCATATTTCTTTAAATAATCCCCAGTATCAATACTTTGCTCCTTCACCATTTTAAGGCTCAAAGATGATAATAGTGTTTGGTGTTTAGTCATAATACAAGGTGAGTGAATGCTACTGTATGAGATAAAAGCAAAAAATTATGGGAAACAAGATGATAAGAAGCCACTTTTGCACAGATGGGGAGTGCCCTAAAAGGGCTCTCTATTTCAGCATCAGAATGCCCTTTATCAAGTTGCCAATCAACAGTTCATTATTACAGGATTCCATCACTAAATCCATAACTAATAATGTAAGACTTGAAATGAATTTGTAGGTCCACTGTTTTAGGATTTGGCAAAATTGAGAAGCTTCCTCGCCGATTGACCAGCAGTGTCTCTGCGAAGGGTATTTCAGGATACCAAGAGACAAAAAGTCAGTTCCATAGTTTGTTAAATGGTGCCTCTTTAAGGCAGTTGTGGTAACTTTTAGGTGTTATTCCTGCTGCTTTCTCTCCTCACCTCAGGAGAGCTGCTCCTTGCCCCCACCCACAAACTTGCATACTCATTCAGTCAATGTGGTAGGCGCAGGGATTTGCCCACAACTCACAGCTCAGTTTTATGGAGAAGACCAGATGACCGCTCTTATAAAAGTATGTGCCAGGGGAGGGACACCTGACCCCATTCAACACCATTAATCTCATTGATCAGTCATGGGAGCCAACCATTCACAATTCCCTTATTTAATCTGAGACGCATACAAAGATAACATCTGATTGAAGCTCTCTTAATGAGGCACCAAGAGACTGTATTTTTCACTGTTCTCTAATAAAAACATAGAACAGAGGCTTCTACGGTCTCCTAACAAAGAGATTCTACAGACTTTACATTTCTTTCTTTTTATAGAAAGCCTCTGAGAGAGAGGTACATCTTGGAATAATGTACTGAAGACCAATAGACAATGCTCAAAACCTATTAATTCTGATCCCACATTTTTTAGAAAAGAGACATTATAAAATGATGAATGCCAGGTTTGTGTTGTTATCATTTTAATGACAACAAAATGTATTTGGCCTGCCTTCATAACAACATCCTAGAAATATTAGCATATTACAGTGAGATCTTATATTTTATATATGTGTGATTTGCATAAGTCAGTGTTTATTAAAAATTTCTGGCCAATTTGCCCCATTCTGACATGTCAGAAGAGCAGAAATTATGGCTGGTGATTAAAAAACACTTTTTCCATGCTATACCTAACATAGACCATGAGCAATTGTGTCACACTGGTTTGTTTGGATTTTTTTGCTTTCTTTTATATTATATTGGATGACTATTATCAAGGAGGAAGAACTCCCTCTACCCCCAAGGTCCTTCTAGCTGGACTAAGAATTTAATTGACATGAGACAGATTAACAGGGGAAAATGCAATTTAATTTCATACGTATGGGGAATTCACACAGACATGGAAAAATTCCAAAGACAGGCAAAATGGGTATATATGTCATTCTGGACTAAGGAGAAGGGGGTAGGGGTCTGGGACTTGAAAGGGAAGGAATGCAATTCACAGGAAAATGAAAAAGAGCAAGAATTTAGTAAACAAATGTTTGCTGGGCCACTCAGAAACCATGGGACAAAGAGAGGACTTTGATTGAACAGGCCTCGCTAGGTTCCTCCCTATCTACCATACCTGCTTCCTAGATATCACCTATCTATGGTGATAGCTCTCTTCCTGGAGCATGTCCTCTACCTAAATTCTTTTTAGCCAGTTGTGGAGGAGGTAAAGAGCTTTTCCTGAATCTGCTAGATTTTGATTGCTTCTAATTCAAAATAATCTTTATGTCAAAGTTTGACCCATCTTGGGGTGGCCTGCGCTTGGCCTTTACATTACTTGTGAGAATATCTAACTTATGGTTTGGAACCAGTGACTTACTAGAAATTTGTATCTCCCACTCCTGACTTTTTCATTTTTACAATGAAATTTCCAGAAACAGCCTCATAAGGCCAAAAGAATACATTTGCAGTTCAAGACAAATTGTGGGCCATTATTTTTCCAGTGGGGAAAGAAAAGAAAAATGAAGAATGTCATCCATTAACTTTATTGTACAGAGCAGCAGGAATATTAAGAAATAACCTCTGAACTTAATTTATTGATAAGGACATTCTTTTGAATTTAAAGAGTTTAGAGATATAGAATGTATACAGAAATCAGAGCTCAAAAGATTCTTACAATCTGATAAAAATTGAACACATTTCTTTTGCTGAATTGGCAGGATCATGAATCAGCTGGTTGAGATTGTTCATAATATGACTTTTTTTTTCAACAGGTGGGTTCTGGAGGTTGGCTTGGCACTTAATACGATTTGATCTGGAGATGAGACACAGAAACTGTAAAAGTCAGATGGAATTCCTTGGCACATTCCAAACTGATGGAAAATCCTACCATTTCTCCCGATCATCTCCCCGTGTACTGTTTATAAGCTTCTTGGCTTGTGGGCAGGTATAATTGGGGCAGGGTTATTTGCGCTTGCCTCATTATTTCTTGGAGCATCTGGTTCTTTCCACTCATCCCCCGCTGTCACTTTCTGAAACCACTTTCACAGACCCATTAGCCTGTGGGCAGCCGTTTACTGCTGAGCCATTCTCCGCTAAAAGCCATCAGCAGCCCCATTCCAACTGAGAACCAAAGAAGGTTACAATAGAGAATTTCACTCTAACCGAAGTGGGAGACCATGGATTTATAGCAATGTCAGTGTGCGTGTTCTCAAGGGGGTTCCCATTAGAAATGCACAGAGAGCCTTAGAGCAAGGTCCCTAGCACGGATGTTCATTGACATTAGTTGTCTATGTTGAATCCTTTAAAGGACACTGTCCCTTGAGCCCACCTCGACCACATGTTTTCAAGTCCAAATTGTTTCTAAGTTATTTAGAACTGAAAGGCCATAATAGTATTAAAAACAATTTCGTAAATTACGTAGCCATCTTCTGATTGCAAAATGCTTTCAACCCTTTATCTCCCTTATTTAACAAAGCATGAAAGATGCTGGTTGTCATGTGATGGAAATAACACAATTTGTTGTGTTCTAACAGTGCCAGCCAGTCATGATATCCAGGTGACTTGCAAAATTCATATGAACAGTGAATTCATTCTTCAAACTCATGAAGGCCTAGAGGAAAGATTTTTGGTGAATGGTTATGCAGCAAACTTACATAAAAGTGGGTGGCATCTATTTTTGACCTGAGACCAGTAACCCATGGAATCACAGTCTTAAAAGATTTCACTTGCTGTGCAATGAAAAAATTGTCACCAAACGAACATACTAACATGGGTATTTAACCTTTCCACCTGTCTTGGAAGCTTTGAGAAACAATTTTAAATGAATAGGAAAGCACATTTATAATAACCCTTTTCTCTATCTTATAAGCTTATTATGTATTTTAGAAATGAAGGAATTTCTTGTAACATATTCCTACAAGTAAAGTCACTCTCAAATTCATACAACATTTATATAAGTTTGTTCAGAAGAATATATTATGGCTTATTTTAAACTGCCTAACTGTTGGAATAGTATTTGGGCATAAATATGGACAGGACAAAGTGCATAGAATATACTAAAATTTAGTCATATAAATATTTTCTATCCAATTCCATTGGACAGAAAAGATAGAATTGTTATCCATTCATAGAATAGAAAAATAAAGCATAAAATACTCTAAGTTGGATGCCCTTCAGCAGCTTTGGCCAAACTACACAGATGAGTTAAACAAGTTTTTTTTTTTTTTTATACTTGATATTTGGGTAACGTTACTTCCTCGCAATTTTTAAAATATATTTTGCAGCTTCCTGCACTAAAAATTACAGAAGCTATGACTAAAGTAAAATAAAATTTAGAATTAAATAAAAACTCAAGAAAAGTTTTGATTGGGTTTCCTAGGCTCCTTGAAATTGAGTACCTCACCATTTTAATTAAACAAATAAATTTCAACATATTGAACTTAATTCTCTTCACCCATCCAGGGAAGGAGATTTTAGGACTGGATTCCCTCAATCACCCTGTTTGGTTGTGCCTTCACCTTCCCCCCACCACCCATGGGTGATCCGCTGATCAGCCAGGGGAAAACTCCAGCGGTGGGAAGAGTGGTTTAGCCTCACAAGCACTGTGTTTGGTATTGAGTTTTGTTAACAGCAGTTCTGATCTCTTGTCTGGTGTATCCAAAGGAATGGAGATGCAGATACTTTAGGTGGTGAGGGCAATGGTCTCCGTCCTCTGCTAGTGTTCTGTTATTTCTTGATAGATTTTCAACAGCCTTTGCACATCCTCAATTGCTCAATATCTCTTACATTATCCAAGGTCAGAAAAACCATATGGCTTTAGAAAGATCAAAGAGTAGAGTCAGGAACCCACACTTTTAAAAGGAAAGAACCCCCCCCCCCCACTACCTATTTTAGAATCAAATGCACATGGCCCACTAACTGCAAAAAATTTATGTGGCCAAGTTAACCTACTTGGAAGAAGAATAATGTGTCCATTAGGGCCCAAAGAACAAGCCCATCTTCCAGTGGGAAAGTAGTAGAGGGTAGACATTAAGGGAAATGAAATTAAAGACACTGGATTGAGAGACTCTGAATGGTAGGTACGAATGACAGAAAATGGAGAAATTAAATGAGAAATTAACCCCTCAGCCTCTGAGGTCATTCTCTGTGTTGAAATTCAGTTGTTTTAAAGAGTCTTTATTACTGGAGACATGATTTTCTCATAGCCGAGGGGAAAGTTCAATTACTGTGCCCAACTAATCGTCCGTTTTAAATCATTTTTTGTGTAAAGATTGAGTGTATTGGATGGATTTGTCATACTCAGAATGAAACTGGTACAGATGAAATGCCTGTTAAGGGGCATTAACTTCACTATTTTCTCATTTGCTATAAAAGCCTAATTAAGTACCAAGATTTGGGATAGACTGGGGCTTATTATCAGCCAAGTAAGGGAGGGAAGAGCTTCCTGATGGGTTTAAAAACAAGTAGCTTTTGGTTTAGAGTATAGGGAAATAAAAAAAAAAAAAAAAGGTCTCTATCTTGTTTTCTAGGGTTAATGAGATATCTCTCTTTTGCTGTTATAACTCACTTGTTTTCTATATCCTACCACCCCAAATATTTTAATGGGTTTCTCTACATCAACTCCATTTTTCCAGTTGTTACCACCCATGTGCTAATCAAACAATTATCTTGTCATTCTTTTTATAAGACCTTCTGTAAAGACCCACAGAACCCTTTCAGAATTATGGAGATCCAGTAATGTTCAGATCATAAACATTGTTTTATTGAATGTTTCATGGATAATTTGAGTAAAGAAACAAATGCCAAACTAGTAAATATTCTATGTAAATAAAGAGAGTATTTAAAAATTATTGTAATTTATTAAAAGCTGACATATGTTGTTTTTATGGTTTTTAGAAATTCTTGACAAAGGGAGCTTGCGAGCAATTTTAATTGATGTATTTCAACAGTTGTCCAGTATGAGTTCATAGCAACAAACAGAGGACATGCTGGAGCACAGTTACCAAAACTGGCTTCTTGATGATGTAGCTCAAATTATGGTTTTATGCTTGCCAAATGTGATTCTGTGTTTGACTTTGGAACCGGTTGTCATAATGCAGACGTTGACAGTCCTCATGGACACATATGAGTACTAGCTAAATTTGAAAAGCTGAAGAGACAAAAAAGGGTGGGATGTTACGAACTACAAACTTATTTCTGATTCTAAATATGTCCCTTGGTGCTCAGATGGCAAGTGCCTTTTAACAAGCTACCTGTCCTCCCAGGTTCCATGTTAACATTGGGTACAAGATTCGGCATTAACCTGGCTCTTCTTGCACAAGTATGTGCCATCAAATGCAGAAATATGACAGGTTCCTTGGCACCCATTTTTGGATGGACTGTTTCCAGCAAAAACAATGACTTACCAAGCAGTTCCAAGTGACGTACCCAGTGAAGAACACAAAGCTGCAATGGCTTACAGATGCCCAGTTTTAGGAAATAAACCAATCACCAATTCTAAATTGCTTGAGGAGGAACCACCACTGAACGTAAAATCACAACCAGGAAATGAAAAGCCTCTATTGAAAACAGCCGCTCAAAATTAAAGGAAACTTGAGGCTAAGAAAGCTGAAGAGCAGGGCCTGAGAAGTGGCAAGAGGCCTGATTGGCCCCGCTCCCTCCCCACAGAGCATACCACGAAAGACTGCCACTCAGCCACCTCTTGAGAGCCTGAGATAGACAAACAGACCAAGAACCTAAACAAGAAGCTCCAAGCAATCGAACAACTGAGAGAAGAAGCAGCACCTGGAAAACAGCTAGAAAAACACCATTTGAAGAAAATGCAGCAAGAGAGAGCCTTTCTCCAGGAGCTGGGAGACACAGATTTGGGGATTTAAAGATTCAGGGAAAGCAAGTTCTCAGAAATCAAGACAAACACGTCTGTTAAATCCACTGGCATCTATGGACTACCCATGTGCCCATTCTTAATGTTCATCTATAACTTTAACCATTTATCTAAGATTTAAAAAAAAAATAGGACAAGAAACCATAAAATATGTAAGAATACATCTAACAGGGGATGTCCAAGAACCTACAGATTTGCCCCCCATTTCAGAATCACCAATTTAGAAGTTGACCTACACATACATGGTAAATTTATTTTTGACAAAGATACCAAAGCAATTCAATGAGAAGTAGAAAGTCATTTCGACAAGTGATACCAGAACATTAGACATAGACCCTTTACTCATAACCACACTTTTAAAAACTTGGACTAGATCACATATATTAATTAAAAATCCAATACTAAAATATCTGGAAGAATATGTAAAAGAGAATAAAAATTTTATGATTTTGGATAAACACACACACACACAACACACACACACACCCCTGAATCTTATAAGAACAAATAATTAATAAATTGAACTTTATTAAAATTAAAACTATTTTTCTTCTAAGAATTAAGAAAATCACATAATCAAAATAAAAAGGGAATGAACAGCATGAGAAAATACTGCAATACAAACATCAAATACAGGACTAGTTTCCAGATTATAGGAAGAATTCTTACAGTTCAGTAATAGCAAAACAAATGACCCAATAAAATGGACAAAATATTGAACAGTCCTTTACAAAATAAGATACAAAAATCCCCCCAATACAAATGGCCAACAGACACATGAAAAAATGCTTAACATCATTCAGCATCAGGGAAATACAAATCAAAACCACATTGAGATACCACCTCACACCTGTCAGAATGTCTAAAATCAATAACACAAGAAACATCAGGTGTTGGTGAGGATGTAGAGAAAGGGGAACCCTCTTACACTGTTGGTGGGAATGCAAACTGGTACAGCCACTCTGGAGAACAGTATGGGGGTTCCTCAAAAAGTTAAAAATAGAGCTACCCTATGACCCAGCAATTGCACTATTAGGTATTTATCCAAAGGATACACATAATTGTTTGAAGGGGCACATGCACCCCAATGTTTATAACAGCAATGTCCACAAGAGCCAAACTATGGAAAGAGCCCAGATGTCCATTGACGGATGAATGGATAAAGAAGATGTGGTGTATATGTACAGTGGACTATTACTCAGCCGTCAAAAAGAATGAAAGCTTGACATTTGCAACAATGTGGATGGAACTAGAGGGTATTGTGCTAAGTGAAATAAGTCAGAGAAGGACAATTATCATATGACTTCACTCGTATGTGGAATTTAAGAAACAAAACAGATAAACATAGGGAAATGGAAGAAAAAATAAGATGTAAATAGAGAGGGAGGCAAACCATAAGAGACACTGACCTCTAGGGAACAAACTGAGGGTTGCTGGAGGGGAGGCAAGTGGTGGGAAGGGATAATTGGGTGATTAAGGAGGGTAATTGATGTGATGAGCACTGCGTGTTATATGCAACTGATGAATCACTAAATTCTATCCCTGAAACTACTAATACAGAATATGTTAACTAAATTGAATTTAAATAAATAATTTTTTTAAAAATCCCCCCCAATACACAAATTTCCCTCCAAAAAATACACAAAAGGATGCTCAATATCAACAGCAGGGAAATGCAAATTCAAACCACAATCAGATACTACCACCCACCTTCTAGAATGGCTAGAAGGACTGACCTAGGATGTAGAACCACTGGACTCTCATACACTGTGAGTGAGATTAGAAACAGTTTGACATCATCTTAAACAAAGTAAACATACACTTATCATAAGAAGCAGCCCTTCCACCAAGGGGTATTTACCCAAGAGAGAAGTAAATGTATATAAAAAAATTTATTACATCAGTGTTCATAGCAGATTTATTTATAATAACCAAACACTGGAAGCATCCCAAATGTTCACCAATAGACTCAAACAAAATGTAGTATATTTATTCAATTGAAAACCACTCAGTAATAATATGCAACAACCTTTTGATACATATAGCAACATGGATGGATCTCAAAATAATCTTGCTAAATGGAAGAAGACACAGAACACTATCCCTCCTCTATGATTCCATTTTATGAGATTTCAGGAAATGCAATCTAATCCATAATGGTGGAGAATAGATCATTGATTGCTGGGACAGGGTTGGAGGGAGGGACAGATGGCCTGAAGTAACTTTTCAGGGAGATGGAAGTAGTTAGTGTCTTGATTATGGTGATGGTTTCACAAAGCTCACATATGTCAAAATCCTTCAAATTGTGCAACTTAAATATGGGCAGTTTACTGTGAATTAATTATATCTCAACAGAGTGGGAAAAAAAAAGTTTAAGTTGACATACAATTTAACCCACTGAGGCAAATTGTGGTTTTAGTCTCTAGCTTTATTTTTTAATAACGCTCATATCACGAAATAATCTCAGGAATAAGATTATTCCTGAATGTTATACATTCCTTGAGGTTACTTTTGGGATTGTTTCCCATCATGTAGTATCATGTAGGATTCTAATATAGTCAATTGCTGCTCATAGAGGTCATGTGGTTTCCCAAAATTCCTATCACAGTTTCTAAAATTAAAATATCTGGTTAAAAAAATATCTTTTGGAATGTCACTAGCAGGCTTTAAAAAAAATGTTAAAGGAGAAATATAAGAATACACACATTTTTCAGTTAAAAAAATTCAAAGAGAGTAGTTGCTAAATGCAGAAATCCAAGTAGAAATTAATTCATTGTCATCTGATATTTGGTCTTGTTCTTCATTCCCACATTAAAAGCCTTTTCTAAGGGCTGAAGATTACACCTGAAAGATATTAGCTAAGTCAATTGATATTAAAATGAATGAAATAAAGACTATTTTTAAAGTATGGTAACATGTGCTGGACATGAATTAAAACATGAAAAATGAAAATAAATTCTCAGAGATTTTTTTTTAAAGATTTTATTTATTTATTTGACAGAGATTGCGAGAGCAGGAACACAAGCAAGGGGAGTGGGAGAGGGAGAAGCAGGCTCCCCGCTGAGCAGGGAGCCCCTCAGAGACTTTTTTTAACAGAATCTCAGGAGGCAATAGATGTACCAGTCCCACATTTCAAAACAAAAAGTCTCGACCATGATGAATGCAAATGTCAAGTTCAATCTTACGGAAACTCTTTTGTAGGATAAATATTTTCATTGCATAAATTGGAGACAATTTGATAAGTATTCTGGAATTTGGTGGGAAAAACAAATCATACTAACATCTAGGAAACTTTACTAAGATCCAAATATTTATGCATAATACCCTCTGCAAGTCACATCTGACATCTGGGATCTTGGAGCAGCACTAGCTTCTAGAAAAGATGATTGAGTTACCAACAGTGGGGGGGGGGGCAGGGATCAAAACCCATAATATGAATCACCAAATTTTCCAACCAGTACATACACACACACACACACACACACACACCCTCTTCAATAACACTAATAACTTGTTAAAATGAATGAGGATTCCTCTGAGGTGAAATTTTGAGGTAGATAAGATATAAGTACATCAGTTATCCACTGCAAAATGATGCTGCAGTAACAAACCACCTCCAAACCATAATAAGCTTTTATAGAAGTCATGGCTTTGTGGGTTTGCAATTTCGACTGGTCTCAGCTGAGCTGTTTTCTTAGTTGGCTCACTCACATGTCCAGCTGTGGGCTGGCTCTGGGACAGGGCAATGGGAGTATCTGGGCCCCATGTCCCTCATTCTCTCTCAAACTAGCTTGAGCATGTTCTCGGGGTCATGGCAGATGTGCCACAGTGAGCAAGCTTCGTTGGCATGTACCTTTCCTCTGTTAGCATCACATTCTAACTTCCCATTGGCTAAAGCAAGTCACAAGACTGAGTCCAAGGTCACAGTTGGAGGCAACCTCACAGTTAGACAACAGAACCATAGTGGGGGTCATCTTCTGGATGACCTATTTTGTTCCATCGATCTATTTGCCTATTTTTCCCATGCTGTCTTAATTATTGTTATACTTGGTAATCATGTGCCATGAGTTCTCTGACTTTTCTTCATTTTCAAAAATGTTTTAGCTTGTTTTTTGCATTTCTACATAATATCAAATCAGCTTGTCAATTTTTACAAAAATTCCTGCTAAGATTCTGGTTAGGGTTGCACTGAACTCATAGATAAATTTGGGGGAAATTAAAATCTTAAGGTTATTGAACCTTATAGTCAATGAACATGGTATATCTCTCCACTTATTTAGTCCTCCTTAGTTTCTTTCAGAAATGCTTTCCTGAATACATCTTGTATATCTTTTATTATTAAACTAATTTCTAAATACTTTGATTTTTGCTGGTATTATGAATGGATTTTTTTTTTATTTCTGAAACTCATTGCTAACACATATACTTTGTTTTTATATCAATTTTTTTCTTGTGATCTTGCTAAATTAATTTATTTTATTCTAATGGCTTTGTAATATTTTTCTTAGGATTTTATATATATATATATATATATATATATATATATATATATAATCATATGTGAATGAAAATTGTACTTCCCTCCCCCATCTTTTTTTTTTTTTAAGATTTTATTTATTTATTTGACAGAGAGAGACACACAGCAAGGCAGGGAACACAAGCAGGGGGAGTAGGAGAGGGAGAAGCAGGCTTCCCCGCGGAGCAGGGAGCCCAATGTGGGGCTCAATCCCAGGACTCTGGGATCACGACCTGAGCTGAAGGCAGACACTTAACGACTGAGCCACCCAGGCACCCCCTTCCCTCCCCCATCTTATGATTCTTGTTTCTTTTGCTCACTTTGTTGTAGTGACTAAGATTCCTAGTACAATGATGAACTTCAGAAGTTCTGGGAGTAAAAAGTCTTTGCCTTATCTCTGTTCTTCTATAGGAAGCATCCAGTTTGTCACCATTAGCTGTGATATAAGGTATGCATTTTTCCTAGATGCCCTTTACTACTTCTATTCTTATTAAGCAGAGAGCTTTTATCACTAATGAAAGTTGAATTACGTTGATGCATTTACTGAGATTTCATATGATTTTTTTACTTTATTTTGTCAATGGAGAAAACTAATATTGGTTATTTTTTAATGTTGGACCAATCTTTCATTCTTGAGATAAACCCCACCAGTCACAGCATATAATCCTTTCCACATTCTGCTGTTTATATTTGTTAACATTTTATTAAAAGTGTTGCTTCTATATATATGCATTGGACAGAGTCTAAGGTGGCCCCATGACCCCAGACTATTTGTCTTTGTGAATCTGACCATCTTTGTGAATCCTTTGTGTCTCATCCCCTTGCTTGAGTATAGGTGTGTCCTGTGATTTGCCTTTATAAGCAAGACAATGCAAAGGGGAGGGATCCCCTGATTACGTGTGTGTGATTGTGTTTCAAAGGATTATGGCTTCCATCTTTGCCTTGAACACTTTTAAGAAACAAGCTATAGGTTAGGGGCTGGCATATGGAGAGGGCTACATAGAAAAGAGATTACAGCAGCCTCTGTCCTGTAGGCAACAAAACCAGAGGCCCTCGCACTGATACTTGTGTGGAACAGAATGTGACCACCACCAAGCTTGGAAGCAGATCTCCCCCACCCCACTTCCGTCCAGCCTCAGATGAGGCCACAGCTCCAGGTGACACTTTGTAATCTCATAAGACTCTGGAGCAGACGAGCCAGAGGCCAGTCACACCAAGAGAGGACCGGATGAAAATGACTGGCAAGAGAGACATTTGTCTTTAATTCTGAGACTGACATATCAGTACACTGGGGCACCAAGTACCTTGTGTTCCCTTTCATTTTGAAAAAAAGAAGACAACACATCACTTTTAGTGGTTTTACAATTTTTCCTGCAGTTTTTTCCAGTACTTCTTTTTTTGTTAGTGAATCAGTAGCCTAAATTGATTTGATTTTTTGCCCTTTGCCTTCACTTCTGCCATGCTTAGCTTTGGGATTTGTCTTTACTCATTGCTTGTATGTTTACTAATGCTGTGGTCAGAGTCCCACATTGGATTTGGTTTTATTTTTACATCTATAGTTCCTTCTCTGGCTGTCAATAAGTAGTCTGGATCTTTCACTTCTTCTGAAACCCTTGTGTAGAACTGGATTCAAGCATACTTAGTGTCCTTCCACACGGTCACACCTAAGAGAATTTTATTTTACTTAAAGTACAATTTTAAAAATAATAATAACAAAATGGTAGCCTAAAAGAACACTATTGTTTGTTTTCCATTTTTCAATTTCCAGAAAATGTCCCTCCCAACTTAGATCTCCACCTTGAGAAACAGAGCACACTTGTCTTTTTCCAAAAATTTCAGTCCTGATCGTGTGGGTCCTGACTAGCAGTGCCAAGAGCTTAACTCACCATTTCTCTCAATAGACTAAAAGCTCCAAGTACGTGGACTTCCAGTGGTTGGCCATGGTCTCCAAAAGTTTTAGGGTGGCCCAATAGGCTTTTACTCCAGATTTTTGCTGAAATAAAAATAATTTTTAGCACAGCTTTTGAGATATCATTACTTTTACAAATGTGGAGATACTTGCTGAACTACTTGGCAGTATCTTTTACAGCAAACATTTTGAAAAAAAAAAATCTGACATTCAGGTCTGGCAACTTTTCCAATCTGGGCTTCTAATCCCACACTGGACACTGGGGATGGGGAGCGGTGGGTGTGGCTAATGCTCATGATTCAGTTTGGGCAGCATGGAAACAGTGGTAATAGAGATGATCAATGACCCGCCTTCAGGCATAACACCACCAGTAGCTGATCCCAGTCATCAGTGAGAATGGGTGGTGATTTCTATTATTTTAGAATATGCCCTTTTGCAGGTCACAATATTAAACTTTTACAAGCTTTTTGCGGTCTTAATGTTGAGCATTTAATGCTTCCAAATAATCTCAGCTTTTTAATTGGTTTTGACAGGAATCTTTTCTCTGTCATATCAAAAGAGGTAGGAATACGTTGTCAAAACCTGACCTCTGTGCTTCGGAGTCAAAATATAACGCAAAGGCAGAGTTTGGGATAAAGAGGAACAATAGCTTTGTGGCTTTGCTGGGCAAAGGAGGCTGCAGCAGGCTCTGGCTCTGACCTTCAAAAACTGCAAGCCTGACCCAGAGGAAGGGACTAGGGGGACAGGGGGAGGGTTATAGGGAAATGCAGGATCTAGCTGGTTTCTACAGGAATTGTGTCTGTACTGTGAGCCTCCTTCCTCGATTTTGGGGTGGTGCCAGGTTCCTGAAACAAAAGGCTAAGAAAAGAAGAAGGGAGATTTGTGGAAGAGAGGAAATAGATGACTTTAAAATCAAGCTTCGCTGAAGCATTAGTGAAGTCATTTTGATTTTTGTTCAACTTTGTGCTTTTAAGCAACGACAAATAGACGTCAAAAGTTATTGTTTAGATTCATAAACTCTAATTCTAGACTAGTTAAAACACATAGATCAGCCTTCAGCACTACACTGTTTTTAATTTCCACTGCTATCAGCCGTTTACAAAGATTAATGGTACTTCCAAAACATTATTGTCATTATTGTAAAACTTCCACGTTTTGCTAAAAATAAACCCTTCTCTGACCGTTTACTGGGCTTGACTTTACCCTTCTTTCCTGCCTAATTACTTTTATAGGTTGTTTCCCTCATTAATTTAATGATGGGAGTCCTTTTGCTTAATATAGCTGAGTCAATACGGTGAGAATTGGTCTGTATCCAATCTATGTCTACTAGAAACGTGCCAGAAGTGATGTGGCTGTGAATTCCAGGGCCGTACATTTCCGCAGGCTTGCACCTGTTCCACATTTTCTCTCTCTTTCTATTTTTAATACCACAGTAGCTGAGAAAATTTTACCAGCTGTGGAAGAAATGTGATGCCACCTTCAGAATCGGTACGTGGAAGAGCCCAACGGTTCTCCTCACTGAGTTCTGTCCCAGTAAGTCTTCCCACGAGCATCCCCCAGGAAACGTCTACTTCGTTCTAGGACCACAGGATCTTACTTATCTCACCCTTGTGGACATTTTCATTCAGTGGCCTGATCTGCCCAGAAACTGAGACAAGTCTGTAGTCAAGGGTCTCCCGCCTTGGCTGCAGATTAGAGCTGCTTTTCACATTCTTCACAATGTAACCTTTCAGAGTCCCCACCTCAGAGGACCAATCAAGTCAGATTCTAAGGGGGAAGGGGTCTGGGGATCTGTGTTTTTGAGCTCCCTAAATATTTTAATCTGCAGCTGTGGCTGAGAGGCACTGACATAAACTAGGAATATCCATGATCACGAACGCATTTTAGTTGCATGCGTATGACATGTATGTGTCTCCACTTTTGTTTTATTGTTTATTTTATTTTATTTTATTTTATTTTTTAAAAGATTTTTCATTTATTTATTTGACAGAGAGAGACAGCGACAGAGGGAACACAAGCAGGGAAAGTGGGAGAGGGAGAAGCAGGTTCCCTGCTGAGCAGGGAGCCCGATGCGGGGCTCGATCCCAGGACCCTGAGATCATGACCTGAGCTGAAGGCAGATGCTTAACAACTGAGCCACCCAGGCGCCCCTGTTTTATTGTTAATTTTAACGTTCTTGTTGTAGTTTATACATTTTTACAACCTGCCTTATACAGTTTTCATAATCAGATAAACAACGCAGAATGACGGCTATGAACAGAGAAGAAATTTGACTTCAGACCTTGAACTAGGAATACAGAACACAAAATTGTCCGTGCTACCTTATCTGTCAATAAATTAATGTAGAAGAGAAATAATTATATGGTTATTTGAAATTTATGTGTCTTTATATTTTTAATAGTTTAAATGTTTGTTAAAATCTAAAATAGGAATTATATATGCCATAGGGTGCTTCCTAATAAAGATCGTACTTCTAAAATGTAACAAAATGGAATTGATCAAGGCAAAAGTGTCTTGCACTTAATAATTGATACAAATGAAACCAGAGCTCAAAAAATGCCCATTATATATTATCTCCTGTAATAATAATGTTTTTTGTACTGATAAGGCCATAGAAGTACCTGCTTTATCCCAAGTAGCAACAGTAAGTCAAGAATGTGAAAACTGACAGCGTGTTAGATTCATGAGGGCAGAATTTTGGTTTAACTTTTATTGGAATACCCCCCAAATCTAGAATATTGCTTGACAAAGTAGTTGCTCAATAAATATTTGCTAAATGTATGAATTCCCTCCATATGCACAGGTATATATTTAATATAAATATTTATGCTTAGATGTAAAATAGACATAAGCATGAATACTTATACTCATATTAAAATCTAAAATATATCAAATATATCTAAAAAAGCTAAAATATATAAAGTAAAAAAGTATGTAAAATCTAGACATGAAATGTTTACACTTAGATGGGACTTTTATGTAAAATATACAAACCTACGTGTACATACACACATGGACACACAGAATGAACAACAATGCTCACCCAAATCGGAAAGACATGTCGTATATTTAAAAGCGATTGATTATATAACTTGGAGAAAAGGAGGAAAATGTGATTCTATCTTTTCGTAAGTCTCAAAGTTACTATTCTGCTTTCAAATAATAGAAAAACATCTTCTGCGACAGAGTATGAATTATGTTGCATAACTTATCATTTTGCCACAAGGAGTCAAGGTAAAATAGTTGAAGAATCATATCCATCCACTGACGGTGCTGCTCAAACAATCTTCGCACAAAAGCAGGTAGGGAAATTTTGAGACCGTATTTCGGGCCAGAAGCCTATTTTGTATTTAACGGCCACTTCCTGGAGTAGCCTTGCACCAGGAAAGCAGAGAGCATTTGGCACTGGTCACATTTCACTCTGTCATCGGCCTGGAATGCCGAGCATCCTTTACTCTGTACTTGGGAAGTTTCCAAAGGGGCGATTCAGTCCAGCTTCACTTCAAATGAAATTCTCCCCTCGCGTAAACTCAGCTGCTCAGTGAGTTGTAAAGAACAGGCCCCAAAACAGAAAAAGAAAGGAAACCAGAAAAACAGAAATGAGACAGTCTGAGTTCTTTTTACTTTTGTAGTTTTTAACTAACTGCTCCTTTATTAAAAAGTTTGACATTTATCTTGTGTGTCAGCTTTGTGCGTGTGATGGAGATGCCCAGAACATGAAATCTAAAAGCAGGAAAACCTTACTAGGTTTGTTATCAACTCAGACACATCAACGTCACCACACTTTGTCTGTCCCCGGAGAGTTCATGCATGTCCTCAGAGGATCTGAAATTCGTACGGAAGCCTGTGATAAGTAATGAAGGTGCATATTTGCTATAAAGTGCGAACTCTTCTGTTTATGCTAAATAGAAAGTCAGGCAAAACCCCTTTTGTTCCTGGTCAAATTTAATGGGTCAGCCCGCAGAGCTGCCTGGCACTACGGAGCTCCTACACAGCCCCCATGAGAGACACAGGGTCCGGACGTGGGGTTCCCTAGCCAATAATTGCACAACTAGTTACAAATTCTAGGGAAACACCTTTTTTTTTCCCCATCCACAACGTTGGGCTCTTAAGCCATCCCGTGCACAGAGACCATGTTGGGGGTGACAAACACTGTCTTCCATGTGGAATGTTAATCTTTAAGTTCATCTCCCCATGGTAGGCTAACCAGAGCAATTTGTGGTTCAGTCCACTCAGTAAAAACCCCATCTAGCCAGACATGGGAAAGAATCAAGCTATAATTAGGATTTGTATTTTCACAAAAGATTTCTCCCTAATACAAACTTAGGGTAACACCATATATTCAATTGATTCATAAAAGTAAGCATTTTAAGGATGGCAGACCCCTTAGATGGGGTCCCTTTTCCAATATAGTATATGTTGAGTTTTTTGACCAGTGGCCCAGAAGTCCAGATCCAGGAAATGGCTTACTCAGGGTCCTAATTTGGTCTCTGATGGAGCCAGGGCTACAGCTTGGAATGAAATTCGCAGCTCGCTGCCTCTTTCCACCGGAACATGCCGCAGTGCCAAAAACCTCAGTAATTCCTTTGTAGCAAAACTGACACTTTAATTTAATTAGAACTTTACACTTTACTCTTTCTTTTGCATAACATTTCTTTAAGCTTTTGATAGACTTGAAGAACGTAAAGTCATCTCCAGGAGATGGACTCGGTTTTTCAAATCTTTCCCGATGTAGCATAAGCACAGCACAGAACAAACAAGGCTGCGGAGCTGCAGAAATGCACCCTCCGTAGCCCTCCCAAGCACACGTAACTCACCCAGAGGAGGTGATAAAAACCACCTTGTCAGGATATGGCTGTTTGTCTAACGATCAGAATTAAAGATGTCAACTGCTGAACATAGAATTTGAAATGCCAGGATTTGTCATACATTTTATTTTATATATTTTTTAAAGATTTTATTTATTTATTTGAGAGAGAGAGTGAGCACAAGGTAGGGGGAAGGACAGAGGGACAAGCAGCCCCCCCACCCCTGCTGAGCAGGGAGCCCAACATGGAGCTCGATCCCAGGACCCTGAGATCATGACCTGAGCCGAAGGCAGAGGCTTAACTGACTGAGCCCCCCAGGCGCCCCCCGTCATACATTTTAAATGATGACTGGAAAAACACTCTATCAAATTTCGAAACACTTCCCAACCCTAGTTCATGTGGCGACATTCAGCAACGGGTCATAAACAGACGATGGTCAGTAACGCACACTGCCACACGTCTACATCGGAAGGCTGGATCAGAGTGAGATACCTCTGGGAGTAATCTGGGCCGGTTGCCACACGCTGAGAAGCTGGCGTATTTTGCGCATCACTTTTGAACTTGGAGACCTGAGCAGGTGTCTCTCAGCCGCACTGCTAGCAAGAAGCTGCGATGGAGATGATACCTGTGTTACAAGTAGGAGGCACCTGCTCTGTGACTAGGGCTCTGCGCCGTGGAACTCAGGACCGGAGCCGAGCAACAATGCTACGGACCTGCCGGGGACAGGTCTTTATCTGTCACACACACGTGAGGTGTGAAACAGTGCAACCATTGTGGGTGAGTGACACACGACCAAGATGAGAGAATCAGGAAAAAAAAAATGGTTTTGAGGGTTTCGTGGAAGATGAAGAACTGGAGGTAATGAGTTTCCCTGATGTCAGAAGAAGGGTCTAGTGATCAAATGGACATTCTGAACATCAGGGTGGGCCCTGCAGCCCAGAACCTCATAAGCCCAGCCTGCTCTGAGCGCGGTCCCTAGATCATCTCAATAATCACTTGCTACTTTTTTATGCAGCCTCCTACGTCACATCTCCCCTCAGACTAGGGCTCTGCTCTAGACTCCAGGAAGCCATCGCACCTAATTTAGTTCTAAATGCTTCCTTCCTCCAAAGGGCTAAATTTTCTTTCCCATTTATTACACGGGTGATACCACACAGGACCTACTATGAATAAATTGCTCTCCTATAAACACAAATCAACTTTGCCTGACCTCCACTTGAAATCTCTGCATTGCATGTCATTAGATAAACATTCTGGTACTTACACTTGCCTGAATAATTCTGGGGTTAACACTCTAGCTGTCTGCCATTTCTTCGATCTGCCTCGCCAGTGAGGTAACTTTTTCGCAGATTGTAGTGTGCATCAGAACGGGAGGGGCCTTTTAAAATGCAGACTTGGGGGAGCGGCCATTGCATATTCTGATTGGTTGGTCAGATATGGGGTCCAGGAATCTGCAGCTTTAACAAACATTCCAGGTAATTCTAACGCACTTACCATCATTATTAAATTCAATACTAGGGAATTATGGGCTCTCTATACTGAAGTCATTTGCCTTATCTTAGAGTATATTTTGATATCAGATGTGAGCATGACAACTCTCAGAAATGGAAAAGGAGAGACTGGAGCTCCATGATACGAGGTGCTGCAACATGCTGTGAGCCAAGCAAGGGCATACAGTAATGATTCCTCCAGTGCTTCTTCAGAGGAATTTACATCCATAGCCATGAATAACGGGAACATTACAGGGCATAGCTAGACATGCTGGGAGCCATGGCAGAGGGTCCAAGTTGCCTCCATACCTGAGGACCTGAAGCCTTGCCATGGAGTCCTCTTAGATAGGGGACATCAGGGTCAGGACCCTCTCCCGTTGGCTCCCTTGAGTCCATGGACCTACTCAGGAGTCATTTCTCTACCCCCAAGTATGTACAGAAGCAGCATACTTGACATCTTAATGACATTGAATCTTCTAATCCCTGAACATGGTATAACTTTCATTTTATGTAGGTCCTTATCTCTCGTATGTCTTCAAAGTCTTGTTGTTTCTAGTGTAGAGGTCTTGTATTCCTTTTGTTAAATTTGCCCCAAATACTTTATGATTTTTATGCTACTCTAACTGTCGTGTTTTTTTTTTAATCCCTTCATATCTACATTTTTTCCCAAGTGTTTGCTGCTACACTGTAGAAATAAAATTCTTTTTGTTTTTTGACCAGGCACCCTGCCACCATACTATTTTCGCTTACTAGTCTGATAAATGTTCTAAGGATTTTATATATAAGTAATAATGACCCTGGAGAATAAAGACAATTTTACTTCTTTGTTTTCGATTGTTATGTTTTCACTTTATCGAGCCTCATGACATTGCCCTCCAGTACAATGCTGAAGAGCAGTGGTGAGAGCCCACATTCTTGCCTTGTTTCTGATTTTACATAGGATGTTAGCTGAACATTTTGGTAGGTGCCTTTTATAAGTTGAGAAGTTTCCCTTCTATCCCTCATTTGCTGACAGTGTTTATCATGAATTTTTTTGAGTTTTGGCAAGTGATTTTTCTGCATCTTTTTAGATCATCATATAGATCTTCTCTTTTGTTCTAACAAGATGGTGATTTTGTGATTTGTGGCTTTTACATCAGGAAAATAAAATGCATTTTATTTTTACTTTTTTGCTGGATTTGATTTACCAATATTATGTTAAGATCTTGCTAATTTATATTCATGAGAGATATTAGTCTATAATTTTTTTTTAAAATGTCTTTGTCAGGGTTTGATATCAGACTGGTACTAACCCCATAGGATGAGTAGAAACTGTTCTGTATTCCTCTAATATCTTAAAGAACTTGAGTAAATTTAGTATATTTCTTTCTGAAATGGTTGATGAAATTTACCAGTGAAACTATCTGAATGTAAAGTTTTCTTTGTGGGAAGATTTTTAATTAAGAATTTCATTTTCCTTATAAACATGGTGCTGTTAAGTGAAACTACATACCCCCAGTCCCCCGCCCCACGAATTCCGACTGTGTTAGCAGCCTTGAATTTCAGTTTCTGTCTCCTAAGTTCAAGTGCTCTCCTGGGGCTCCTTCCCCTCCAACATCCCAGTTTCAAAGTCACCTCTGGTGGAAAAGCCTTCCACCATCATCCAGGATTATTTTAAGTGCCACTGCAAAGTGATTTTCTATCTAATGGGAACAAGTCACCTCTTTTCTTCTCCACCACCTCATAAATAAACTCCTTAAAAGACTGTCCTGTTCACCACCATGAACAAGAGATTACAGCATCAAGCATACTACCTAGTAGTTCCTCAATCAACATTCCCTAGACAGAGGCAGAGTAGCGGAGAGGAAGGTGGAGAGTAATTGGGACAACGAGAGAGAGAGAGTAGGGCTGGATTTGGGGAAAGAGCAGAAGATGAAGGAGCCAAAAAATTTTACCAGAATGATGAAAAGAAGAGAAACCTTCGTGGTCACTGAATATTCAAGAAGACATTCACAAGATGTATAATCTTTCTAAAAGGACACTTATTTTAAGTGCTTGGAAAGTTTGTGTGCCCTCTGTCAGTGGCAGCTTCACACTCTGTAAAATACATGGACTCGGCTTTAGTAATGACATCCCCAAAACAGATTTTCTTTTACAGGTTGTTTGCATGCACTTTTTCTTGTCATTTCTAACCATTTCAAATGAATTTGTTTGAACCACATAAACTTATATGATCAATATTTGATCACTATTGACCTACCAAAAGAGCCATGACTATAAAATGTGGATAGAGTATCTGTTTCAAGTGTTCAACTGGATCGTGAACCATAGGGTTCAACTGAATACACTAATTCCAGGACTTTATTTTAGGAAATCTCTTTCTTCCATGACGACAGAAGGTAATTTTATGCACATTTTTTTCGCCATCTCAGCCAGAGTAAAAGAGTGGTAGGATATATATATACACTGGTTTAGTAATCTTGTGCATGTTACATTATGAGTTAGTTTCTTTGACTATAAAATGTGGATAGAGTATCTGTTTCATGGATCGTTTTGAGAATATGAAGTGCTTGGCACAGTGCCTTACACATACACTCACAGCAAATGTTAACTGTTACTAACATTATCACTATTATTATTAAGTGGCTTTTTCCTTTAAAATACTCTGGACCAGATGGTTAAAATGGGGCATGCATTCATTTTTCAAGTATTTTTCAAGGACAAGGATTTTTTTCAAAAAGAATCTTAAAAAAAAATCTTTAAATTTTTATCCCAGTTACTTGCAAATGGGCTCTACCAACCATATTTCCTGACCATTGGTATATATAATTTGTCCCTGAGTTAATGCTCACAATGTGTGCAAAGGTTAATATAAAACAAGTCTAAAATGCTCACAATGCAATGTGTCAGCTTTCTTCCTCTATTTAACTCCCATAAAAGTCATGTGAAAAATGTGAACACTACAATAGAAAAATGGGCAAAGCATGAACATATAAGAAGAAGCAAATGACAAGTAAACACGTAAAACATTCTAGCGTTTTAGCAATAAAAGTTGCAGATTAAAACAGCAGTAAAACATGACTTTCACTGGCAAACCAATATGATATGTTCATACCCCACATTTGTAAGAATGCAGGATAATGGACATCTACTCTGATGGCCAAGCTGCAAATTAACACAACCTTGATGGATAGCAGTTGTCAGTATATATTGAAGCAATAAATATTCAGAACTTTTGACCCAGAAACACCATTAGGAATATACTTGAAGGTAATAATAAGAAGTAAGGATAATTGTATTTATTTTATACACTTATTTTGGTTTATATCAAAAGTTTATCACCACATTATATGAGTGCAAAATAAACAATAACGTAAATGTCTAACAGTAAAATACTGGTCATATAAATGATGATAAAGTCAGAAAAGTGAGAATTTAGAAGACCATGTAATACATATTAGCAAGACAAATGTTCGGGTAATTATAATCTAAAGTAGTAGAGGATCCTAGTTTTATTTTTTTTTTATAGATTTTATTTACTTATTTGACAGAGAGAGAGCACAAGCAGGGGGAGGGAGAAGCAGGCTCCCCGCTGAGCAGGAAGCCTGATGCGGGGCTCGATCCCAGGACTCTGAGATCCCAGGACTCTGATATCATGACCTGAGCCCAAGGCAGACACTTAATCAACTGAGCCACCCAGGCGCCCCAAGGAGGATCCTAGTTTTAAAGTTCACTTAATTAATGGGTGGTAGAATTACAGACTGTTTTCCTCTTCCTCATACTTTCTAGCATTTCATACTAAACACACATTATTTTAATAATTGAGGAGCTCGTGCATGCACACTTATTTTGAGAAGTGCACTACTATAGTAAGAGTTCTGGTGCTTTCAGATTCTCTTTCAGTGTAACAATTATTTTAATATAATATCATGATGAGGTATTTAAGGACGCCCACCACGCTAGTGTTCATCTAACTGGGGTAAAGGAAATGATGCCCCCTATAGAGCAGTGCAGTGTATAAAACGAGCAGGTGCAATGTCCACAATAGCCAAACTGTGGAAAGAGCCCAGATGTCCATCGACAGATGAGTGGATAAAGAAGATGTGGTATATATACACAACGGAATATTATGCAGCCATCAAAAGGAATGAAATCTTGCCATTTGCAACGACGTGGATGGAACTGGAGAATGTTATGCTGAGTGAAATAAGTCAATCAGAGAAAGACATGTATCATATGACCTCACTGATATGAGGAATTCTTAATCTCAGGAAACAAACTGAGGGTTGCTGGAGTGGAGTGGTGGGGGGTGGGAGGGATGGGGTGGCTGGGTGATAGACATTGGGGAGGGTATGTGCTATGGTGAGCACTGTGAATTGTGCAAGACTGTTGAATCACAGATCTGTACCTCTGAAACAAATAATGCAATATATGTTTAAAAAAAAAAAAAGAAGAAGAAGAAGAAGATAGCAGGAGGGGAAGAATGAAGGGGGGACATTGGAGGGGGAGACGAACCATGAGAGACGATGGACTCTGAGAAACAAACTGAGGGTTCTAGAGGGGAGGGGGGTGGGAGGATGGGTTAGCCTGGTGATGGGTATTAAAGAGGGCACGTTCTGCATGGAGCACTGGGTGTTATGCACAAACAATGAATCATGGAACACTACATCAAAAACTAATGATGTAATATATGGTGATTAACATAACATAATAATAAAAAAATAAATAAATAAAATAAAACCAGCAGGTGCTCTGCTGGCCTGAATGAGTGGTTATGAGCTGGCCTTTCCATGCATTCAGTAGACCAGCAGAGTTTCTACTGAAGAGTCATAGAATCCATTGCAGAGAAAAACGTAGCATTCACTCAAATGGCCTTCTGTTTCAAAAATGGGTGGGAGTTAGTTTTGTACAGTAGCTGTGTAATCTAGTTCTACAGAAGGTCTTTTAATGTGTCCACAGAGTTCACCTCCTTGCACTGAATGTCTGTTAAGCTCAAAGGTCTGGGACCCTGGTGTGTTTGCAGTTCATGTGATTCTGCCTTGACACTGCATTTCATGGTGTATCACTAAAAACAGGCCGAGAAATTGATAAGAATAAACATGTCCTTTTGGGCTGTATTACTCTTTTGACACATGATTTTAATGCTTTAATACTTCATATATTTCTTATATATTTTATATATATGTATTCATGCTTATTCTAAAAATATTCAGATTTTCAAGAAGATTGTGCACCTTCATACAACCAGATGATTTTTTTGCAAGTAATAGGTGGTAGAACTCATAACCTCCTAATTTCCTTATGTATAAAATAAGGATAATTTTATCCTTACAAAATAATATGTAAGGATAATTATAGAGCAATTGTAAGAATTAAAGATAATCATATGTGTGTGTGTATATATATATAGTTGTTAGCACAATGTCTCAACCAATTTTACAAAAATTATCAACTCTTTTGAAGTCATTTAATTGGCATTTTATAGCAATAAATTATACTTTTCTATCTTTAAAATTGCCCAAAAAGTGGCGCCTGGGTGGCTCAGTCGTTAAGCGTCTGCCTTCAGCTCAGGTCATGATCCCAGGGTCCTGGGATGGAGCCCCGCATCGGGCTCCCTGCTCCGCGGGAGGCCTGCTTCTCCCTCTCCCACTCCCCCTGCTTGTCTTCCTTCTCTCGCTGTGTCTGTCTCTGTCAAATAAATAAATAAAATTTAAAAAAATATATATTTAAAAAATTGCCCAAAAAATATAGTAAAAATTATCCTCATGCAAAATTTGAGTCTCGATTCAACCATGCTGGTAGAAGAACGGATTTTCTTTCTTTTTTTTTTTTTTAGGATTTTATGGATTTATTTGAGAGAGAGAGTGCACGCGGGAGAGAGCACAAGCAGGGGAAGCAGCAGAGGGAGAGGGAGAAGCAGACCCCCCACTGAGCATGGAGCCCAATGTGGGACTCAATCTCAGGACCCCGAGATCATGACCTGAGCCAAACGCAGCCCATTAACTGACTGAGCCACCCAGGCATACCTAGAAGAACGGATTTTCATAAGGAAGGATGACTCCATATGGTCATTAAGGTTGGGAGTCTCTCTCTCTCTCTCTCTCTCTCTCTCTCTCTCTCTCGCACACACACACACACACACGCATGACAGTGGGGCACCAATGCCCACTGCCCCCCCTAAGATATTATAACGTCTATGTGAGTCCTCTTGTGGTCTTGGCACACACTGTGATTCCTACCGTGTCGATATTGGTATAAACCTTTGTCTGGAATTCTTTTAATGCATCTACTGAAGTTTGGAATATCATAAATTGATTGTTCTGTGTTCAGATTTTGATCTTAGATTGGAACACGTAAGAGAAAAGGGACCATTTATACAGCTTTGCCTCTTCTACTTTCTGATTTTGTTGTGTGTAAGTAACCATGCAAAAATTCTCAGAATTCAGCCAACCAGTAAGCATTTATTAAACATCTATTGCAGAAGTTTACAAACTGTGGCAAATATTATATTTACCAGGGGAATTTATTCAACATACAATTGCCAATGTACTACTTTAGAAACCTCCTATTGCAGTTGCTACAGGACATTATTTAGAACATTATCTACCACATCACACGGTGTCCGTGCTATAATTTTCCATATGAAAGATGCATTTCAAAAGAGTTCTATTTTCTTTCATGCATGGGTAGCCCCTTTCCCCCACTGGTTGTGGTACATAAGGATTGCCAAAGTGTTGCTAAAGAGAAAACCAGCAATACCCCGTATCATATCACTTGTAATCTGGATAAAGAGTTGTCTCTAGAGCACCATGAGTCGGAAACATGATCCTGATCCATTTCTTGTACACAGTGGTTCAGACAAGGAGCCCAGTGGGAAGCAGACACTTGCATTGTTTGTGATAGCATTGCTTGCTGAAGTATGGTGGGATGAGGGAGGTGGGGAGAAAGGAGGACAGAAAAACCAGCACGTAGATCTGAGTTTCTGCCTTCATTGCCACGAATGATGCAAGACCCTACATGGAACCGTGTGTTCCTTGGATCACATTACAATACATTTAAATAAGAGACCTTTTATTCAACAAAAAATCATGGTTCCATTCTTTAAAGTTCCATTTAGTAATAAGGCATGAGATATGACAATTGCTTAGAGAAATTTATGGTGTATTTTTATTATTATTCCTTTTGCAGCCTACTAGTGCTCTTTGATTCATGAGACAATTGCAAAAGTGGAAAAGAAAGTTGTCATTGTTTTCAGTTGCTGTGAATAGGATTATATGTAACAATTAAATAGTAGACTTAAGTGTCAGAATAAAAAGAAATAGCTCTTATTAGTTCCCAAAGTTCTTTGTGTGTATTTTCCTTTGTAACACAGAGCTGAGAGGAATGTAACTTTACCAAAAACCCATTTGCACATAGTTAAGGGCTACACGTCTAAAATTGCTGTGTCTTAATGCACTGACTTCCCTATGAGAGATGCAAATTTTGTCACTTGAATAAAAGATTCTTGTTTTAGTTGAGTTGTTTCTATTTTGACCAAAAAGCATTTATTTTAAATATATAGTCATACACTAATAATTCATTAGTGATATATTTTAGGGTGACGTAGATTTTATTCAAGTAGAATGCCACACTTCTCAAAACATGTAGAGGAATACAGTGAATGTTTAATTCTTTATGAGCAAGTCCACCCCAAGGCATTAGTTTTTCCTCCACTGTTTGAATAACCTCATAAAATCTCCTTGGTAATCCAGACCAAGTTAGTTGCAAAGCATTCTTTTAATCCTTGTCAGTCTTTACCATTTCTTCCTAAAATCATCAGGGACATGAAAATAAAAAGCTCGCACTCCATTTCTTTAAAACAGTCAGGATATGATACAAATTCTGGAAAGTAAGTCTTTATTTCCATCTGCATGTGTCACCTTATAGAGGAAGCATGTCATTGTGTGTTTCTGTGTGTGTGCTGTGTGAGTGTGTGTGTGTGTGTTCCTATGTGGGTGTGGGTGTGCTGTGTGAATGTGTGTGTGTGTGTTCCTATGTGGGTGTGTGTATGTGCTGTGTGAGAGAGGCGAGGAAGAGAGAGAGGTAAGAGGAGAAATCATCTGCTTTGAAGTGACCTTTAACTTGAAAAATGATAGAACTTAATACATATTCAATTCATATATCCACTGACACATTCTTCAAAAGCAAAGTTAAGAGTCTCCTACAGCCCAATATTGTGATCTTGCAGCTTCTTTTAGCTTCTCTAACACTGGGCACAATCATTCCTTTCATTCTTGACTTTGTTGAGAATTCACTGGTGAATTGTCTGAAACACAGAACCAAAATACTCCCTACAGAGCAGATACAGAAAGAGAAAGCATAAAATAGCAATGCATCCTTTTCCTTCCTTTTTTTTCTTTTCCATTCTTCTTCTTTTTTTCCTTCAGATCCAAACACTTGTCACCTTATGCAAAGGAAAACTTTTGCAATACGTAAGTTTTGGAGTCTTGAGGTAATGTAGTGATCCAGAACCTTACTGAATATGCATCAGGTTGAGCCAGCCTTGATGCTGTTCATTGCCCCCACAATAAAACAAATTTGATATTATTTACCTGATTTTATTTCACTATACTACAGGACACTTCAGTAGGCCTAGTAAAGTGCTTTAATGTCTCCTTATTTAGCTATGTTTGTTTATATTGAAGAGCCTCACTCTTTCTAAGTAAATGTCCAAAGATAGAGAGGACACCAAAAACCCATCTACAATTAAAATATTTAGTACCAACTTCAAATATTTTTCTTGATTTTTATTTCACATTTTTATGTCAACTTCTCATAGTTATCAGATTAGAAGACTGAGTGTATTCATGTATTATTCCAGGCCTACATAAAATGTAATCTTCAAAGTGAAAAGTAAAACCAAACAACCCAGATATAAATCCTGTAGTTACAAATTCCTGATCTCGTGCTTGCATTGGAGCTCCGAAGTGATACTCTTGTATTGTGCCAAATCTCTTTACTGTCAGTGTTGCTGCATCACACTAGACTAATTCAAGGCTAACATTCCACTGAGTATTATTTGTTATTGAGTACCATTGGACATGATTTACAAAAGTCTATTTGCTAAATTTAAATATTTTATGTAAATTCTTTTTCCAATAGTAAGATATATATTTAAATAAGAAATAATACTCTAAGGTATTTTCAAATGTAATAATATTGAGGAGATAAAAGGAAGGATTGAAAAGCATGTTTTCTCCATGCTTTGTCTCTTTGTCCTAAAGGAGAAAGTCAGTGAAAGGGATCGATTAAAAAAAAAAAAAAAAACTCACTTAGAGGATATCCTGTGAGAGATAACTTGACATTAAAAGTGATTGATAAGCTTATCTTTTAAAAGTTGAAGCAAAGAATAATTTCAAGTAGCTCCACGGCATTGGAATGGATTACGGATTGTACCTAGTTCTCGGACAGACTCAATTCCCTAGCTGGGTATTGAAAGAGCTTTGCAACTCATGTGATTGAAAATGAGGATGACCAGATACTTCAGCATTCATAATTAGGACTCTTAGAGGAGTAAAAGAAAGGCATACCTAATAATTATACAGAGATACTAGGCATAAATGCGGATTGTTTCCATCTGAGCTACCTGAGATATTTCCCTCCAGCTGCAGAACACATTTTCCTTTGGATGTAAGTTACAATAACCCAAATAAAATGCTTAATCAAGATGAAGTAAAGAAAATACAAGGGACCAAGAATAGCCAAAACAATATTGGAAAAGAACAAAGTTGGAGGGCTCACTTTTTGACTTCAAACAAACTACAGGAATCAAGACTGTATGATCCTGGCATAATGATAGCCACATACACCAGAAGAATAGATTTAAGAGTCCGTGAATAAATCCTTGCATTTACTGTTAAGTCATTTCAACAAGGGTACCAAGATAATTCAATGGGAAAGCAATTATCTTGTCAACAAATGGTGAAAGAAATGGACATCCACGTGTAAAATAATGAAATAGGACCTCTGCCTCACACCATATTAAAAAGTTAACTCAAAGTAGACCAAACACCTAAATATAAGAACTCAAACTATGAAAACTTTTAAAAGAAAATTTAAAAACAGAGGTAAATTTTTGTGACTTTTGCTTAGTCATGGATTTCTTAGACATGACACCGACAGTATAAGCGACAAAAGAGAAATAGATTAATTCAACTTTATAAAAAATAGCAGTGTATATGTGTCAAAAAACGCTATCAAGAAAGTGAAAAGGCAACTCATAAAATGGAATAAAATGCTAAAAAATCCCAAACGGGACCTGTACCTAGACTGTATAATTCTTACAACTCAACAATAAAAAGACAATTCAATTTTGAAAAAAAATGAACAAAGGATTCAAACATACATTGTTCAAAGTAAATATATAAATGGCCAATAAACATCTGAAAAAAATACTTAACATCACAATCTGTTGGGGAAATGCAAATCAAAAACACAATGAGATACTACTTTTACCCAGTAGATGGCTATGCAGGCATGCCCTGGAGGTACTGTGGGATTGGTTCCAAACCACCACAGTAAAGCAAATGTCACAATAAAGCAAGTCAAATGAAATTTCTGGTTTCCCAGTGCACAGAAAAGTTATGTTTACACTATAATGTAATCTATTAAGTGTGCCAATGGCATTATGTCTAAAAAAAAAAAAAAAAAAAAACAATGCATATACCTTAATTTGAAAATACTTCATTGCTAAAAAATGCTAACCATCATCTGAGCTTTCAGTGAGTCATCATTACTGGTCACGGGTCACCATAACAAATACAATAATAATGAAAAAGTTTGAAATATTGTGAGAATTACCAAAATATGACATAGAGACACAAAGCGAGCAAAAGCTATTGGAAAAATAGCACTGATAGACTTGCTCAACACAGAGTTACCACAAAACTTTAATTTGTAAAAAAAAATGCACTATCTGCAAAGCACAATAAAGTAGAAGGCATGGTGTGCCTGTAATTAAAAAGACAGTAACAAATTTTAGCAGGGATGTCAAAAAGTAGAAACCCCTCATACATTGCTGGTGGGAATGTAAAATGTTGCTGCCATCTTGGAAAACACAGACTTGCCATAGGACCCGGCAATTCTACCCCTAGGTGCATGCCCAAGAGAATTGAAAATACATGTCTACACAACAATGTGTACATGAATATTCAAAACAGCATTACCTGTAATAGCAAAAAGGTACACATAGCTCAAATATCTATCAATTGATGAATGAATAAACAAAAGGTACTGTATATTCATACAATGAAATATTATTTGACAATGAAAATAATTATTTGACAAGCTACAGCATGGATGATCCTTAAAATATGGTGCTAAGTGAAAGAAGCCAGGCACAAAAGACCACATACTGGGTGAGTCTATTGATATTACATATCCAGAATAGGTATAATGCATACGGACAGAAAGTAGATTAGTGCTTGCCTGGGCTGGGAGAGGTAGGGAATGGATAATGACTGCTAATGGTATGTAGTTTCTTTTTGAGGCAATGGAATGTTCTGGAGTTAGGAATGGGTGGTGACTGCTAATGGTATGTAGTGTCTTTTTGAGATGATGGAATGTTCTGGAATTAGAAAGTAATTGTATTAATTTGTTAAGGCTGCCATGACATAGTACCACAGACTGAGGGGCTTAAACAGCCAGAATGTATTTTCTCCATAGTTCAGGAGGCTGAAAGTCTGAGATCAAGGTGTGGGCAGATTGGTTTCTTCTGAGCCCTTCTCCTTGGCGTGTAGATGGCCAGATGGCATCTTCACTGGTCATTCCTCTGTGCCTGTCTGTGTCCTGATCTCCTCCTCCTGTAAGGACAGCCAGTCACATTGGATCAGGGCCCACTTAACCTTCCCATTTTAGTGTAATCACCTCCTAAAGACCCTGTCTCATCATCTGAGGTACCAAGGGTGATGATTCAACATAGGAATTTGGAGGGACACAATTCATCTCATAACAGCGCTGATGGTTCACAACTTTGTGAATATAGAAAAATCACTGAATTATGAGCTTCAAGTAGGTGGATTATATGCTATGTGAATAATATCTCAATGAAGCCATTATAAAAATGAAGTAATGAAGTGTGTGCTTTGAACAATAACAACACCACCAACAATGGCAAAACTGACTACCTTTGCCTGTCTACCCATATCAGGCACCAGACTAAAAACAGCATACATTCAATGGCTAGAAAAAAACTAAGTTGTTATTGTTATACTCCAAATCACTCTTCTATGTGTGCTTGTGCTAGAGGTAAAAAACTCAGCATCTGCTGAATTCAGTTACTCACTGCCCTCCTGGGATGGTAGGGGTCACTGTTCTCAGCTCACATTGGCCAACCTGTTCTGAGTGCTCACCATGCCCGTTGTACACAACATGGCACTCTATCCTTGTAATGACTGGAGCAGTGGATGTCATTCTATTTGTTTTCTGCAGGAGCATGTTGGAGGACCACAGCCACTGACCAGTTCTCCTAAGGCCACACAATAGGAAGTGGTGGGTGTAGGATTCAAACTCATGTCTTCTGGGGCTGGAACCATTACTTGAACCTTGGGCTATTAGTTTCAGAAGAACCAACATGATGGTCTGCTCTTTTTTTTAATCTTCTTTATTTCTCTTTATCTTTCCTCCCCAGTCCCAGTGTTTGTCTCTCTCCTGGTCTTAATGTGAAGCTTTTCAGTTTACCCCTGGTAGGGCACATCCACATATGAACATACGTGACCCCCGCAGGGACGCAGCCACATGCGAACATAAACATATTTATATATTTATATGTATACACAAATTTTTAAAAGTAGGATTATATTAATATACAAGGTTTCTTTTGTTCCTCAACATTTTTTATTTAAGTTTTCATTTAAATTCCAGTTAGTTAACATACAGTGTAATATTCATTTCAGGTGTACAATATAGTGATTCAAAACCTCCATACAACACTCAATGCTCATCACAGCAAGTGCACTCCTTAATCCCCATCTCCTATTTAACCTCTTCCCCACCCCACCTCCCCTCTGGTAACCATCAATGTGTTCTCTAGAGTTAAGAGTCTATTTCTTGGTTTGCCTCACTCTCTTTCTTTCTCCTTTGCTTGTTTATTTTGTTTCTTATTCCACATATGAGTGAAATCATACAGTATTTGTCTTTATCTAACTTATTTCACTCAGCATAATACACTCCAGTTCCATCCATGTTGCTGCAAGTGGAAAGATTTCATTCGTTTTATGGCTGAGTAATATTCCATTATATATACCACATTTTCTTTATCCATTCATCAGTTGATGAACAGTTGGGTTTTTTCCATATCTTGGCTATTGTAGATAATGCTACTATAAACATTAGGGTGCATATATTCCTTTGAATTAGTGTCTTTGTATTCTTTGGATAAATACCCAGTAGTGCAATGACGGGATTATAGGCTAGTTCTATTTTTAACTTTCTGAGGAAACTCCATACTGTTTTCCACAGTGGCTGCACCAGTTTGCATTCCCACCAACAGTGCAAGAGGGTTCCATTTTCTCCACATCCTCGCCAACACCTGTTGTTTCTTGTGTTGTTGATTTTAACCATTCTTACAGGTGTGAGATGATATCTCATTGTAGTTTTGATTTGTATTTCCCTGGTGATGAGTGATGTTGAGAATCTTTTCATGTGTCTATTGGCCAGGTGTATGTCTTTGGAGAAATGTCTGTTCATTAATGTCCTCTGCCCATTTTTTAATTGGATTATTTGGTTTTTGGGTGTGGAGTTTTGTAAGTTCTTTATATATTTTAGATATTAAGCCTTTATCAGAGATGTCATTGACAAATATCTTCTCCCATTCCATAGGTTGCCTTTTAGTTTTGTTGATTGTTTCCTTCACTGTGCAGAAACTTTTTACTTTGATGTAGTCTCAATTGTTTATTTTTGTTTTTGCTTCCCTTGCCTCAGGAGACATATCTAGAAAGAAATTGCTATGGCCAATGTCAAAGAAGTTACTACTACCTATGTTCTTTTCTAGGATTTTTATAATTTCAGGTCTCACATTTAGGTCTTTAACCATTTTGAGTTAATTTTTGTGTTTGGTGTAAGAAAGTGGACCAGGTTCATTCTTTTACATGTTGCTGTCTGCTTTTCCCCACACCATTTGTTGAAGAAACTGTCGTTTTCCCATTGCACATTCTTTCCTGTTTTGTCGAAGATTAGTTGACCATATAGGTGTGGATCCATTTCTGGGTTTTCTATTCTGTTCCATTGATCTGTGTGTCTGTTTTTGTGCCAGTACCATACTGCCTTTATCACTACAGCTTTGTAATAGGGCTTGAAGTCCAGAATCATGATGCCTCCAGCTTTGGTTTTCTTTTTCAATATTACTTTGGCTATTCAGGATCTTTTGTAGTTCCATACAAATTTTAGAATCGTTTGTTCTAATTCTGTGAAAAATGCTTTAAGTATTTTGGTAAGGATTCCATTAAATGTATAGATTGCTTTGAGTAGTATGGACATTTTAACAATATTTGTTCTTCCAATCCATGAGCATGGAATATCTTTCCATTTCTTGGTGTCATCTTCAATTTCTTTCATTGATGTTTTCTACTTTTCAGAGTACAGGTCTTTCACCTCTTTGGTTAGGTTTATTCTTAGGTATCTTATTATTTTTGGTGCAATTGTAAATGGGATTGTTTTCTTAATTTCTCTTTCTGTTGCTTCACTATTAGCGTATAAAAATGCAACAGATTTCTGTACAGCGATTTTGTATCTTGTGACTTTACTGAATTCATTTATCAGTTCCAGGAGTGTTTTGGTGATCTTTCAGGTTTTCCGTAGATAGTATCATGTCATCTGCAAACAGTGAAAGTTTTACTTCTTCCTTGCCAATTTGGATGCTTTCATTCTTTTGTTGTCTGATTGCTGTGGCTAGGACTTCCGGTACTATGTTGAATAAAAGTGGTGAGAGTGGACATTCCTGTCCTGTTCCTGACCTTAGAGGAAAAGCTCTCAGTTTTTCACCATTGAGTATGATGTTCGCTGTGGGTTTGTCACATATGGCCTTCATTATGTTGAGGTATGTTCCTTCTAAACCTGCTTTGTTAAGGGCTTTTCTCATGAATTGATGTTGTAGTGTGTCAAATGCTTTTTTTGCATTTATTGAAATAATCATATGGTTTTTATCCTTTCTTTTATTAATGTGATATATCACATTGATTGTTTTGTGAATATTGAAATACCCTTGCAACCCATGAATAAATTGATCATACTGAATGATTCTTTTAATATATTGTTGAATTCGGTTTGCTAGTATTTTGTTGAGGATTTTTGTATCTATATTCATCAGAAATATTGGCCTGTAGTTCTCTTTTTTAGTGGTGTCTTTATCTGATTTTGGTATCAGGGTAACTCTGGCCTCATACAATGAATTTGGAAATTTTCCTTCCTCTTGTATTTTTTGGAATAGTTTGAGAAGAATAGATATTAACTCTTCTTTAAATGTTTAGTAGAATTTGCCTGTGAGGCCATCTGGTCCTGGACTTTTGCTTGTTGGGAGTTTTTTGATTACTGATTCAATTTTGTTCCTGCTTATGGGTCTGTTCAAATTTTCAATTTCTTCCTGTTTCAGTTTTGGTAGTTTATGTTTCTAGGAATTTGTCCATTTCTTCTAGGTTGTCCAATTTATTGGCATAGTTTTTCATAATATTTTCTTATAAATGTTTGTATTTCTGTGGTGTTGGTGGTTATTTCTCCTCTCTCACTTGCAATTTTATTTATTTGGGTCCTTTCTCTTCTTTTTGATAAGTCTGGCTAGAGGGTTATCAATTTTATTAATTTTTTCAAAGAACCAGCTCCTGGTTTCATTGATCTGTTTTATTGTTTTGTCTTGATTTTTGGTTTTTGTTTTGTTTTATTTTAGTTTCTATGGCATTTATTTCTGCTCTAATCTTTATTATTTCCTTCCTTCTGCTGGCTCTCAGGTTCATTTGTTGTTCTTTTGCTAGCTCCTTTAGATGTAAGTTTAGATTGTTTATTTGAAATTTTTCTTGCTTCTTGTGGTAGGATTGTATTGCTATATACTTCCCTGTTAGAACTGCTTTTTCTGCATCCCAAAGGTTTTGGGCCATCGTGTTTTCATTTTCACTTGTTTTCATGTATTTTTTTTTTTAATTTTTATATGTGATTGACCCCTTCATCGTTTAGTAGCATGTTTTTTAACTTCCATGTATTTGTGGTTTTTCCAGATTTTTCCTTGTGGTTGATTTCTAGTTTCATAGCATTGTGGTCAGAAAAGGTATGTGGCATGACTTCAGTCTTCTTGAATTTCTTGAGGCCTTTTTGTGGCCTAATATGTGATCTGTTCTGAAGAATGTTCCATGTGCCCTTGAAAAGAATGTGAATTCTGCTGTTTTAGGATGGAATGTTTGAATGTATCCATTAAGTCCATCTGGTCCAGTGTGTCATTCAATGCCATTGTTTCTTTATTGATTTTCTGTTTAGATGATCTGTCCAGTGATGTAAGTGGGGTGTTAAAGTCCCCTATTATTATTGCTTTACTACTATTGATCAGATCCTTTATGTTTGTTATTAATTGTTTTATGTATTTGGGTGCTCCAGTGTCAGGTGCATAATTATTTACAATTGTTATATCTTCTTGTTGGGTTGTCCTCTTTCTTATTATATAGTACCCTTCTTTGTCTCTTATTACAGTGTTTGTTTTAAAGTGTAGTTTGTCCACGAGGAATATTGCTACTCCGGTTTTCTTTTAGAGTCCATTTGCATGATAAATGTTTCTCCATCCCCTCACTTTTCATCTGCAGGTGTCTTCAGGTCAAAAATGAGTCTTCTGTAGGCAGCATATAGATGGATCTTATTTTTCTATCCATTCTGACATGCTTTGTCTTTTGATTGGAGCATTTAGTCCATTTACATTCAAAGTAGTTATTGGTAGATATATATTTATTGCCATCTTATTACTTGTTTGATGGTTGTTTCTGGAGATTTTCTCTGATCCTTTCTTGTCTTTCTCTCTTTCATGTTTTGTTGACTTTCTTTAGTGATATATTTGGATTTCTTTCTCTTTGTTCTTTGCATGTTTATTAGTAGTTTCTGATATATGGTTACCATTAGGTATGTATATAATGTCTTCTGTATACAGCAATCTATATTAAGTTGATGATCACTTAAGTTTGAACCCATTCTTTTTTCCTCTCCTCCCCACATTTTAGGTGTATGTTAATATATTTTATATCTGTTTTTTGTTAGTTCCCTGACTGATTTTTTTACAGAAATCTTTATTTGTACTGCGATTGTGTTTTCTACCCTTATACTGTCATTTTTGGTTTCTCCTTTCCACTCAAAGAATCCCCTTTAATATTTCTTGCAGGGCTGGTTTAGTGGTCACAGAGTCTTTTAGTTTTTGTCTGGGAAACTCTTTATCTCTCCTTCTATCCTGAATGACAGCCTTGCTGGATAGAGTATTCTTGGCTGCAGATTTTTCCCATTCAGCACTTTGATATGTCATGCCACTCCCATCTGGCTTGCAAAGTTTCTGTTGAAAAATCTCTCAGTCTTATGGTTTTCCCTTGTAAGTTAATGACTTCTTTTGTCTTGCTGCTTTTAAGAGTTTTTCTTTACCACTATATTTTGCAAATTCAATTACAATATGTCTTGATGTGTATCTGCTTTTGTTGATTTTTATGGGAGTTCTCTGTGCCTCCAGGATCTGGATGTCTGTTTCCTTCCCTAGATTAGGGAAGTTTCCAGCTATTATTTCTACAAATAAATTTTCTGCCTCTTTTTTTCTCTCTTCTTCTTCTAGGACTCTTATAATATGGATGTTATTGTGTTTAATGGAGTCACCCAAGTCTATTATGTTGCATAATTCTTTCTTTCTTTCCTTCAGCTTCATTACTTTCTATTACTTTGTCTTCTAGATCATTAATTTTTTCCTCTACTTCTCCCAACCTGCTGTTCATTGCACCAGGCATGTTTCCAAACTCAATTATTGCACTCTTCATCTCTGACTGATTGTTATTTAACTATATTAACTCTGTGGTAAGGGTCTCACTGATGTCTTCTATTCTTTTCTCAAGCCCAGTGAGTAGCCTTATGATTGTTGCTTTAAATTCTCCATCAGGCATGTTACTTATATCTGTTTTGCTTAGCTTTCTGGCCATGGCCTTATCTTGTTCTTTCATTTGGGATAAATCCTCTGTCTTCTCATTCTGTTGTTTTTCTTGCTGCCCTGCCTGCCGGTCTTTGCACCCTCAACATTGCTTTTAAGATTTAGACATATTGATTAAGCCTGATCTTTCTACCAATGCCTGGTATTTTATTGTGTGAATATTATAACATTAATATATATTATTATAATATATATTATAAATTTAAATATATATAAATATATATACAAATATATAATATAATATAATTAATATTATAACATTAATCCTTTCATTCCCAACTGAAGGATGTTGCAGTAGACATTCTTGTATATATCCATTTGGGTATATTTGCAAAACTTTTTTCAAGAGGAATAACCCAGCTGACCTTAAAATAAAGAGATTATTCTGGATTATCCAGCTGGGCCCAATGTAATCACAAGGGCACTTACATGAGGAAGATGCAGAAGAGTCAGTTCCAGAGAAATGGGATCCTTAGAAAGACCACAACAACTATTGCTGACTTTGAAGATGGAGAAAGTGCCCTGAAGCAAGAAACATGGATGGGCTCTAGAAGTTTGAAAGACAAAAGGAATCACCCTTGGAGCTGGCAAAAAGGAACATAGCTCTGCTAACACCTTCATTTTAGCCCAGTGACACCCCTTTTGAACTTCTGAACTTCAGAACTATAAGATAATAAATTGTATTCTTTTAAGCCACTGAATTTTTTGTATGTTGTTATAGAAGCAGAAGGAAATCAATACAATAGGTATTCCTTATATAATATGAACGATAAACTTTTTTCTTAATACAGAAGGATCAAATATATCTTCTTATCTGCTACTTGTTTTAAATTTATAAAACCATTTGAATTTTATATTTTCAGTCTTTAAAATATATCTTTTTCATCCTTTTCTACCACAAAGCTGTCAGGATCCTATATATTTTTATTCTAATAGATTTAATGGATTTTTTTTTACTTACAGATTTTAATCCTAAATTACTGTTAGGTGCTTAAGGCTGAGTTCTTGCCTCCTTTGTACTGACTTCTCTGCCCTCTTCCTGTTTATCAGCTCTCTGCTTAAAATTAACTTTATGATAATAATTAACAAGATATAATAATAATGATAATACTCACTGAATGCAAACACTTAAAATCCTCACAGTTATATATTTTATCCCCCTCCCCCACTGTGCTTTATTTTGCATTATATTTTTGTTTTGCTTAGTGCAAGTAATTGGATTTATTTGAGTGCATATTCACTCTATATTGAATCTTATATTCAATAAATGTGTTAGGGAAACTGTTTCACCAATTCTTAAAAAAACATTTGATTTCTAATTCATTTCTTATATGAAAATAAATTCCCAGAGATATAAATATTAAACTTTTAGAAATAAACCTACAAAGTTTTAGAAAAGAAAACATCTATCTAGGGGCACCTGGGTGGCTCAGTCAGTTAAGCGTTTGCCTTTGGCTCAGGTCATGATCTCAGACCCTGGAATCTCAGAGTCCTGGAATCAAGCCCCATGTCAGGTTCCCTGCTCAGCAGGGAGTATGCTCCTCCCTCTCCCTCTGCCCTTCCCCCAGCTTGTACTCTCTCTCTCTCTCTCTCACTCACTCTTTCTCAAATAAATAAATAAAACCTTTAGAAAGAAAGAAAGAGAAAGAGAGAGAGAGAGAGAGAGAGAAAGAGGAGAGAGAAAGAAAGAAAGAAAGAAAGAAAGAAAGAAAGAAAGAAAGAAAGAAAGAAAGAAGAAAGAAAGAAAAAGAAAGAGAGAGAAAGGAAGAAAACATCTATCTATAAACATGGAGTAAGGAAGCTCTTTCTAAGCTGGACATAAATATACACACCATAAATAAAATATATATAACTTTAATTATACAAACATTTTAACTTAAAAATATGATAAAGCCATAAGAAAAACACATTGCCAAAAAATGCAATGTAATTTTTAGGCAAATAGCTAATGTCCTTATTTTAAAATTTAATGAGAAAGGGAAAACAAATCAGTGGAGGAAAAGGGCTCTGGACGTGATCAAGATTCACCAAAAAAAAAAAAAATCAATCCAGTTGGATTTTACAGAAAAAGCATGAAATTTGCACTCTACCTTATGATTGAAACAACACGGTAGGACAGTGAAGGTTTTCAACTGATAGAAGATACTGACTTCTGTTTACTCTTTGCCTTTCTCTGCTATAGCCGGAAACGCAGCAGGGTTTGTGAGTTCTCCTGAGAGAGTTAACTTCCTTTTGCTGCTTCATTTTTACTGCAAAGAGGTCCACCACCTGAACCAGCCCAGGCCAGCATGGGTTTTAAGAATGGTTAAAATGATGATGTAGGTTCTGTATCATTTTGTTTGCACTTTAGTTATCAGAAACAAAAAATAAGCAAACAAAAAACCAAAAGAGGCACAAAGAACATACATCGAAGACTAAGACTTGGGGGTAAATAGCTCTAGCTGTCCAGTGCTTTTCTAGATCCTCATGGATGCACACTGAGAATTCTGACCCTCATGAAGGAATCTACAGGATTTGGGAGTGTGGATCTTGGTCTTGCTGCCCTTTAAAGAATTAGGTCCATGCAGGAACCACCTCAAAATCTAAAGGTCTGCTTATGATAATTATGAATACTCCTTTTCAAGCCACATTGCATTCCCTCCTGTGGAATGAGGCCTTCAGCAGGCATGACACCGGCCTAGGCAACATCCTCACCTGCCTTGTGTGTGAGCACTGGTCCACTAGGACTGCCCAGCTGGCAGTGCCCGCCAGGAAGCAGCAGGGGTGAGCCGGGTCAGTTGGGACCAGCATGGCTCATGATGAAGCCTAAGACACACACCTGTCCTCTAGGAGTGAAAGCTTCATGGGGAAATCCGAAACTCCCTCCCTACTTGCATGCAAAAATCTTCTGCTCACTCCCCTCCTCTAGATCCAAAGGAGTCTTTTCTGATTTCCCCCTGAATGGAGTAGGGAAATTAAATTTCATCCCTTATTAGCACATAGCAGTGTTTTGCTCCTCGTAGGCACCAAATCTTTGCTGATTGAAGTGGGGATTGTTTGAGCATTGAGCCACAGAAATAAATATTCCAGGACCGTTTCGTGACTTCACCAACAGCCACTGATTCTCAATTTTTGGCCTGTATTATAATTTCCTTGTGCACATAGCTGCCACTCAAAACCTTCCTCTTTATTACATTAGCACATTCAAAAAAAAAAAAACACTTTAACACAGAAGCTGATAGAAATGTGACTTGAATTTAGGATATTCTCTTGATTGCATATAATATGGCAGGCCTGATGTGTAATAACTAATGAAGAATTGAAGAAAATCATGATTATCTTCTGTAAGAAGTTATCAAGATGCTATCCTAGCCATTTTCTAGATCCTTTGTATTAATAGATATCTGTAGCTTATAAGCACTAGATTTATAAGAGAGAATACTGAGTATTAACTATGGAATCCTACTGTTTATTCCTAAATCAGTACCTGTAAAGCATTGAAATAGTTTTCACATTTTGCTGCCCTTGAGTTGACAATGTTGTTCACAGCTCTGTGAAAACATGGCACTTTCTGACATTTGTAGAAATAGCAATTACCCATAGTAAGAAACGAAAAGGCCCCCGTCAGCCTGTCTTACTTTCACTGTGTCCAATGACATGATCAAAATTGCTTCAGAAACACAGTTACTCAAGTGAATAACTATTAAAGTAATAAACCTGAGGAAGAGAATCCATCTGTGCTGAACCAAGTAGGAGTTAAACACTAGGCCAGCATCATTGCAAGTAAGCAGAGCATATATTTACCTTAAAACAAGACAAAACAAACAAAAATGAAGGTTTGCAGCATTTTGCCTGATTTCTCCAAATTGTCCATTCCTGAGACATAATGTAATGGGAATAATGTGGCCATATAGCTGGGGAAGCATGCTTGTGATTCCCAAGACCCAGTACGGTCCTCGGGATGGAGCATGTTTTCAATTACTGTAGATGCTTAGAGCCCAGAGCTTGTCCCCCGAACATTAAAGCTGCCGGTCCAAGTCCCATGGTTCAGGCTCCGCTGCTGATTTCCAAAGCAGTTCTGGCCATTTCCTAGCCTGCTCTAACCCACTCTCCTCATCTGCAGGAAGGGTCAAAATAGTTCCCTCGCATTCATTCTTCTAATCTTAAAATGGGGTTAAAATATTCTTCAGTCTCACAGGTATATTGCTAAAAGGATATTCTTCAACTTCAATAAAAGCAGAAATAAAAATAAGATAAAAATCACTGCCACACCAGCGCGTTGACAATTGCCATGTTTAACCCCCTTGCAGATCTTGCAATTATGAAAACAGAGTATAATTAGGTATTTTTAAAGCTTCAGAATCTATTATCAATAGGATCTACCTTAATTTGTTCACCTTCTGCTCTCTCTGTCTCTCTCTCTCTCTCTCTCCACGTTGCTATACAGAAGGATTGTGCAAATTTTCATCGCCAGTGGCAAGTTTCAGCATGTCAGGCATTTCCCCAGGGAACTCTCCCTCCATCTTGTGGGTCAGAACTGGACATCATGCCCATTTCTCTACAAGAATGAGATCTCTTTTGATGGGGATTTCCCACCATTGTGTCAGGTTACCATCACGTGCCACAAAGAGGTTGCAGGTATGCCAAGATGTTGACACCCTTCATCTTCAGGGCCAGAGAGCTAAGACCTCCTTCCACTGCAGCCTTATCTGCTTACCCCAGTGCTCTATATAAACTCCTATTTTCCTAGAAGGGACTGGAGATGGTTCAGGGAGGACTGCATTATACTATTCATCTTAGATGTGCTGTGGTCCTTATCTAGATACCCCCAGAATGTTATGGGCAGACTGTTTGTGTCCCCTCAAATTCATACTTTGAAACCTACCCCACAAGGTGATGGTATTAGGAGGTGGGGGCTTTGGCAGGGCATGATAAGATTAGTGCCCTTAAAAAGAGACCTCAGAGAGCTTCCTCACTGCTCTTGCCAAGCGGGACACAGCAAGAAGATGCCATCTGTGAACCAGAAATCCGGCCGTCGCCAGACACCCAACCTGCTGGCACCTTGATATCAGACTTCTAGCCTCCAGAACCGTGAGAAATAAATGTCTGTTATTTATGAGCAGCCCAGTCTGTGCCGCTCTGTTATAGCAGCCCTGCATGGACTGGCAAGGATCAAGGGGCTCTATTCTCCAGCATCTGGCAGTGTTGCTGGCTGAGAATCCTTGCAAGAGCTCCTTCCAATGGCAGCAAGAGTGTTGCCCAAGTGTAGGTCCCATCCCGGGCGCAGCTCACATTCAATGCCTGTCTGATATGGGTGCATGGCCCAGACTCATCGCCTGGACTGGGGACACTGGCAAGAGGGCCTCCCTGGCTTCAGAGCTCTCCGTGAACTTTGCCAAGACCTCTGTTGCACCTGTGTGGCTCACTCCTGCTTCCTTCAATCACAGGGTGTTCATCAAGAGAGCACTTCCCAGTCAGTACCTGCAGAGACAGGACTCTGCCTCAAGGTCTGGTTGCCGGGGAGCCAAACCTCAGACAAGGATTAATCCCTAAGAAGGTGATATGGTCACTTCCCACGTCAGGTAGATTCTTAAGCCAAATCAGTATTGTTTCCATAAAGCAGAAAGGGAAATGAAATTCAGGTTAACAACAATGTCTGACATTTTTCTAAAAATTAATTGGCTTCATTGCTGACAACTGCAGGGCCTTACCAAACCCATTTCAGTCACAATATTAAAGACATTTAGCAACAAGTAATCAGTGATCATCGGGTCTTGTGAGAACTAGTGTAATCATAATTTAGGTGTGGAGACCATGCCAAGTCTGATTGTTACTACTGCCCTGGTCATAACCAACCTTCAATGGTTGAAGTTGGGAATATAACCCCGTTTTTAACAGATGGAGTAATGAAAGTACGACGTTAGCATCGCCCGTCAGGGGGCGTTGGTAGGATCACACAACGTCGATGGCACAAGCAAACTAAGAGTCGCTCTCCAGCACCCCCGCACCACCTGATAAGGGGGCCACTAGCCACATGTGGCCGGGAGCTCTAGCAGGTGTTCCTCAGTCCAAATCAAGACCGTAGGGAAGATTTGGTGCAAACATTAAAAAGCAAGACATCCACATCATTTTATCTTACCACTTGTTGGAATGTTATATTCTCGATGGACTGGGTTAAATAAGCCTTGTCATTAATTTCACCTGTGTGTCCTTTTCCCTTTCTTTTCTGTGGCTAATAGATAATTTAAAATTACTTATGCAGCTTTCATTTGCAGCTCCCCCCTTTCTTTTTCCAATGGATGGTGCCGTGCTACAAATATATCTCTCTCTCGGGCGCCTGGGTGGCTCAGTTGGTTAAGCGACTGCCTTCGGCTCAGGTCATGATCCTGGAGTCCCGGGATTGAGTCCCCACATCGGGCTACCTGCTCAGCAGGGAGTCTGCTTCTCCCTCTCCCGCTCCCCCCTCTTGTGCTCTCTCTCTCTCAAATAAATAAATAAAATCTTTAAAAAAAAAAAAAAACAAATATATCTCTCTCTTCTGCTCTACGGACATTTATCTCTTGTTTAACACGCATGCACACACTTCTTCAGAATTCAGTCTGTCAAAAGAAAAACATATATATTTTGTTTCTTCCTCTGTCTGAAATCTCAGGTGCCAAATCCCTGGCATATTTAATTGGTCTGCAATTAGAACTGGAATGTTCCTTTCAGTCCCACCAAAAACGCATCTCTGCAATCAGTCACTCTTATTACCATTCTTAGAGTAATGTAATTTGGCATAATCACATGAAATTAAGATTTGGTATTTTCAAGTTCTTCCCCCCTTGAATGAAACAATGACAAAGAACACATCAAATAACCCTCAAATTTTACATTCAGCAGAAAGTCCAAACCTACTGTTTTTCCCCCTTATTGAATTGATGTCTACAGTGACAGTACTAGAAGGATAAAGCCGTAATTTAGGTTTGAGGTATCATTTTTTTAATTGATGGAAGCAATTACCAGATTTATGTAACATAGTATCCTCTTAACAGATGATAGTGTAGGACAGAAAAGAAAATGAAGCAAAGCAAAATATGAAGCAGACCAAAAGGAATTTTAATTGGCTTAACCTCTAACAATCGAGGAGTTGGAGTATTGGAGCTGCTACCTGGCTGTATTTAAGGACTTAAATTTGAATTCCATATACTCATGGAATACATTTTCTTGCCATGTACCCTGTCACCAGCATTCTGAGGGCTAAGCTTGCAACATGCTGAGTACATTGCCTCGTTTCATGATAGCAAGGCTTGTCAAAGAAGGTGACCCTTTCACTCTGGCAGTCCAGCTAAGCTCGTTTAATCCAGCTCTCTAAATTGTCCTGTATTGTGAATTGCAGTGTGTCATGTGTAACAGCTTTCTTTCTAGAAGTCATTGTTGCCAATGGATTGGGGGGGCTTCTCTTTATTTTTCATTCTCAGAGGTACTCAATTTACGCCCACTTAAAATTACATGATTAATGACACTGTTAGCTACATGATAAAATTTGAAAAGAATAAGCACAAGCCACTTAGCTAAAATAAATAAAACTTTTTTGGTTAATTAACAGTGACATATTAAGGTCATATGCTGTTCAATTCCCAAATCACCCATTATTTCCATCTGGCTTAAAATTCTTTTTACCTGTTTGATTTATTATTAAGGAAATGTCTCACACACACACACACACACACACACACACACACACAAACTCTCTTTTCTTGGGAATTCATAATTTGAGATTAACGGCCACTCCGTAAAATACTTACTTATACAGTCATTATGGTAATTCAATTTAAAAGTCACAGCATTCCCTTTCCTTATAAAAATATCCATCCATGTAGCATCAAAAGACATATTTTATATTTGTTCTAACAGTTAAGTTAGTTGTGTATCATGCTAGACCCCGGGAATCATCCCAGCGTCATTCAAAACCTAGTCACTGGTGGTGGTGGATGCAAAGGGCACATTCTGAAGTCCTGCCTCAATGCAGGTTCTTTCCGCATGGAGCTGGTGGGGATTAAAAACCAAGCAAAAACAATTCTAAAACAATTCACTGTCCCTTAAAGTCAACAGAAACTGCCTGAACACTTTCATCCTTCTGTAGGTGTAATTCGGTCGCCCCGCCCATGTATGTAGGGAGCCATCTGGGAACCTCGGGGAAGAGCAAAATGCAGTCTCACACATACTCTGTGTGCAACCACTGACTGAGACAGGACGTCACTGTCTGCCTCAGCGCATTGCAGATTCATGGGAAATATAACAGGCTGAACAGACACCTGCAGATTACAGAGAGTTCTGTATTTTAATGATTTTTAATTTTAATGATTTCTTACCTTTCTTTGCTTTTACTAATCTTCACAAAAATATATTTAATTGCTATTCACTTTGCACAGTAATAGGTGCTGGCATCCTGCCTGCAGCCACGAATTATCCAAATGACAAGCAACTCAGATTTTTCCTGAGCGCTTCACGCGTCTGCAGCCCTTGCCATCTGCAGCGGTTTTCCACATGCATTTTCTCATTTAACAGGTTTGACTGATAATGATAAAATTACAATCTGGTATTATGTATGGTACAAATGCTCTTTTTTTATGTATTATGTACTGGTTGGCCACTTCACTTATCCAAGATACTGATTATGCCAGATATTTGGTAGTTCAGAAGGCATCAGGAGCCCCTGATTCTGACGTCTAGAGAATCCAGATAATGTGCTGATTCATTAAATGAACCAACACATTTTTCCCTTCTTCCTTCAGACTTAAAAAAAAAGTCAAGTTGGGTAAGATATAATTGAATAATACATTTGATTTACCTAACAGGTATGTTCTTTCAGTGTAGCCTAATATTAAAAACTAAAGTTCACCATATTGTGTATGAAAATCTCATTCCATCTAGAGCTTCCAAATGTGTTCAGAAAAAAATTGTATTTTCCTACCTGAATCATTAGGAAAATTTAGAGCAAGGAACATGATGTATCATATCTATACCTCTTGCATGAAAACTTTGACCATTGCTTGGATTCCTGTTTCATCATGTCTGTTCTGAATCAAAGTGTTATCAAACTCAAGTATTCAATGAGTTGCTATCAAATTATAAATATCTTTCAATTAGGCCTTATCTTTTTTTTTAAATGGTAACTGTGTTGATCATAGTGAGGTTTATCTTTTAAAGAAAAAAAAATCTTTTAAAGAAAATTGTCTTCCTTCATGATCCCCTCATGGGTTTCAAAAAAATTCTAAATAAATTTCCATGTACTAGTTTTCCACTCTATTTCCCTCTTTCCCACCCAGCTTTTGAATTCTCAAATTTTCATGGGTGGTCAAAGTAAATTAAAATCTTATTTTTATTTGTTTACAATTAAGTCATATAAATGAGAGCTATTTGATGTTTAGAAAACCTCAAAAGCCCCTTATAGATTTCTTTCTTTGAAGAAGCAAGTTGTCTTTTGTCAAGCATAAACCAAATTCAAACCCCAAGAGCTTTTTAAGTTCAGTTTGAAACTCATAATGACACTATAATGAATTCTACTTTGAAAACGTATTTACTTACCCTCTCTATGAAGATGACTTTACATCAGGCTATTTGGCCATTTTCTTTCAAATGGAGACAGCATTATGTGTATCATTTATTATTAATTATCAGAAAGATGTGAAGTCTAGCAAAGGAAAATAGAAATAGGATGCTGTTCTATTTTTCAAACACTAAAAGACAAAATCTCTGTTACTTCATTGTGCAAAATATCCAGTTCTGCTTTGTTTTTACTTCTCTCTGTTTCTGCATTATCTGCGTCTGCCAATTGAAGCCCAGAAGCACTAAGTCAGACAAAAGTAAGGAACTGAAAAAGCCCATTCATATCCCAATCTACCTTTTGTTTTAACATGAAGTAGAGGAAAATGTACAAGACCAAGATGTTAGTGAAATTCTAACACCAATTATTTTATATCAATCAATATTTAATTATTTTACTTATTCATTCATTCATTTTTATATAAAATTCATAAACTATAAAATTCACCTTTTTAGCATACCATTCAGAGTGGATTTTAATATATACACAAAGTTGTGCAGATCACCACCACTATCTAATTCCAGAATACTTTCATCACCTGAAAAAGAGACTATAGATCCTTGGTAGTTAATCCCTCCCCGCTCACCTCTTCTCCCAGTACCTGGCAATCAGTGATTGACTTGCTATCTCCAGATGCACCTATCTTGGATGTTACGTGTTGATGGGATCATACAATGAATATAACTATTCATGTCTGCCTTCTTGCACTTAGCATAGTGTTTTCAAGACTCATCCATGATAATGCTGGTATTTATACTCCATCTCTTTTTGTGGCTGCATAATATTCCATTATATGGAGTCAGCACATTCTGTTCTGCCATTCATCCCTCAATGGATCTTAGCGTTGCCTTTACTTTTTGGTTGTTATGAATAATGCTCTAGTGAACGTGCACATACAAGTTTTTGTGTTGACATAGGTTTTTCAATTCTCGGCTATGCACCTAGGAATGGAATTGTGAAGTGGTATGGTAACTCTATGTCTAAAATATTGTTCCAGAATAGTTACTACTGAAGGTTTGAATGCACTGGTAGCAACTGTATTTGCTTCTAAACATATTGTTGCCATATTCCTTCCACAAGCAAATTCCGTCTACAGGCAAATTTTTCATGTTAAATATTTTGGAGCCCATATTCTACCTTTTTAAATGCTGTTAATATCAGCAGTTTTAAAAAGTAATAATTTTCTTGAATTAGACTGATTGTAAAAAAAAAAATCTTTGTTTTCTGAGACAACAGTGGGGGAGGTGATTTTCAGAGAATATGGTGACTATAACTACATTATTTGTATTCATTGTCCATCAAATACTGTGAAGTTTTATTCCCAACAAACTATTTCTTTAGAAATACACATGCTTTTGCAAAAGTATCTTCTTGGCAACAATTACACGTGAATTATTTCAATATAATCATTCATTCAGGATAAACCAATAAAAAAATTCAGCCCATTTTCCATAATGAGCACAATTCATGAGGACCATAAAAAAGTGTGTGTCAAGAAATTAGTGTTGTGTCATTGACAGCAATGTGAAATAGCACATAACTAATGGAAGGAGTGACATGAAACTAATGAAATCCCGAGGAGAATTAATATGATGCCCTTCCTGTTTCTAAAAGCATTTAGGAAAAAAGGCCCAAACTCTAATGGATCATACAGGGTGATTATCTCCAGCTTGTAATTTTAAAACAATCATTGATCATGTGCGAGAGATTTGCTAAAAGCCATGCCTTCACTGAAGTTAAAAACCTCTCTACCTGCAGTGACTTTGAAATATATGACATATCAGCTGCCAATTATGCTAATTTAAGAGCAGAAACCAACCAACATGAATGACTGGAGCGCCAACCAACGTTAGCGCCACATTGCATTGTCAATTTTTCAGCCTTTGTTCTGATTTCTGGTTTAATGAGAAACAATAAGTCTCTGTCCCTCTCTCTCTCTCTCTCTCTCCCCTTCTCCCTGTTTGTCAGTCTCTCTCTCTAACTCTCTCTCCAAACAAGCCATTATAAAATTAATGTATTAATGCCTCAAAAGAAATAGCTATTCCTGACAATTTCATAACTGTTCTTTTATAAAAAATGACTTTTGCATCATTATTCTGTAAGAATGAATATGTTGGCAAGTGAGCATCCTGGTCAAAGATAAGTAGGATATGCTTTGGAGTAGACTATGCTTTAGCAACCAAACTGGCCTCTAAAATTCAGAAAAACTTGTCACTGGCTCCTTGATGATGACATGAAGATCCAACAGATCTTCTTGTTCCTATATTTTTTTTATTATATTCTGTTAGTCACCCCATACAGTACCTATATTTTTTAATAAAAATTTCCATCAGTTTTCTTACAGTCATGAATTTTTCCTTTTTTTTTTTAAGATTTTATTTATGTATTTGTCAGAGAAAGGACAAGCGGGGGGGGGAAGGGCAGAGGGAGAAACAGACTCCCTGATGAGCAGAGAGCCCAATTCAGGGCTCAATCCCAGGACCCTGAGATCATGACCTGAGCCGAAGGCAGACACCCAACTGACTGAGCCACCCAGGTGCCCCAGTCATGAATTTTTCTAATTAAAGAAATTCTATTTATCCTCATGTGGAAAAGGGTCTACAACTTATTTATTTATCTACCCATTTTAGTCTTTCTTCTTTTCCTCATTTTTGTATAGTTCTGGTTTTGCACAGAAAAAAAGATCTGTTGTTGTTTCATGTCTGGGAAGCATGTTTGTGACAAACTTGCCACATGGAAGCCGAGTCTTTCTCCCCTTTCCAGGGTCCACGTCACTTCTGCGGGCTCCTCCTACATCGAGGCAGGTTTCCCCAACGGCACCCGGTAATCCGGATTACAGAGCAACCGTTGACTGATCAGTGGCCTTGCATTGTTGCCAGAAATACCTTGGCAGCAAGTCTCTAGAGGCCCAAAGTCAACGTGAATGTTCTCATTTTGCAGATGAGAAGACAGTGGCTCACAGAGCCTGACACGCCTATTAATATGCAAGGGCAGGAATAAAACCTCAGTGTTTTGAATTCCTGGCCACAGCTCTTTGATTGGCACAATCTGCCAAGTACAAGAACCCCTGAAACTGACAATAATATTTGGCAAGATAATATTCCTTTCTTCTTTTTTACTTTTTCTAGACTCATATATATATGATCATGATAAGAATGTAAAAAAGGGCATAATCCCACAAATCCATAACTCGTTATTGCTAGTGAGATAGAAAATATAGGAACATATCAAAGAACAGAGTATCCCATTGACTTCCTTGGGAGCCCCTGAAAGAAGAGCAAAAATAAAAGTTTGGTGAATAAAGGAAAACAAAACAAACAAACAAAAAAGAGAAGAAATAATAGGACAGAGAATCTAAAGCTAAACCTAAATGTAGCAAAGGTGGCTGAATGCAACAGGAGTCCTTACTTCCCCTGGCCATCACGAAGTTAGAAGAGTTGTGCCAGGAATGTCCCGGGGCGGGGGGGGGGGGGGCGGGGGGGTGGTGGTGACATGGCCCCTAATGCCGCCCGTATACATCCATGCCACCCATCTTCAGGCATTATCTGCAATGTGTAGTCATTGCATGGCTGGAGCACTCCGGGGTGGGAAAAGGGGTTTGGCATGCCTGCTTAGCACTTTACTCCCTTAATTCACTATGTCATAATTAATCAATATTTTCATGTTAATTGATTTTGTTAAATTTGCTATATGTTGGGGGGATGGATATGACACAATATCCCAGGAAAGCAGACATTGTTGCTAAAAACTGTTAAAGTGGGTTGTAGATGAACTCAGAACCAATTATCATGCGTATTGAGTGTTAAACCATCATTAACTCTCTCCTCGCCTGGTGGTAACAGTAGTAATATGAGAGTACAAAGAAGCTCTGGGTGCTGTTCTTTTGCTGGGAAGTGAGTGCTGCCATGAACAAAAGAGAGACGCCTGAAAGGTTTAGCTGACCCAGGAGGAGGTAATGATGAGTCTAGTCTGAGCCATTCCCATGCATGGAAATGTTCCTTTACACACCCCTCCTCAGGAGCCACATGTGTAACTTGGCAAAGCCAGATCTCCTGGGCCCAAGATCACATTCAAAAGAAACCATATTCTAAAACCAACATCCTTGAAAAATAATCTGTTTACTGTCGATCTTCCTAAAGTGGTGAATCAGGGGGTGACATAGTCATTCACACATCCAAAATTTCCAAAATTATTCTTCAGACATCTCTCACCCTCCCCCATGTTTCACACTTATGAGTAAAATTTAACAGCAGCTGTTAAAATTCTCTCCCCCTTCTTCTTCTGGGTTCTTAGCTTAAAACATGCATATGTTTTCTTGCCCTCCCTCTACACCCCTGCCCCTACACTGCTCATGAAGACTCCTGCTCTGACAATTGACACCTCATCTCACTGGTGTCTGGGAAGAACTGTCTCCTGCTCTTACTTATATGGATTTTCTCATGAGCACAGCTGCGCTGGAAACGTGTATGCTCCATCCTCCATCACATCAATTTTCCCCAAAGAAAATTATTGTAACGTTCTCAGAAAGTTGGATAAGAAGAGGACAAAGAACCTTGTTACTGTGATAATCGAGACTCCTCCGACGAGCAACCCATAGTCCCTTTTTTTTTCCTTCTCCTATTGCTTGGGCGCTAGGCTGTCCGACATTCCCAGGGACAGGAAGGTATGTATCAGCTACTGTTCCGTAAGTGAACGGCTTCTAGTATTCTCTCTCCCCTATGCTTCTCATCCTGTGCCTTCCACGGGCTCACTCTAAAAGTGACAGGATATTGGTTTCATCTTGTTTTTTATTGCTGCGTGCACGTCCTGCCGAACTTCTCCAGATCACTTTGACAAGCAGACAATACCTAGGGCCAGAGAAGACAGTCACTAGGGTTCTAGCTTACACTGCAGAGCAGGGAGAGACTGCCACCCACTTCCCTCCTCTGTCTGAGAAGAGCCTGAATTCTTAAAGCAATCAGCTGGCTACAGCCTTTGTATTAATAACTAATTTCCCAGTTATGACTTCATGAAATAATTAATAGATGTGCTCAACTTAGGGAAGTTTTACAATGTGTAAGTTTCATTTTTGATATGGTATATCTGGTCCTTGACTACACGTTCTCCCCAAAGTGCAGTTAAGATCTTATGGTAGTCTACATAATTTCTTTCTTCCACAGATGGCATTTCGAGAATCATAAAAAATACAGTCACATATGCCCTAAATATGCCCCACATTTACCCTTCTTGTACGATTGTAAGCAAATAACCTAATTCCAGTGATGTACCTTCTACACGGGATGAAGCCTACTCTTTTGGAACTTAATCACTGAGTTATTAACACTTATTAAGATATCTTATTTCTGAACTAAAATGAGCACATTTCTGGAATTTATAGGGGGTTTCAGGGAACTGTTCTACTAGAAAGTCTGGCCACCTCACCAACTGGGGAACAATTCAGTGCTTTCTGGTCAAAGAGCATGGAGGAATCCCGGCAGGTGGGATAAAGCACGCTGTGGTCGTGTTTGTATTAGTAAGTCTTGAGGTGAGGTTTAACATGGCAGTTCCCTCCCTTTTTTTTTAATATTAAATAATGTGCACTTATCATCTTCAGGTTAATTGTTGTGACTTGGTTAATCCATAATGTATGGTATAACCTTGCATATTTTCATCATGTGTTATATCAATATTCATTAACTGCTCCTTAGACATGCATGTGTAATCATGAAATTATTCCTTGTCCTTATTTCATTAAAATCATTTTAACATTATCTCTCCCAAAATGTCATTGGACGTGACATTTCCTTGTGTTTCACTGATGTCTACTTCCAGGCAAAGTGAGGAAAAGTGGACTTTTGCAATATGGAAACTTCTACTCTTCTTCAGTGGGCTACTCCTCTACACAGATTCAGTGTAGAATTACTGTTCTGGAAAGTGGTGGGTGAATAGTGTTAAAAGGTAAACTGAGGAATATTAATTTTTTTTCCCCGGAGTTTGAGCCTGCATCAATTTAAATGGGGCAACACCAAACCAAAGGCAATTAGGAGAGCTCCATAGACAGAAGCTAGCGGCAAGGTTTTCATACAGAAGATGCTGAAGCAAAGCAAAGCAATTATTTGCTTGGCTATAGCTTAAGCAGTCGCCCTATTTGCAACAACTTGGTTGGCTGTTGGTGATTGATTGTTCTTGAGTTTTACTTCCTTGTATTCAAGGGCACTGACTCTAGCTTAGGTTTTGGTTTGCGTACATAGGCTACCAAGACATTAAAGCCACTCCAGCCTAATGGCTTCCATGTTTAACTACTTTAACATAGTCATGGGAATGGTAGTAGTCGTCGTAAAGATCACAATAAGATAATCTGAATAAACTCAGTCAGTCTCACTTACTTGCACAGTAAAGTTACCAGGCTGTGGGCCTTACCATTGGAAAGAGTCCAGATGGCACCCTTTTTTTTGTAAATTGGACGATAGGTCATTTTTTACTCTCTCTCCCTTCTTGATGGGGAAACATTACTACCAAAACTTCATCTTGTGGAAGCAGCAGAACATTCATTTTGAGATTGCATAATTGATCTTGGTTTCACCATATTTAGCGTGCAGTGTTAACCATTGCTTTTGGCAGAAAATTTTCCAAAGCTTTAGTAACCACAGGGGAACAAGTGAGTCTTAACTTCTGATCAACAAGAAAATACATTCCAGAAACTTTAACACAAAGCAGGATTACAGATCACTCACCTGGAAAATTAAAGAGAATATCCCCTTTTCTTAACGTAACTGGACATGACTGTTCTCACTTCGCATGCACTAGACAAAGAGATGGCTGGAATTGTACTTCCTGGAAGCAAACACACTTTCCTTTCAGGGAAGCAGTTGGACTTTGAGAGATTTGATTGCGCCAGCACATCTGTGATCAAAGCTAAGCGCCTGCTGAATGTGATGTTGGTCTGCACGATGGTAATTTATGGAACGGGAGTACAGCACAGGGCTTTGGAAAAAAATGGGTAGGAGGAAACAGTGGAAACTTATGTAGTTTCGAGACCTAACGCTGGCTCCAGGTCACTCTGTAGGCTGTGGCTGGCCAGAGGATGGAGCTGAGTGCTAAGTGAGGCTGGGAAGATGGTAGGAAAGAGATCGATAAGGACTTTTATGGATTCCTCATCCAATGAGGCAAATTCTTGAAATTGCCACAGTGGGTGATACACAGTTTTGATGAAACCAGCAGATGTACTGAAAAGACTCTGAACTCTTCAACTTTCCAGTTGAAATTCTGGATATCGGTAACTTTTCTGAGCCTCAGCTTTGTTATCTGTGAAACGCAGATAATTCCAGTAATACATAATGTCGTTGTTATTACTGGGGGGGGGTGGGTAAAAGCACAAAGGGGCACCCACTATCAGGCCTGGCATTTGGGAACAATTAGCGTAGCTTGAACGCTTCCTGGCCAATAAGGTTATTCTCTGGACCAGGCGGTGTGACCAGCATTTTGACATCCCACACACCAAGATGATTGCCCATTCTGGAACTCTTTTTAGGCTGTAGAGTTCATCAGTTAGGATGTATCTTAAAGCTCCACACTGTTTTTAAATGGCCTGCTTTTGAGGTCATTGTACATAAGAAGCTTCCTGGAAGTTGGTTGTCCTAAGGAGACTCATTTATTGGAAATGAGGAGTGGGAAGCAGGAGGGGCTCAGCATCAGTTCCTAGCCTGGCAGTGGCTTCTCACTGTCAGGGGACAGCAGAAGCAGGTGACCAGCTCGATGGCCATGTCACCATGCTCCTGCTGTTAGAAACAACATGAAACTTTGGGTCAGATCTCTGACAGATGACTCTTCGGCTTGGTCAGAAAGTCCAAAATCATTTAATGATTAGAGAATGATTATAACTCTCTTAAAGAGTTCATTTGGGCTGCTCTAACAGAACACCACAGGCTGGGTGGCTTATAAACAACAGATGTTCATTCCTCACGTTCTGGAGACCAGACGTCCCAGATCCAGGCTCCAGCAGATTCAGTGTCTCCTCTTGTCATGTCTCCACATGATGGGACAGGAGACAGGACTCTCTGGGGGTCTCTTTTATAAGGGCACTAATCCCATCCTGGGGGCCCCACCTTCATGACCTCATCATCTCCCAAAGACCCCACCTCCTCATACCATCACATTGGGGGTTAGGTTTCAAGATACGAATTTGGGGGAGACCCAGACTTTCAGTCTATAGTATTTTGTGAAGATGAAATGGGATAAGACAGAGAGCCCCATGGCCCCCCGCCATCTCTGGAACATGCTTCATGTCCGGATCTTCCGAGTCATGGGCCACATTGGCGTGCAGTGGCCTCTCTCAACTGGACTCACTGCCCTTGAAACCACACACTTGGCTTTTTCCCCAGGATGAGGGACCTACTTTTGTTCTCTCCTGTAGACACTGCTTTAATATACCTCTCCTTCATATCATCGGCTTTCTTTACTCAGGCTCCAAAGGGGGCCTCTTCTTCTTCCTCCAGAGCATAGGACATTTACTGATACCTCAGTATTATTTGTAGAGGTAAGAAATCAGTAGAACCAGCTCTCTGTTTATTATCCTTTATAATAAAATTTGGTCTCGTGAAACTCCACAAGTAAAAATACAATAAAAAGAATTTAAAAAGTAAATAGTTACCATCTTTAGGATTAGCTAAATTGGCAGCTCCAAGTAGAAAGGAAAGGATCCATCCCTCATTTTTCTTCCCAACTCCCATCCCTCTGGCACCCACATCTCTGCCCCCAGACTAGTTCAGCCTTATGAGGCTATACTCAAAGATCACGAGAGAAATGGGCAAAATGAGAGCACCATCATGAGTTTCTTAATAAATTTACATTTCTTGAACTTAAAAGACAACACCAGTTTCAGAAATGATGCCCTTCCTCCTTTGTAGGTATTACAACATTATCCCTTTTTTGAAATAACTGTGTAAGAAAATGCTATTGTTATGTTTTTAAAGTCCTTACTTGGAAAAACACTAAGTTAAGAACACTCTGTTGTTTTCTCCAAAATTTGTTCTTGAATGTTTCCTTGTCTAGTGGACACAAAATCTGAGTGCAACATCTGTCTTTAAAGTTATATAAATTAGATCAAAATTAAAATGAAAATTAGCAGCGGGTCTTTGGGGATATTCTTATCCTAAATTACCTAGAGTCTTTCTTTTCCCTAGAAAACTTTTCTCTGGTAAACACTTCCCCTATCTTAAATGATCTGTACGACATACACTCAGTGTGCTTAACAGAAGGAAAGCAAGGTGGCATCAGCAGATGACAGTACAAAGTGCCATGGGATCACAGAAGAAGTGGCAACTAGAAGATAGTAATAGAAGATGATTATAAGACAGTCTGAAAGGAAACCTTAAAAGGTGGACTTGGAGCATTGCCATTTCCAAACCACTAGAAAGCCCAGTTCTGGAGCCTACTTTGTTACAGGAGTTCTGATGAGTCTCCAAGATTTACTGCCATTTTGAAATAGCTGCTTCTCTCAGAATCTTTGTAAATGTCATGGGTGTTTCCTAATTCTCACACATAACATTGAGCTGTAGATTTATCTTCAAAATATTTCCACAATCAAGACCTTTCTCCCCTTCCCCACTGTAAGAATCTTAGCCCGGCTTGTCATTATCCCTTACCTGCGTGATTGCAACAGCCTTTTCTATCTCCTCTCCCTGGTTCAGAATCACCTCCTGAAGAGTGACTAGCCAAAATCCTCTTATCAATGGCTCCTGCTACACCTAGAAGGAAAGAAGGACATGCAAATTCCTTGATGGAGTTTGATGGCCCTGGAGATTTCCCTGGCTACCCTCTCAGCCTCGTGGAAGCATCTCCTCTCCCAATGGCTCCTTGTACCCCAGGAGCCCCGCTTCCCACTCCCAGGGCTTGGCAAGGTGTCCCTTGCCTGAGCCACCTTCCTTTCTATCCTCCCTTCAGGTGTCTTCTCCAAGAAGACTCCAGTGACCATCTTTATAGAGCACTCCACCCTCTTCTCTGCTCCAGGAGGATTACATCCTCCTGGTCCAACCTGCAGGGTAGAATTGGCGGGCTGGCATGCCATTAGAGAGATTGGGCAGGGGTAGTTATAAATTAGACATAACAACAAAAAATAAACATAGAACCAGGCAAACTAAAAGCTATAAGGCATAGTAACAGAATGCACCATGCAAGTCTGCGCAATGAATTTAAAAAGCTCAATGAGGCAAATGGTTTCCTAGGTCTTCCTGGAAGAGGCAGTTGCTACAATTGAGTTGAGACATGTCAACAGACCAGTACCCTGAGAGAAGGTGTAGAGTTGTCTTTCTAAATAAAACCATCACAGGGCAACTGGGTGGCTCAGTTGGTTAAGCGTCTGCCTTCGGCTCAGGTCATGATCCCAGGGTCCTGGGATCGAGTCCCGCGTCAGGTTCCCTGCTCAGCGGGGAGCCTGCTTCTCCTGCTCCCTCTGCTATGCCCCCTACTTGTGCTCTCTCTCTCTCAATCTCTCTCTGTTTAATTTAAAATAAATAAATAAATATAACCACCACAGACAGGCTAATGAGCAACTTGTTCTCAAACTTGTAAGAAAAGGGAAATTCCCCCGGGTTTTGGAAACTCCTCCTTAACACAGGGGAAAAGGAGTGTTATATAATTATTTCTCTTGTGAAACCAAATTAACTGATACCAAAACTGAGGTTGGGAAGCACCCTAACACAAGAGAAACTGAACATGTGAGCATTGAAACAAAGCCTACATCAAACGTATATTAGAAGAATAACAAAATAACCAGATACAGCTCATTCCAGGAATAAGTTATTGATTTGATATTTGAAAGCACAGTATTTAGTTCCAATATTAATATGTTGAAAGAAAAGACCCATATGGCCACTTCATAGTTGCCAAAGAGTCACTGATAATATTCAGCTTCCGTTCCCAAGGAGCAAAATAAATCAATGAAACTTGGTATAAACATATCTCAAACTAACGTCCCGTATTAGGCTTCATTGTGGGCTACTGGAAGGACGCCCAGGGAATTAGCAACAGTCAGGAATGCCTGCAATCATCTTTATCATGGAACACATTTTTGGAAATACTAACTAGAAAAATTAGGGGGAAAAGGAATAAAATAAAATAGAAAATATTGTGAAAATAGACACAGCTCTGTTTGCACGAGGTCTTCATTTTCAGACGATCTGTATTTATCACGTTAACCAAGCTCATGCTGCCAGCACTGTTTGCAGTAGGTGAAGCGTCACAGCAAAACAGACACTGGCCGGACCTAAGGGAGCTGCTGTTTAGTGGTGAGTGAAACATCCATCAGTATAAAGACAAATCGGTACAAATCACATCTGTGCTGAGTGCTGCAAAGCAGGGTCCCAGGTGCCAACCAGGACAGTTATGGGAATTGCCAGATCTGATCATGGAGACAGTAGCCGAAGGGAGAAAATGGGAGGGAAGTGGCAGCACCCACATTTCGTCACCCTCTCCCCATTCTCTGGGTCCTTCCAGTCACAGGGGAAACCGAGGGATGGAGAGAAGAGAAATGAGGAAGTGGGTAAAAGGGGAAGAAATACCATCATGCCAGTACTTATGAGAAGGAGGAGGTTCTGGCTAGAAAGAGGCCCCAAGCAGGTGACAAGGTGGTCCGTGTTCACTCACCGGAAATGGTAGTGGCTCTTCTCTGCCAAAGTCACTGACACCTGCGCTGACAGTTTGGACCCCCAGGCTGGACAGCGAGAATCGCCAGATGTCAAGGCAGTCCTACAGCCTCATACTGTGTGCCTGAAACACACGATGGCCAAGCTTTGGGTTCGTCATACTGCAAGCTGATTTTGTGGATCAAAGGAGGCAATGAATGTTAAGAAAATAAAGCAAAAAACAACAACAAAAATCTTGAGAGTCCACCTGGCACAGAGCAGGTGCTTAGAACATGCGTAGAAGTCCTCTCTCACAGAAGCTGTGGTGGGAGACCATTGAGTTTTGTGAGTGTAAGGCCCCTGTCTATTATATTATATATATATATATGTCCAGTCCTTCAATGTTAGGTTAATTTGATTAACTGATGAACTGAGCACTTACAAAAATATTTTGGATAATTTTTGCTAATTTTTGCTGGGCTAATCTCAAGACAATCTTATAGCTCTTCAGAGTTCTCAGTCTGAGTATTAGCTTTTTTAAAATTTTATTCTTACGAAGAAAGATGCAGAAGTTATGGGTTATAGGACATTTAATAGTCTTTCTATTGACTCCAGAATAGACAGTCATTTTTTCTCCCCCTTTTCCTTTCGCTTTTGCTAAGTCACCTGCATAAACAACGTGCTCATCTGCTTTCTCTCTCAGATGCATGTGGCACGGTTGTCTAGAAGACTTATCCTTTCGACGTTTAACCGTAGCAAGCCAGCAAGCATTGTAACGACTTCTCCCCAATCTCCATGTGCAGAGAACTTTAAATTTAAAGAAGAAAAAAAAATGAGCCTGTGTCATGTTAGAAAGTAATAAGAAAGGCTTTATTTGCATTTTCCAGCGTGAATTTCCTTCCCTCCCTCCCCTCATCACGGTGATGTGAAGCCTGACACTTCCATCTCGGCGTTTACGGGATACACAGTGACTGCAGACAGGCTCATACTCGAACACATGGGAACTGACAGCTTCCTTTTCTCTAATGGTCTCGAGTACACGAATGTTTCCACTCGGATGCAGAATGCCTGGAGAATGCATTTTGAAAGCCGTAGTATCCACTTGCTTTGACACCATTTTATAGGAAAAGCAATAGGAGGATTGACCTCCACAATTCAAGGCTTTATGAGATTCACAACCAAATTCTTAACCTATCTGAAGCGCTAAGCTTATGATTGCTATTCCTTTCTATTTTAGCATTTTTTAGGCCAGTGATTAAAAAATAATAATAATAATAATAATCCAAGCCCTGAATTGTAGAGAACATTTTCTCTGAAGATTTCAAATATATGCTAATTATAAATGACCTAAAGGTAACTGTCCTGGACACACGTTTTGCATATAATTTGTTACTCTGTTTAACCTTCAACATGAAAATGTAAATAAGTAGAAAAGTGCAAGTTGACTTAGTATTATTTAAAAACCCACACATACATTTTCCTTCACTGTCCAGCTCAGTGACGCATTTCTAGTGTTAAATGCATTGTGTTAAAAAAAAAATCTATAAGAAAGAAGGTAGTTTGTAAGTAAATAAAATTTAAGGTTTCATTTCTCCCGCAGTGACCCTGTGGATATCCACTAACACCTCATAAATCTAGACGTTAGGAATGCATGTTGGCGTCACTGTGTCAGTTCAAAAAAAAAAAAAAAAATGTAGTCACAAAGAATAATACACTTCCCTGAAGGTCATAGTTCCTGTGAAACCTATTTTCTTCCTTCACCTCCCAACCCATCCCAAACACACCTTGACCTAAATTTTGGCATTCAGAGAAAAGAATAAAAATTGCTTTAAATTGTAATGGGGTTGGGGGGGAGGATGAATAGTTCTATATTTTAATAGAAGGAAGTCCATGAAAGTTAATTATTCATATTAATAAACAGTTTGGTAATGGAACCCACCAGCTGAAACAGCGAATCCCAAATTGCATGGCTGGGGGCAGTCACTGCAAGAGGATTGCCCATCCTTCTGTTGCCGGCCACCGTCTGCGGAGACTTGCAGTGCCCCCACCCCCAGGAGGAAGAGTCTGTGCTAAGCCCTGAGAATGACTTGCCTCCAACCTGCCACGACGTTCTTGTGTACGTGGGAGTAATGTGAGATCCATAGTGGCTGCCACAGCTTTGGGAGCTCTCCCGCGTAAGCCTCACTGGGGAACCAGTGAAGGATGAAGGAAAAGGGTGTTGATGCTTATCAGCCCAGTGATAGGGTTCCCAGTCCCCTTAAAGGCACACGTAAGCTGCCGATATGGAAATCTTTAACTACCTGAATCGTTTTCCTAAATCAGCTGAAACACTGATCTGAGAACTTCAAACAGTTTTACTATAAAACAAAACAAAACAAAATGCACATGAATTTCACTAATGAATATTGATAGAAAAGAACCTTAAATAACATGTAAGCAAACAGAACCCACACACTTGTAAGCTATGCTTTGTGTTTTGTATAAAACACAAAACCAAATCACTTGCCACTTCCATTCCAGAAAGCTTCTCTAATGATAATAGACTTAATTAATGTGTTGGATGCTTAACCCTTAATTTTTAAACATAACTAACTATCCGCAATTGAATGCATAAGAGTATGGGTATGCTGGCTATTTCTTAATATAGTACCTCTATGAGCTCATAAAATAGGAAGGCAAGAGGATTACGTGAAAGGAGCTCCACAGGTAGAACTTTATCCCTCTACATCTTTACTCTACATTTCTGCTTCTCTCTTTTCCTATTTTCAAATCAAATTTTAAAACTCACACTATGTGGTGAGCTTCCCTGTGAAAAGCCACCCCAGCCCCTGTTACCTCTTGCCCCTGAGACCCCACTCCCAGTTCTGCTTTCTCTGGCATTTACCCGTTTTTAAATCATATTTTCATGTGCTATTATTCTGTCAAGTTTAGAAATGAGCCTTGAGTCCCTGTTGTGAAATACCAGAATTTAACTCCCACATTCCCTTCAGTATCATCCTTATCTGTCACTCTTCCAGTGTCATCAAATTACAACTTTTCTTGAAGCCAATACACATTGCTTACAACTTACATCGTGCTGTGTATTTGTTTCTCTCTGCTGAGTAACTACAGTAGACCCTTGAACACATGAACTTGAACTGCACAGGTCCACTTACACGCAGCTTTTTTTCGATAAATATAGTACATACTGTAAAGAGACTTTCTTTTCCTTATGATTTTCTTACTAACATTTTCTTTCTCTAGCTTACTTTATTATAAAAACATAATATGTGATACATACAACATACAAACTATGTGTGAATCGACTGTTTATAATATTGGTAAGGCTTCTGGTCAATGGTAATTATTGGTAGTTAAGTTTTGGGTGAGTCAAAAGTTATTCAGGGATTTTCACCTGGGCGGGCAGGGCGGGGGGTTGGTGTCCCTAACCCCCACATATTTCAAAAGTGACCTGTGCTAATTTTCCCTTCCTACCCCTTCATTCTGGCGGCCTATCTTCTTTGAATGAGAAGTTAATAATTGCCCCCAGACCAGTATCAACATCCACACCATTCTGTTCTTCTTCTCCCAACCACAGAACCCTCTGTCTCTTCTTACAAATGTGCACTAAATCCCGAAAGTATCATGTTCGAGCATTTCCAACACACCCACCTCAGGATCATCCAACCGCCTGTAGAGATGTAATTTCATGTAACAGGAGATCAGGGTCTGGGGACGTTTCTGTCCTGTAAAGTTAAAATGAACTTGTCGAAAATGAGTTGGGAAATCAATTAGGTGCAATGGGTTTTTCAAGTCTTCTCTTTCTCTGCTTTCTTCTTACTAGATCATTCCATCCCGTATACAAGCATACTAAAAATAAATAAACGAACCTCTCTGGATCCCACTTGACCTCCTATCATTCCACTTCCTGCTCCTCTTCTTCAGAAAATCTCCTTCATAGAAGTTTATATATTTGCTATCTCCAAACCCTCTCTTCCCATTCTCTCTTGAACCCTCTCAGATGAGTTTCTCCCCCAAGGTTACAAAATCCTGTGGTCATTTTTTTTATTCTCATTTTACATGAACTAACAACAGCACTTAGCACAGTTGGTCACTTGTCCCTCATGGAAACCACTTCATTTTGGTTTCGAAATAGCACACAGAACTCGCTTTCGCAGGGCCCCACTGGCTGCTCCTTTCATCCTTTACTTCTGTCTGCACCTGCCTAATGTGGGGGCAAAGTGGGGCTCAGTCCTTGGACCTCTGCTCTACTCCACGTACCAAACCTACTCCCCTCTGGACCTCTATTACGTGCTTGACTTTAAATATTATCTGCATGCCACTGAAACCACATTTGCGTTTAACCAGACATCTCACTTGGACTCCTAATTTGTATATCAGACTGTCTGCATCTCTACCTGGATGCCCAATAGGCATGTGTAAGGACTATGCCCCAAACATAACTCCTGATTTTATACCCGCTCTATGGCCCTAGCTCTCGCCCCAAAACATCTCCTTGCACAAAATTTTCCATATCTGGGGGCACCTGGGTGGCTCCGTTGGTTAAGCGTCTGCCTTGGGCTCAAGTCATGATCCCAGGGTTCTGGGATCGAGTCCCGCATCAGGCTCCCTGCTCAGCGGGGAACCTGCTTCTCCCTCTCCCTCTGCCTGCCGCTCCCCCTGCTTGTGCTCTCTCTCTCTCTCCCTCACTCGCTCTGCTCTCCCCTTCAAATAAATGAATAAAATCTTTTGAAAAAATTTCCGTATCTGTAAATGGGCACTCCATCCTCCCTGTTGCTCAGGCCTTTCTTTATCCAACATCCAATCCAAGGACAAGTCCTTCCAGGTCTCCCTTCAGGATATGTCCACAGGCCAGCCTTGTCTCACCACACCCCTTGCCCCCACATATCTCTAAGACACACACAATCCTTACGTGCCCTTCACAAATAGCCCTCCTAACTAATCACTTACTTCTGTCCTTGCCCCTGGATTCTATTCTCAACACACAGCCAGGGTCATGCTTTTAACACAGGAGTCTTTGCTCAAAGCCCTGCAAAGGCTGCCCATTCCCACCAGAGTAAAAGCCAAGTCCCACAAAGGCCTAAGCCAGGTCCCATCTTCTCCTGTTTCCTCCCGACCTCCTCTCAACCGCATCCCTTTACATGTCTCTGCCCTAGCCACTGGCCTCCTTGAGGCTCCTCGAAGATAGCAGCGACATTCCACACCCTCACGCGCTGCCTTTGTTTTTCTTGTCCACCCGCGCATCTGCAGTATCTAGAACAGTGCCTGGTGCGGAAGCTTCATCAACATCTAATGAAGGGAAAATCTAAAATATGAATGAATGTCCTGTTTCCTAAGCATCGATCTCTAATCCTTTTCAAACTCTCCAATATAAATGCAAAACACCTCTGAATAAGGTCAAACACATTAAGCAATCTATCAATTTCATATTTTCCCTCTCGGGAAGGAATGAAGATAAATACAAAGGTAAGAATGTCCAAGTTTATCCAGAAAGTCCCTTTTCTTTACCACTATTTTAACCTCAGTGGATGCTATTATATTATGGGGAAGATATGAAAGTAAGTGTTGGGTGATGGGATAAAGAGCATTATGAAACTTTTCCTCCAGTCTGTATAATTCTGTCAAAGAGGATTCATGGCATTTGGGTATCTTGCCCCCACAAATAACATCTAATATTTTACTTATCATTTTTAATCATCCCATGTACTGTATGGGGAAGAAAATTGTTCCAAGAAATAAGCATAAGCATGTTGTCTCCCATTTTATATCACATTACAGTTTCTGGGGTTTTATTTGTTTTTCACATTACACTTAAAAAATATGTTTTATCCTTTACAGGGGTTCTAATTAGGCACACAATCTTGACAATTTATTCACATTAGCTGGGCCTCAATTTTGTATCCTTTCAATGACACGGTTTGGACTATGATCATCTAAATTTGCTTCCATGTACAGAAATAATTTATTCCATATCAATTTTCACAATAGCCCCACAAGTTAACACCACAGCTCTTTTTAGTATAGATTGTAATAATAACATATCTGAGTTTGAATATTAACAGCCCACAAGGCCATGTGAAATGCTGTATTTAGAAGTCAGTTCTTCTAGGTAACCAACTTTTTTAAAAACAAAAATAAACAACAACAAACTTGGAAAGAGCAACCTTTTCACATATAAAGCTTTGACTTATTTTCTTCCAATAGGCAGACTGCTAGGTTCAAATGGAGAAAATATTGCGTAACACAAAATTATGGCAAGAGCACTTAGAATTAGAGCAACATATAAAAATCAGGTATATGAGCACTTAACCACTGGACCGACACATTACCAATTGGCTCAGACTGAGTAAACAACCCAGGTGCAGATAGCACTTGGGTAAACCAAAAAGGGTGTCCTTATCTAAAGGGTACCGACAGAACTCAGCAAAGTCAGCATACACAACAGATAAAATAGTATTTATCTACAGCAGAAGAAGCTCAAGCTTCCAGACCCAAAAATCATCACCAGGAATTGTAGAGTTATGCATAATAACAACATCTGAGTGAGCAAATAACACGTTAGATTTCTAGATCAATTTTCTCCTTTCCAATCCATAGGTCATATAAAATATGTATCAAATCTGAGCAGTTAGTTCTTCATGCAGACTTGTAGAATATGTGTGTAGTTAGTTAGGGAGCACTTGATCAAGGCCAGTTGTAAGTCATTCATGTATAATCACACAACAGGATAATTGTACAGAGTATAAAAGAATGCAGAGTGGATACGATATGCTCACATAAGAATGCACTTCTCATTTATTACTGTCAGCTTCCCAGGCTGATATAACATGGTCCAAGCAAAGTTCTGAGGTTGGAATTCAACAACTGGAGTTGTTTGTCTACAGAACTCTCTGGAAATCATGCTGGTAGGCTCTGGTCCAGTGACAGTGCCTGACCTATTAGAATTCTCTGCTGGCAGGAAACATAAAGAAACTTGGCTATAACAAGAAAAAATAGAATGCATTGGAAGCACTTGGTATACTTCAAGTAAGTCAGAAAAAGTCAAAACTAACCTCAGAAAGGAAGGGAAGAAGGACGGTTCTGAAAATTACTGGTTGACCCAAAGAGGTTGAAAACTTATGTCCACACAACAACCTACACATGCTTCCAGCAACTTTATTCATGATGGTCAAAACTTAGAAGCAACCAAGGTGTCCTTTAGTAGATGGATGGATAAATAAACTATAGTCCGTCCAGATGATGGAATATAACTCAGTACTAAAAAGAAACGAGCCATCAAGCCATAAAAAGATATAGAGGAAACTTAAATGCATATTACTAAGTGGGAGAAGCCATTGTGAAAAAGATACATACCATATGATTCCAACTATACAACATTCTAGAAAAGGCAAAACTGCGTAGACAGTGAGAGCCAGACTTTGGGAGTGGGGAGGAATATGTAGGCAGAGCACAGAGCATTTTTAGGGCAGTGAAAATATCCTGAATTATATTATAATGGTAGATACTTGTCATTATATATTTCTGCAAACCCATAGAACGTACAACACCAAGAGTGACCCTAATGTAAACTGTGGACTCTGGGTGATGATGATGAGTCAGCGTAGGCTCGTCAGTTGTAACAAGCATGCCACCCTGCTAAAGGATGTTGCTCCTGGGGGAGACTGTGCACATGTGGGAGCAGGGAGTATCTGGGACATCTCTGTACCTTCCTCTCAATTATACTGTGTACCTAAAACGGATCTAAAATACTTTTTAAACGCATCTAATTATAAATACTAAGGACAGAGTAATTTAAAGAGCAAACATGGGTTCTTTTTGGTAAATCAGAGTTTCTATATTTAAAGGACTGAAGTCACCCAATCGGGATATAAAAGGGACAGAGAAGTGTCTGTATAAATATAGAAGGAGATATGTGTATATCTATCTATTAAGTTCCTGCTGTGTACACAACACTATGGTAGGGCTTGAATTTCTAATACACTTGAACCTCTGTGCTGGTGATATAGACAGAATGAGTAAGGCTTCAGACACATGACCCCATGAAAAGCAGGGCTTACAGAGAAAGGGAGAAAAGAAATCCAATGGTTATATGTATTTACAATAAACTTCAGGGTAGATATCACCTTTCAGAGGTATTCAAGGAGATTTCTTTGTCTCAGCGGGAAATTCTGTTTTACACCCTGTTAGCATTTCACAGATAATAATCCTGTTGAGATCAATGTACTAACAGCACAGAAAATTATAGATAGGAACTTTGGATTATAAATTCGCCACATGACAAAACTGAATTTGCTCTCATTTTTTGTATAGTCTATTTCTAGACTTTTCTACCAATTGTTGCCTAAACGGTTATAAGAGTTGTGATGGTAATGTAATGAAACTCAAATTTATCTAAAGTTTAAGTGCTTTGCTTTTAGTATCATTTAAATTTCTGTGATCAAATTTCACTTGATATTTTTTTAAAAACCACAAAAGTATATGCTTGGTGTGCTCTGAAAAACAAACATGCAAAATGTGCCTCCATTTTTCACCAACAGCATGTAATATGTTCAATTTTTATGAAAGTGGAAGATGAGCCAGTGTGGCCAGACCACTATTTCTCCAAATTAAGGTAATGCACGTAATGATCTGATATCAAGGATGTGCTAGTTAGGTAACAAACAGAGTATAGACACAGGAAGTGCATCTCAGCTTGTCATAGAGCCCCATGGGCTTTGAAAAAATTCACAAAACAAGTCTTAAAGTAAGGGAAATTATTTAACTAATACAAAGAGGTCAAATTTAAGGAGGAAAAAAATAACATACACACATAACATTAAGAATTGAGAATTGTATTAATGTGTTATAATTTTAATAAACATTGGCTTAGAATTAGAAGGAGAATTTGCCATCTGGCAAAGCCTAGTTAAGCTCTGTATGACCAGGAGTTGACAATACATGATCCCACATCCAAGGTGTTTGATAAAGCAGAAACGTACATAAACTGTTACAATTATTAAGTCAATCTGAATATTTTAGGAAGGACAGGAAAGCAAAATGCTGCCATGGGAAGACTGTGAGGGTTTACAAGGACCAGAGAGCAAGCAGGGTCAAGGACAGCACAGGCAGGCATTGGAGAAGAGCCAACATCCGATACCACATTCTCTTCTTGGTACCAGGGTTCTTCCAGTCCCCTGTCTTCTAAATTTTTCCCTAAAAACTTTCCTCAACATCTCTCTTTTATGTTCACCCCCAGATAGCTGTATCACCTCCAACGTGTAAATTGCAAGGATTTGATTCTTTGAATACTTTGTAACTTTTCAACAATTCTTCTACTCCAATAACATCGACAATCTACTGGCCCTTCTATCAGTTTTCTGTTGCTATGCAACAAATTACTTAAAACAGCTTTATTGAGATATTTTTTGACATATAAAAAATGTATACCAAAGAATAGAGGGCCCAGGATTAAGCCTTGAATGAGAGCCATTAGATGGATAGGAGGATCCCAGAGAGGGGACTGAGAAGGAGCAGGAGGTAAGAATGGAAAACCTGTTTTACTGTTAAGGGCGTTAAGTAAGATGAAAGTGGATGGTTGGCTATTGGATCTGGCAAAGTGGAGGTCCAGGATATTACTGACAAGCGGCAGGTGTGGTGCTGGGCTGACTGGTCAGAGTGTGTGAAGGGAAGAACAGGGAGAAGAAAGTGGATCACTCTAGCAAGGAGCAGAGGAGTGGGCAGTAGCTAGAGGGAAAGAGAAGGCCTAAAAAGGATGTATTTTGTTCTGAATTTAAAATGAGATGATGTCTATAGGCAGAGACAAGGGAGAAACTGATGACGCTGTGATGACAAGGGGAAATCACTGAAGCTAAATTCTTGAACAGACAAGAGTTTATGGACCTCTTTTCTCTGATATAGTCTATCCTTCTTTTGGTGTTCTCATCCCTTCCCTTCTATACCCCGATGATACCAAATATGTACTTGGAAAGTTAATGTCCTAAATATCAAATATATGAAATACAGGTGTGTGTAAGGTATAGATATGGTTTTGGATGATGTGGGTAAGATGTAGAAGTAGGTGTGCTGTGTCTCTGACTTGGATATCCATAAGCACACTCTATGCACGATCTTTCTTCACTCCTTCTGCACTCTCCCTGCCACCTGCGCGATCGGCTCATTCCTCATTTCTCCTCATCTCGGTCAGTATCACTCTGTCACTCAAAACGAAACTTATACCACCTCACACCAGTCAGAATGGCTAAAATTAACAAGTCAGAAAATGACAGATGTTGGCGGGGATGCGGAGAAAGGGGAACCCTCCTACACTGTTGGTGGGAATGCAAGCTGGTGCAGCCACTCTGCAAAACAGTATGGAGGTTCCTCAAAAAGTTGAAAATAGAGCTACCATATGATCCAGCAATTGCACTCCTGGGTATTTACCCCAAAGATACAAAAGTAGGGACCCGAAAGGGTATGTGCACCCCGATGTTTATAGCAGCAATGTCCACAATAGCCAAACTGTGGAAAGAGCCAAGATGTCCATCAACAGATGAATGGATAAAGAAGATGTGGTATATATATACAATGGAATATTATGTAGCCATCAAAAGGAATGAGATCTTGCCATTTGCAACGACGTGGATGGAACTGGAGGGTATTATGCTGAGCGAAATAAGTCAAACAGAGAAAGACATGTATCATATGACCTCACTGATATGAGGAATTCTTAATCTCAGAAAACAAACTGAGAGTTGCTGGAGTGGAGGGTGGGGTGGGAGGGATGGGGTGACTGGGTGATGGACACTGGGGAGGGTATGTGCTCTGGTAAGCGCTGTGAATTGTGCAAGACTGTTGAATCTCAGATCTGTACCTCTGAAACAAATAATGCAATATATGTTAAGAAAGAAAAAAAGAAGAAGAAGAATGTGGCAGGAGGGGAAGAATGAAGGGGGGGAAATCGGAGGGGGGAGAAGAACCATGAGAGACGATGGACTCTGAAAAACAAACTGAGGGTTCTAGAGGGGAGGGGGGTGGGAGGATGGGTTAGCCTGGTGATGGGTATTGAGGAGGGCACGTTCTGCATGGAGCACTGGGTGTTATGCACAAACAATGAATCATGGAACACTATATCTAAAACTAATGATGTAATGTATGGGGATTAACATAACAATAAAAAAATTAAAAAAAAAAAGAAAAGAAAGGATGAATACCCAACTTTTACATCAACATGGATGGAACTGGAGGAGATTATGCTAAGTGATATAAGTCAAGCAGAGAAAGTCAATTATCATATGGTTTCACTTATTTGTGAACATAAGGAATAGCATGGAGGACATTAGAAGGAAGAGAAAAATAAAGGGGGGGAAATCAGAGGGGGAGAGGAACCATGAGAGACTATGGACTCTGAGAAACAAACTGAGGGTTCTAGAGGGGAGGGGGGTGGGGGGATGGGTTAGCCTGGTGATGGGTATTAAAGAGGGCACGTTCTGTATGGAGCACTGGGTGTTATACGCAAACAATGAATCATGGAATGCTACATCAAAAACTAATGATGTAATGTATGGTGATTAACATAACATAATAAAATATGAAACCAATTAACAGCAAAAAGTTGAACAAAAATAAAAAAAATAAATAAAATAAAAAAACGAAACTTAAAATCACTCTGGCTTCTCCTCTCTCCCTCACCACCCTTCTCCCGGCTACACCCCTAACCACATTCAGCTGGTCAGTCAACAAGTCTGGCTATACTGCAAAAACGGATCTGTGTCCCAGCTACTAAAAATAGAACTACCATATGATCTAGCAATCCCCCTTCTGAGCATATACCCAAGGAAACAAAATCAGTCCCTCGAAGGGATGTCTACACCCCATGTTCATTGCAGCATTATCCACAATAGCGAAGACATGGAATCAACCTGAGTGTCCACTATTGGATAAATGGATAGAAAAAGAGCAGCATATATATACAAGGAAATATATTCAGCCATACAGAGAAGGAAATCTTGCCATTTGTGACATCATGGATGAACCTGGAGGACATTATGCTAAGTGAAATTAGCGAGACACAGAAAGACAAATACAGCATGATCTCACTTATCTGTGGAATCTAAGAGAGTTGAACTCATAGAATCCGAGTAGAATGGTGGTTGCCAGGGGCTGGGGGTGGGGGTGGAAATGGGGATATGCTGGTCAAAGAGTACAGACGTCCAGTTACGAGATGATTAAGTCACAGCATGGTGACTATAGTTTACATTACTGTATGTAGGGTGTGCTTGAAGTTTTCTAAGAGAGAAGAGCTTCCATGTTGTCAACCACACACACACACACACACACACACACACACACAACTGTGTGAAGTTGTGGGTGTGTTAATTAGCTTGAATGTGATGATCATTTCACAATGTGTACATACATAAAATCATCAAGTTTGATATTTGAGGTATGCTATACCTCAAATGTATACTTTTATTTATGAATCGTACCTCGATAAATTGGAAAAAAATAGAACAACTAACCGTGTGCACCTAACTCATTTGCCTGTTTTTTCCTTTGTCTCCAAATCACTCATAGGTACATGAATTAATGTTCTTTGTCAATCTCTTTACTCCACTTTGCCACGGAGTGTAAGACCCACAGGAACAGGAAACAGCTCTGTGTTTCTCACCAAGATAACCCAAGTACTTTACCTGGTGTGCAGCACGTACTAAGTGTTAGTTTATACAAAACTGTGCAGAAGTGACAGGACATCGTCAGATACCGGATGTGCGGGCTGAGCCGCAGGATGGAGGCACGGCACGAAGGAGGGGTGAGCGGCGCCTCTCACCCTACATGAGACCGCCCACTGACCGTTCCCTTCAACTTGACTGACCACCACAGTGTTCACTACTCACCAAGGCTTCCAAATTCCTTGTTCTTCTCCAACAGATACTTTTAAAAAATTTATAGACCCATACACTTCAATGTTTATGATTCTTCTAAAAGCATTCCCCCGTAGAAACTCTTCCCAGCAGTCTTTTTTTTATATGAGGCAGTACATTTTGTTCATCATCCAAATTTTAAACTATGCTGTTACCTCAACTTCTGGTCTCAAATGGACGTAAATGACTCTCCGAGTTACCTGAAGTGTAATCTCCGTGGTGCCTCTCCCATTCATCCTGTGGAATCAGGCTAGAGATTTAATACACATCCACTCCATTCTCACTGACAGTGCTCACCAACTTTATTTTTTCCCACCGGGTTTCTGTGTCCATGAATTCTCTTTCTCGAATATTCCTCATTAATAGCTGACACAGGTCTGCCCACTGTTATCAAATGCACACGAGTACACAGGGAGAGTGTGAGAAATCTTACCAGCCTGATGTCACAGGGGTTTTTCTCCACTTGCTTGGTGAAGTTAGGCAAACCTTAACTTGAACATGCATGGATGTGTGTTTGCAGGAGCAGAGATTGAGAAGAACGGAGGGGGTAGCATTTCAAACTATCTTCCATGATGAGATATGAAAATGGCACCCCTGTTTAACACTGGAAGACAAAAAAATGTTTTAAAGATACATAATCTGGGGCGTGACAAAAGGAGTAATACACCTTTGGTCCCTTTGTTGGGAGAGGCAACCAGCGGGGCTCGTTCACCTTGATGTGCCGCACTTTGGGGCAAGTGGGTAGACTAAAGAACAAACCCGCAGAGGTAAGAGAATTTAGTGCTGTTTGATATGCAGGGGCTTTGTTGGCACTTTTCTCTTCGAACAGCAGGATGACTGAAAAATAACAGGCTCCAGCATGTTTCTTTCACAGAGGCACCAAAAATAGTTCCTTTGTCATCAGTCTTAATGGAGCTAAAAAGTCAGTCCTATAGAAATCAGAAGCAATGCCAAAGCTTGTCTGGGTCTTCCTAGTGGGTATGCAGTTGAGGGCAAATGTACGGTCTGCTGCTGATCATATGTTTCATGCAAATGGGGTGAGAGGGATTTACAATAACGTTTCTTAGCAAAGACAAAAAAAAGGAAGAGCGAAGAAAAAAGAAGAAATTGGGATAAAAAGGCAATGCTGGCCCTGCCCATTCTTCCTTGCACCCTAAACATAAAGAGTATCACATGTTCTTTCCTGCCTTGGTTGCTTCCCACTTGCCTACACCTCGGGAGGTAGAAGCAGAGCAATTTAAACCAAGTCCCCCAGCAACCGATCAATAGAATTAGTGAATTTTAAATGTTAATGAATTCCATTCCTGGCAATGGAAAGACATTCCAATTCTTCATTTTTTTTTATCCTTGACTTAGATGTACCAAAAGATGGAAAACCTGTCTAACATGTAATTCATCTTCTGTACAGACTTAAAAATGAAAATAAAATATAAAAAGAAAAATTTGCTCATGAAGAAAATCAATTTCCTCGATGGCTTTAAGTGCCCTGCATTTTTTCCGCAAACGTACAAGGTTGTTGTCTCAGAAGAGGATAAGAAAGGTGTGGCCAGAGGTTACCAACAAGAAGAAAGGCTCTAAATGTTTTATTCTGACTGCAATTCTTATCTTTATACATTTCTATATATTGCCTTTAAAAATCTCATAAATAAGGATTAGTGAGTCAAGGACTTGCTTATGTTTGCTTGTTTCTCTTTCAGGAACCCAGACTGATGGAAACACCGCCATATAAATAGACCCCAGATGCACCCCTCGTTTGTTATAGGACAAGAGAAACGTGGGGTTTTCATTGATGTACTTCAGAAAGAAACACACCTACTCCACTTATATTTCACCGTCAGGATTAATCACGTCGTATTAATATTATTACTAGATGCAATGTCAGTATTACACTTGGCTTCTCCAAATGGCGGGGGCTTCCTTGGAGTATGGTGGTGCGTCTCCAAGAGCAAGCACCCTGGAAGACAGAGAAATTGGGGCAGGGAGCGGTGGGTGCAAAGGTGTGATGGCCTTATAGGGGCAAGCTTCACTTCAACCCCTTCTTTTCATCCCTAAGGCCAGACCATATTCAAGGGGAAGGATTGGCTTCCACCTCCTGATGGAAAGATGGTCAGAGAATTTGCAGACATGTTTTAAATCCAGTGCAGCCTACAGGAAGAACGTTGGAAAAGGAAACAGAATCTCAACATACAAATATCATCATGCAGACACTCCATGGGATTTCATATCACCAAAGGTGGTTTCCTGGGGTTTCTTAAGTGGTAGAATCATGACCACTGAAGACTTGGTAGGATGAACATCTTCCATCCATTTTCCAAACTTTCCAATTCTGATATATCTTAGTCAAAATAACTGACCCAGGCAGCTGTTCAGAAAGCAAAGCTGTGAGTGGGCAGATGGTGGAAGCAACTCTCAGCGGGGGTGAATGACAGCCGACCTCCTGCTGCCATCTCTCAGAGCCTGGAGAAGGACACAGTCAGCAAATCCCTTGGTCAGCCAGGAATCAGGCCCAGGGAGATTCCAGAACCGCTCATCTATCGTTTCACATTTATAAAGAACTTTACAAATTTGGATCCCTTATAACAAATTTGATGGAGGTACTGCATATTTTCAAATACAGAAACTCAAAACCAGATACCTATTACCACCGTGAAATACTCTGCCAGACTTCAAAAAAAAAAAAAAAAAAAAAACAGGCATTAGCTGAATTTTTATTAGGAGGAAAATCTCATAATTACTCAGTGATCTGCAACCACTGACCTATCTCTCTTTACCTCTCTGTTGTTATCTTTGACTGGAAGAAATTACACCACAACTATGTTAATTTAAATTTCCTAAATGCACACCTGGCAATTTAAGCCATATAAATAAAATATCCTCCTCCACTGAATAGAATATTTCTGGCAATTTGTGCTATTTTGAACGAATGGTTTTGAGTAGTATGTTGGATTTTATCAAAATGACCCAAATTGGGTTATGACAACTAATGATAATTTTGAAATATTTGATATCCACAGGAAGCCATATATAGTAGTAAAATAAATAATAATACTAGAAATTAAGCAGTAGATTAGAAATAATTGCTGGAGGTCTGAGAGGAGAATCTAATGTAGAAATTATTATGATTTCTCTGTCCTAGAAGGTAAAAGTAGTAGGTGTTTTAGGTGACTTACCATAGTTTTGCGATTCAAAATTCAGAGTAAGCATATACAGCTGCCCCATGTTGCCAAACACCATGAAAGTGTGAAAACGGAACAGAATGTAAATGTTAAAATATATATATGATTCAAAATATATATATATATATATATATATATATATACGATTCAAACGTGATGGCAATAGCATTCATCTCCATTAAGCACTTTCAAAGTACAGTTCAGGCCCTGGAACAAGACATTTTTCCCAGATTTCATACTCAAACGTATACAACTTAATTTTACCAGTGGACGTCTCTTGCTTGAAGTGGAAACGCACATGTGTTCTCCTGCCATTGTTTTTAAGAATAGGGGTTTCCCTGGAGTGCGCTTTTTATTTATTTTAGAAACATCAACAAGAATACAAATGCATAATTAAGAATGGAGATACCAGTTAATATCAGTCGTGGCTTACAGGGTAGCGATTCTGTAGATATAACCGTATAATCGGCATCCTTAACGTTAGAAACAACCACAAAATTAAATAGATGTCACGCCACTGTGAGTACACAGTTACTCATCTGGCGAATATTTATGGAGCGCCGCTGGATGCCAAACCCAGGGCCAACCTTCAGGGAGCCTACAGTCTAGTAATGGTGACAAGCAAATTGATCATTATAATACTGTGCGCGGATGGTGTGGGAAAGTGGGCATGCCTCCGGGTCAGGGAGCTTAATGTCTACGCTTAAAATATCAACCACCAGACCGGAAAGACACAGCCTGGTCTCAGGGGACTGCTGGAGGACTGTGCGTTGGCAGGTGCCGGTGGGGCAGAGCTGGCCAGGTCGCCGGAGAGCAGGTCATGCTTTGGGGAGAAGTCCGTGAGTCTGTGCTGAGCAGGTGCTCTCAGCCCGCGATACCGCGTGCCGTGACCATCGTTTGCCCTGTGCTCGGTCACATCAACGATAGGGCTTTTAACTGCCCTTCCGTTTATGCCTTTCTGCGCAGAACTGCCGTGAGAGCACACACCAGCCCCGCCACGAAACGTGTGTGCTGTATCTCTTCTTCGTGCAGAAAATGCGTGGATTCCCTGAAATGAAGGAGCAATGTGGGACTCGTAAGTGTCCTTGGCCACTAATTTTAGGCTTCAGAAGTACATGCTGTACTTAAACTCACAGCACAGAAGTGTGCATCTTTGTCCTAAATGAAACATTGCTTCCTTTTCTTTCTTTTTTTCTTTTTTTTGGGGGGGGGGAGGTGAAGGTGGGGGCAGGGATGCTTTGTTCCTTTATTTCCAGAGTAAGACGAACGGACAGGACCAGACAACTCAAGGTGTCTTTTGATTGTAAGGACAGTGTTTGAGTCCATGAATGGAACACAGATGAATAACCAGCCCTGGGATTGAGTGACATTTAATAAAAAGGACTATTTGTTTAACGTGACTGTGATGTTTTCTGAATCATAAAAATACTGAGCATTGTGACGGCTGCCAGGCTATATGATCTACTGCTTGATTCTAAGTGACATCTGTGGGATTTTTATGTAAGTGGATGTTTTCTTTTTCTTACTCATACAGCAAAAAGTCAAAGGATTCAGATTGTTTGACATCGTGGAGTATTCGAGGATTGAAATATTAAATGACTTTAGGGGAAATGTGGCTTTTATGCTGGAAAGCATGACATATTAGAAACCTCTCTATCACCACATGCAGCCCCCTGGTCTGAAAAGACTAGTATCGCAGACACAATGCCTGTTTCCACGCCACACATAATGCGGTCAGTGAAGATATAATGCAGAAGAGTAGACAGTGGACAGAAGGAAATAGGTGCATTATGGAAACACGTTTGTTTTAATATTTGTATTTGCTTTGCAAAGGTATGATGCACCCTTCGATTCATCTTGACGATGTTTTGGCCAGTCTGTCACCTGAAGTGTGTGACTAATCCAGACTCTGACCCACTAGATAGAGAAAGATTAACCTGCTCACAAAACACTCATTTCATGGGTGACGAGCTCTCTGGATCACCGTTCTGTCCTACATACCAATGCTCTGAACACACTGCGCAATCCAAGAGCTCCATTTCAGTTTACATTTTCATTTTATTTCCTTCCTTTTCTCTGATTTTCCAGGACATTTGTCATTCCTTTCTCAAAACTGTAGTGATTGCTCCTTAGTATTTACTCAAAGAAGTTGAAAACTTATGTCTGCACAACAACCTGCACCCGGGTGTTTCCAGCAGCTTTATTCACAATGGCCAAAACCTGGAAGCAACCAAGAACCCCTTCAGTAGGTGGTGGATAAATAAACTGTGGTCCATCCAGACAATGGAATACTATTCAACACTAAAAAGAAATGAGCTATCAAGCTGTGAAAAGACATAGAGAAACATAAATGCTTACTACTAAGTGAAACAAACCAATCTCAAAGGCTACACACTGTATGATTCCAACTCTGTGACATTCTAGAAAAGACAAAACTATGTAGACATTAAAAGATTAGCGGTTGCCAGGGACTAGGGGGAGGGAGGGGTGACTAGATGGAGTACAGAGGATTTTTAGGGCAGTGAAAATGCCTTGAAAGGTACTAAAATGGTGGATATATGTCATGATGCATTTGTCCAGATGCATAGAATGCACAACACCACGAGGGAGCCCTAATGTCTGCCATGGACTTAGGGTGTGATGATGTGTCAATGTAGACTCATCAGTCAATTGCAACAAACTCTTGGTGGGGATGTGAACAGCAGGATGTTCATGTGTAGAGTCAGGGGGTGTATGGGCAATCTCTGTACCTTTTCCTCAAACTGCTCTGGGGAAACTGACTAGCTTCTTCTTCGATGCTAACCCTGGCTTTATTTCAGGATTGAGAATGTGAGCCAATGCCAGTGAAAACTGGCAATGTTCTTTGCAATGACGTGGATGGAACTGGAGGGTGTTATGCTGAGCGAAATAAGTCAATCAGAGAAAGACATGTATCATATGACCTCACTGATATGAGGAATTCTTAATCTCAGGAAACAAACTGAGGGTTGCTGGAGTGGGGGGTGAGGTGGGAGGGATGGGGTGGCTGGGTGATAGACATTGGGGATGGCATGTGCTATGGTGAGCGTTGTGAATTGTGCAAGACTGTTGAATCACAGATCTGTACCTCTGAAACAAATAATGCAATATATGTTAAAAAAAAAAAAAAAGAAGAAGAATGTAGCAGGAGGGGAAGAATGAAGGGGGGAAAATTGGAGGGGGAGACGAACCATGAGAGACGATGGACTCTGAGAAACAAACTGAGGGTTCTAGAGGGGAGGGGGGTGGGAGGATGGGTTAGCCTGGTGATGGGTATTAAAGAGGGCACGTTCTGCATGGAGCACTGGGTGTTATGCATAAACAATGAATCATGGAACACTACATCAAAAACTAATGATGTAATGTATGGTGATTAACATAACAATAAAAGTAAAAAAAGAAAAAAAAACTGGCAATGTTCTTGGTGAGTCATTGTTGCTCTGTGTTGCCCACTGCCCCCAAAACCTTCCAAACCTACATTACCATACAGGGTTCAAACCACCAGTTTATTGAGAAGAATATTTGGAGTATAAAAAGGAAAGGCTGAGGTCAGTACTGAAAGAGTGGTACACAAATCTGGTAGTAAAATGTGTAGAAGCAGATAACACAAGAAGGAACTCAATCACAGCAGGTGTTCGTTCATCGGGAGGGTGGGGGCTCTTTATGAGCGTGAAGGTGTTCCCCGTGAGCAGAACTTGGGCGTGACTAGCACTCAGCTAAACATCACAACTATCTGGTTTAATCCTTCTGCAAATGCCCCCCTCCCACTCACTACGCTCTTTTGCAATTCTAGCTGCGTCCTTCTGCTCATCCTCTTTCTATGGGCTGCCAGCTTCTGTGACTTCGTACAGCTAAGGTCTATTCTCCTAACTTCCCCTGTCTAGCCTTCTGTCTCCATAATGATGCAGATTAGGAAACAAAATAATCAGCTGGGCTCGAGAGGCTGGTGGCCTCCCATGCAAGTATGACGTGAAGCTTGGAGCTCGGTCTTGGGGACAACATAGGCCCGCTACTGCCCAGATGGAAGAGGCTGCAGGAGAGAAAGAAAGGTATTGCTCTCATCGGGGTTCTTTTACTAATTTCGTGTTAGGGACTATGTAAAATGTGGACCTAAAATTGAAGGTTAAGGGTGTCTCATTAATAAAAAGTAAACAAGGAAAAAGAAAACGAGATCGGCAGCGAGATAGTGGGGAAATTAACTATCTCACACTTTGTTTAATACATGCATATAGATTTTCAAACAGGCTTAATAGATTTGACTTCCACATTTGATAAATTATCCAGGTAGCACCTCACTCAATATCATCTTATAGGTAACTAGATTGATAAGATGCTCCATCTTAATATTATTTGCATACAATACAAAAGCATTTAAATGGGACACCACCTATTGCTAAAAGGCACCAAATAATCCTTTCCATGTGGTCAATGTTATGTAAACAAGGGAATAAATAAACTTTATGAAATAATCTTGAAAAGCAATGTCAACAATTTCACTAACACCACCAGAAATTCTGTGAAGCTGCTTATTGTGGGAGCTCACAGACACAATGACATCATATACTCATAAAAGCCTTGCTGTTTTTGCAACTGATTTGTTTCATAACCAATAATTAAAAGATTAGGAAGTCCCACCTAATGTCCCTGATGTGGGATGGCTCGCCCGCCCCACCCTGAGGCTTTAGGCTTTGTATGACACTGAGTCGTCTATGGGATCCAGGATCCAAATCTTCTCTCTGAATGTTAAGGTATTAAAGGATTTACCAATGAATTAATTGGACTTATTTTAAATTTAAACTACATCTTAGAGCCGCTGATGACGTCTTTTGCTCAACCTACTCAGTGGACACCTGGAGCAGGTGCGAAGTGTCCTGAGATGAGACAAGGGACAGATTCTTAGGAATGATCTTTGCAAAGACTTTTGGAATCACAGTGATAATTTTTCAATGCTACCAAATTTGCTACTGAGAGAATATGAAACCAAAAATGTAGGAAATTGGGAACTATCAAAAGTTATTAAATGGGAATAAGATCAAATCCATATTTTTGGCAGAAGGTATCATTAGGTGGCTGGATTTTTTTCTTTATTTCTTCTGCACTCTGAGGTCTGGACTTACCTTCTTCCCTCCATTATAATTCCTTATAGACCTTACATCAACCACCTTGCTAACCTCCCAAACCAAGACAATATCATTTGGCACATTCACCCTGGCTCATATTTTTTGTTCTGGGAATTACCTATCATCGGATTTTAGTACTCCAAGAGCTCCCCACTATTCTTTTACTCCAACACAAATTTATACTTAGAAGGCAACTTTATTTCCATTTAGATTGTCCCTGTCTCAGCCGAAGACACCTAACACTTCAGGTACACAGGCTGTTTAGCAAGAGCGGCCATTTTCTTTTATATAAATTTAGTTCACTTTAATTCAGTTCTTGCATTTTTTTAAAAACACATTGCTTTGAGAATATGTAAACAAAATTATACTTAATGCAACTCTCTCCATTGGCACATACATTGTAACTTACATACTTGGCACTGGATCTTGTCTGTGGCTCTGTCTGAATTGTTGGAAAGAGAGACCGAGACTATTTCAACAAAGAATTCGAATAATACTAAAATCCAAGGAACAATTCTAGTTTATAATTATGCAAAACCTCTTCTGCTAATGGGCATCCAGTTCATTTCCTTCCCCTCCCTACCCCCACACACCATTTTAACACAACGGCATCTCTTTATTGACCATGAAAAATTCATCTTCACTGAATTGCTTCTTCTTCTCCTTCACTTTTCATTCCCCTTTTTGGGTCGTTTTCCTGGAGATTTGTCAGACAACTTTAAATAGTTTGATTACTAGTTCTTTATAGATTATACACACTATCAATCTATCTATTCGTCCCATCTGCGGCTTGTTATTTTTACTATGGAACATTTGGTCAAATATTTAACATATTCCATATTTTATTGATTGATGGATTGCCTTCATGAATCATGATTTGGTTTGAATAATTCTTTTCTTCCTTATGGATGGAAAGGCACTTTTCTGTATTTTCTTCTACATCTTTTAAGTTTTGCTTTTCATATTTAGTTCCATATTAGAATAAATTTATTTTTTTTAGTATTATCTACTTTTTCCACATGGGTATTTGATTTCCAGTAATGTTCATTGAATGAAAAGCAAATCTTTTTTTCCTTTTTTTAGTCCACCAGACGATCTACCATTCCTTAACATAACCTGATGTTAACTCAATTAAGTTGATTTTGATTTAATTAATTGGCCCAATAATTATGGGAAGGCTTTATAAGTCATTACCAGGCAAGGAGAACAAGGCCAGTACTTTGAGCTGTAGCGTTGGGACTAATGCGTTCCTCCCCTCACAATCTCCAGGGTTGCATGCTGACTCAGCAACGCTCAAAATAAAGTTGTTCTTAGTGGACATGAAATTTACAGAGAAAACCAGCACTTCGTAGTCATCATTTTCTGAGAATGGTATTTTACACAGAGGCTGGGAAGTTGACAGTCTGTATTGTTTACCATTTTTTCCACTAATTAGATTGTCGTGGCTCCTCACAGGTATTTAGGAAGAGAAAGAGTAAACTGAACTGATTTAATTTCGGATTGCTAGTCCTTGACAGCCAGAAAGATTATATTAGTCTAGCTTTCCAAGTTACAGGACAGAGAACTAAAATGATTGAAAACTGTTCTAAGTAAATACTGCAGGACACATGTCTGAAGAAGGCTAGAATATCTCAAGATGGAAATCCCTAAGGCACAAAATATAAACCACTTACATGCATGTTAAATGAGAGTTTATAGACCATGAGATATGCTGAGACTTTGCCATTCCTGAACTAGTTAAGACTCTTTGCCACAGATGCAGTACAATGTGAGTCTGTAATGAATTCCTTCCCAGGGTCTCTGTGACCCAGATAGGCTGAAGAGGAGAGCCCCCTTCTGTTTCCATCACACAGCCCCCGGTCATACAATATTTAATCCCTTTTGCAAAGCGCTTCAGCCTGGTGTGTCTTGCCATGAACTTTATCTGTTCACTACCAAAACTCAGAAAAAGAAGCAGAAATTATAATTGAATATTTCAGAGTGATCTGCATTTTTAAAAACTACACACATGTATGAATGAACATGGTATATACAATATAATTTTGTATATATTATTGTATTTATTGTGGACATGTATTATAATATACTTTGTGCATATGCATATACACACGCAAAAGTATACCGGCAAATAAGACAAAATACTATCAGAATATTTGTTCCTCAACAGTGGGAATTTGAGTGGTTCACTTTGGTTTTGTTTGCTATTGTTATATTGGTATTTTCCAAATTTTGTTCAATAAATTTGTATTACTTTTATACGGATAAAAAGTTATTTCTTTGGAGGCTGGAAGGTTAGAGAACAGATAAGAAATCTTCATCTGAACATTCCGGAATGTAGCAAGTGTCTGAAGTCAAATGGTTTCCCCAACTCCAGGCCAGAAGCAGTCACCTGAATCAGAGAAATGTGGACAGCTCTGCCCCCTACCGTCCACCTTCTGTAAGTGTCCAGTGATTTTCTACATGGGGTTAGCAAGCGTCTCTTGTGGACATCGTGAAATTACAAACCCCTGAGCTTACTCCTCAGAAAGGCTGAGAATGGGGATCCTCACACATACACTCTGGAAAACGTGAGCTTAGAATTAGGGAATATCTTGACCATGGCTAGTGAAATAAACCAGCAAAATGTGGACTTCACATGTAGGAACACAGACAGAAAGGAAACTCGATCTCTTTCAATTTTTAAAATTATATTAAAAGAGTATATATTAAAATAGTATATATTTTAATATATGAGTTAATGCTTAGTATGTTAATATTGATATGTTAGCACATCTAATATGTTAGTAATATTACTATATTGCATATATATTTTTATGGTAAATATGTACTTTATATATTTTTATATGCTTTTATATACTCTGTACACTTTGAGGGGTTTTTCTTCTCTTTTTTTCAATTTTAATTGCAGTATAGTTAACATACAGTGTTATATTAATTTCAGGTGTACAATATAGTGATTCAACAATTCCATATATTACTCAGTGCTCATTGAGGTAAGTGTACTCTTGGTCCCCTTCACCTATTTCCTCCATCCCCCCACTTCCCTCCCCTCTGGTGACCAGCAGTGTGTTCTCTATAGTTAAGAGCCTGTTTTTCTGTTTGCCTTTTTTTTTTTTTAAAGATTTTATTTATTTATTTGAGAGCGAGAGAGAGAGAGAGAATGAGAGAGAGAACACGAGAGGGGGTAGGGTCAGAGAGAGAAGCAGACTCCCTGCTGAGCAGGGAGCCCGATGTGGGACTCGATCCCGGGACTCCAGGATCATGACCTGAGCCGAAGGCAGTCGCTTAACCAACTGAGCCACCCAGGTGCCCTTGTCTTTTTTTTCCCTTTGTTTGTTCTGTTTCTGAAATTCCACACATGAGTGAAATCATACGGCATTTGTCTTTCTCTGACTGACTTATTTCACTTAGCATTATACTCTCTAGATCATCTATGTTGTTGCAAATGGCAAGATTTTATTCTTTTTATGGCTGAATAATATTTAATTGTATACATATATACCACATCTTCTTTACCCATTCATCTATCTATAGACACTTGGTTTGCTTCCATAGTTTCACTATTGTAAATAATGTTGCAATAAACATAGGGGTGCATGTATCCCTTTGAAATAGTGTTCTTGGTATTCTTTGGGTAAATACCTAGTAGTGTGACTATTGGATCATAGGGTAGTTCTAATTTAAAATTTTGGAGGAACCTCCACACTGTTTTCCACAGTGGCTGCACCAGTTTGCTTTCCTATCAACAGTGTAAGAGGGTTCCCCTTTCTCCGCATCCTCGCCAACGCTTGTTATTTCTTGTGTTGTTGATTTTAGCCATTCTGACAGGTGTGAGGTGTTATCTCTTGTGGTTTTGATTCGCATTTCCCTGATGATCAGTGATGTTGAACATCTTTTCATGTGTCTGTTGGTCATGTGTATGTCTTCTTTGAAGAAATGTTTGTTCAAGTCTTCTGCCCATTTTTAACTGGATTATTCATTTTTGGGGTGTTGAGTTGTATAAGTTATTTATACATTTTGGATACTAACAGATATGTCATTTACAAATATCTTCTCCCATTCAGTAGGTTGTATTTCAGTTTTGTTGATTGTTTCCTTTGCTGTGCAGGAGCTTTTTGTTTTGATGTGGTCCTGATGGTTTATTTTTGCTTTTATTTCCCTTGCCCCTCAGGAGACATATCTAGAAAGATGTTGTTACGGCCAATGTCAGAGAATTACTGCCTGTGCTCTCTTCTAGGATTTTTGTGGTTTCAGGTCTCACATTTAGGTCTTTAATCCATTTTGAGTTCATTTTGGAGTATAGTGTAAGATACGGGTCCCATTTCATTCTTCTGCATGTGGCTGTCCAGTGTTCCCAATACCATTTGTTGAAGACATTTTTTTTTCCCCCCATTGGATATTCTTTCCTGCTTTGTTGAAGATTGACCGTATGGTTGTGGGTTCATTTCTGGGTTCCCTATTCTGTTCCATTGATCTGTGTGTCTGTGTTGTGCCAGTACCATGCTGTCTTGATGATGACAGCTTTGTAAGTATAACTTGAAGTCCAGAATTGTTATACTTCCAGTTTTGTTTTTCTTGGCTGTTCAGGGTCTTTTGCAGTTCCACACACATTTTAGGATTGTTTGTTCTAGTTCTCCAAAAAATGCTGTTGGTATTTTGATAGAGATTGCATTAAATGTGTAGATTGCTTTGGGTAGTATGGACATTTTAACAATACTTGTTCTTCCAATCCTTGAGCATGAGATATCTTTCCAGTTGCTTGTGTCATTCAAGTTCTTTAATCAGCGTTTTATAGTTTTCAGAGTATTTTATGTACTTTAATACACTTTTGTATACTCTATATACTTTGTACATATATTTTCATAGTATTTACACTTTTAATATATTAAAAGTATATTTGTATGCATATAGTTTTATATATGTACCATATAGAGTACTGCATGTGTGTGTGTGTATATACATATATATGATAGGGCATATAGAGAGTATAAATACATACACATACATCTGCAAATTATTTTGCACTTGTCAGGTTTTTGGGGTTTTTTTTTATATAAGGAGCCTAAACTGTGACAACCATCTGCATTTTAACTCTACAGCTGGCAAAAGCCTTTCCTCATTTTGAAGTTATCTGAAGTTCCAATTTGTTTTAGAAGTTGACACATCCAAGGGTTTTTTGTTGTTGTTGTTGTTATTTTTTGTGAAATTCAGCATTTCCTCAGAGCTAGGTTTGATATGATAAAGTTTTCAGATCTACAGGCAATTTATTTACAGTCAGCAAAAGACACAGAAGGCAAAGTCTTTTCTCAAACATGCTCTCAACCATTGCCACTGAATTCAGAAACTTGTGCTGGTTTGGAGGAAACACATAGGCAATGTGATAAATACAGTCCTGCATTAGCCATAACCAAATTAAAATAGACACATCAACAGTCATACTTACAGAACCAAAGAGACTGGAAAGAAACCAAGGGGGAAATCTGTGTGAAGGCAAACCTCTTTTTCCTGTATATCCTGATGGCAGATTCTGGTCCCTTGGGCACACCCAAATCAAGTATTAATACTTCAGTGGTTGTTGCGTTATTTTGCATGATTTCATCTGTTAAATATTGAAATGTAGTTCAGGCTTTTTGATACCATGGTGTCAAATCTGCTTTAAAAACCTAAGATAATTGCTTTAAAAATGAATCCACATATGTTGTATATATTCAGAAATATACTGGGTTTGGGTTTGTGATACTTCTAAGCAGGAATTTGTCATTTCCAAAGATGAATATTTGTTCTTTTTCATGTAATGCTCCCCTGGCATTGAATCTGTCCATCCCCCAAGAGTGTGTAAGCTCCTGCGGGAAGCCGCTTCAGTCTCTCGTAGGATGGACCAGCAAGTCATATTTGCCATGGCTGATGCTCAGTCACTCGTGGGGCAGTGTGAGGATCGAATGAGATAATTATGTGAAAGGCCATGAAATGAGCAAAGCCCTGTATAAACATTCGGAGCTAATAATGTCTCACTGTTGTTAAAAAGAAGGAATTAAGAAAGATATGTGGATTTCACCATCCTCTTCACCCCTGGCCAATTCAACTTTGCAGAATCGTCTGAAAATGTTGGTATTGTGTACATATTAACTGAGAAAGCGTCACAAGCTCTGCACTTAATTTTCGCTCTATGCAGTGGACCTTAACAGAAAACTTGATCAAAAATGGAAATGTCCTTATTTGGTGCATCTTTTTCTACATATTAACCCACAGTCTGCCAACTTTTCTATCACGTCATTGGGGGAGAATTAAGTTTTAAGAGACCAAAAAATAAAAAAGTGGTTTTGTTTCTGAGCAAAAGCAGTGGAATATTTGCTTTCACTTGGACAATAACTTTGATTTCTGTACTCTATGGGCCATAGTCAGGAGGTCTTTGTTCTCAAGCTCAACAGGTAATAGAAATCCAGATAAATTCAGGAAGTAGACAGCACTCGCAAAGGGTTTTGCTGAAGAGAGTTCAGTGGGGGACTCACCTTGCAGAACTGGACCCGTTTATACCCTTTTCAGTCCGCTCTTGGCCACCAGCTGCCCTGTGTCTATTACCGGGACATTCTGGAGCCACAGGAGGGCCGCTCAGCAGGAACTGGGTCTCTAGAACTTGGTGCCACAGGACATTGGGAGGGAATAATTACCCCGACGTCTCCCGCTTCCCACCTTCCCATCACCTGCCCCTGCCTCCATGGTTAACTCTACAGGAGCTGGAAGGCCCAGGCCGCTGGGCACCACAGTAGGCAGAGATCAGCGTCACTGACCACAAATCAGTGGGAAAGGATGGAGGATGAACAGAGGTACCAGAGGGCAAGGGACAGAAAGGGCGGCCTGTCCCTGACATGTGTTATGAAGCTGTAAGAGCAGTCAGGAATAAAGGGAACCCGTGTGCCTTGCCTCTTGCAGATTCCTCGATGGGTCCTATTCTCTCTGCCCTCTCCCCCCGACCTCCACCTCCTCCCCTTCATCCTCCTCCTCCCACTTTCTTTTCCCTCCCTCCCACTTCCTCCAACCCCTCTGACCCTGGGTGCCCACTGAGAACGAGTGCGCACGTGGTTGGGCTGGACCCATTAACAAAAAGGAAAGATGGGGGGCGGGTTCGGCAAGGTGATCGCTGCGGTCCAGTCTAGGAGCCAAACTGTGGCACCACATGGCAAAGGAGGCTAAATGACTCCATGTGCCAGAGTCCTATTACGGCAACTAAACTGCTTTCCGTGATGAAAAACAACCACATTTTGTTTCTGTTACTCTTGAGGGAACACAGAGTTTTGCAAAAGAAGTAGCCAAGAGAGCGTTTAGGCAATACCTCCTTTTCGGGGAATTAACCAAAGGTGTTTGCCGGATAGATATAGAAAGTCACTTCTTACTCGGCATCTGGTGGCGCTTGCAAAATTCGCCGAACTTTCACATGAGCCAATAACGCCAGCGGGAATCTGTCCTGCTCGGTGGTTGCCGGGTGGGCAAGCGGACCCTGCAGAGCACCGGGCGGCAGCGCGCGGTGCTCGCCGTTCCCACGCCCGCTCATTCCAGGCTGTGTTTTTCCTTTTTGGTCTTCTCTAATTTCTCAGAAAGAACTAGCCTTTGGCATGAGTGTGGAAGAACCGTTCAGTGTGGCATCTCCAGGGCACAGGGCAGCTCAACTCCCAGACGCACGACCTGGGCAACTGTCCTACGTGTCGCCTCCTTGGGCTCCTGTCCCAGGAGCCGTGTCAGCCACAGAGGACGCTGGCTGTGCTAACAGCCAACGAGATCACGTGGCCGGTGTTTTCTTTTCTTTTAAATCTGAGCCTGTGACTCGCAGTGCCTCCCCGAATGCTGTCTCCAGGACTCCTTGCCCCAGTGCAGACTCCGCTCCCACCAGCGCCCCGTTTGCAGCCACACAACCCCAACCCTCGTCTCTGTCTCTGGCCCACACATCCTCGATTATCTCTTGTGTTTCCTTTGTTTGCCAGCGCACTTGAGTGCCTTCGAAGTCCAACACATGAAGCAAATTGAAGTGAGAATAGAGTCGGTGTGGAGAGCAGGGCTGTGTCAGATCCAGTGCCTGGGTTCCTTTCTCCTCCTCAGCTCAGCTTCCCCGTCTCCCCAGGAATCCAAGCGCCGACACGTGTATGCATTCATGGCGATGCATCTTGTTCATGAGTATAGTTTTCTGTAACCACCACTATATCTTAGAAGAGTGTGTTATCCAGAAAAAAAAAAAATGTAGTTTTTACAATGTACTTTTTACAATAATAAATAATATTATTTTAATAAATTTTTAAAAATGTATTATTTTTACAATAATAAAGTGCTAAATTAAGGCAAGTCTCTAATTATATTTCCATGGCAATATTTCCTTAATGTGTCACACATGAGGATTACTAATCAAAAACTTCTGAAGGATAACCTGAGAAGCCAGTCTGAAGAGACTACACGTGTATGATCCAACTCTCTGACATTCTGGAAAAGGCAACACTATGGAGACAGTGAAAGCATAAGTGGTTTCCAGGGCTTGGGGGAGGGAAGGATGAACAGGCAGAGCACAGAGGATTTGGGCAGTGAAACTCCCCCCATATGATACCATGATGGTAGATACGCGTCATTATGCATCCGCCCAAACTTCTAAAATGCACAGCACCAAGAGTGACCCGAAGGTCAAGTATGGAGTCAGGGTGATGATGAAGTGTCAGTGTGTTCATCCTCGGTAACAAATGTACCATCGGGTGGGGGGTGTTGATAGTGGGGGAGGCTACGCTGGGGTTAGGACAGGAGGCATATGGGAAATCTCTGTACCTTCCCCTCAATTTTGCTGTGAACCTAAAACTGCTCTAAAAAAAATAAATAAAGTCTTGGGGCACCTGGGTGGCTCAGTCGTTAAACGTCTGCCTTCGGCTCAGGTCATGATCCCATCGAGCCCCGCATAGAGCTCCCTACTCCGCGGGAAGCCTGCTTCTCCCTCTCCCACTCCCTCTTCTTGTGTTCCCTCTCTCGCTGTGTCTCTCTCTGTCAAATAAATAAATAAAATCTTTAAAATAAATAAATAAATAAAGTCAAAAAAAGGTTAACTGGAAGCAGTCTTTTCAGGAGAAGCTTGAATGGGCTCATTCAACATCATTTAAAACACCTTTCTATTTAAGAATGGCACAAATACACATGTTTTTACTGCAATTATATTAAAACGGCCCCACACAAAATCCCAGCTCGCCTGGCTTTTATTTCCCCCTCCTTCCCATTGATCAGTCCTGCCTGAGTTTCCTGGAGTTCCAGGTTCCCGGTAAACACAAGTGTCCGGACCAGCTTAGGGAAGCTCACACAGGACTCTCCAACAATCCTGACTTTCTAGGGAGAGGGCAAGTGCCTTGTCACATTTTGTTCTCACTTGTGTTTTGTGTTAGTCCAAATCAAAATTCATCCCGAGTGGCAGGGGAAAGTAACCGTGCTGAGTAAACATCTCAACCAGTGGCTGTTTGCAGATCACAGTGGTGAGTCACAGGAACACATGTCCAGGGATCCCCCACCTCTGACTCAGGGTGCAGCTGGGTTTTGGGCCCTCCCTGCCGCGAAGCTCCCTGGGTGATGTCCGTCGATCCAGTCACAGGAGCCCTCCAGCAGACGCTGGGTCCATCCAGAGATTCCGGTGGCACAGAAGAAGCCCCGATTATAGAAACTACTGGAAGGCCAGCATAGACAGGGCTCTGAGCTTTCACAGATTTCCCCAGTCAATACTCATACCTGTCACTGCAGGACAGAGTGTCCCCTCCCTGGGCCAGGTTTCAACTGCAGCCTCCTGGTTGATTTTTGAACGCCTCTGTGAAGGAATCTCTGTGAGGAATAGACTTATTTTTATTCGTAATGACTTCTCCATGTGTCTTTGGTATAGTCTACAAACAGAGCTCAATGTCCTGCATGTTAACAGATTTTAATCTGCGAACTTGCCAGAATCAAAATGTCTGTTTAAAAAGTAACACGGCGATTCTGAAGGGTCTGTGTTACCGTGTAACCTGATAGATACCAAAGGTTCTTCAAGCTGTTCAGAGAAGGATGGCACTGAAATAAAGCTGAGGGAACATTTCATTCACTACAGTGAAACTACGTATTGGCATGATTTTTGTAAGCCAGTAGGAGAAATGTTCTCACCAAGCATTTAAATTAATAGACACTTTTCTTAGCTTGAGTTCTCCCTTCTGTGCGTTTTGGAAGTAATTTAAGAGTGGGGATCAGCAGCCGGCTACCACCTCCATCAATGGTTTATTATGATATCATGAATATGACCCTTCAAGTCTTTTGTTCTTTGGTTTCCTCGTACATAAAATGAGAATAAAAGTGCTGAGCCTGACCAAAAGGGTTGTTGCAAGGATGAAATGAGGTGATGTGAACACTATGTAAAGAATTGCCCAAATATGTCAAATCCTGTTATGATTAAGCCTGGGAAGTCTTTGGGTGAGATTTCATGACTACCACATAAATGAGTGGGCATTAAAGACTCACTGGTTTCACTGAATCAGTATATTTTAAACAAACAATTATATAATGAATGCTGTTGTGGGTTTTGTTACAAAATCAAGGTTGCTTGAAATGCAGGAAATGAGCTTGCACAGCTTCTGTGAAAACAGTTCCTGGGTCTAGTCCATTTCTAGCCACCAGTGCGCTTGTTAAATATATATATAATGCATGTGTGTCATAAGGTCTGTTCTGTCTCATGGTCATGCCTTTTTTTCTCATACATTTTTAAAAATGAGATTAAAATATACCATGAAATTCCAATTTTTAAAATGTACACTTCAGTGGTTTTCAGTATACAGATCCACAAAGTTGTACATTCATCACCACGATACATGTCCCAAATATTCTCACATCAGAGAACAGAAATCCCATACTCACAAGCAGCAACTCCCCTTTCTCCCTCTAACCCCCAGCCCCTGGAAACATCCATCTCTGTGGATTTGCCTTTTCTAGACATTCTACAATATTTGTGAATTTCCTAATTTTTCTTCTGTTGCTGATTTCTAATTCCATTCCACTGCAATCAGAGCTGATATCTCATGATTTCAGTACTTTTAACTTAAACAGGGTCTCATTTTACAACTTATCCTATGATCTATCCTGGAGAAGTTTCCATCCGCTCTTTAGAAAAATGTGTATTCTGTTGGGGTTAAACAGAGTCCTACAAATACCCGTAGGTCCCACCCAAACCCAGTATGACCTCATAGTAACTTAGGTAGTTCTATCTGTGAAGACTCCATTTTCAAGTAAGCTCACATTCTGAAGTTCTTGATGGGCGCGGATTTGGGGGTGGGGGGGCATCATCCAAGCATGCACAATACTTTCGTGAATGCTGCCTATGCCTTCAAAGCACAATATCTGGGCTTCCTGGGGAATGGTGTCTTTTAACTGCTTTTATTCCTTTATATAGGTCAGACCTACTTAATCCTTTGCACGTAGAGTAATTTTTATTGAAAATGGGAATTTTCAACAACATTATGTCAACACTGGAAATCAGATCCATACTCACTCAGGGTTTGTTGTTCCTTATTCATGAATTTCCAGAACCAGATCTGTAGTGTCTGTATTCTTTGTCTGTGTTTAGTTAGCTTTATGGTCAGCTAACGATTCGAGAGAAATCTCCTTAAATGCCTGGAAGCGGTAAGTCTCTCGGTCTCTGCTGATGGGCTCCGTGCTGGTGTTCAGCTATGCCCTCAAGACTCAGCCAGGTGTTTGAAAATTCTGCCTCATCCTCACTCTCTACTCGAGCAGAGTCTCAGGGTCAGCCAGACGTGAGAACTTAGGTCTCCTCTGAGCATGTGGGTAGCTCTGGGCATGAGCAGGGCTCCATGCATGCATGCATGCAACTTTCAAGATTCCCAGGAATGTGCCAGAGCTTTTAGAAATCCCCCTCAAGATACCTTCTCCTCCAACTTTCCCTTTTAACCTTTCTGGTTTGCCTCATGCTGGGTGTGCTGTTACCCACCACCTAGGGCCACCGGGAAAATGAAAATGGTGCCTGATCCATTCCAACAAATGCCCTGCAAAAAGCTTACTTGGAGTCAGGTCAGATAAAGACAAGGCTGATGAGTGGGATCTTCTGGGAACCACAGACAGTTAAAATAATGACAGTTCTCTGGGAATTGGGTTTGTGCCATTGGTGGTTTGCCAGGCTGCTGGTTTTCCCCAAGATCGTGTGTTGTTTCCAAGGCTACCACACAGCTGAGGGAGCAGAAGGGGAAATGGGGAAAGTTACGTTAAAACTCCACAAAACTTGCTGTTCTACCCAAGATTAGGCAGTTTGTTGTTTGTTTGGCTTGGGTTTTTTTTTTTTTTTAATATACATTCCCCGGATTGTTGTCTTTGGTTAATTTCCTGAGCTCTGAAAATCAAGTCTATTCTGATCGTTGTTGCCAAGGTTCTCATTGCTTTCATAGAGTAGAGGATTTTCAGAAGTCCTTACTCCAACAGCCATGCTGACATCCCGTGGCCTTATCTCTTCAGATTGGTAAACAATTTCCTTATTTTGAATTTATCAGAATCCAAGGAAACCAAGTGCCTTAAAATGTGAAGGCCTCAATTTGACTCAGTGGCACGTGCATCCTTCCGGAAACACATTACAGAAGGAAGCTCCGTTCTTCCCGTTGGGAAAGCTACATTTTTCTCAGTTACTGTCATTACGCTCTTGATCACAAGCAGAGGAGGCTAGTTTGTGTTTAATTGTAAATGCACAGTTTATCCCCTGGATATTGATTCACTGGGCACATAAAAGTGGCCTACTCTCTTCTACTTCTGGATATCACTTGCACCAAAATGACTTAGATTAAGCATTTCTCACAACAGATTCCTCCATCTTTGAATTTCTTGTGATTGCATTTCACTGTGAGATTTCAAATTTGTATTTTGTTTGTTTTTTTAATATGATTGATTTTAGTAGACTGCACCATTCAAACAACATTGAGGTTAAGAACCATTTAAAGTGGAATCAAATGTATTATAAAATTCCATGGTTTGCTTTGGAAAATATAATGTATTTGTGAGTATAGGGAAAAGGGTAAAAAAAATCCAAAAACCCACTCTTTCATTTCTGGACCCTCCGTGAACATATCCTAATACCGTGCCTAGCATTTTCACACATATTGTATAATTTGCTACCTCCAACAATCTTTTGAAGAAGTTAATAGAAAGGACTTGTATTTTACAAATTACAAAATGGAGATCTTAAATAAAATGCCCACAGTTACACAACTAGTAATGGATAGAACCCGGTTTCAAAGGCAATCTGTTTCTTTTCTTTTTCATTGGGCTTTGGTTTTGAAAATAATAATAATGATAAATACACCTCCTGATTATCTGAACTTCCATGAAGATTAAAATAGTTTAAGGAATTTTCCTTATATTTCTCTTTCTATATAAGAATATATAGATAATATTTTTCTATTTGCCTTTTTAGATAACAGCCAGAGGCAAAATCTTTGTTCTTAATGCCACAAACTGTAACTCGATACAGAATGTAATATTATTAGGAAAACATGAATCGCAAATGAGTACTGGTGTTGCCTAGGGTTTTTAGGAAAATAAATGACAGGAATTTTTTTATCAAAATATAGCCTATGTACAATAAAAGCCTAAACTACTTATTATTTTAATGTATTGCTTTCAGCCATTTTAATTACATATTTGGATTTTCAAAAATATCACTAAACCAGTAATAAAAATAACGTTCCAAACCACTGAGATTTTCTTGGCATGATTCAGCATTTAAGCATATGGCACTTGACACTCTTTCATGAGTCATTGTTTCTGAAGAACTTTCTTTTTAATGTTACAATACTTTCTGGTAAAGATTTTGATTTTGCAAACAATTTTACATCAATTGATGTTTTCAAAAGTTTTTCATTATTACATAAAAATTGTATTTCAGTCCTCTTTACACAAAATCAAAATATGCAACAGGAACTATTACCACTTTCTCATGAACTACGTAGTGATAATACACATTCGGTAGCCATTCTGGCTCATTCTTTCTTTCATCTCAGAGAGTCACTTATGAATAGGGTAGTGATTCTGCCATTATATATGTCCATTATTTTTAGCAAGATCTATAAACTCTGTGTGATTAAGACTTGTCTCTCCAATGGATCTAGAAACTTTTTTGCTCTGGTACAGTCAGAAAATAAGTCATCGTATCACGTTCCAAGTGGCTTCATCAAGCAGGGGCCATCTTTCCTGCTCGTTGATCAAGGAGTCTCTTATGTAAGGTGGTTTACCTTGATAACGATTTCTACACTTTCCTATTTATTTCAGTCCATTAAAGGTTGTGAAAATCTCCTAGGTGGATGATAATTTCCCAGGTATAAAAAGAAGTGTGCATAGTGTTTGGTGTTAATACCCACAGGAGGTGGGTATTAAATGAACATAGTTCATTGTCGTAACATATACAAGATTGGGAACTTCAAATAGATTGTCCAATGTCGAGACTCTTGAAGGAATGTTGTTCATAGTAAGAGTTCCAGAAATAGAAACATGCCCCAAACAGGGCCAGACATACTACAAGGGAACTAGACATCTGTATGGGACTCTGATTTGGGTGGGAGGGAAACTTTTTGTAAGAAATTAAATCCTTGTCTGACCTTCACACAGCTATAGAGTCCGAAGTAATATTATCAAAGGATTGTGGAACCCCCAAGCTGGTAAATTAAGAGAAAATGTATTTTGGCTCAATGAAATAATTGGTGGCTCCAGCCAAAGAAAATGCAAAATCAAAATCACCTTTTATGGGTTCCACTTCAGGCATGGCCAAGGAAGCTCCTGCCAGACCAATTTTCCCACAAATAACAGCCATAAACTTGGATAAATTTTTTAAAAACTGCCTGGAGGTAGCACAGAGTGAACAAAAGCAGGACGATTATAGCAGAGAATCAATTCGGAAGAAAGAATGGCCCGGGGTGATCTTCCTGTTTTTTTTTTAATGACTTAAGCGTGAGAGTCAGGCTGGACTCAGCCCTGACAGGGTAAAACAGTGGTGGAAAATCCATATTGTTCTGGCCTTCAGAACCACATGACAGAGTTTGGAATAATCATTGCCACTACAAAGTGAGGAAGAAATCTCAAAAAGAACAGAGCCAGAGAGATGAAGCATCAAATCCTGTGTAAGAAATTTGGCCACCTGACTGGCCGATTTTTAACCAGGCATACACTGGGCAAACACACAGCATTTTGAAATGAATTTTGAGCTACACCAAAGAGGCAATGTTTATGAGTCCAAGATAATTAATTGTCTCCTGTAATTTAGAAAATCAGCACTCTATTTAGGAATACAATAGAATTCAGAGTAGAATATTCAGGAAACAATACAAATTCAGCCAACAGGTGAAAAAAGGACAACCTAACCCATTCTCGAGAGAAAAGACAATCAATGGAAACCAATTCCCAAATGCACATATATTGGAATAAGCAGACAGTATTTTATTTTATCTATCTTACCTATTCTCAGTGGCATGAAAGAAAATATGCTCTCAATAAATAAAACTATAAGAAGTTTCATCAGAAAACTAGAAACTAAGAAGTCCCAACTTCAAGAGTGAAAAACTCAATCTATGAAATAAATTTGCACTGATTGGGCTTCATAGCAGGATGGGGTTAACAAGGGAGGGAGCCAGTAAACTTGGAAACAGATCAATAGACTTTTCCATCTGAAGAACAAAGAAAGATGTTTGAAAACCAAAGTGAACAATATCTGAATTCCCAACATACATGTAACTGAGTTCCCACAGGCAGAGGACAGAGAAAATGGGACATAAAAACATTATTGAAAAGAATGACTGAAAAATTCTCAATTTGCTGAAAGATCTCATTTACAGAATCAAGACATTCAGTGAATCCCAAGAGTGGGTGTGCATAAAATGAGTTAGCACATCATAGTCAAAATACAGAAAACCAAAGGAAAAAAATGTTTTAAAAGCCAGAGGACGATGATATATTACCCATAGGCAAAAAAAAAAAGAAATTGATTCAAATATATTCTGATTTCTTGTCAGAAATTTTGGAGGTCAGAAGATAGTGGCGCAACATAATAAACTGCCAAGCCACCACTCTCCATCCAACAAACACATTCTTCAAACACGAAGGTAAAATAAAGACAATCTCAGATAAAAGGAGACAAAGACAGCGTGATACTCGTGACTTGCACCAGGCAGAGATTCAAACCATCACGGAGAAAATGACACCGTTATTTACACAAAGTAGCCTCGGAAATCTACAAAACAACTACTGAAACCCCAAATGTTAATTCAAAAAGATCAGAAATCAATTGTATTGTTGCATACAATCAGCAAACAATGGGAACTATAATGAAATATAATTAAATAAAACATGAAACGGATATAAAAGTTGTACAAATGTCCCACAACACAGGGCACATCGAACAACAAAGGCAAGTGAAGATGAACTTTAAAAAATTACAACACAGGAAACAACTCAGCACATGAGAGAAACAACAGGGAACCTGAACCCAAACCGGGGCCTTTGATGGAAACAGGGAGCATGTTTTCGGACCCTGGAAGAAAAGCTACCTTGTCACAAAGCAGCAAAAACCTGGCCACATTGTGCTCTGCCACTGGGTGGAAAGTGCAACTTATAATCAATGAACTTGGATATTTAGCTGAGATTTCCGAGCGAAACTGGAAGATGTGACCTCATTTCTCCTTGCTCTTTGTAGTAAAATGCTACCAAAAAAAAGGGGGTGGGGAGAAATTGAGCAATGAACGTTACATGGAAAAGAACCAGCACTTGATGATTTGGAAAATTCTGTCTTTCCAGAGAGCGTGCTCTCTAAACAGGGCCAAGGGTGTGACTGGAAAACCATTTGTTAAAGAGACTACATGTATGACTCATGGATCCAATCGACCTTCTCGGGCAGGTTGTCCAAGAAAGAACTGTGCAGGATGCTCACATTTAAAGGTCCTGGTCTCTTTGACATCCGTGGAATGACTTCCCAGGGCAGGGCTGTGGACCCAGAGGCCAGACAAGGCAGAGCTGTCCTCCTGGAGAGCCCCAAAGACAGAGCATCAAACCACAGAGGATGATTCTTAGCCTTGTAACCTACTGCAGCTTGCCTGGAGGGGTTGAGAACTTTCTCTAGACCAGTACCCTCCCCCTTCCACCCTTACTCCTTCCATTTATCCCGTTTGGAATGGAAATGTCTATCCTATGCCTGTCAAACCATTGTACTTTGGAAGCAAATAACTTGTTTTCTGGTTTCACTGTTCTGTGGATGGAAAGAAATTTTGGCCCAGAATGGATTAGACCAAGAGTCTTACCCATACCTGGTTTAGATAATTTGGATAATGAGATATGGAACTTTTTCCAGTGAGTAATATTTAAATGAGGTTTGGATTTAGGGTTAATGCTGGAATGGCTTAAGACTTTGGAAGATGTTGAGATGGGGTGAATGTATTTTGTACATGACAGAACATGAATTTTGGGGTACCAGGGAGTGGATTCTACTGGGTTGAACAGTATCCCCACCACAAAAAAAATTTTATGTCCCCCTGGAACCTGTGAATATGACCTTATTTGGAAACAAGGTCTTTGCAGGTGTGATGAAGTTAACATGAGGTCACACTGGATTAGAGCAGTCCCTGATCCAAGTGTCCTTACAGGAAGGAGGAACTCTGAACATGGACATGCATGGGGACTAAAGCCATGTGAAGCCAGAGGCAGAGATTGGAGTTATAGGACCATAAACTGAGATTATCAACAACCAACAGAAAGCAAAGAGGCAGGGAACCGTTCTTCCTTACAACCTTTGGGGGTTAGAAGGCCTCTGCCAACACCTTGATTTCAGACTTCTGGCCTCCTGAACTGTGAGAGAATAAATTTCTCTTTTAATCTACCCAGTCTGTGGTACTTTGTTATAGTCACCTCAGGAAACAAATACACTCTGGGACTAATTTAAAGAATGGCCTGCATTAATGCGAGTGCAAACAGAGTGTCATTCCATGAAATAGCTAATCCAAGAAGAAATAAAACTATTATTGCCATTGATTTAGAAGATCATCCTCATTGAACGTTTAAGAGAATAGATGAGCAATTAAAGCAAAAAGGAATATTCAAGAAGATTTTTGCTACAAGATCAGAACTCAAACAATATTACTACACACCAACAAAAAATCAATTGTAATGTAATAATAATCTAATAATATGAACAAATATTTCATAATAGCTACCCCCAAAACTCTAAAGTACCTATAAATAAGTTTTTAAAAATAATCTGCCCAGGGGCACCTGGGTGGCTCAGATGGTTGGGCGTCTTCCTTCAGCTCAGGTCATGATCTCCAGGTCCTGGGATCGAACCCCATGTCGGGCTCCCAGCTCAGTGGGGAGTCTGCTTCTCCCTCTCCCTCTGCCTCTTCCTCTTCTCCCTCTCTCTCTCTGTGTCTCTCTCAAATGAATAAATTTTATCTTTAAAAAAATAATTCAACTCTACCAGAATCAGGAACTAGGTAGCTTCAACAGCAATCATTCCTCACAGTTCTGGAGGCTGGAAAGTCCAAGATCAAAGGGCCAGCTAATTGGGTTCCTGGGGAGGGACCTCTTCCTGGTTTGCAGAGAGATACCAACTTGCTCTGTCCTCATGTGGTGGAGAGAGAGAGGCAGACAGCTGTGGTCCCTTCATCCCCTTATAAGGCCACCAATCCCACCATGGGGCTCCACCCTCATCCTCATCCAAACCCAATTACCTCCCAAAGGCTCCATCCCCAAAGACCATCACATTGGGAATTAGCTTTAAGACACACAGTCAGATAGATAGATAGATAGATAGATAGATAGATAGATAGATAATAGAAAGGAAAAAGTATATATGTATATATTTTTATAATATAAATATATGTATATGTATATATATTTAATATATACATATTTTTACATGTATATATTTTATATATATATAATGAAGGAAAAAAGAGAAGACAGATACATTGTTTTTGAAGTTCTAATCAAAATTCTTAAATGGATTTCAGAGAATTACACACATGCCTCCAAAAATGATTCTAAAAGAGTAAAAAGAACCCAGAATTATTTGAAGAAGAAGATGTCTACCCTTCCATATGTCAGGAATTACCCTAAGTCTCTTTAGGACTCAAAGAAACTACCTCTCTAATAAAAATAAACAAATAAAAACTTTAAAACGTCATGGAGATAGGAAAACACATCACCGGCAGCTTCTTTTTTTTTTTTTTTTAAGATTTTTATTTATTTATTTGACAGAGAGAGACACAGCGAGAGAGGGAACACAAGCAGGGGGAGTGGGAGAGGGAGAAGCAGTCTTCCCGCGGAGCAGGGAGCCCAATGCGGGACTCGATCCCAGGACCCTGGGATCAGGACCTGAGCCGAAGGCAGACGCTCAACAACTGAGCCACCCAGGTGCTCCTCACCTGCAGCTTCTATAGTTTTATAGTTTACAATAGATTTGATCACCCATGTATGTGGAAATGATTCAACCTTCTTCTGAATCCTTGTTTAGAGCCAGTTTGAATGGATACTGTTGCCTGTAAGAGGCTCTGTAATCATTCCTTTGTGTTTATTGAATGAGGAAAATATCGGGCTGGTGAGAAGTTAATTATAGGTCCAAGGAACAGTTGGAATTAATAAATCAGAAACCAATCTGGAGTTCTGTAACACCTGAGATTAGCAGTGCTCTGAGAAGTTCCTCGGACTCCTCTAAGTGTCTGATGCACGTTTTCCTTCAGCAAGGCTGAGGTAGCCGAGTCCGTTTCTCCCTCACAGCATCAATGACGGAAATAGAGATGCCACGTTTGTCAGGTGAATAGAGCAAACGTGGAAAAACCAATCCAAAGGCCCTTCAAATCAAAACCCCTCCTCAACAACAAAAAGCCACCACATGTTTAAATTCTCCATTCATCTCAACGTAATTATAATACTGATATTGTAGCAACTTGCAAAAATAATATTTAAGAGCTTATATACAACGCAGTTCAACTCCAGCATCATTTCCACTGTTAAGTAATGTAGAATCAGAATTACTTTGATGGGAGACAGATGCTCAGTGTTTACAGATGAAGTAACCTGAAGGTACAAAAGAAACGAAGATGCTTCCTCATGGTCTCGCGTTAACTCCTGGCAGAGTCCACATGGGAGCGGAAGGTTCCCAGAGCCATGCCTTTGCTTGGACAAGGAAACCAAACTGAGTTGTCATCACCATTTGTAATGATTTCCTGCTGGACTGACACAGATGAAGACCAGCTCTGTTTTATTTATCTCCTCTTCCTTAAGCTCACTGTGTCATGTGAAAGTCACAAGTCTGATTTTTTTTTATTATTTCTCATATTCTAGAACTAAAAGATAAATAGAGTGAAACTACTGATTGATTATACTTTTGAATTCTGGTATTCCCTTCCCCTCCCCTCAGTAAGGAGAAGAAATCAATAGAAAGTCCGAATCATATTTAATACCCCCTCCCCAAAACGGAATGCCTGGAACTTTCTTTCTGGTTAGGCTACTTGATCTATCCTATCTATATATGTAAATTCTAGTAACCATGAAATTCCAATTCCTTATCTTTCCAAGTCCACTTTCCTTGTTGAAGATCATTCATTAATGTAGATACTCACCCCAAGCCCTAGTAACTATGAAATATTTTAATGGCTGATATTTTGTTTTATCACCTAGAATTAAAATGGCTTTATCACAAACAGAATTAGCATTTTGTTTATTGGCTAATTTCATGTTGTTTTGCAAAAATCCAAACAAAAAGTGGTGGGATTGGGAAAGAAAGAGGGGTAAAAGTGAAATGTAACGGAATTTAATACTTTAACTTATCACAAGAGAATCACGTGGCTCTGGGCAATAAAATTACCGATCTACATATTCCACTTGAGCGCTGTCATCATTATCCGCGGATATTAAAGACCTAACCTAGGAAAAGACATATGGGGGGAGAATCGGTAAGAAGAGTTGAGAGTAGGAAATGATGATGAAGCCTGTAAAGGTTTGGTGGGGAGAGGCTGTTTTCTTATTTTTTTCAATTTTCAAATCTTTACCTTTTTTAAAATTTTCTGCCTACAGAGCCAATGAAGAGTTAAAAGCAGGTCGCTGCTAGTGGAGTATGAAATCACCGATTCTGGGGCAAGTCCTGACACAAATGTGATCATCAGAAGTTTATTCCTTGGGGTAAAAGTTAGGCCAGGAAAAACAGCACGGCTGCAGTCATTTAGCTCCATGTAAATTATTTTGCCACATCTTTCCACATAGGACAAGCAGCTGAGAGACTGAAGACACTCAAAGCCTTGGGATCAGGAGGTTGGGTCCCAGTGAAGGGGACTGTGTCCTGGGGCGAGTCAGCGTTCTCAGCCTCTTGTCCCCATCTGAAAGCAAAGGATAGGAAAACCTGTCTCCCAGCTGTAGGAAGGACCCAGTTAGTGAGAACACCCCCGAGCACTTACCGACAAGACTGTGAGAAAACATGCTCTCAGTAAGTGTGAAATCCTTCTGGTCCTTCCCCACCCTTCTGGTCCCCACCACCCCCATTCCCAGCGCTGCCACGCATCCCATCGCTAATTTTGCCTTGAGGGCATGCTAGGGGCTGGCAGAGAAATCAGGTACAGTGCTTTTCATTGACCTTTAGCAAAAAAGACTGTCCCTTTGAAAAAGAAGAAATAGCTTAAGCTACATCGGCTCCCTTGAATATTTTTACGATGAGGTGAAAGGCATCGCAAAACATCATGTGAATTTTCAGCTAATTTATGGAACTTTTTCTCCCCTAAAATATCTGAACTAAAAAAAAAAAAGAAAGTAAGAAGTTTTTTTTCTCAAGTTTGATTTTTAAAGAGATGGTTCAATATATGTTGTTAACTATTTCTAAACTGTTTTTGTTTTGTATGATTTTCCTTTAGAAATCTAATTCCCTCTCTCTCCTTTGGGTTTTGCTGAAAGGCTCGTAAGTCACTTGAATTAATTTCACAAAAATATCAGGATCAGGATGTATATCGTCACCACATGTCACAATTAACAAAGAGATAATTAAGTTTGTCTCTGGCGACTTGGATTTTGCCTCTAAGTGTTACATGTGGATGATGCAGATGCTGTACCTTTTCCAGGGGGAAATACCCTCAGAAAAGGAGAGTTTCCGAGCCAGTGTCTCAGGACCTGCCATACTTTGCATCTTCTGATGAGTTCTTTATGTCTGGGCACAACAGCAAGACAATTGAAGAATGTCGCAATTAAGCTTACAATTTGAATTTTATATTCATTAATTTATTCAGAGCTTAGCACATAGTTTTATTGACTATATGCTATGCTCTTTGTGATAGAAGGATCCCAACTGAATCCAACATTGACCCTTCTGTCAGGAAACATGATGAAAATATGCATGCAAAAATAACAAAAATGATAAGCTAGGAAATAGTGAACATTGACTAAGGAGATGGAAGTTTTGCAGAAGTACAGAGACGTATGTGGTATTATTTCTTTCTGTAGATCATGTCCAGAATAAAAAAAAAACCCAATACAGTATACTTTAGAGGAAGGGTATTAGGAATATTATGAGTACAAAGAGAAATGCAAACCATGGTAAACATATGGCTAATCTGGGCGAAAAATATCTGCCTTACCTATTTTTTTTTAATGATGGGTTAATTATGGGAAATAAGCATCAGCATAATTGATTCTGTCTCTAATTTTTTTTAGATCCGACAAATTGATTCCAAGCCTACGCATATGACAAGGATGTTTCCAAGTGCTTCTAATTTTACCTGGTGAAATAATGTTTCCTAAACCACCTTGGCCAGGTGTGAGGGCAGGAGAATAAAGCCTAAAATGCAATATATATTGTTCTTCTGTATCTCTGCACACTGCCTTCCTGCCCGGTGGTGCCGCACGTCACTGAAAGCCTGTTGGCATATGACCCCAGCCAAAACCAACACCTAACGGCCAGGTGAGCTGCGGCTTCTCCCAGTGCCCCCCACGGCGAGCTGGGGGCAGGTTCCAGGGAGGCGGATGCTACGGATTAGAGGATTAGACTCGTTCGGTGGCAGGCAGCGTTTAGGGGTGGGTTCATTATCTTAGTTATCTAAGTCATGATTGTAATAAAGATTTCAGAAAGCTCTTAAAATACTTGTTTTAGGCAAGGAAGGTTGTAAGAACAATCATAGGGTCATGAAATAAGTTTGGACTGATGCATGAAAGACAATTTCTGAGTTTAAAGCCTTTGAGCTGGTTTTATATTCACCTAAACAGGGGTGAGTGAGATGGGGTGCTAGTAGGAGCCCTACATGAGAACAGTTCATGCGAATTACAGTTCAACAGCCTCACATTTGTCTGTCTGTACCGTGTGTGAATATAAGTAAAAACATTTTTAAAGCCAACAGCAAGCAAACACATGTAACAAGTTCCAATGGAAACTGCTTTTCTCTTATAAACACACAAAAATACCGGAACCATAATATAAAGAACGGAAGGAAGCCTTTCAAGTCCCCAAAAGTTAATTGACAGACTCGTTCAACCAAGGCTTGCTTTGATATTTGTAGGAATAAATCTAAAGCATCTACTCTAATGTGCCATTAAACTTTTATCAGATCACAGTCAGGATATATGAGGATTAAAATTCATTTTAGCTGAATAATGTATGCTAAAATGTATAGCGTCTGTGTTAAGGCTATAATCATCACTGGGCTAATGCATTACAATGGCCTGGTGGGCATTAGCCCATTTTGAACATAAGCACTAATATCTTGACAACAGAAAGGGAATGACTTCATCACTCAGAAAATGCAGGCCAAGCACATCCATGTGGGTCATCTTAGCTCCTGTCTGAGTGAGCATTCACATACACGGTTCACCATTAATATATTCACTGAATTGTCGCTCAAACAAGTCTGAAGCAACTTTTCTGAGTGATCTTCTTCAGTGATCTTTATTGTTGTATTCTTAGCTCCATTATCATGAGGGAGCATCCTTCCCTCCAATCACCTGTGTGCCCTTGTGTTTAGTTTTTCCTTTGTTAAAAATTTTACTCGGCTCTAATTCACACTGAAGTGTGAAGGGCTGCTTACATCAACATGTCATGCCTCCCTGGTGCATCACTGAGATAGAGGAATGAATGTTCAGGCTCTGCTGGGGGGAGTGACAAAGGGGAAGCACCGTGGAACTTTGTGGTGTTTCCATCCAATCCTCCAACCCTTGCCTGCTTATTCTACTCAATAGTAAGAGTCTAGCCATATACTCACCGATAGGGTAGGTTTCTTATTCAGCTCCCTTTTTGAAAATAAGAAGCCATGAATATTCTTTTTGAAAGCTTTAATCTCTTCTTTATCCCATGTGGATTTGCCTTAGCAAGGAAACCACTTATGTAGTCTTATATTTTTGTTTACTACGATTGCACTTCAGAGCACTCTCGGTAATCTTTTTGCCTTGTGGAAACTGAGGAGAGACTTTCTATGATGCTTTGAAGAAAGGAGAAAACAGCATTGTGGATAAGATATGAGGTGGGTGTGGATAGACAGTGTCTTTAAGATTAACCATTAGGAACACAATACCCTCCATTTATCTCGGGTTTTCAATAAGAAAATAATTATTTGGTTCACAAAAAGAGATTACCACTAAGGGCCTGAGAAATAAACTGTGTTTAGGGTGGGGAGGCCCTCCTCTGAAGTTATTTTATGTGATAGTCTTCCAGAAACGCCCAGTTTTCCATCACAAATTTGAGCCCAGGGTAGCACTGTAGGGGATCCGTAGTAATGGTCATACCCAGAGGTGTGCAACACAACCTTCTTTGACCAGTACTACATGAATGAGTTATCGGATTGCTTCTCAACCTTCACAGATGGCTGGAAGGAAGGTTCTGGGGAACTTTTCAGGAGAGTGGATCAATAATGAGCAGGGTGGGGTGGGGAGACAAAATGTAAAGTTACAGGGAGGCAACATGCCAGAATGACTTGGTTGAGGGGTTCTCAAGAAGAGGGAAGAAGGCAGACTCAATGACTAGTTTGTCTCTGGGACTACTGTGCCTGCATCATTCCAGTAAAGAGGAAAATGAGGACAGAGTACCACCCACATTCAGACAATGGTCTGCTTTATAATAGGGACTGCCTGCATCCATCTCAAAGCACCAGCACTTACCATAGAGCATGACTCATGTCAGAGACACAGAGAGTATCTGTTGGGCGAATGAACAAAAACATGAATACAATAATCTAATTTTAATTTTAGTATTTCCTGGCATTCCATAAAGACATTTTATGTTCTTTTAATGTAAGCAATAACACATCGAGATGTGCTAGATTTTTTTACAGTTCCAAAAAAAATGTAGGAAAACAAAAGAGCAGGAATTGGGAATCAAAGCCACCTGTCACTATTTACAGTGCACTGAGAAATATTTCACAGAACTCCATATCAAGTGATTTTTCAATGGAAGGATAACCTCTGAAGGTCAAGACCACTGGAGGGAAGGACCCCAAATGGCAAAACATGCAGACAGACTTAGAAATTCGGAGGAAAACCAGAACAGGAGAAGAGAGGGGGGAGTATTTAAAAAACAACAGCGATATCTCATATAAAGAGTAGATCAATCCAGCTTAAAAGCCATCTCCATGGATTTAACAATAATAGCAACATGCTCTGTGTTACAGAGTATCACTTAATGTCCTTTCAGATACATGGCTGAATTCACTGTAGCCTCACCGAGAACAATGTACACACAGAATAAACCAGTTGAAGTCCTCAAAGGGGTGGATTTGCTGTATTTATCACAGATTTCAATTAAGTGTCTCCCCCATGAGAAAAGCAAATGGCAAGAGCACTGTTTGCCTAGGCTGGTTCTGAGCATTTAAAAATGCTTCGGAAAAATACACAGCACACAGTGGATCAGTTTTGCGATTCCTACTTGCCTGGAGTTCACTCATTCAACAGATGTTTCCGAGAGCCCATTACGTGCCAGGTGACGTGCAAGGTGCTGCAGAAAGAGCAGTAGAAACATTGAATGTCTGGCTACAAAGGCTTCGTGCGTGTAGGAAGGGGAGGGGACGAAGGAAGAATAAACATATAGATAATGGAGATAAAATACACAGTCACAGGTTTCAATAATTGCAACTGAAGGGGGAAGTCAAGGGAGCCGTTTGCCGTTTTCGAGAGGAAGGCAGAGCGAGCATTCTCTAGGGAGGTCATGTCTCAGCCAAGCCTGAGGGAAGTGAGGAGTGAGCACTGAGGATACCTGGCAAACAGGAGTCCAGGCAGAGGGAGCTGCAATGCAAAGGTCCTGAGGCTGGATTGTTTTTGAAGGGTGGAAAGAAGGGCAGAGTCCGGGATGGAGGAGGGGGGCGCAGAGGAAGTGGGGAGAGGGGTGTGATGAGGATTGGGTCCCACAGACCCTGGGAGCCAGGCGAGGCCACCGCGGAACCTCCCACAGCAGCTCCTCTTAGGGACTCTGATAAACGTTGCTGGACAGTTCTATATTTACTGAACATTGCAAAATTCACTTTCTCTACTTCTGACACCAAATGCATGGGTTTTCCACACCAAGCAGTTTTCCAATGCTCTGCAGACACCAGCTGACTGTCCTACAATTTCATTCAAATCTGCCACTAAGCGCCCAACGTTAGCATAGGGCACATAGGTTAAAGGGCCCAATCCATAACATTGCCTCCATTTCACATGGCCATTCTCAAGTAGAGAATCCCTCCATCCTGGGGGATCCCCACACTTATGTCTGAGTTGGCAACACACCCCCTCTTCAGGCTCAACAATTTGCTCTAAATGCTCACAAAACTCAAGGAAACCATTTACTTACATTTACTGGTTATTACAAAGGATACAATGAAGGATACTGATGAACAGCCAGATGAGGAGGTACATGGGGTGAGCTCCGGAAGGGTCCCGAGTGCAGAAGCCTCTGTCTCTGTGGGGTTGGTGTGCATCATCCTCCCATATGAGGACGTGTTTAGCAGCCTGAAGCTCTCCAAACCCCATGACTTAGGGATTTTTATGGAGGCTTCATCATGTAGGTATGCTCGATTACTGACTCAATCTCTAGCCCCTTCTCCCCTCTCCAGAGGATGGCGATACGGATGAAATTTCCAGGCTTCTAATCATGGCTTGGACTTTCTGGTGACCCACCCCCATCCAAGGGGCCACCAAGTGTTGCCTCATGAAAACAAAAGAAACTTCTGTCACCCAGGAAATTCCAAGAGATTTGGGAGCTCTGGGTCAGATGCTTCTATCTCCCCCAACAGTTGGGGAACCACAAGAGTTTTAGGAGTTGTGTGTCAGGAACCAAGGACAGAAAGATATATATCTATATTTCTTCTTGTTCACACTTGCCCTTGCAAAGCTTTAAGAGCTAGGTTTCTGCAGCCCATCTGTCTTTGCTCAGCCTTCTTTCCTTAAATAATCAGGTTGCATAGGGTCACGCGGAAGAACACGGTCATCCATACTCAAACTGACCAGTTGCCAGAACAAAAAACCAACCATTATTATTTCCTGAAACAAACCATTCCAGAATCATGCCTAACAGAGTGCTCTAGAGATATAAATACCCGTGGTGAATGCTGTTGATAAGGATGGCCAGGGGACAGCAGAATCTTGAGAGGGATTTTCACATTTCCATCCAACCCACACATCTGTCCCATGAAGCTTGGTCATGTCTGACTTCTTACATTAATTAATTTGGATATTACTCTCTGAAATAATATAACTAAATATCTACATCATTTATTTGGTATTTATAATTACACCAGCTGGTAACTGACTATCCTGTAAGTATTCCGTGTGCGTGTTTGGCAGCAAGAGCGGCTGGTGCGGAGGTTTATAAACGCTGACACAGCACTTGGACTGTACCTCTATCTTCATAGCTAGCTCATAAATTCCATGAGAACAGGATTTCTTCCACCTCTCCTGGCTTCTCCTGCATGGACGAGCACAGTGCCTTTTGCAGAGTAGCTATGAGATGCCTGTGGACTGATTGATGGAGGTAGAAAACATATAAATAGGGCACCTGGGTGGCTCAGTCATTAAGTGTCTGCCTTCGGCTCAGGTCATGGTCCCAGAGTCCTGGGATCGAGCCCCACATCGGGCTCCCTGCTCCGCGGGAAGCCTGCTTCTCCCTCTCCCACTCCCCCTGCTTGTGTTCCCTCTCTCGCTGTGTCTCTCTCTGTCAAATAAATACATAAAATCTTTAAAAAAGAAAGAAAGAAAGAAAACATATAAATATACAGGAAGAAGATGATGTGTAGCCTACTTGGCTGATAACCTGCAGCAGGGATTTGACCTCTGATTCCCATTCATGGGAATCCATGAGTTTTCTTCTCTTTTAGTTTCAAGGTTCCCTGACTCTCAGTGGAGTGAATCCTATCATAATGGCGGGGACAGCCAAAGACCTCTGTGTGCTTCTCCTTCAACCTCACACCCAACCATATGTGCATCAGAGTGGAATTTCGTGGAAGCTTCCCTCCGTCTGGTAAGCATTGTGTCTGGTATTGAGAACTCACACAAATGATAAATGGCATCAAGTTATTTTTGGTCTTCTTGCTTGAAGAGTGGTGGGAGTTTTTACTCTGAAAGTTACACGGGATTTGGATAGGATAAGGATATGCCATATGTGTGTGCCTTTACATATGAATTTGAAGTTGCTAAGATAATGATTTTAAAGCTGATTTGGAGCTCCTGCAGAAAGGGAAAACCTTGGGAGAAATACTTCTCTGTAGGTTGGGTTTTTATCCTATAAAAGGGATAGAAAAAAATCAGTCAGTCCGATTAATTTTGCATAAACGTGCAGGGCGAAACATTGTGATATCGTCCGCTTCCGTAGCATATAATTTCTATAGTATATAACTTTGCTAGTTACTCAGAAACAGTATAACATGTTCTGCTGAAAGAAAAAAAAAAGAAATCCCTCTGGGCCGACAGTAAGTAGCGCACAAGACATATGTCACTCAGAGTGATGTGCTTTCAAACAGCATGATTGTTGTCGTTAAACATATGTAGAAGATTTGAAATTAAATTTCTTCCTCAAAATGTCCAAACTGCATATTAAACGGGAAACGGGTGGAGCTGTGAAAACCCTCACACTATGTGAATGAGGACAAAAGGCACTATCCTTCTGACAGTCACTTCTTTCAGTTTGGCCCTTTGCAAGTCATCCTCTCTACCTGAACACAGAGAAGGGAATGCAGGTGCCCTGCCCACTGTCATCCAGGCAGCCACCCCGTGGAGCTCCGGGAGCCGCTCAATGACACGGGCGTCACTTGTTTGCAGTCTGTTGCTGCATTCTCCAAAGTGAATGAGCAGCTTGGGATCTATGGCATATTTATACCCCTTGTCATGTGCACATATAAACATACACATGTATGCATACGGAAATTAATTTTTATATATACACATGTGTTTATACCCACACACATTTATATTCCTGAGTACAAAAATGCCAAAGATTTTCAAAGTTGTGACAACAACCTCATGATGCCATTGCATTCTTAGAATGTCCATTGGACATCTGGAAAGTACTTTCTGCACTAGAAGTGTCTGTGTTTTTCTGTGCACACAGATAAGACACTGACACGTCAGTCTTGGAATGTTATCTACCTCTTCATTTGGGGTCTGGTGTTGAAAGGATCAGGCATTGCTCTGGGAAGATGTTCAGTTATCTGAACTACTTTGGGCTTATTTCTTCAGACTTTAGTATATTGTACTTGTCTTGTTATGCACTCCAAATGAATCCAGTGGCGCAGGACTTGTGTAGAGAGAAAGACAAAAGGCCAACTGCGTGTTGTCTTACGAGCCTCTGTTGGTTCACAAAACCAAAGGATGAGAGCTGAAGGGGATAGCAGTAATACGAGAAATCAAAAGTTCTGCACATGGACCCATACAAATCTGTCTTTGCATAAATGGCAGGACGGGAGGGGAGTGGAGGGTGATCAGGAACTAGTTTGAGCCTTTGCTTCCATTATGAGAGATGTTTCCAGAGTTGTGCGCAAGCTGCTAGAATGTAATTTAGACAAGGAAAATAATCCAGTTGCTAGCAAGGGCAATTACAGTTTTTAAAAGTTTTTTTAAGTTTTTTTTTTTATTTTAATTTCTGTATAGTTAACATACAGTGTTTATATTAGTTTCAGGTGTACAATTTAGTGATTCAATGCTTTCATACATCACCCAGTGCTTATCACAAGTGTTCTCCTTCATCCCCGTCACTTGTTTTCCCTATCCTGCCATCCCCCTGCCCTCCCGTGACCATCAGTGTGTTCTTTGTAGTTAAGAGTCTGTTCCTTGGTTTGCCTCTCTCTCTGTTTTTTTTTCCTTTGCTCATTTGTTTTGTTTCCTAAATTCTACATATGAGTGAAATCATATGGTATTTGTCTTTCTCTGACTTATTTAACTCAGCATCATATTCTCTAGCTCAATCCATGTCATTGCAAATGGCAAGATTTCATTTTTTTATGGCTGAGTAATATTCCATTATACACACACACACACACACACACACACACACACACACACCACATCTTCTTTATCCATGTCAGCCGATGGACACTTGGACTGCTTCCATATCTTAGCTATTGTAGATAATGCTGCAATAAACATAGGGGTGCATGTATCCCTTTGAATTCTTGTTTGTGTATTCTTTGGGTAAATACCCAGTAGTGAGATTGCTGGATTGAGGGGTAGTTCTATTTTTAACTTTTTGAGGAAACTCCATACTGTTTTCTACAGTGAACCAGTCTATATTCCCCAGGTCTTTATATATTTTGGATACCAATCTTTATCAGAGATGTCATTTGCAAATATCTTCTCCCATTCAGTAGGTTGTCTTTTAGTTTTATTGATTATTTTCTTCGCTGTGCAGTTTTGTTTTTTTTTTATTTTGCTGTAGTCCCAATAGTTTATTTTTGCTTTTATTTCCCTTGCCTCAGGAGACCTATCTAGAAAAATGTTTCCATGGCCCATGTCAGAGAAATTACTGAAAAAAGAAGATAGAAGGAAGGGAAAAATGAAGAGGGGGAATTGGAGGGGGAGATGAACCATGAGAGACTATGGACTCAGAAACAAACTGAGGGTTTTAGAGGGGAGGGGGGTAGGGAGATAGGTTAGCCCGATAATGGGTATTAAGAGATTGTCTTTTTCCCATTGCATAGTCTTGCTCCTTTTGCAAGGGCAATTAGTTTTAAGTTCTGAGTACAAATTTTAATAACTGACAAATGTGATGATATGACAGCATTAAAGAAATGAATCACAGGGGCGCCTGGGTGGCTCAGTCGTTAAGTGTCCACCTTTGGCTCAGGTCATGATCCTAGGGTCCTGGGATCGAGCCCCGCACCGGGTTCCCTGCTCAGTGGGAAGCCTGCTTCTCCCTCTCCCACTCCCCCTGCTTGTGTTCCCTCTCTCGCTGTCTCTGTCTGTCAAATAAATAAAGTTTAAAAAAAAAAGAAATGAATCACCATATAGACTAACCTATCTATGTACACATATACACATACGAAATACATAGGTATACACACACACATATGTATAGACATATGAATTAACCCATATACGTTTGGTGAAAGTGAATACAGGAGATAGAGAGAAGCATCATGTAGAGAAATTTAAGTATAAATCAAATAGACAATTAATACAATTAACTTTCTTTCCTTTTAAAATGTCCCTCAGATCATTATTTTCCAAAGCGTTTGCAGGGCTTTAGAATAAGCCATAGAAAGAAGTGCATTTTTCTTGCTGAGGCCACTCAACACTTACAAAGGGATTAGAGAGTCAGCGAACTCTCCAGGCAAATGAGACAGCCAGAAAAGAGTATTTTACAAAATTATTTTGCCCCTAAAATGTCATCAAATGTTTTATTTTGCCCAGTATCCCTTCCCCCTCTGTTTCTTTTGAAAATTACCTCCCCCACCCTGCCCCCGAACAAGTTCATCCAAGTTTACTCACACAGGATGGGCATGATCCAGACCCATGATAAGTTTTTCCCTTTCACGGTCCAGGAGTAAGAGCATAAATTTAGAAATCCAATATACTTGAGTTTAATATGGACACTGCACAGGAGAGAATGCACCTCCTTCTGGGAGAATGGGTGCTGGGGTTCATGTAGCATAGAGGTGCTGGAGACGTCTTTGCCATGATTTGGAGAGAAATCTAAAGAAGGTGAACTCAGCAACTGAGTCAGAGGCCATACTGCTGTCACGGCCTGACCCACTCAGCCCAGGGCCTCCAGATTAGAGCCAATACATTGTCTTCATTGTTCCAATGTTTGAGTGATGTCCCTGTGACTTGAACTTTAAAAACAATGGAAAAAAGCTTGGTGTTCTTGAGGCAAGCAGTCACTTCACTATTTTAGGGAATTAAAATGTAGTCCATCTTTTCCATTGTCTCAGAAGCAGCCTGGATTGATACTTTACACAAACTTTCTCCTTTCCCAATGATTCGCCCCTCTCTGAGGACATGTCTCAAAGCTGGGCTAATATTGGTATTACTGGGATGTGATTGACAGTGATTAGATCACATGGAGAGTGAACGTCGAGGGTCATTTCCTCTCTGAAACATTCCATGGTTTTTTCTTCTCATTCCAGCTTAGTCTACTACGTGGGTTTATCTTGTCATGGAAAAGAATTAATTTTCCTTTCTTTTCTTGGACTAAATCTATTTTCTGGAGGACTTAACCCACATCAGGTTGGTTAGCCCTAAAATAAATTATTCCATCTGGTAAAATTAATAGACACCAGATGAAAAGAAAAAAAAAATTGTACTGCAGTTGGTGGAAAATTACCCTGGTTATTGGTGTGAGAAGTAATGTGGTACATTACTGAGACACACACACACACACACACACGTGTTGTTGACTTGTTACATTTGATCTTAGCCAAAAGGCCAAGATGGGATTCACTGGCTCCTTGATTCCTTTAAATATGAATATCATAATAACTATAGGACTATTTTAATATTTACCTGGCATTTTTGCTTACTGATAAATTCCGTTATAAAATAAGGATTTACAAATTAAATATGAAACTAATTTTCTGATTTGACATTTTCATATACATATGAGCTTTGCAAAGATCATAACTTTTATGTACCCATACTTTTAGAAGAGACAGAAGGATGGAAATAAAAATATTTTGAAACTACTAAGGATAAAGGGAGTTAAACTAGGTAGACAAGTTCGCTTGGGCCAAAAAGGTCACTCAAGCTGTGAGACACAGAGGCTAAACCTCTCAGCACGCAGGCCTTTCTAAGAAACACAGGGCATCTCTAGGGATTCTCACTGTGGAAAGGACAGATAATCTCGTCACACTCTTTCTTTTTCTGTTGTTTTTCTTTTTTTTTTCTTTTTATTAACATATAATGTATTATTTGTTTCAGGGGTGCAGGTCTGTGATTCATCAGTCTTACACAATTCACAGCGCTCACCATAGCACATACCCTCCCCAGTGTCCATCACCCAGCCACCCCATCCCTCCCACCCCCTCCACTCCAGCAACCCTCAGTTTGTTTCCTGAGATTAAGAGTCTCTTATGGTTTGTCTCCCTCTCTGGTTTTGTCTTGTTTCATTTTTCACTCCCTTCCCCTATGATCCTCTGTTTTGTTTCTTAAATTCCTCATATCAGTGAGATCATATGATACTTGTCTTTCTCTGATTGACTTATTTTGCTTAGCATAACACCCTCCAGTTCCATCCACGTCGTTGCAAATGGCAAGATTTCATTTTTTGATGGCTGCATAATATTCCATTGTATGAATATACCACATCTTCTTTATCCATTCATCTGTCGATGGACATCTAGGCTCTTTCCATAGTTTGGCTATTTTGGACATTGCTGCTATAAACATTGGGGTGTCACACACTTTCTACCCCAGGCAGGACTATCAGCTTTGCAAATACAAATGAGAACGTTATGAATTGCCATCCACAATTCTGAACGAGATGGTCCATGCTGACTATCATCCAATGTTGTCGGGCATAGTTATGGAAGCATTGTTGAGACACGTGTTCAGTTATCCAAAATATTATAGTAATAAGAAAGAATTTGTTTTGATGTTGAAGTTCAGAAACAAGGAACTGTAAAGTTTGCTGATGTTTTCTAAAACGTCATTTTTCCAACGTGAACTAACACACCAGGCTTGGGTACTTATGTGGGCTTTGCTTCCAGACATAACTACTCACCTTACCCAACAAATTAATTTCATCGTGGAAGAAATGAGATCTGTTGAAAACTCAGAAATGCTGAAGATTTCATAATCTACCTCAACAATTTCACATATTTTAAGTTGAAGAAACCAATAAAGTGGAACAAAGCTGCAATGTGAAGCATAACTTCTCTCTCTTTTAAGTGGACTCATGTTTAACTGTTCAGGCATTGTACAGCATGAGTACTTACAAAGATAATTCCTTTATTTAACAACAAATTATTGGCTGCCTATACATGCCAAGCACTATTCTAATACTTAGGATATATCAGAGAACAAGAGAAAAATTCAGACCATGTAAAGCCTATATTGTAGTAGGAAAGATAGAAAATAAACAATAAAGCATGAAAAGTGCTATTTAAAAAAGCAAAAGGAGAAAGTAGAGAGACCTGGATTGCTAAGGAGGCCGTGTAGGCGGAGATTGGGAATACTGTAATATGAAAAACCTGGTCAGGGTGGCCTCTGAAGGGGATCAGAACATGCTACTCCAAAATATGTCACTTTGGCATAAAGGCAACTGAGAAGTAGCAGATACAGGAGAAACATCCTGCCTTCCCCTTTCTTAAAAGCAGAGCATAAATTTCCCTGTGTAAAGTGGACATAAATTCTGCTTTTGCAGGTGTCCCTCTCTCCCATACCTGGAGGAGAACAACCTTAATCATGGAGGATGGAGACTGGCACCAAGGCGAATCTACATAACAGACTTTACTAAATAGCCCTTATCTACCCTTACTTTTCCATATATTTATCCTCCAACAGTATCACCCCTAGAGCCCAAAGCCTCCTTTCCTTTGTGTCACTTCCCCACAGTTTATCACTGTCTGTTAAAATGGTGTATAAGCCCCCAGTCTAACTGCCTATTTGGGCTTTCACTTCTTTTCTGTAAAGCCCTTGTACACATAAAAACATTAACATCAAAAAAAAATCTGTATATCTATTCTCCTGTTAATGTACCTTCTGTTCATCTAATTCACAAGACCTCAGAGACTGAATCTAAGAAGGTAGAGAAGTTTTTCCTCCCCTACATTCCATCAAGCGTAGAATTTTTGAGCACAGACCTGAAGATGGTGAGGGAATTAGCTACAGAGAAATCAAGAGGAAGAGCATTCTAGATTAGACAAAGCAGGTAGTGCAAATGTGAATGCTCTAAATAGGAAGCATTAGGTCAGATATGACAGGAGTGGGGGACGGGGCAGAGAGCAGTTCGTGTAGACAACTGTAAGAGTGTTGGCTTTCAGTCCAAGTGAGTGGGAGCCATTGCAGGATTTAAGCATAGGAGAGACAATTATGTGGCTTATATTCCAAAAGGATTCTGGCTGCTGTGTAAAAACAGACCATGGGAAGGCAGGAATAGAAGCAGTGAGACCAAGTATAAACAACTTTGCCATATCATGAGAGATATCATCTCTTACTCAATGACTAAAACCCATGAGATTTTATTAGTATTTAGACAGATCTGAGGATAGGGGTGCCTGGGTGGCTCAGTCAGTTAAGCCTCTGCCTTCGGCTCAGATCATGATCTCAGCGTCTTGGGATTGAACCCCGAGTAGGGCTCCTTGCTCAGCGGGGAGTCTGCTTCTCCCTCTGCCCCTCCCCCCACTCATGCTCTTTCTCTCTCTCCTCTCTCTCTCTCTCTTTCGCTTGGTCTCTCTCAAATAAATAAATAATCTAAAAAAAAAAAAGATCTGGGGTGCCTGGGTGGCTTAGTCGGTTAAGCATCTGCCTTCGGCTCAGGTCGTGATCCCAGGGTCCTGGGATCGAGCCCTGCATCGGGCTCCCTGCTCCGCGGGAAGCCTGCTTCTCCCTCTCCCACTCCCCATGCTTGTGTTCCCTCTCTCGCTGTCTCTCTCTCTGTCAAATAAACAAGTAAAATCTTTAAAAAAAAAAAAAGATCAGAGGATACGTGTGCATAAGGCATCCGTATATCTGAAAAAGAATATATACACCTCATATTTTTAAGATTCTTGTATAATTTGGAGATACAACATGTGTTACTGAACTTGTCCTCCAATTAGCCTAAAAATTATGTCATTTATCATTTTATTTATTCCCATGCAATTGGTAAATAATTACACCATTTGTTGGTAGAGGCATGAACATAGGCTTAAAATCGTACATTTTGCTGGCATTTTTCTAGTTACGTTCTTTCTAATCTATGTGGTTAGGAATGGATTAGGAATACAGCTCAGGTATTATAAATTTGATATTTGGCATCTTATAACATGAATTCAAATTCCAGTCTTACTCTTTTTTCTTTTTCTGCACTTTGTATGTGTCTGTGTACTTGTGTGTATTCTAGCAGTAAGAGGGATTTGAAAGAAGCAAGAGCCTAGTTGGAACCTGCAGTCAACATCAAAGGGGTGGGGCGTGGGAACAAGAACAAGGACACAAGGGAACTCAGTGCAGTCATTCACATTGTCTGAAAACAAAAACACAGAACCCTGGTAAGAGAAAGAAAAATTAGGGTGTACGGGACCAAGGTCTCAGGTGACAGACCCAAAGTCCTTACATTATTCTTATATTTACAAATATACAAATAATTCACTAAACTAGGACGTACCCATTTAAAATGACACAATTAATACCTCTTTGCCATCTCTTGATGTTTGGAATGTTTTTAGAGTTCGTTTCCGGTGCACTGTAAATTTGTTTTTGCTTTATTGCAAATTACGTGGCAAAAATGCCAGGAAAGGACCAATCAAGATAAGGCTGAAGAGGTAAGCAGGGACCAGACCATGCAGGTGTTTTAAGTTTATCAACAGTTTTACTCTCTTCTGTATTTTAAAACTTGGGCGACTTAATTAATATTTATGTCTGTATCTCCTCATTTTAAAAATGCAGATAATATTAAAAACCATTTCATACAATGTCCTGGATTATATGTAGTGGTGAGCATAATGCCAGATGCAATGATATCTTTAAACAAATGCACTCCTTCTTGATCTTAGTATTAATATTTTTCAGCAGTTCTGGGGTGCCTGGGTGGCTCAGTCAGTTAAGCGTCTGCCTTTGGCTTAGGACATGATCTCAGGGTCCTGGGATCGAGCCCCTGCATCGGGCTCCCTGCTCAGCGGGAAGCCTGCTTTTCCGTCTGCACGCCTCCCCCTGCTGGCGCTCTCTCTCTCTCTCTCTCCAATGAATGAATAAAATCTTAAAACATTTTTTTCAGAAGTTCTCTAGACATTGTTTTATAAGGATATCTGGGGAACTAGAAAAAGGAATATAAAACTGAGGGCAATAAATGCCAGAGAGCTAAAGATGGCACTCATACTCGAACCGGTTAGAGTCGTGAGGAGGAGACTTTAGATGTAAACATTTCCCGGTGTCAGTGCGAACCTGTGGGAGGAATCAGACTCTTAATTATGATTCCGAACTAATTAGGCAGTAGTAGCTAAAACTTGCTGCCAGTGGAAACTATCTCAAAAGCAGTAGCCAAGGATTTCAGACATGCATGCAAACTAGACACAATTTATTGGCATTACAAATAAATGTGTACATTGCCACCTCAGTTCACAGGAAACCCTTGAGTGAGTCTCTTTACCACTGCTGTGTTCACGTCCCTTTCATGTTAGACAATCTCATTAACATAGTAATTTCGTTGGTGCATTGTTCCGAAGGACTGTTTACAATAATCATGTTTGAAGAGAGGGAACACTGACCCAGGAATTGTGTTTATTTATTTATTCGATATGTGAAATTTTATCTATCATCTGTCCATTTATGTATCCCTAAGCACTCTTGAATCAGTGGATGATAAAAAAGTAATACTAGCTAAAATGCACAAAACCAGGAGCTATGAAGATGAAGGGGTTCAGAACATGCCACCCCAAAATATGCCACTTGGGCATACTGATTATTGTGAGCCGAAGGCACTCGAGAATCAGCTTGTGCAGGAAGGGCTCACCGGTCTCCCTCTCTGTACCTAGAAGCAGGTCATCAGATTTCCCACGGGAAAGGCTGTCCCTACACCAGGAAGAAACCACATTCTCATCACCAGAGACTGAGCGTAGACACCACAACGAACCTGCATGAACAGACCTCCTAAAATAACCCTTCTCTGCCATTCTTTTCCTCCATCTATTTCATAGTCACTGACCCACACTTTAATGCCCCAGCCCAAGCTCCTTTGTTTCGTTAGGTCCCCATAAATTATTACTTTTTGTTTTTAAAAGTACATAAGCTTTTGGGTCTCACAGCTACTTTGGGTCTTCAGTTTCCTTGTGAGGACTCTTCTCGTACATTTAAAAATGTTACATAAAATGTATGTGCTTTTCTCCTGTTAACCTGCCTTATGTCAGATTCTTACGTCTAATTCACAGGCCCAGCTAAAGAACCTAAGGGGGTAGAAAGACTATTTTTCTCTCCTACAAAGGGGTGCATGACTAAACAGAACACAGTCCCTTTGATGGCCCCATGCACTATGTTATAGAAGTAAGTGGGCTTTTTACTGTGATCATCATAATCTCTGGCCTCGGGACTGAGATGAAGTGGCGTGGTGAATTAATGATGCTGCACATTCTTTAACCCATCTTGCAACGCAAGTGGGGTTGACTTCCCCACCCCTCAGGCCAAGTGGCAGAGGTGATACTAAGTTCTAGGTCCCACCTTTCCCTGAGAGCCTGGAGCTACTCTAGCAGCAATTGGACTGCCCTGCTGGAGGGACCACACGGAGAGAGGTCTCTGGGGGAGGGCTCAGCCAAGGCCAGCATTTCTGCCCTCCCTGTCAACATGCATCAGAAATGGGAGAGAAGCTCTCTTCATCCTCCAGACCAGCCTGCTGTCAGCTGATTGTCACTAAGCAAAGCCCAACTGACACCAAAGAGAGCAAAGCCCCATAACCAGTGGAAGGTGCCAGGCTGAGCCACTGAATTCTGGGACCGTAACAATCAAAAGGCGTTAACTGTGTCATAGCAATAGCAGTGAATGGAATCTCCGACGCTTGCTCCTTCTGGGCGTCACGTGTGGCTCATGCTGCCCGTGGAATCCCACTGGGGTTGGCTTGATCGTGTTTCCTCCTCAACACTTCTGAACTTTTCTCTCATGGTACCAGGCAAGATGCATGAAACAGAAAACAGCCACACAGACAAAACCTTGGCTATGCAACTGTTAACCTTTCTGAAGAAAGGAAAGTTCAATGACAAACCTTCCCGTGTAATGGGGGACACCCCCAGCCGGCAGCCGTAGTTGAAGAGGACAGGGCGGAGGATGGAGGACTTGTCCAGAATTCCCGGCAGATGGGCAGGTGCTTTTAGTCAGTTAGGAAACTAACTTGCCACTTAATTATTGAGGTGTAAGGTTAATTATTATTAAAGTATCTTATTCTAGGATGTACAGAAATGGAAGGAAAAAAGAGAGAATCACATCAAATATCAAATAAGGAAAAACAATGAACACTACCACGGTCCTTCTTTCTGCAATGACCATAGCTAATATTGCAACTTACTTCCTCCACTACCCATTTCACATTCTCTATCTGTGGCCACTCCAGAAGCTTCTGAACCATGAGCCCTGCCTGGACTGAGTTGTAGCTTTTCGTTGACTTTCATCACAAAACATGGAAATACTTAGAAGCGCCCCAGGTGATTTTTGGCATTTCAAGCATTCATATACTTGACCAGCGACGGCCCGGGGCTGGGGGATGAGGAGTGACTTACTTACTACCTTTGCCAACTTCAGATTCCCCATTTACAAAATAGAAATAAGTAATAGCAGCCCGTCTCTTTCCAGTTGCAGACATGAGCTATCTGAGCCCCACGCTCAGAGCATGGGACAGACGAGGGGGGCGGCTGGGGGCCAAGACCACCCTGGGGTGGGAAGGGAGGCACAACCTAGAACTCCACTAGCACAGGAGTGCAAAGGCATCTCTCCCAGAGAAGGCGGGCTCAGAACCGCAGTCCAAAGAGTCAGGTAGGAAGAAGGAATTGGATCCAAAGTGAGGGGGCTGCCACCCAACCACAACCAATGAGAGACTGGAAGAGACTGTGGCCGACCCGCAGAGAGAATGGGCTTGGAGAGAACAGAGTGGTGTCTGGCAGCATGAAAGGTTCTGGCTGGTTCTGGCCCTGGACGTCAGCAACTGACCTACCACCCTTTTTCCTCCAGATGAGCAGGTGATCTCTGGTTTCTCATGCTCACTGCAGGCACTTCACCAGACTACCGACTCCATGGCTTGCATGGCCCTGGAAACCTGATTTTCATATGGTACACGCTGTAGGAAAACCCTTTCTGAATTAGCCTGTGAATTGACTCAGTCTTTCCGTTCATGTTGTGCGTGTCAGGCCGGCCCCTGTGCACTCCTCTGTCTGACTCTGTTCTGGGGAAGTTTCCCTAAAGCACGCTGGAATCGTGAAATTAGTGCCCGTCATGACGGGCACAGCTCTACGGAGCCCGCGGATTATATCATTTCATACCTGTAATAGATAGTATAAAATATACAATCCTTTACACAAGCACCATGGCGCTCTCTAATTCTAAACTCTGTTTTTGTGGCTTCTAATTTTATTAAAATCTCTCATTTTGCTTCCTTGGATTAAGGAGATCTATAATCTACTTCCAGGATTGTTGATAATAATGTAGTCAAGATTAAGATGCTGAATGTGATCACAGTACACGTGTGTGCATGCACGTGTGACTCAAAAGGAGAAAAAGGAAGAAAAGTTAGCACATCTGGGAAAATTAAGGAGAAGAGGAAAGAAAACCTCCGGCTCAATTAAATCCATGTTCTCTAGCTATTTTATGTTTGGTTCTCACGGTAAATCACCTGATCTGTACCCCTGGAAACCAGATCTTCCTTCCACTCCCCTCTATTTTATTTCTAAGTTCTTGGCCAAAAGTGGCTGATGCTGGAATTCCCCCTTTGAGCCCAATGCAAATCCTTTGATCACTCAGAGAGACCCACCTACTCAAATAGTTTGCCACCTTCTCTTTGTACTGCTTCCATGATGGGCTCCACGGGCACCATAATACCCAGCCATGACCTTGGCATAGGATGCGCCATGGACTTGAATGCATGGGCCCTGTGTTGACACAAGGTGAACATCAAGATTATTACAGACATAAATGTTTGAGAAAGAAAGCGAACCTCCAACCAAAGCAAAATCAAAGTCCTTACAGTTTTCTTTAATAATATGAACAGATAATAATTTTCCAGATTATTTTACTCTTAGAAAATATTATAATCAGAAAATATCTTTGAATGCCTCTTGAGGACATTTGTTTAAAGATCCTGATCCCAGTTGTTGAATTTACAGCTTTAGTGATGGCTAAGATGTGTTTCATTAGGAGTAACTTAATATTTTTCACTATTTTATCTAACAGATACATAGGTAGATGTAGATATATTATGTTGGTGAACCAACAGGCTGGAGAATATGACAGAGTTTCTCTCTGAAATATGTCACATATATCTCATTTCTGCTTTTTAAATTGTGACTTTTGAAATGTAGTTGCTCATGTTATGCTAATGAGAAATATACTTTCCTGTTCAAAATACATCATACAATAATATTACAAACCTAAACAAAATAAGGAGGGAATCTTTACAATATCAAAAGAAATTTATCATTGAATATTTCCCTTTTTTCATCATTTAATTACAAAATATCTATTGATTATCAATTAGGTATAAGGGAAGATCTTTACTGTAAGCAAAATACAGTAAAAGAAAGACACAGTTTCTATATTAAGAGAGCTTAGAGCTTATTAAGGTGTGTAAAACATGTACATGGACAAAAGTAATTAGACTAAGAGAATGGGTTAATTGCCATAGTGAGGTGTATTTGTATTATTGGTTAAATTTGGGGAAAAGACAAGATTTTCAGCTCAGAAAATACCAGTAAGTATCTACTATGTAGTAGATAAAAGTTATACTGGGCAATAATTATACCAGGCATTCAAGATACAAAAAAAGGCAAGGCACAATACAAGCCATGACCTTGAGAAACTTATTGCTTATTAGGGCAATGTGATTATAACATATTTATAAGACCTGATACCAAGCTAAGGGCTTTGCATTTCATCCCATAGTCAGGAAGGAGCCATTGAAGGGTTTCAAGAGCAAGAACACTTGGGTAGATTTCAAACTGAGAAATACAGGTATCCGTGTGTCTGACAGATTTGAGAGTGGCCAGACAGGAAGCAGAGATACCCTCTAGATTTTTTATTTTGCAGTGTCATTTAGAATGGAAAAGAACAAGTATATTTGAAAAATATTTATGTGTTAAATCAATAGGAATTACTGATGTGTATGATACTAAAACTTAGACAAGAGAGAGAGAGAAAACAAGAGAGCAGGACTCCCCAATGTGAGGTTTGGATACTTTGCCAATAGGCGCAGAGAATCCAAGAAAGAGCCAATCGTGCATGGGAGAGACAGGAAAGATAAGGTCTGAGATAAGAGTGTCTATCTGCAGGATGCAGTTTTAGATGAAACAGACCTAAGATCATTCAATTCCAACAGAAGAGCTATTTTAAAAATCTAAAAATCTCTAGGCTGAAGGGAAGTGATACCAGAAGGAATCTTCCCAAATCAGGAATGGAGGGAAAGCAAAAGAAATAGTAACTATCTACCCAAAGTAATGGAGTATTTTTCCAGTGCTAAAATCCTTAAACTATGCCTGAATTTCGAAAGCAAACATTCTGACTTTGTCTGGGGAGAGTTCACTATGTACAGATAGCTGTGATTCATGTGGAAACCATAATAGCGAGCAGGGGCGGGGGGGCGGGCACTGAGCAAGTCTGTTGGGTTGCAAGTCTTCTACATTTTACCTGGTGGGGTAAAATATTCACTTGAAGATTGTGATGCTAGACATGTGTATTTTAATCCCTTGACTGACCACTTAAAATAATAAAAAGAGATGTTGCTAAAAAATAGGTATGTTAAAATGAAATATTAAAAAAATATCCAAGTGAACCAAAAAAGAAGACAAATGTGTTACTCTGCCCAGGCTGCCGTAACTCCACAGGCTGGGGGCTTAAGCAAGAAACATCTATTTTCTCACAATTTTGGAGGCTGGAAGTCCATAATCAAGGTGCCAGCAAATTCCATTTCTGGTGAGAGATGTCTTCCTGCCTTGCAAGTGGCCTCCTCCTCACTGTGCATTCATACAACCTCTTCTCTGTGTGCACACAGAGAGACGAAAAGAGACCGTTCTGCGGTGTCTCCTCTCATAAGGGCATTAATCCAACTGGATTAGGACCCCACCCTTACGACCTCATTTAACCTTAATTATTTCCATAAAGACCATATCTCCAATATACAGTCACACTAGGGGTCAGGGCTTCAGCATATGAATTTGGGAGTAGGGGGGTGGCACAAATATTCAGTTCATAGCATTGACGAAAAAGAATCTGAGAAGCAAAAAACAGAGGTGACAAAAAATAAACGATCAAATGCTACAATTAAGCCCAACAAAATCAATAATTACATTAAATTCAATAATCTAAACATACTAAGTAAAAGATAAAGAGTGACAACCAGTCAGAATGGCTAAAATTAACAAGTCAGGAAACAACAGATGTTGGCGGGGATGAGGAGAAAGGGGAACCCTCCTACACTGTTGGTGGGAACGCAAGCTGGTGCAACCACTCTGAAAAACAGTATGGAGGTTCCTCAAAAAGTTGAAAATAGAGCTACCATATGATCCAGCAATTGCACTACTGGGTATTTACCCCAAAGATACAAATGTAGGGATCCAAAGAGGTACGTGCACCCCAATGTTTATCACAGCAATGTCCACAGTAGCCAAACTGTGGAAGGAGCCAAGATGTCCATCGACAGATGAATGGATAAAGAAGATGTGGTATATATATACAATGGAATATTATGCAACCATCAAAAGGAATGAGATCTTGCCATTTGCAATGACGTGGATGGAACTGGAGGGTATTATGCTGAGCGAAATAAGTCAATCAGAGAAAGACATGTATCATATGACCTCACTGATATGAGGAATTCTTAATCTCAGGAAACAAACTGAGGATTGCTGGAGTGGGGGGTAGAGTGGGAGGGATGGGGTGGCTGGGTGATAGACATTGGGAGGGTATGTGCTATGGTGAGCGCTGTGAATTGTGCAAGACTGTTGAATCTCAGATCTGTACCTCTGAAACAAATAATGCAATATATGTTAAGAAAAAAAAAGATAGCAGGAGAGGAAGAATGAAGGGGGAGAATCATAGGGGGAGATGAACCATGAGAAACTATGGATTCTGAAAAACAAACTGAGGGTTCTAGAGGGGAGGGGGGTGGGAGGACGGGTTAGCCCGGTGATGGGTATTAAGGAGGGCATGTTCTGCATGGAGCACTGGGTGTTATGCACAAACAATGAATCATGGAACACTACATCAAAAACTAATGATGTGATGTATGGTGATTAACATAACAATAAAAAAATTTTAAAAAAAAGATAAAGAGTGACAAGCTGGATTTTTTTTTAAATCTCAACTATGTGGTGTCTACAAGAAGCCCACTATAAATATAATGCTATAGAGAGGTTAAAAGGGGACAGGACAGAAGAAAATAAAAGAGATAAACCATGCAGACTCTAATCAAAAGAAAGCTACACTGACTGCATTAACATTAGGCAAAGTGACCTTCAGAAAAATGAAAAGCGAAAGGGCTAAATTAGGGCATTACCGAAGGACAGAAAGGTTAATTTACCAAGAAGACGTAATAACCCTGCGTGTGTATTCACTAAAAACAAGAATTCAAAATACATTTGAAAAATTGATAGGACAGAAAGTATGTATAGACAGATTAATAATTATACTTGGAGATAGATACAGAAAAAGAATTTGACAAAATCCAACAGTCTTTCGTGCTAAAAACACTCAACAAACTAGAACTAGAAGGGACTTTTCAAAACCTATCAGGCACCCACAGAAAACCCACAGCTAACATCCTACTTAGTGGTGAGTGATTGAATGCTTTCATCCTAAGATCAAGAACAAGACACCAGCACCTCTCCATCCAACACTGAGTTTCTACACAGAGCAACTAGCCAGGGAAAAGAAATCAAGGCATAAAGATTGGTGAGGAAGAAGTAAAACTGTCTCTATTTGTAAATTTCATGACCTTGTATATAGAAAAATCCTAAGGAATCTGAAAAAAAAAAAACCCTATTATAACTAATAAAGAATTTCAGCAAGGTGAAGGACATAAGATCAATACACATAAATTAATTGTACTTCTAAATGCTAGCAATGAACAATTTAAAAACCTAATTAAAAAGACTTGTATTTACAATAGTACTCAAAATGATGAAATATTTGGAATAAATTTAGTATGGTAATTAAAAGACTTGGACACTGAGAACTATAAAATATCTTTGAAAGAAATTAAGGAAAATCTATTCAATAGAAGGACATACCATGGTTATGGGTAAGTACACTTAATATTGTTAAGATGACAAATATCGCCAAATTGATCTACTGATTCAGTGTAAGCTCTGTCAAGCTCTATCAAAATCCCAGCTGGACTTTAGACATAAATTTAAAAACAGATGCTAAATTTTACATGAGAATGCAGAGCATCCAGAATAACCAAATCTTGAGAAAGAAAACACTTGGAGGATTCGCACTCCCCAGTTTCAAAACTTAATACAGGACTATAGTAATACAGACAGTATGATGCTGTCATAGGCTGGCCATAGAGTTCAATGTAACAGAACTGAGAATCTAGAAACACACGTGACGTTTATTGTAAAGTGAATTTCTACAAGGCTGACAAGACAAGTCAATGGGCAAAAAACAGTCTTTTCAACAAATTGAGTGGAAAAAAATCCTTCAGTAAGAAATGATTCAATGAACTATGGTTCATCCATACAATGAATACCATCCAGCAGCAGAAACAGTGGACCACTGAGACATCCATCAACTCAGATGGGTCTCAAGTACATTATGTGAAAGAAAACAAGTCAGACCCAAAAGTGTGCATACAGGGTGATTCAATTTATACGTCATTCTGGAAAAGAGAAAATGGCAGGGACAGATTGGCACAGGGTTTGACTACACATGTCACCACCGGGAGCTTTTCCAGGGATGGGCAGCTTTTTTACACCTTGGTTATGGTGATGATCACACGACTCTATACATTTGTCAAAAAGTACACAATCGGGCACAGAAAGTGAATTTTATGGTCTATAAATGTAAAATTGCACTAAAAATACACAACCAAATCTATCTTCTACCTAAGGTAATTCAGGAAAAAAATTTTGACATTCAATGTGATATAATTCTTGGTTCTCTGTTCAAGTATTATTTGCCACAATTATCTTTCTGTGATTTCTCAGGGAAAAAGGATCCTTTGAAAGATTCCTTCAAGAAAAATAATATGTAAAAACAACTAATTTGAACCAAATTTGTGTCTGGAGATATCTGACCAATTTATGTATTCTATAGATTCTAAAATATCTTCATCCATTTACATGTGCAGGTTTCCATTTGGGGGAATCTGAGTCCATGGAGGTGCAGAGTTACATCCCATTCTCCTTGAAACTTTGAATAAGTAACCAAGTCATTGATTTTTAAGCATCTCCAGAGGAGGGAACTTTAAAATCCCACTCTTCATGAGCTCTAGAATCAGCTCCATCTTCTTTAATGGGTTTCGTATTAATATTTCATTTCTGTAACAGCTGGAAATTATTGCCTTGTTGCCCAAATGCCTATAAAGTGCTTCCTGTCTTTACATGGGACCGAGCCCACCAAAGAGCTTCTCCTTGGGAGCTCGTGACGGGGAGGAAGGAGGCGGGGGGCGGCAGGGGGTGGGGAAGGTTTTACTCTTGTGAACACAGCCCATCTCTCAGACAAGCAGATTGTTCTCCTGGCTTGTAGAGCTGAGTGAGTCTGAGGAGTGACACATGGATATTTTGTGGGCAGACCCCACGTGGAGTTAAGGATAATGGTATTTGTCCGCTCCCTTGAATTCTTCTCTACCTTTCTCATGACGGGCTTCAGTAAATTTCCTAAATTTATATTTGCCAGTCATCTTGTTTATCTGAATTTCAGGAGTATTTAGCCAACGGTTTACAAATCCCCAAAGGCCATGGTTTATGAAGCGACTCATCACACGCTTACTTCCAGTTCAGCAGCGATTTTGAATTTCAATGGACTATTATAATTATTGTCATTATTATTATAACAGGTCTCTTTGGTAAAATCAGAAGATTTGGGGATTTTAGAATTTTAGGATTACTCATGTAAAAAAGGAAAAAAGAGAAAGCCATTGTGGGGTGTTTTTACAAGAGTTCATCTGAACAGTTCCTGTTATTTCCTTGTTCCTTTTGAATCATATCCTGTGATTCAACTTCAGGCATAATAGTTTTGCATCACTCTTGTTCCATTCAGAATGGCCATATACTGTTGATACAAAAGTGCCATAGTCTGAAATGATACAGATATTTGCACGTGTAGTAAGTGAAGCAATGCATGTAAATACTGTCAAGCAGCATGTAAATAGGTTAAGGGTGTTTACTTTCAAGAGGAGGTTAATGTCTCCAAAACACAATTGGAAAGCATACAGCTGTGAACTGGGAGGAAGCCGGGCTTATGCACGATTGCACACGTTGATTCATAAACAGTATGTGAGGTTGGGCTGGTATGGTCTTCTGGCAATAACAAACCTTTCTTTGCAAAGCTTATCTGTGGGGATGTGGTTGGTCTCTGGTATATATTGACCAAACTATTTCCTGTGAGTTTTGCCATGAATCACAGGGTAAAGGTTATTAAGTGGTAAAGAACTTGGAAAGATTGCTCAGGTGTCTTACGGGAAATATTCTCAAAGACATAGAAACAAAAGGAATGTGGCTTATATCAGCACCAGTGATTGAAAGTGAGCTCAGTCTTTGCACATAAAAATGAAGTGTGTAAAAACTTTTGAGACTATTGGGAAAATTTGATCACCAAGTGGATATTTCATGATATTAGGAATTATTACTAAAGTTTTAGGTGTGATAATGCTGTTGAGGTTATATTTTGTTTAAAAAAAAGAAAGAAAGAAAGAAAAGTATCTTTAGGGGTAAGCATTGATTACGGTTGCTATGATGTCTGGGATTTGCTTCAAAAGAATCCAGGACATGGGGGAGTGAAAGGAGGGGCTTTCAATGAGGCAAAGTTGGCCTTGGGTTGATGTCGTTGGCAGGTGTGTGATGGATCCAAGAGGCGTGTGATAGATAGATAGACAATCAAATTGCTTGTTCCATGAACTCAGTTTGAAAAGTTATAAAGCACTGTGTAAGCATATAATTTAACTTAAATTATGAGCCACAGAATTGCGATATCCTTAGATCTCTAAAGAAGCCCGCTCAACCCCAGCGGGTCCATGATACCAGGGACTCTCCATCTATTTGTAAGTCATTGCAATTTTCCACAATAGCAAGTTAAATAAATCAATATGTTTTTAGAAAGGAATCCTAGTACTTCCCTAATGAATATTCTGGGTTTTTTTTTTTAACTTATAAGGAGATTGACAAAAGAGACCAAACGTGAGATCTAGATGGCCAAGCTCATGTTATTTATTGTTAAACGGAATTCTTGTGGTCTTTTTGTTATTGTTTCGAGTTTTTTGCTGAAGAGGGGAGAATATTTATTTAATAACTTTGAACCTTATTTGCCTCAAATGTTTGCCAGTTGTCTGTCCACCCCTTGTTTTCTCTTCCTCTTTTGTGTTATCGGCTGTCCTTTTTTTTTCTCTTTCTTCTTACCCTCCTTTAGTCTCTTGTTTCATCCAGTATTTTCAATGGCTCTCTATCACAGTCAGCCCACAGATCTGATCTGTGGTTATGTCAGAGGGACATAAAGAGGTAGAAAACTCTAAAATTGCAAGAAGGGAAACATTAACATTTTCCTTATCCCTGCTTAGAATCTCAGAAAAAAATCCAAATAACTCATCAAGGGCAATATTTTTGATAACTCATTTCCAAAGAGCCCAGAGATTTAAACAAGTTAGAAAGCTTATCTTTTCAAACTCCTCCACAAAAGGGAATGTTCTCAGTTTCTTAGTTGTCTTTACCTTGCCATACAGAACAGGGTTTTCAGTGGGTTAGAAATAGGGGAGGGGAGGAGATCAGCGTCAGGGGGCCAGCCCCATCTCATGTCCATGGAGGAACGAGCTTAGGGTAAACGAGGCGAGAATCAAATCCTGTCTGCCATTTGCTGATGTGCAAACTTGGATCAGAGGCTCAACATCTCTGAGTATTATTTCCTCAAAAGGAAATTGGGATTTCCTACTTAAGATATAAATAATATCTTATTTATAAGTTGTCTTGAGGATTAAATTGATTGAGAAAATGCAAATAAAGTATAAATCTAACATTCTTCCTGAAACTTTGTAGGAACCCATTAAATATCAATTCCCCTCCATCTTTACACTATTCCTAATTACATCCAGCAGAGAATAGGATAATTAAAAAAATGAAATGGGATTGCACATCATGTCTCCTGGATTCTGGAAGAGAAGGTGGACATCTGTGCACCTTCTTGTTTCCTTCCTCCTCTGCTAGCGAGAGCCTGGGGAATTTGGCTCCCTAATGATCAAGAAGATAAAGAGAATTCCAGCACCTTGAAGCAAGCGTTCCTTCAGGTAGTCAGCCTATGAAGGGAATGCAGGAGGCTTGAAGAGAAGAAAGGGTTGGCTCAGAGTCATGGGTGGATGTGGCAAGCCATTCAACATGTCTGAGCCTCAGTCAGCTCCCTGACAAAGTAGGTATAATCAGATCATTTCTGAGTACTTGCACATGCTGACCAGACAATCAAATTGCTTATTCCATGAACTCAGTTTGAAAAGTTATAAAGTACTGCATAAGCATATAATTTAACTTAAATTATGAGCCACAGCGTTGCGATATCCTTAGATCTCTAAAGAAAATAGGGGCGCCTGGGTGGCTCAGTCGGTTAAGCGTCTACCTTCGGCTCAGGTCATGATCCCAGGGTCCTGGGATTGAGCCCCGCATCGGGCTCCTTGCTCAGCTGGCAGCCTGCTTCTCCCTCTGCCTCTGCCTGCCACTCCCCCTGCTTATGCTCTCTCTCTCACTATCTCTCTCTCTGTGTCAAATAAAAATAAATAATATCTTTTAAAAAAAGAAAAAAAAGAAAATAATACAAATGCATGCATACATACACACACAAGGAAACAGACAAAACAAAACCTCAAATACTAGCCTACGTGGCCCTAGAGGTGGGCAAGGAACAGAGTATGACTCATCTATTGCCTTGGGAAAGGAAGGCATTTATTGCCTTTTACACAGTTAGTTACTGATAAAAATTCATTTTCTTCCTTGACTTGTAGGCTTTGCCCCACAGATTCAGGAAAAAGCCCCCAAAGCAATTCCTAAATAGAATTTGGACTACAAGTGAGACAATTGGCAACAAAAAAAAAAAAAAAAATCTGGCCAAAAGCCATTATTTATTACAATTTAAATAATGCTGTAATGCTTGTAACTTGGAAAAGTTATGTTTTTGGAACTTAGAATTTGTTTTGTAATAATAGAATGAGTACGTGTTATAGTAAGAGCCTCTAAGAGGTCGATTCTTCCTCAAGAAAATACTGCCCCATGATTAAGAGTATTTCTTTCTCATTGATGGGTCCATACTAATGAATAGGAATAGTCCTTGAAATGGCCATATGCAAGAAAGTTGAACAGAGTTTAAAAGTTATCATAGCCTTGATTTTTATGATGTTGGTTTTTCTGTCTTCTCATAATCAGCGAGTGCACTAACAACATGTATTGGGTGAAGCTATGAAAGCCTCGCTAAATACCAGCCATGGATGCCCAGACCCTGCAGGCTCAGGTCCCGTTCTCCCCAGTCCTGACCAGAACTGGGGGTATTTTAAGAGCTGGCTGCTGCGTCAGGTTTGGACTTCCTTATCCCACTGTGGTCTCAGTCCCCAGGAGGCGTGGAGGTGAACACTCGAGGTCACGGCTTCCCTAGGCACTTGGTGCGTGTCCCTAGCCAGGAAGCCAGGGAATGGGCCTCTGACTCACCTGATTCCCAGCTCTGCACTCGCTTCACATGGGGGCAGACTTCTGACCGGAACACCAGCCAGCCTAGAAATATTTAGGCACTCTGCCTTGTGTTTACCTGTATGAACAGACCCTACTAGGTATGGAAGGGAATTATGTCGTATTTCCCAGTCCATCTATGCCCATCACCAAGGCTGGCAAAACAAAAGCAGGGTCACTGTGCTTTGGAGATTAAGGGGCTCCTGAATGGAGAACAGTGCTGATGTCATCACTGAACTGGCCGCTGGGAAGGCAGGCAGCTGGTGGAAACGTGTGGTCCCAGTCCTCCATGTGGGGCTTCCTGAGACTTGCTAGTAGGACAGTGACAAGCAGCTGATGCTACGGATCCGTGGCGAGACTCAGAGGGACTCTAGGACCAGGGCCAGAGGACCAGGCTGAGTCTTGTGGAGGCAACCACAGATGTTGGAATAATGAAGGGAGATTAAAAGCAGGACCACAAGACAGTGTTGAATAAAAGTTCTTGGTTGGGCAGTTACATGCTGAAATAGTAAAGGGGACAGCTTAGAAATACTCTGGAGGACACATTGCCATGAAGTGGGTCTGATCAGATGAAGAAAAACAGGGAAGGTTAACCGTGATGCACCCAAGTTACAGGGACCATGGCTCCATGGTGGTGGGGAACACAGTGGTTGTAGTGAGGGAAGACTCTGGGTTTGAGGAGGTGAGGACTCATTTCTCAGCGTGATGCAGTTTCTCTGCAGGATGGGGAGGGCCAGGGGCAGCCCTGCTGTAGGACCTCGGATCCCAGACAGTTGCAGTTGTGGCTCTGGGTAGAGCCTTGAATTGGGCAAAGTTCCCCATCAGCCTGCTGGAGGGAAAAATAGGAGGGGCCCCCTCCCAGCCTCCTACAGACTGAGTGGGACACAGGAAGCAAATGGAAATGCACTCACTCAGACTGTCTCTTATATCATCGTCTGCAGAAATTGCTCTACACATATTCAAGTTGGTGATAAAACTAATCTCCAAACTTTGAATGCAAACCTGATTTTTGGTCTATCTTATTCACTGAAACTTGAAAATTTGCAATATCCAAAACTGAGATATGCACAGGAAATAGGAGATTATAAATTATAGTAAGAAATCAGATCTAGCAAGTCAGAATTTATTGACATAGAGATAAACAATAAAATTCCATGAATGCCACAGGGTAGAAAAAAGAAATGATATGACCATAGGTCGATGTTAAACTCACCTCTGAAGGACGTGAGGCAAAGCCCTGACTTTCAGTGTTAGCCTCCCATTTTCTTTCACTTTCCTAGATTATTTGTGTTCCTTAGACATTTCTCTTTAATATTACATTATCTCCGGGTATAGTATTTTACTTGGGGAATGGATGATAAGAGCCATTTTGAGTAAAGAGTCAAAAAATGTAAAATGCACATTGATAGCAGTAAACCAAATTACTGCCTAGCAGATGGATAAGGAATACAATGATGATTTAAATATGGTTTACCAAAATGAAAAATCGTATCATTTTATAAGCCTGACAGCATATCTAATGATAAGATCAAGCAAATATTATTTTCCATGACATAGTTGAATAATTTAGGAACAAGAGACGTGAGTTAAAATTGACTTGAATATTTAACTCAGAGAACTTGATTTGACAGAAATACCAAAGTGTCAGATCAAAAACCCATCCTTTCTCTTCTTGATTACTAATATGATCATTAGAACCTCAGCAAAAAAATGTACTAGAAATCATTATTTGCCAGAATTTGGTTATGAAACTTTTCAGTCAAGGATCTTTTTATCAATATTGCTCAGAGTGGTCATTATCTCTGATTTCACAAGCAAAGTCACCGAGGCATGAGACTACCTCCTGAAGGTCATAGAGGAAATTGGTATGATGGCTGACCCTTTGAAATCAACTCACTAGCCCAAATGAAGGCCACCGGGGGCAAAACAGTAGAGGAAAATAAATGGTTTAAAGGGGGGTTTGGGTGCTGTTAATGTCCAGTCTTTTTCTGCAGAAAAAAAAATTTTAAAAAAGCATTTCTAAAGAGATACCCATTTTTAAAGCATTTTGATTGGTTCTATTCTGAGTCCCTTTGAAAAATATCGGAACAAAAGTAAATATATGTTGAAATGTCTTCTGTTCTGTTCAAAAATTATTTGCAGAGATTTTATGCCAAGCTATGTGCTAGAGGTTGGGTTATTAAAAAGTAAATAAGAGGGGTGCCTAGCTGGCTCGGTTGGTAGAGCATGTGACTCGATCTCAGGGCTGTGAGTTCAAGCCCCACGTTGGGCATGAAGCCTACTTAAAAAAAAAAAAAAACTAAATAAGATACAATTCCTGCCCTTGCATAGCTTTGAGTGTAGCAGGAAAAGATTGGCATGTGCACAGACTGTTGTGATACGCTACAGTAATTTAAATGATGTCCCTGGTATCCTCACTACAGGGTACCAAGGAAATGCAGGAGAGAGATTCTGAGGGAATCAGAAAAAGCTCTCTAGAGGAAATGATCTCTGAACCAAGATTTGGGACAGAGGTAGAAATGGGCTAGGTAACAAAGGCATATCCAACAGCATGGGCAAATATGAAAGCAAGAAGCAGCACCGTGTGGATGTGGGTGTGAGTTCAGTGGGCCAGCCAGTGTGACCAGAACAGAGGCTTTGAGGGAGGACAGGTTGGTCCAAGCCAGATGCTGAATGAACCCCTCTAATGACTTTCTGAATATATCCATGCCTTTACTGATTCTGCTACTCATTCATTATGGGGAGACCGTAAAAGGGAACATGGTCCACAAAAGCATCTCCCCAAAACTGGCCTTTGGGTGTCCCCAGGACCACTGTTGTGAATGGTCCTTTTTTCCTCCAGGAAGCTCTAAAACAGGTCAGAGCTCTTCACTAATTAACTTAACTTGGAGGCCTTCTTTACACAAGACAGAAAGCTTCCCTCCTGTTCTCTCTCTCCCATCCCACATTTTGTCCATACAAGTTGTCAATATGGCCCTTAGAGGTTCTGAAATAAAATCCAATCACAGCATTAAAAGGGCATGGTAATAAAATGACATCATCAAGATTCACCCAGTGTGAATTCAAATCTCCCGTTTCAGCATTTCCAGGGAGAAACTCGAGTGCAAAGAATAACATTTTCTTGCAAGTTAAAGTTCAAGAAAATTAAATCCAAAGATAAAATATCAAAGGAATTAAATATTGAAATCAGTTTTTCTTACCTTTCACATTAAAGAAATGAAAGTTAAAATCCATTTTCCTAATCTTCTTATCTGCTAAGCCTTCGCTAAAGGGGTTCTTGTTGCTTCCACTGAAGAAGGTGACCCTCAGAGTTGTGTTAAATTGACATAAAGTCTCGGATACATTTTATTTTTTTAAATCAATTAATTAACATATACTGTGTTACCAGTTTCAGAGGTAGTGGTCAGTGATTCATCAGATGCATATAACATCCAGGGCTCATCACATGGCATGCCCTCCTTCATGCCCATCCCCCAGTTACCCCACTGCCCCACCCACCTCCCCTCCAGCAAGACTCAGTTTGTTTCCTATGATTAAGAGTCTCTTATGGTTTTCTTCCTCTCTGATTTTGTCTTGTTTTATTTTTCCCTCCCTTTCCCTATGTTCATCTGTTTTGTTTCTTAAATTCCACCTATCAGTGAAGTCATATGGTATTTGTCTTTCTCTGACTGACTTACTTCGCTCAGCATAATACCCTCTAGTTCCATCCACCTCAATGCAAATGGTAAGATTTCATATCCTTTTTGATGGCTGCATAATATTCCATTGTATATATATACCACATTTCTTTATCCATTCATCTGTTGATGTACATCTGGGCTCTTTCCAGTTTGGCTATTGTGGACATTACTGTGATAAACATTGGGGTGCAGGTGCCCCTTCTAATCACTATGTTTGTATCAGATACATTTCGTTTTTAAGGATACAAGGAGCAATTAGTCTTTTGCAAAAGTTAAAAATTTCCCAGCACAGACACCTGCACCTAAATCCAGAAAGTAATCCAAGGCCCCAGGAGCTCCGTCAGGCTCTTATCGTGTCGTGTTTGGGGTGTCCGTGGATCTTCCTTGCAGAGATTCAGTGGAAACTGAGCAAAGTAGGCTGAAGTGGAATTAAAATTAAAGTAATTGATGAATGGAATTAGGATAGCTTTACTCTGCATTATGCAACACACAAGGTAATGACTGGTTCCACAATCATATGATACTCAAGAAAACATTTTTAGCTTCTTTTCACATTAATTTTATATTGTTCCACTCATCTAGGAACTTCTTTGTGTAATCAAAATAATCATTATTGAATGGCAGGTAACGAAATGCCTCGTGCGTACATCTGTCCTGGAGAGAAAGCTTTTCCAGATCCATTACTCACATTGTAGCATAAAATTACAGCAGATGCAAGACTAGTTTGGAAAAAAAGCAAACCCACTTAAAGAAGAAAAAACTGTCTTCTTGGAACTGTCTCATCTGTCCAAGGAAATGGATCTCCTCCACATTCACTAACCTTCATAACCGTCATCGGATCAAGTCTTTAAAGAAAAGAATAGATTTTTAGAAAGAAGCCATCTTCAAGGTGAACCATGCAGGGGTGTCCATCCAAGGTCATAGTGCCAGACAAATTGCTCTGGAGTGTGTGTTAAGAGACTTGATTTTCATGTCTCATTTCCACTGACCAGCTTTTCGGAAAGACCCTGAAACAGAGTCTGGTTGTTTCTGTTATGTGAGGAAACTGAAATGGGATAGAATTAAGGTCTTTTCTGGAAATATTATTTATGAGATTTCCTGATTTTTGAAAACCTGCATTTTCTGTCTTCTCCAGAATGAGGTGCAGCAATCCATAACAGCAGAGAGCAAAAATAAAAATGAGGAGGGACCCTTTAGAAAGACTTCCAGTGCTTCTGGATTAAGATGTTGGGACTCACACGATGCTCCTTCACTCTAAGAACAGAAATGCTGACTCATACCCATTTATCTAAAAGTCGAAAGGACACAAAATCAGGAAAAACAGCATACAAACTGCAACAGACCCCTACAGATGTGGGTCAGCCAATACACTGGTTTTACTTTCTCTATTCTTTTATTGGGACTTGTGTTTACCATTAGTAGATTATTCAATTATGTTTTTTATTTCAAGCAATATTTATCGCCAACTACATTTTGGGTGCTGTGATCCATGCTGGAAATGGAAGTATTACTGAGGAATTTTACCTGCCCCATCCCAAAGTCTATGGTTCCAGGGAGGTAACACCTGAGCTGAATTTGGGAGGCATCGACTATCTATTTATTATTTTAAGACTATTGCAAAAACACCAGAGGCATTTGACAATTCCTGTGAACCTTTCTGTCAGGCAGCTTCAGGTGAATGCATGCAGGTCCGCCATGAGCCAGCAGCACCAGCTGGGTCAACTCCCTGCAACCGACGGTGACGGTTACCCTAGCCTGTTCCCCTTACATCCACGGGCAATACACACCACACATGTTACCGCAGCTGCCTTTGAATTTTGGAGTTCTCAAACATAAGGGAAACCGAAATCTTTCTTCTTTATAAGATTAATCATTTTTTCAACATGTTTTGTGCAAGTTGAAGAGAAATAGGGGAAGGCGGACGACATGTATGTATCTCTAAGGTCAGAAGATACATATGTCTGCATGTCCGTCTACCTATAGAGAATATGTATGTATTTTTCTGTATGCTGTAACGTCCTGAGCACTCTTGTATGTGAATATATGAAGTCTCGAGAAAAGAGGAATCAGAAAATGTCTTAACTGATATCCAGTGACCTAGAGGGAATGAGTCTTTACACATATAAGGAGCTGATATTTTAATTTCTTGCATTATGTTTATTCTTTTTTTTTTTTTTTTAAAGATTTTTATTTATTTATTTGACAGAGAGACAGCGAGAGCAGGAACACAAGCAGGGGGAATGGGAGAGGGAGAAGCAGGCTTCCTGCCGAGCAGGGAGCCCGATGTGGGACTCGATCCCAGGACCCCGGGATCATGACCTGAGCCGAAGGCAGACGCTTAACGACTGAGCCACCCAGGCGCCCGCATTATGTTTATTCTTGATCTTGGATTACTGTTGGGGTTTTAAAAAAGTTAAAAATCAGTGGCACTTCTATATCCATCCATACTTGGAACCAACTAAAAGACAGATGCAGGGGCGCCTGGCTGGCTCAGTGGGTAGAGCACACAACACTGAATCTTAGGGTTGTGAGTTCAAGCCCTGCACTGGGCATGGAGCCTACTTTAAATAAATAAATAAATAAATAAATAAATAAATAAATAAATAAATAAATTGAAATAAAATAATTAAATTAAATTAAATTAAAAGGCAGGTGTAGAAGTTTGGTAAATGGAGATCAAAACATCAACTTTATTACTGCTAAGTTGGAAGGCTCAGCTGAGGAGTGGAGTACAAAGGTGATCTAAAAATGGACTCTAGAACCAGGTTCTGACAGCTCAGGGCTCCCCTCCCAGGGGCGAGCTCTCATGCTAAGTGCCCAAAAGCCAAGAGCCAAAAGGAAATTCCCTGGAGACAGGTGGATCCCAGAGAGATAAGTGAAGGCACGAAGACCGCATATCCAGATGCTTCTTTCTTGAACTTGCCATGCAGACGGTCACTCCTCTTCCCCGACGGGGGGGATGACAGAGTGCACAGAGGGGCCAGGAGAGGAGAGAGGCTGCCTTGTCTCCTGCTGTTACTTCCAACCTCTTCCTGGTCTCTCACTCTAGAGGGGTTTTCTCACCTTATGTTCCTGTAGTGATATTATGCTTCCAATACATCTAATTATTGCTAAGAGATTCAGAATCATACATTTATATTCAATCTAACAAAGGCCAACAGGCCCTGGACTGTGGGTAAGTATAACATTGACCAGGAAGCCAACTTAAAGCAGGTTGACCAGAAAATAGTACCCACCATTTTTTCAAGTAAGTAAGTATTAGCCTTAGCCACTTACCTGAGGTGTGACTTGGGATGAGGAGCCCCTCTCAGGCTCCTGGGACTTGACTGTGCAGGTGGATAAACTCTGGCATTTCCAAGTGCATGATGGAGAAGAGAATATCCACTCATTCTGCAGGACAGATTTCAGAGTCTCACTGGGGAAGAAAAAAATAAGTAGTCTTTTAATAGGTCTTGTTGGAATAAAAACATTTTGATGCAAAACTTAGACTATATACCAAAATAAACTCTAGGTGGATTCCAGAGTGGAATGTGGAAAAGCTAAAAATAAACAGATAGTAGAGAAGTAATGGGACCGCTAGTGTTGGCATCACCGAAACAAAGACTGGCATATTTAAAAACTAAAATGGATTTTAAAATTAAAAAATAAAATTTACAGCTAGAATACATTTAGAAATTTATTCTACCAATTTAAAAACTAGCATAAATAACAAAATTAAAATCAAAACACGTTGACACCCTAGGAAATGTATTTGTATGTGTTAGCACAGGTAAATTTAGCCTATCCTGATTTCCAGACAAAACAACTGAAACTCCAAATGACACATCCTTAAAGGTTATAAACAAACAACTCTTACAATTAAAAATACTACCAGAGTGAAATCACATGGTATTTGTCTTTCTCAGACTGACTTACTTCACTTAGCATAATATTCTCTAGTTCCATCCATGTTGTTGCAGATGGCACGATTTCGTTCTTTTTACGGCTGAGTAATATTTCATTGTGTGTGTGTGCATATATATATACACATATACTACCTCTTCTTTATCCATTCATCAGTCGATGGATACTTGGAATTTAAGAAACAAAATAAATGAGCAAAGGGGAAAGAAGAGAGAGAGAGAGACAAACCAAGAAACAAACTCTTAACCATGAGAACACACTGATGGTCATCAGAGGGGAGGTGGGTGGGGTATGGGGGAAACAGGTGAGGGGGATGAAGGAGTGCACCTGCTGTGATGAGCACCTGGGGATGTATGGAAGTGTTGACTCACTGTATTGTACACCTCAAACTAATATTAACTGTATGTTAAGTGCACTGGAATTTAAATAAAAACTTTTTAAAAAAGGAAAATACTACTAGAATACAAATGTATGAAACCTCTTTGACATGGCAAGAAATAGAAATGGCAAATTAAAACAATTTAAAATATGATTTTCTACTAACAAATTAGTAAAAATGATTTTAATTAATAAAATATTGTTCCTGTTGGGACGCCTGGGTGGCTCAGTCGATTAAGTGTCTGCCTTCAGTTCAGGTCATGATCTCAGGGTCCTGGGATGGAGCCCCGCAATGGGCTCCCTGCTCAGCGGGGAGCCTGCTTCTCCCTCTGCCTGCCACTCCCCCTGCTTGTGCTCTCTCTATCTCTAACTCTCTCTGACAAATAAATATATAAAAATCTCTAAAAAAAATTATTCCTGTAAACTATTACAGCTTATCATACTTTTTGCTTTTGAAATTATAAATAAACCTATTATTCTGCACAAGAAAGAGTATCACATCCTTGGACTTGGCAATTGCATGAAGAGAAATGTAGCCTACAAAGCCAAGGTAGTATGGCGACTCAGGGCAAGAATTCTGCAGCCAGACTGCCCGAGTTCAAATTTTAGTTCTATTATTTATGGACTGTAAATAATAAAGAAGTAAAGGTTTACTAGACAAGAATAAGTACCAGTGCAACCGAACAAAGAAAATGATCTCATAACTTAGAATACGACGTAGTGCTTATGGCCAGGCAAAAGGCTGATTAAAAAGACTTTGTCGGGTACCTGGGTGGCTCAGTTGGTTAAGCGTCTGCCTTGGGCTCAGGTCATGATCCCGGAGTCCCGGGATCGAGTCCCGCATTGGGCTCCCTGCTCAGCGGGGAGTCTGCTTCTACCTCTGACCCTATCCCCTCTTGTGCTCTCTCTCTCACTCTCTCTCTCAAATAAATAAAATAAAATCTTTTAAAAAATAATAATAATAAATAAAAGCCATTGTCAAAAAACCCTTCTGTAATGGTGTAACAGTTAAGTGAAATGCCGTGTGGGAAAAGACAACATGTCTGCACCTAGTGAGCGGCATAGTATGAAACATGCATGCACATAAGGTACAAGGCTGAATTTTGAGCCATTTGTAATTAGGACCTCTGGAAGTGTTTCTTAAAATGTACAAAATATATAAGTACCGCGTGCCAACCGATTGTGCCAAAGGAAAGAAAAGTAAACTAAGATGAAAATAGAGAGGCAGGCAAATGATAAATGATGCTGAACTCTAGGAAACAAACAGGGTTGCTGGAGGGGAGGTGGGTGGGGGGATGGGGTAACTGGGGGACGGACATTAAGGAGGGCACTTGATGGAATGAGCGCTGGGTGTTCTATGCAACTGATGAATCACTAAATTCTACATCTGAAACTAATAAAAAAATGTACAAAATATAAGTATAAAGAGTCAAATGTTGCAGACAAATCAATCATGTATTAACAAGCATTGAAAGCTTCCTTGTTTTTACACTGTTTGGTACTAAGGATAACAGGAGTCTTTGCCCCTAGAGGTTTCCTGGACTGCCAGAATGGGCAAACAAAATGCCATACAGTCACATTCTTTAACAGGTGTATTTGGGGGAGGATGGTGTGGATCAGGAACTATTGAAAAATGAATTCCCAGGTAAGGATTAGAGAATGACAACACCTAACTAGAGATGATGCCTTTGAGATAAACATGATAGCAAATGGCAATCCCAAATAAAGACAAGAAAGAAGGGCTCAGAAAACTTCAATATCTTCAGAGAGAGAGAGAGAAAGAGAGAATAAAACGTTTTGAGAACAGTGTTTAGATTGTTGCAAAAGACAGTATGCTATAGGGCCACTATGCAAAGGAAGAGACACTCTCCTATTAATCAATAACCACCGCTGTGCATTTAAGAAGAAACACTGGGAGGGGCGCCTGGGTGGCTCAGTTGGTTAAGCGACTGCCTTCGGCTCAGGTCATGATCCTGGAGTCCCTGGATCGAGTCCCACATCGGGCTCCCTGCTCGGCAGGGAGTCTGCTTCTCCCTCTGACCCTCCCCCCTCTCATGTGCTCTCTCTCTCTCTCTCATTCTCTCTGTCTCAAATAAATAAATAAAATCTTTAGAAAAAAAAAAAAAGAAGAAGAAACACTGGGAAAGTAACACTTTTGAAAATATAATTAATGAAGAACTTGCTTTTATTACCCGAACTTTGCATATTTCACAAATGTACCAACAGAGTTGAAATTTTTTTTCCATTTATGATGAAGACCCTTCTATGGAGAGAAATGCACACCGGGTGAGACAGGAATTATACACTTGCAAGTTAGAGAGTGCACAAGAAGCAGGAGCAAGAGAAGTCAGGATGGAACAGGACAGAGAGCCCAAAGCCAGCGTTTCTATGGGTCGAAGGTCACCTACTCGCTGTACCACATTACAGGGTGTTTTGCTCAAAAAGCTGTGTGGGAGAATGAATTGGGAAATTGTGGATTAACCAAACAGGATCAAGTTCCTTGATTACTCCTCTGGACACTGATACACTAATACGCATGGAGCCCGACGGGAGGGAAGACTAGAATTGGGGCGATTTCCCAATTTCTTTCAACACAGACCCACATTTTTTCCATGGAGCAGCTTGTGAAATAAATACTTCTTGAAACACATTTTGGAACATCTTCTCAAGATAAACTGAGTTTTTATGAATCTTTGGGGAGATGAAACTGAAAATTAATACTAGGATTTTGTAATTCCTCATTTATTATATGGTTCAGTTAATAAAACATAAATAAAATTTTAGAGTATGTATTTGACAAAGGAATCCCTGTTGGACCACTTCAGTTAATGTCTTGTTGGCCAGACTGGGGGCCCCAGGGAAGCCACAGCACTCTTTTGCCTCAAGAAGAAAACTACATCTTACACATCAGGTGCTTTAGCAATGAGCGGTACTTTTGCAATACAGAGATTTCAATAAAACAAAATACTGACATTCTCACGGTTAGCCTACATGTGTAACATGGGGTCAGAGCTCACAAACCCCCATCTGGGGTCACTTCATTCAGACTGCAAGTATTGGAGGGCAAATATCTTGTTAACCATCTTGGTGTTTGTTCTCATCCACAGCGCACCTACACCTGCTCTCAACTCTCTTCGGGTCAGTCACTAAAATCTGACAACAGTACCCTATTCCTCACCACCTGACTCTATCTTTCCTTGATTTTGGAATATTTATATTGAAGACTATTTCTAAATACTTTCTATCAACGATTCATATTTTAAGATGGATTTCTAAAAATAGAAATCTTACGTAACATCAAACGAGTCTCCCAAGTGATAATTACTGGACCAAGGGTCATAGACATTTTTAAGGTCCTTGATACCTACACATATTTTTAAGCCAATTGTCAGATTTCATTCATTTTCATACTGAAAGGCAAAGTCCAAGAGCCCACCTCATCCTATTACAAAACCATACACCATTTTAATCCTTTTAAAATTTGTAAAAAGGAAGATCACCTATAGTATCTTATCTTTTTAATTTATTTAATTAACAATGAGGGTTGGCTTCTCTTAGATTTTGTTAGGCATTTGGGTTTCCTCTTTGGGCAAGTGTGCTCATGTTCTTTGCCCATTTTTCTGGAAGCCGGTTGGTTGTGCCCTCTCTTGCATGGGATCTGCATGTTTGCATGGTGTGTGCTTGCTTTCTGTTGTTTGCCTTTGGGCTTGATTGCTGTTTTTAATGCCAGAAACGTTCACATCTTATGCAGTCAAATCTGAAATATTTCCTTTTATAATTTTTGCCTCTAGCTTTTAAGCCTACTAAATCCACAACTTATATTCGTGGCTTGGCCTCTAACACTTTACCCCTTCCTCTCCAGTTACTCCTCTGTTCCTCCATTCCCCTCCACCCACTTGCATACTCCTATATCATGTCTAATCCACCCGGACTTCCTGGCGCATATAACACGAGGTGAGGACAAGGCTCACATAAATGGGGTGAGTTCCTTCCCCTTGATCTGTAATGCAGTGTAATCTTCTGCCAAGTTCCTACAGATGGTTTGGGGTTCTCAGCTTGATGGTACAGCATCTGACGTGCTTTTGCCAGATCCACACCAGTCAGTCAATGTAATTATTAAAGGCTCATAGTACCTTAACATTTCATGACAAAAGTTCTCTCATCACACCCCTGTTTCCAAACGTTCATAACTTAATGATGTGTCATGGATCCATCCATGTTTTTATATATTTTGTGTTAAGTCATTTTAGGTAGAATATCTTTATTTTTGCCATTTCTTTGATACATATTGAAATAAATCTACATATTTGGGCAGAGTGGAAATGTGATTTAAAAAATAAGAGTTTATAATGTATAGATTTGTTTCAGATATATTAAAACCTGCATCTCTGTTTCACTAAAAGGTCTGTTTTTGAAACCTGGCTTATAAATATTTTCTCTGATCCCTCCTATCTATGTAGTACTTGTTTTTAAAACATGTATATAGAATCAAAATTAACTCTTTTCATGCATCCTTTCTTTGACACAAATATTCTTTTCTTGTTTCATACATCCTATATTTTTTCCTTGTTGTTTCCTTCCCCACTCCATACATCAATGGGTACTTAATTGACTAATTTTATATTTGAATACTCTTATTAAACAAAAGACACATGATAGATCATACTATAAAGTCTATCAACCAAGAACTCTGTTGTTTTGTTTTATTTTTTAACAGATGGCAGCTCTGATTTAGTCTTTCTTTACATACAAAGGATTCAGATCAAAGCCTTTCTCTTTTTGAAGTAATGTGAGACAATGAAGGATATAGTTGTCTTAAGATTTGATGTGATACATTTTGGAGTTTCAATTTGAAGTTAACAATAAGAGCTATCTAGAAAATTTTGAAAAAGAGACCAAAGACCTAAATGATATTGTATCCAAATAGGTAACAACAGTGAGCACTTAAGCCATACAAAGAGAAACAAAAGTTGCCTCGTTGCTGAGCACCGCCTAGAAATCACATCACAGTGATTGAATTTCGCCTCCGCAAAGAGCTGTCTGTAAAGGAGCGACTACATGGTCGTCGGTGTCCTGGGCTAATTCCTGGCAGATATCTGTTGTGAAGTTCAGGGTCTCCAACTCCTCAGTACGTGCCACCATCTTGCCCCACTGCATTGGTGTGTGTGCGCGTCTTCTCGTCGCTTGCCTTGACTACATCATTTCCATTATGACTCACCCCGACATCAGATCAAGCCAGAGGCCTTTAGACCTATTTCATTGTAAAGGTGATTCATAGATTTCACAAGCCACGTGAACATTGCATGTGACATTGCCAAATATGTGCATCTCTGGACTGGATAGCATAAAAATCCCCAAATACTCTACAGTAACAAAAGATCTTGCTTCAGTGTAGCATTTTTTTAAGCATGGCATCCTAATATAATCACTGAAATATTATTACTATGGATTAGGGAAGTAAAAAGTTTATTTTTCAGCTCCCTTACCTCCCAAGTTCAAGAGAGCAATGCCACATCATCCAAAGCTGACTTTTGAGATAAAGTTAGCCATTGTTCTGAGTGTGGTTGTGTGACAGCCCTTACAAAAAAAAAAAAAAAAATCACATTTTGTAAGTTCAGTCGATTAGAAATATTACATTTTATTAGGTACTGATTTTCAGTAAATTATATTTTGCTTTTAAAGTAAATTTCCTAAAGTTTACATTTTTATGTGTAGAAAAATCTCTGGATTCTTTTTTTTTTCCAAATTCTTATTTAAATTGTAGTTAGTTAACATACAGTGCAATACTGGTTTCAGGAGTAGAATTCAGTGATTCATCACTTATGTACAGCACCCAGTGCTCATCACCAGTGGCTCCCTTAGTACCCATCCCCCATCTAGCCCCTCCCCCACCCACCCCCTCCCTCAACCCTCCCTTTGTTCTCTAGTGAAGAGTCTCTTATGGTTCGTTTCCCTCTCTCATATTTGTTATGTGTGCATTATAGAATATGCATACATTTTATTTTTCTTAATATATTTTAAATGAAACTTTATAAGAATCAGAGAAATAAAGATAGTAAACTGTAAGGTAGCAATTTAAGTAACTGTGAAAAATTTGACAACATGGTCCCTCACTGAACTTAACCATGTAGTTGAACTCAGTCCACCCATAATTAGATGAGTTCAAACACAGGATGTGGATTTTAAAGGTAAGAAATAATTAACAAATTCATAAGGAAACATTCTTTATTAAAAATCCAGTGGTGTTTTTTAATTGTTTAAAGTTAACATAATTTGTTAATTTTAAAAGATTTTTATACCTTTTATCTAAGGGTAACTGTGGTGTTGACAATGACAAAAAGGTTTCAGCTCAAAATATTATTTTTATACCTCAGATAGATACTCACATATTTCTTTTTTTTCCTCTGAACTATTTAACAAAAATATAAACATCATCTCAACTTTCAAATAGTACCTCCCAGTCAGTTTCCATCCCAAGAAGTCATGTGCTTGCATGGAGTAGAGAGTAATGAGTATAGGTCTAATGTAGGTTTAACCCTTGAACCTGGAAACATAAGCTCAAGCCATAGAGATTTGGAATAAAGCATTATATAAGAATCTTTATAGAACTTTGAAAATGTCCAGGATTCCACTCATTTGAAAGACTATTTAGACGGAAAATGTTGAGCAATACTCTACTGAATAAAGTCCAGCTTTTACTCAGACGGAAAATTCCATTTAGAGCTGCCTCATGAGAAGGAGCTTAATTGCAAATCAACAGCTCCATTCCCAAGCATTTGCCCTTTTGATTACCGAAATGGAGCTTATACATGAAGACACTAGCAGAGGTCAAGGTGAACCTGTCTAAGACTTTCCCCTGCTGTCTGGCATCCCGAAGAGAAACTTGGCCTCCTGCAGACTTCCGTGACCATGGATTATGGCCCAAGGTTTAAGGCAGTAAATCCAGATCCACACTGATAATGCCAGAATTAGAGCGGGTGCTTTGCCAGCCATAAAAAATGATGTGGCAATGCCTTCTCCAAGTTGGCCATGACGTACAGCCACCATTGTAAGACTTGGACCGCAGCCCCACGTGGTTCCCCACCAATCACACCAGGTGGGGGTCCTGGACCCCTCCACCCACTGAGGCTTAGCTAGCAGGAATGGACAGGAATCAGGGTTCTGGGACACGTCTGCTCTTAAATGCCTCGTAGCCATAGGATAGACATCATGGTCTTGAGTCCGGCTTAGGTCCTGCCATACCTGAGCTGCCCTGGGAATAATGGACACCTGATGCTCCTCTTGCCACCAGAGATTTCCCCAGTGATACTGCCTCGTCGGACCTGGTGAGGGTGCTGCTTGTCCACCTTCTAAATGACATTTCTCAGAATGTGGCTGTGTTGCTGCTCGGGTGGTCTAACTCTGGCCACCTCCTCTGGATAAGCAGGCTTGCCAGGAAGCGGCTCTTAGGGAGGGGAAGGGTCATCTCCTCTTTCAGGCCCCCCTTCCCCTGCCCCCTATCAGGACTCGCCAAGGCAGATGCTGGGTAAAACATATAGTCCGACCACCAAACCCTACCTTCCAACCTGGACGTCCAACAGCGATACTTCTCGGGGATATGACCCCATCGCTTCATCCCTTGGACAGTGAATGTGGACCTTTCTGTTTGCCATATGGTCTATATTCTCATGCAGATCGTTCCAAACATACTCTACATATTTGGTGAAAATCTGCCAATTTTTCGATGATTTGGTTACAAACAAACTAAATTTCATGAGCTCTATGAAATTTCTCTTACCTTTTTTTTTTATTTGCCTTGCTCTTGGGGCTGGGGCTAAGAATACAAAAGTAACCTGGTCCCACAAAGCTTAGGCTCTAGAATCAGAGAATTTGAGTTAGGATCTTCTTTCTGTTACATCCTAGTCCATGTGAACTTGGCAGTGTTTTTTCTCTCTGTTTCTATATAACACACGCACATAGATGCCATATATATGCTTTGTTTATTTATATTTATACATATAAACATTTAAATAACAAACACACACATATGTGTTATATATTAATAATATTTAAATAAACAAAATGTATTTAATTATTTAAAAATCATTTCAATAATAACAGAACCCATTGCCACCAACCTGAAGTTTCTCTTTTGTTTTTCTGGACTGAATAAGATCTTTCTAATCCGAACGGTGACATGGAGTCTCAAAAACGGTGGGGATAAAACAATAGCTCCATAGATTTTATATAGAAAGAATCAAAACAAGGAGGATTAGTCAGGACCATTATTTAATTGAAGGGATTCTAAAAGGTCCATCTTCTACCAGATGTTCCATACCCAAATGTCACATCATCAATCTTCTGTGTTATTATTAAAGCGGGTCACTGTTAAATTGTGAGAGCGTTGCCTGGTGGAAGAATGCACAATGCCATCCACACCTATGACATTCACACAAACTGCTTCATTGTATCAGTCGCCTGAGCCACTTTCCAGAGCTGTGTTTGTGCCACCTGAGTTTGTATTATGGGCCAGGGTCAGGGACGAGCCAGAGAACAGGGTATTACAGAGGCTAGGGGCTTTGATGGAGCATCATCTGAAGAGCACTGAATTCATGATAGATTTGCACAGGGTTTCAGGTGGAAATTGGGATTTAAAAAGGGAAATAAGAGCAGGAAAGGCACGAAACAAAACAAACAATTTGGACCACTTTACAATTGCTAGAACAACAAAGGGGTTTGATTGGAGCCAAAAAAGCAATCTGGGAGGACAATGCAGATTTCCTAAAATCTGAGAGCTGCTAACTTCTAGCAGAGTCAAGAAGCCGGGGTTGGTTGGGGGGCGGGGGGGAGACAGACAACAGCAGGGGGTGGGGGAAGGGGGAGACATTATAGACTGCGGGGGGAGGGGGATGGTGAGGCAGAGCTGTCTTTTCCTTCTCCCATTTTATGATTGATTTTGAATCTCCCCCCAGTCACCTAGTTATCACCAAAGTCTGACTGGAATTCTGACCTGTAGTCATCTGATATATTTTACTCTCCTGAATTAAATCATTAATGCCTTCACTCAACTAGCATAGCCAGCAAAGTGGTCCTGGAATTGAGCTCAAAGCAGGGCTAGGTAGTGAGAGGAATGGACCAATTCCAGCAAAAAAATTTATTGTTACCAGTTCAGAGATAAAGCAGTGTTTTAGGTCGCCACAAGTCTCAATTTGGGGGACCTTTATTTTATTTATTTTTTTTTTTTGCAAAAAGGATAATATTTTGGATGCCATCCATATTCTGCAGATTACATATACAACTTTTATCTGACAGCGTGTCTCCATGTACTCTTAAGTTATTTAAATGCTTTGAACCTTTTCCCCTATTTTTAAGCAAGTGCCCTTCAAGGGCACATTCCTGATATTTATCAAAAACATGATCATTCTGAATGGCAAAATAAAATGTTGAAAAAGATATAGGTTGTTGCAGTAAAGAGTTATAACATGCCATTGCCAACAAATTTGGAAATTAATCAAACTGAATAGATAAAAAACTAAGTTAGCTGGCAAACACAGTAAAGGGGTTTTTAAAAGTTAATACCAGATATGTTATTGACATGCTTTACAAACAATCCTTTTCTGTGGATGTGTGGATATTTTTTTTCTAATCCACACATTGCATTCATCACTTGTGGATCTCAGTGCTGCCCGGTAGAAGTAGAATGAGGGGCATGTAGGTAATCTTAAATTTTCTAGTAGCCACATGAAAATTAAAAAGGGGCTATATTAACTTTAACACATATTATTTAAACCAGTACATTCAAGAATTATCATTTCAGTATGCAGTCGATATAAAATGATGAATGAAATATATTGCCTGATTTTATTCCCACAAAGTCCTTGAACCCTGGTGTGTATTTCACACTTGCACTAGGTGTCAGAACGCACCCCTTTTAAGTGTCCAGACTCACAGGAAGTTAGTGGCTCCTACATCAGGCCATACAAGTCTAGATCATAATCATTATTCATTTCAAGTGCGATATGACTCATCGTCTGTCCTAAAAGCATTATAGATTTACTTCCTTACGTTCTGTATTTTTTACATTGCTCACTGCTTATAAATGCTGATCCCAATAATATATCTGTCCGTGAATGAGAGGAATAATCAAGCCATTTAGCTGATGGTGCCAGGAAATTACTTCCCGTGGACAGATTGTTAAAACTGCTTTTAATGGCATAACAAACTGACATTGTTTTCTCAGTTTTATGTTTCTTTAGGTAATTTAGAGACATTACTCATTTTTCTTAAGTACTGGTTTGAAGTTTCCATTTTATATGCTATTTCAAAGATCATAGATAGGCCTCAGGAATAATGAAAAAATAATTTACCAACTTAGGTCATTTTTTTTTAAATTATGATTTCTGCCCTCATGGCACAAACAGAGTAGAAGATCATAATATTGAGTGTCTTACGTGTGTTGACCTTGACTATATTTTTATGGACCATAGGCATTGATATTGAAAACAGAGGTGATAAACCATCCACATTACAATATTATTATGAAGACAGTGTCATTGTTGAACACACAAAAAAATTTTTGATGTGATGCTCTCTTGCATCCTTTAGTAAGAATTAACACTCCTAAACGTGGATACAGTTCATGAGCATCCCTGGGTTGGCGATGGCAAATTGTACCTGTGAGTGTTGGAGATGGACCCAAGAATAGTAGATCACAAACACACTCAGGGTTAGATTTTCGTGAAACAAAACCAGTATTACCTGATAGATGCATGTTTGTCTGGTTGCCCCATATGCCCGTACCTTGCAAAATCAATGGCACTTAGATGTCAGTAAATATTTGCTTAAACAAATGGCAAAATGGCCATCTGAAGATTCCTGTTATTTTCTCAACACCATAAGTAACAAAACATTTCTGAGGATAAAAATTACATGCCAAGACTTCCTGCGATGTCAGAAAGAAGAAAAAAAATATTGTGTTGCCTCATTGTCTTGGGAGTAGCAGTCTATATTCAAAAGCATTTTTACTAAATAACCATATTTATAAATGACATATTACTACTAGGTCGATACTCTTCTGGAGATATTTAGTATCTTTTTAGGGTTGAAATTTCCAATTAGGGTGTAGTTGGTATATAGCAATATGAGAAAATACCATTTAAAAGTTCAGATTAAGAGGTGAACATTTTTTTAAAAACTTAATTAGAATTGGTCTCTCGGGGGAAAAGCAATTAACATTGAGGCATGATCCTCAAACGTTTAAAATTTGCACATAAACAGATTTTTGCCATTTGGAGAGACAAAAATTGAAAGAAAAATCAAGTGCAAACAGCCGTTTATTCAACCATAATGTGCCTTCCAGGGGATCGTAAACACAGTGAAAGAGTGAATCAAGAGAAATATTATACGTTGTAAACTCACGGGAAGCTCTTTTTCCTTCATGGTTAAAGGAGAACTTTGCACACCTTTGTTGTGTGTAATTATAAACCACTTCAGTCTTCACTCCAGACGTTAGCAGACAGGGCGGCCTGTCCTGTTCTGGTGCCAATCAGCTTACGGATATTTTTTAGGGTCCATGTGCCTTTTGGACTGATAATCAATATTTACTTACAGATGGTGTGAGGGAACATCTTACATTAAATATTAGATAGGAAACCCTTTTTCTATGAAAATAAAACCATGTCCACATAATTCAAGGATTTTGACAACTTTTATCCCAATCATTTTGAAGAATGTTAGCCCTATTGCTCAAATATTTGGGATTTCTTTTATTTGGGTTGAAGGAGCTAAGTCAACAAGATATCCTAGACCAAAAATGACCACACTGCAGTTCAAATATTATATTTTTACAGATATGACAAATAGCACCTCAGGATAGATCCAGCCACCATCATGTGGCCTATTTGCCACTGTGTTTGATTTTGTAACAGTGGTTCTGAAACTTTTTGGACTCAGGATCCCTTTACACTTCTAAGAAACTTCAGAGCTTTGGATTGTGTGTGGGTTATGTCTATAAATCTATAGCATATTCAGAGTTAAAACTGAAGAAAAAGAAGACAATTGACCATTGATTCATTTAAAAATAATAATAATAAACCCATACTCTATTAGCATATTTTTGAGACTGACTGTGTGTTCTAAAACCAAAAAACAAAGTGAGAAGAGAGGCATTATTTCACCTTTTTGAAAATCTCTTTAATATCTGGCTTAACAGAACATAGCTGGAGTCTCTGAATTCTGAATATCTGCATATCTGCTTTTTCATTCACTCATTCTGTTGAAATATGTTGCATTGCATGATGTATATAAAAAAAATCCGGCCTCATACAAACTATATATTTAGAAAAGAAAGTCGTTTGCAGTAGACTTTCCAGATAATTGTTATATTTTTTGATACTATACCCAAATTTGTCACATGGGATTTCCAGGGGTAAACTGTAACTTGGAATTTGAAACCGTAACAATACACTTTTTTGGACTCTGTTACATTAATATCCGAGGATTTATCTTGCACTGTGAATGGGTCTTTTACCTATGTGTTCTGTCATAAAACCATGCCGTTGTCATTTGGAAAATACCAGTTCATGAGTTTTTCAGTTCTTTCAAATACTGACCTATTTCAATATAAAATATCCAAAATCCACTTCTACCGTCACCACTGAGCTCATTAGAAAAGAATGTTAAGTCCCAGAGAGTTGCAAGAACTCCATGGTAGATATAAGTGTTCCAAATTCTGTCACTTAAAAACCCAAATATTAACGGGCAACAAAGAAGAGTCCATTGTTTTCCTTGTGGTAACAGATGAGTTTATTCTGTTCGAGAAGAGGTCTCCTGAGTCTGAATAACCAAAGATCTTCTGTCAGTCATTCTTTTAAGTAAAAAATGACTTTCCATGAAAAAGTGTCTAGTTCAGCTCACATCTCAATCACACATGTGCTTTTCCTTAAGATAATCATTATACTTTGGTTTCTATCCAGAAGAGAATTGTTCCAATTTCCCATTTCATCACACAGAAAGATAAAAAGATTGAAGGGTTAACATTTAATAAAATGAACATACTTCACTGCTACAGTAAAGAGCTTCTTAAGGGAAGCCAACACTTGTCACGGTGCTGATGGTGAGAAATAACAACCAATTGCTACGTAGTTATTGCCACCATTTTGATTCATGCTAAGCCATTAGCAATTTTACCCGCCATTGTTTTTCCATCACCAATGCCAATGGCAACACAAAAGGCATTGGTGTCTTAGTGTAATTGTAAAAATGATTTTGACCGTGCAAAATCCTCTCAAGATCTCAGGGCTACCACACTCGGAGAACCACAGCTCTATAATTTCACTAGGTAGGGGTCCAGCCTCAGTGTGAACACCTTAAGCCGGACATCTCGTCTTGGGACAGCAGTGATGGTCTTCCTTAGATAAAGTGGAAATGCGTCTCCCTATCACTTCCACCAGTAAATCCTACCTGGCCAACCGCTTGGGGAAGCCCAGAAGAAAAATAACCCCTTTTCTCTATGACAGCCTTTTCAATTTTTTGAAGATAGCTTTCATGTCTTCCCAGGTCTGTGCTTGCCCAGATGCAACATTCCTTCACTTACCAACCTTTTCTCCTAGTAATTAACTGTAACTTTCTTCCACATCCTTGCTACTCATAGTTGAATTTATATATATCAGGCTGCCGGTAATCTTCAACTTTAACTTCAATGATATCTGATCTTTATCACAATCTAGTGGTTTTCCCTGGCCAATCCTAATTGTTGACACTTTTAAAATATTTCATGGGGATTACCTCCCAAAATATCAAATATAAAAAGATCAACAAACTTATAAAATCCTAATATATACAACGGAATATTATTCAGCCTTAAAAAGGAAGGAAATCCTATCAGATGCTGTAACATGAGTGAACCTTGAGGACATTATACTGAGTGAAATTAGCCAGTCCCAAAAAGAAAATACTGTGTGATTCCACTTACTCGAGGTCCCTAGAGTGGTCAAATAGACAGAAAGTAGAATGGTAGTTGCCAGGGACTGGGGGTTAGAGAGAATGGGAAGTTACTGGTTAATGGTTACATACAGAACTCCTGTTTTGCAGGATGAAGAAAGTTCTGGAGATGGATGGTGGTGATGGTTTCAGAAAAATATGAGTGTATTTAATGCCATTAAACCATATACTTAAAAGTGGTTAAGAAAGTACATTTTAGGGGCACTTGGGTGGCTCAGATGGTTAAGTGTCTGCCTTCAGCTCAGGTCATGATCTCCAGATCCTGGGATCGAGTCCCATGTCAGGCTCCCTGCTCAGCGGGGAGTCTGCTTCTCCCTCTCCCTCTGCCTCTCCCCCTGCTTATGCTCACTCTGTCTCTCTGTCACTCAAAGAATAAATAAAATCTTAAAAAAAAAAGTACATTTTATGGTATCTATATTTTATTACAATAAAAAAATGGAAAAATTTAAAGTGAAAAAAATCAATCAGATCTTAACAAGATTGGTCTAGAAATAACACAGATAATACAAATTAAACATATCAAGAATTATACAGGGCTTATTACTAAGAATCTTACATATTTAAAAAGATAACTGTGACAAATATTTGAAAAATACAGAACTTTTATTTAAAAATTTTTCAAAACCAAGACCAGAAATTTTTTAAAAATTATCCTTTATCTATGAAATGAATTGATTCCTTAATTAAATGTAATTGAAAACATTCCAGAGAAGAAAGCCCCAGACTTAAACAGCGTCCTTTACAGACTCTTCCCAGCATTGAGGAAATAGGTGAAAATTGTGCACAGTAAACTCATCCAGAGAATATATTAAAAAGGGATATTTCCAGCCTCATTTCTGAGGCCAGCACACCCGTGGCAGGTTGCACTGAGAGTTAGTTTTCCGTATCTCCCCACACCTGTGTGCGTTGCTCTCCCCCAATGGGCTCTGGGCTCGGCCATTGGACCTGTTTTTGCCTGTGGGATAGCAGCAAGTGTGTGGCAAGAAGGGGCTTGAAAAAGTGCTTGTGGGCCTCCATGCTCTTCCTTGGAACCCAAGCGCTGTTAGAAGCGCATGCATGCCCACTGGCCCCTGGAGGCTGAGACATGTGCGGGAGAACCAGCAGCTCCCAGTCCCCCACAGGAACTGGGCACAGAGGAATGAGCCCAGCCAGCTGAGATCACCCTAAATCAGCAGAATTTCCCAACCAACCCAGACACTCAAGTGTAAAGACACAAATAAAAAGAGAGACCAACACACATTCAGTGGTCTTAGCACATGCTCCACCCCTTAGCGTCATGACCGGTGGAAAGCCCTGCTGAAGACTCAGCCGTGTCACCAGCTGGGAGAGAGCACCTTCATGATTTAGGTACTGTCCCACTAGCGAGCCGTCCCCACTCGGAACCAGCGGGTTGTGTGTGGTGCCACCTCTCTCCCACCTGAAATGAACAGATCCGGGAACCAAGGGAAGGACGGAGGTGGTGGAGGACCCGGCTGCTATATTTTATAAACCAGTTGAAAATGCCCCATTGGCAGGGTGGTAATAACTCGCTGCAGCTTCCAGCTTCCGCACGCTTCCACATCTTGTGTGCTTCCCTCAGCTCGACCTCTACCTTCGCAGAGCTTCCATTTACGGCCATGTGTCCAGTCACTCTGTGCAGGTGACGCCACATGAAGCCCAGCTCTGGCCAATACAGGTTGTAGGAACGATTACATCATCAGAACAGTGTGTATGGTGACTAACATAACATAATAAAATTAAATTAAAAAAAAAGAAAAAAGAACAGTGAGTTGTGTCCGCAAGCGTTTTTGTTATCTCCAAATGGCATTTTATGACTAGTGGATAATAACTGTTTCCGGATAGAATTAAGTTCTATTCCTGTCCTTTAAAATGACTGTTGTGTTTCTGGGGGGGTTTTTGTCTCTTTTTGGGCCACTCTCATAAATATTATATTGTGTTATGAAGTTTCTCCTAACGTACTCTGTTCACAACATTAGCACCAGCTTTAAAAATTCTTTCTACTTCACTCATTGATCGTAAATATACCCTTTACTTCAGAAATTGCCTTTGATGTTTTTTAAATTTCCATTCCTTTAGAGAATAACACCCAGGATAAACACCATTTTATTAAGTTCTGTGTCCCCAACCACCTAACATTGTACCTAAAAGCTGTTTATATAAGTGAATGGATTATTAAATAAAGTATTTGAATCCCATAGTTCAAGTTCATGTGTTTAGATTTTAATACAAGCTGTGGGTCTCTGACTCCTTTAATCTTCTTGGGGTTTCCTCTTCTTTAATATCACATGCACATGCGCACACCTTCACACACACACACGCACACACACACGCACACACGTGCACGTGCATCAGCCCCTACATAGCATGGAATATCCAATAGAGACCATAGAGATGCTCATGGTCATCTGGAACTCCATGTTTCTTACAGCTGAATTACCTAACTCCCTGACAGTGGCCCGTACCATCTCTCTGTAACAAGCAAACCCACACGTAAGATGCTAGCAACTTTCTTATAGTTCCCCACAAACCAAAAACATGAGGCTATTGCATACTGCATAATTTTACTAAAATTTGGTGTAATAAAACAGCTTATCCGCAGCACAACTGCCAAATTAAACTTGTTTATCATTTGGCCCTGTCATTTCCCAGAGTCTTTTGCCAATGAACTTTCTTCCTCAGGAAACAAAGCCTTTTATATATTTCTATATTTTTATTTATGTGTTTTTCTATATATCTGATTCCCTGCTATTCTTCAAATGCCATCTTTTCTACTTTTGCCCCCTGAGCCCTTTCTTCTGATCGGTCTACAGTAAATGAAAACTTCTCTTGTTTTACTCTATAAAGTAATTTAGGGGGCGCCTGGGTGGCTCAATCGTTAAGCGTCTGCCTTCGGCTCAGGTCATGATCCCGGAGTCCTGGGATCGAGCCCCACATCGGGCTCCATGCTCCGCAGGAAGGCTGCTTCTCCCTCTCTCACTCCCACTGCTTGTGTTCCCTCTCTCGCTGTGTCTGTCAAATAAATAAATAAAAATCTTTAAAAAAAAAAAAAAAAGATTCTAAAGTCAAAACTAGAAACTTTTCTAACAAAAAACCACCTTCGGGGTAGGCATTGTGACCTTTACCCTAGTAATCAAAATCAGCCAAAATCAGTTTTTGTTTTAAATAACACTTTTTTCCTGGCATACAGGCAGTTTTGAACACCGTTTTGTGTGGCCTAACATCTTCCTTCCTCTGCTCCATTTCTGCCAAGGACACAGTGGGCGAGTCCAAGGTGCATCCGAATCACGGCCACATATCAGGAGCCGCGGCAGAGAAGAGGGCAATCTGGGCATGAATGTCTGCAGGATGCGTGTGCACGTGTGCTATGTGTGTGCTAAATAAAGAGCGATTACTTCAGGCGGAGGACAGAGCATTCTCAAACTGACGTGTCTCGGCAGCTTTAGTGAGGAAAGGAGGAGTTGGACAGAACTCTTTGCTTTAGAATAAAGATGCTTTTACTTATAAAGAGGATGACCAGGACTCTCAAATCAAATTATCTATGACACATGTCCACCTCTGTCTCCCTTGTCTTTCACCTCAAGCTCCTGCACAGCCCAGACGTCTCTTCCCTATCTCCACCTCATCTTTCTAGAGCATTAGTATGAAATATTTTTCCAGAGTAAATGTCTCTACCTCCTCCCTCTATCAACAACATCTAAACAAAACCCACGTTTTTAAATTCGGTCAGTGCCAAACAAGGTAAGCCTTTGTAAAAAAAAAAAAAAAAAAAAGAGTGGATATGTCAGAGAGTTCTTCCTTATTTCTCCCATCTTTCACTGCTGCCCTTTTTCCTTTTGCTGTGTGAGCTGGTCTATTCCCCAAATGTAACATCCTTAAATATTTGCTTTCTTCTCCTCCACTTTTTTCTGATTTATCTGTGACCCTTCCATTCAGAAAATGCTATTCACTGCTATTCTCATCTTACAATATTAAATTTAATCAATTTAATTACCCACAAAAATCTCCTGGCTAAGCAAACAGTAAAAACATGCATTTGGCTGTGCTGCATTCAGAATGAATTCCAGCTGATAGCACGAGGTTGAGACATCTCAGAAAACGATGGAAACATACACGCATGCAGCTATTTGTATGTTTGCTGATTTTCTTTACATGAAAGTTTCACTTTAACCTGTCCTTACTTAACCTGTGACTGGAATTTGCTAGGTAACATGAGCCAGACGTATAATAGAGATTTGGGATTGCATCATGAAATCTGTTTTCTGTTAGAAATTGAAAATAACCATAGTGCTTAGGCTTTCGATTCAGTTCGTGAGGACACTTATTTTGTTACAGAATTGGTGTAAGGCCCTGAATCTGTGCATTGGAGAGAAGAATATCTGCATGGAAAGGTTATTAATGCATTAATGAATAAATATATATCACCAGTGCACATCCTTATATATAATAAAAATATTATTCCATACTACCCAAGTAGAAGAATGATTAACTATGTATTTATCAATATGTCTGTCATTCTAATATATGGATATGGATAACCATAACAATTCAGTCAGAATAGAGTCAATGTTGACATTTCCCATGTGTTTCCTGCTTAAGTTTTGTTCTGAGTTTGAGTTTCCAAAAAAGTCAATATATCTCAATCCATAAAACCTAAATTGTCTCCTGGTAAACAGCTCTCCTGGCCTGTGTGTGTAACTAGGTCAGATTAAAGATCTCTTTATTTGAAGAGGGTCTCATGTGTCTCATTTGAATAAACAATGACTCTCATTTGAATAAACAGTTATGCTTTCAAAATGCTATAAATAGGAGCGCCAGGGTGGCTCAGTCGATTAAGTGTCTGCCTTCAGCTCGGGTCATGATCTTAGGCTCCTGGGATCAAGCCCCGTGTCATGCTCCCTGCTCAGTGGGAAGTCTGCTTCTCCCTCACTCTCCTTCTGTGCTCTCTTTCTCTCTCTCCCTCAAATAAATAAATAAATACATAAATAAATAAATAAATAAATAAAATCTTTTTTAAAAGTTATAAATATATACAACTATTCCAGAGGTTCTCTGTGTTCTCTATGAAAATTTTCCCATGGAACAAATAAAGAACTGCATGGGTGGCTTATCTGGCAGTTTTTGATGAACTAAGATAGCTTCTTGGATCTATATACAGTATATGCAATGATATATTTTTATTAGGATTTTAAGTTAAAATAAAAATATGTGTACGCACACACAGACACACAGGCTTTTATTTGTCTTTATTGTTCTTCCCTCTGCCCTGATTGTCCTAAGACAGCCTACTTCCTAAGTCCATTTCCAAGTAATCATTTTTACCTGGCTTTTTGGAACAAAGAAATGTGTGTATGCTATTTCTAAACTATGTGCAGCATCACAGTCTTTCACTCTGTTCTTTACTAAAGAGCAGTTGTTCTCTGTAAGCGACATTGATGTTGCTCCCACGTTCTTACCTCTCCCCCGTCAGTAGTCATGAGCCCACTCACACACTGAGCTCTGTACAAAGCTTCGACTAAACTCTTCACTCCGAAATCGTTTTCTTTAAACCTCAGACTAGCAGAAAGCAAGCTCTTCCCCTCCATTCCTTCTCTTCCTCCTCCTCCTTCTTCCTCTTCTTGACCTTCTTCTTCGCCTCCTTCACTTTCTCAACTTCCTCCCTCTGCTTTTTCTCTTCTCCCTCCCCTTCCTCCTCCTCCTGCTTCACAAAACTTTAATCTGACTCATCTTTTTTCTCCCGACAGTACTTCAGGAACTATTTTCCATACAGTCAGTATTTTCTACAATCGTGTTTTGAATGGTTTTATTATATTCCACCCCCATGAATGCATCTCATTTATTGTACTCTTCCCTATTATTATATCTGCCCTTCAATTTTCAAAGATGATGCTGTAGAATTTCCCTCCATGACTAATGGACCTAAAAATTGGACCTTTCCCCACAGTTGCTGCGTAGATGCTCTCCCTGCACCTACCGCAAGCTTAGGCCCATGTCTGCTTCTAGTTTGTGTCATCATGAACTGCAGATGAACTTTGCATTAACACTGGACCACGTTTTGATTGATGCATTATGAGTTTCTGCCTCTCCTACTATTTCATTAGGATCCCACAAGCATACTTTCTGGCTGTGTAGACCTACTCAGGTCAGCAATTTGATCATTAGTCATGCCCAAACTCATGCACATGCAGACATGACACGCTGGTCTATGGACGTTCTTTCTGCTTCTAGTCTTACCATTCAATCATCAAAATTTATGGAGTAGTCATTGTATGACCAATCATACAATGTGTGAGGCATGATTCAAAAAATGCAGTATGTAGGTCTCTGACATCGAGGATAAAAATGGTAATAATAGTAAAACAGTAATATGATGATGGGTAACATTATATAACACATACCAGAAACTGTCCTACATATTTTGCATAAATTTATCATTTACTCCTCACAACAATCTGTAAGCCTGTATTGTGTATCATCATCCCTATTTTGCATGAAGAAAACTAAGGCACAAATAAGTTTAAGTCATTTTCTTAAACGCACTCTTGTAAGTAAAGGACCTAGAACTGGGTCTCGGGCAATTTGGTTCTGGGTCTGGACTCAATCTTTATAACATGACTGGGGACAACAAGCATCATATTCAAGAAAAAAAAAATTGAAGAACAAAATAGTTCATTATCCAGTGCTAAGTTACTGAGTAAAAATAATCGGTGCATTAGCTACTGTATAGTAAGGTGTTAATTGGGTGGCCTGGAACAGGGGCTAGAAATTGAGATCGTCTCAAACAAGGACCATTATGGACTTGGCCACAGAGAGTGCATAGATGGGTGGAGAAGAAAGACCAAGGCCTTCCTCAGAGAGGGAATTCGGGGAGAGGACAAATACACTCTCCATAGCACCAGTGTTGGTTTTATATCTTTATTTTGCCAATGAACAGAGTCTGGATGTTGATATTACCTATTTGGCAGTAAAAAACAAGGTAAAAAAAAAATATGGTGTTTTGTATGTTTCTATAGATGCAGGCTCTCACGTGAGGGCTCCTGCAGGACAGCCCTGTGCAGGTTCTCAGGAATAGGTCATAATGCGTTTCAGAGCCCAAGGTGGTCACACAGCCTCATGTCATGTCATGTAGGAACTGGACATGGCACCACAAAATAAAAGCAAGGCTACAATATGTAACTCGACTTCCTTTTTGGGTGGAGAAATGTCTTATGAACTCCAGCTGAACAATAATGACCATACTCTTGTACATGGGAGTCTGAATTTCACAAGGCCACCAGGAGCTTTGTCGCTCTGAGCAGCAACTGACTTCTTTGATGGGGACCCTGATGTTTCCTTGGATCCCTTATATGCCATCCCATGAGAGAAGCATCTTTCCTTCCATGTTATGACTTTAAGGTACTTTGCAAGAATAAGTTTTCATTGAAATTGACTTTGGTTAAGATTTGCCGGTAATGGTGAAAAATGACATTGCAGGGGCGCCTGCGGGGCTCAGTCATTAAGCATCTGCCTTCGGCTCAGGTCATGATCTCAGGGTCTTGGGATCGAGCCCCAATTGGGGCTCCCTGCTCAGCAGGAAGCCTGCTTCTTCCTCTCCCTCTGCCCCTCCCCCTGCTCGTGCGTTCTCTCTCTCTCTCTCTCGCTCACTCTTTCTCTCGAATAAATAAATAAAATCTTTTAAAAAAATTACATTGCAATAAGTATTGCCAGGATGCTTGCTTTCAGTTGAACAATGTGCTATTTTGAAAACTTGGACAGACTTAGGATTCCACTTTAAAAAAATCGTTCCGGTTCATTATTTAGCACATTGGTAATTTATCACTAATAGTGATCATTTCAAAAGAAAATGAACAGCAACAACAAAATCTACTGCATCATGTATCCAACCATACAGCTTTGGGTTACTTATAGCCTGGGGTCTTACGGTGATATCTGCTAGGATAATTAATTTTTGTGAAATATTGTAGCTATAATTCATTTTTGCTAGAAAAAAAACGGAAACTCATATAGAAATGAATCTTTACTTTAGCAATTTTGAGTAACTCTGATAAAACTCCCAACTATATTGTAGAGGTCCTGCTAAAGGCACCAGCTTTCCTTTTAAAGCAAGGTCAGGTTTACACTTTCTAACAGAGAAAGTGAGGAGAGTTCATGTTTTGTCACCTTCCTGGATTAAATAACATATTCAAATCTGGCATGAGCTAGGGAAATCCTGATCACACAGGATTCGCTGTCTTGTGTTCTCCATTCTAAATAGAAGCTCTTTATTGAGCCCAAGCACACGTTAGTTGGTGTATTATAAATCCTCACCCAACGTTATGTAAGGCTCTAGTTTCTGAATTTTCGGAAACAGCTAAGATTGAATCTTTTTTTATTTTAGTAGGACAGTTAAGGAGTAAAGAGAAGAATTTCTATCATAATTTATTAATTTTCCTCCTGCTTTCTCCGCTATTTTATTTCATTCACACAGGTCATATTACCTGTCTTACGGCACGGGTTTGTTCTAAATGCTCCTGTCACGTATTTCTACATCAGTGTGGGTGAAGGGGAGGCTCTTCTATTTCCTATCGAAGGAGGACATCTCTCCCTCAGAAAACGAAGTGGTTCCACACAGGTGTCAGCTCCTAATTGCCTTTCATTTTTTCCAATATGCTTAGATTGACTAGCTCTTCGCCTAAGAACTTCATTATAATCACTAAGTATGAATCATTGCTTTGCCTATTGTTCCAAATGTAATTCTTGTTGTGCTTCCCTCCTGACCAGATAAAGCTGTTGATTCAAGTGTTGACATAGGACTAAGATTCCTGTGATGATCCCAGCTGGAAGGGAAGAGGGGAAAATAGCATAACGTCTATTTGGGTTTAATATTGGGTCTTATCACAGAGCGCAGATGGACAGAAGCGTTGGAGTTTGTAAGGAGGAGATCAGCAAGTTCTGTAAATACTCTAGTGATGCTGTTTTAAGAGTTTGGTGCCACAAACAATTAATCAGCAGGATTCAACCGTCCTGACAATTTATCAATCTGTTGCTGCCACTTTGCTAGTTTGGGTGCATTTCCTGAGACGTGCAAGGCAACAGTCCTCTGTCCCCCAGCCCACAGTGACGCTTCTTTCCAGGAACAAAGCAGCTCTTCCAGCCGGACCACAAACACTTGGACCCCTAGCTCCAGTCGTCCTGCAGAAAAATGCAAGACGTCTGGCCTCCCTTTCCTCTCCGCCTCTCTCTTTATTCCTGATTAGAATTCCACTCCATCATGCCTTGCTTACAGTGACTCCTCATTCTGTGGGGAGAAATTTATTATTTCTCTCAGTCATTAAAGCCATACGCACGGAATATGATTTCCTCTTAGTCACATTGATATTATAAAGATCCCAACTAAAATGTCAGAGGCAATTAAAATATTTCATCTTAAAGGAGTATAAAAATGCTGTGTGAAAAATCATGAGTTTTTTTTTGTCCTGATAATAATCACACAATAATTAAGGGGGACACATTAGGAGAATACAAATGTACAAGGTCACATATTAAGAAGAGCAGGTTGATTTCTCTTATTTTTTTTTATGCGATCTGAAGAGAAACCAGAGTGTTCTTTTATTTTTTTTTTTTAAAGATTTTATTGATTTATTTGTCAGAGAGAGAGAGAGCACACAAGCAGGGGGAGCAGCAGGCAGAGGGAGAAGCAGGCTCCCCGCCAAGGAGGGAGCCCAGTGCGGGACTCGATCCCAGGACTCTGGGATCACGACCTGAGCCAAAGGCAGACGCTTAACCAACTGAGCCACCCAGGCATCCCAGAGCAGGGTGATTCCTGAAACAACCTGCGGTATTTGGCCTGTAGCTGAAGTTTGTTTTATCCGAGCAGGTGAGTTGCAAGGACACTGGATGCCAACTTGTCTGTGTTCATACTTGAGTACCTGAAGGGTTACTTTATGCAGGTGCTTACAGATTTATCCACGGGGCAGGGGGCTTCCATCTGCTGGAAAGCAAATCATCAGCGGGTGAGGGAAGAAGGCGGAAATCTCACAAAATCCTTTTCCCTCTTTTTTTCCTTCAGTGAGACCAATGCCAAGGCAATGCAGGTCTAAGGCTTGTGGTGTGGGCGTCGCCTACCGTGATGAGCACGTGAAACAGGACGGGAGGCAGAGCGGCGGCCCGCAGAGCACAGTGGCTTGTGAGCCGAGAGTGACATTTGCAACCCAGCATAACCAGACCCGATCTCAGCTCGGACATTTCAACGTGTCCATTGACGTACATCGCCTCATCGTGAAGAGCGGGGGAAAAACCACTTTTCTCAAACAGTTCTTTTCGTCTTCATCCTTCTCTGTTTTTGTCATTTTTGTCTTGAGTGTCAGGGATGATTTGATAACCTTGCATATACATGATCCCAATGGGTTTCACCGTGCTCCCCCAACTCATGTCCGCCCAGAACCTCAGAATACAACCTCATTTGGAAATAGGGTCTTTGTGCATGTCATTACAAAAAGGATGGAGATAGATCATACTACATTACCCTAAAGTCAATGAAAATCTCTTTATAAAAAAACAGAGCCACAGAGAGAAGGTCATGTGAAGACAGAGGCAGGGACTGGGGCACTGTGAGCCACGAACACCAGGAGCCTCCAAGGACTCAAACAGACAAGGAGCTCTGCCCTTGTAGAGACTCCAGGGAGAGAGTGGTCTTGCTAACACCTTGATTTCAGACTTCTCGCCCCTACACCTGTGAGGAAATAAATTTTTTTTTAAACCACCAAGTCTGTGATATTTCATTAGTGACCGCCCTAGGAAACTAATATAACCAGCATGCCACACGGTAATTGTTTAATTAATTATATGGATCTCATTAGATTTTTTCGATAGGTCTTGTCAAGACTGACAAAAGTGGGCAGAAGGCTGGTGCAGAACGTTCTCACAGACGACATTCCTAAATGACCCACTGACTGAATTGGCTGTTCGTCTCTTGATGGCTTGGCCATTCTTTCTTACCTCCAGCTTTGGTTTCCTGGAGATGCTCCCTCTCCCGCTGCTCGAAATCCTTTTTCTGCCGTGGATGGGTGCTCACCAAAAAAGACTGGATTAGACTAACTCCAGTTCTTTAAAAAAAATCAATCGATCAATAAGAAAACATTACTGATTCTATAGTGGAAAGACAATTTGGGTCATCTAGTTTAGTGGACATTTTTGCCTGCTTACCACCTAAAAGACTTTTGAAAAACTGTGTATCGCCATATGCAATGTTAAGTTGAAACTAAAAAGGCTTTGTCCTAAGTTGAAATCATGTCAAGAGTATAATTTCCACATCAGCAAATATTGGAGTTTTAAAAATAAGAGTCAACTCAAACTTAGGTACGTGTTTTTAAACTTACCTAACGAAGTCTAAATATCTTAATAATTTTATAATTTGGATCTTGCACTGAAAAGTACACATGAACAAACTCAAATAAGAATTGGCTATTTTACATAATTTTTCTTTCTCTTTGAATATAAATTTTATTCCATCTTTCTCATGGAATTGTATATAGTGTAAATGTTTTTATGCCTGAAAATGCTTCATCAATCATCATATTATTTCACTACAATAAAAATATGAACAAAAATTTCTGTGGCCATAAGACTTCAGGGGTTAAAAATTTCTTCCGGATTGACTTCTCATTGCAACTATTCATTGCTACAGAATTAAGCAACATACATATGTAGATCTAGAATATGTGTTATTGAACAACATAAATATAAATGCAACATAAGTATCAGAATCAAACAACATGAATTCTAGTGTTGGGGACCTCTGGACCTGGGGGGGGAGGGGCATGACTCTGCAGGGATGTCTCCACTAGAGACAAGGCTACTTTCCTGGGTCACAGGCAGTTTCTGGAGACGGACCCAGCTGTGATCAGTCAGCACCCGGACTTCTGACAGCCGTGTGAATGAGAGCTACAGTCCTGGGAGGGGAGTGTGGCAGTAGGGACTACATACAGCAGTTTCTTAATTAATGCATGAAAACATTTAGAACAGTAGTCAACATACCACATTTGAGAAATTGTTGCATCGTTACATCATTATTATATTAGTCAATTATTATATCATCAATAAGCTAATCATATCATTAATATGTTCTGATAACATATCATTCATGTTTCTAGACAACATAGTCTATTCAATTACCGATAAATTAGACTTCTAGCATCAGTAAGGTCGAAAGATTAAAATATTGGGCACATAAGGGGAAAAAAGAACTTAAAGAATTGCCTAATGCATTTGAATAGCCAAGATATTGTTTCTGCTCTTGAAAAATAGAAATCAATTTCCTAGGTTTTATTATCTGTTAATTGTTTGGGAAATTGCATATTTTCCACATTCAAACCTTTTTTTTTTTTTTTTGAGGGAAGAATAGAGTTAAGACCACTTCTCTCCCCAAGAGAAGGCATCTTTGTGTCTCTTATTAAATGGTCCCTTCCCTCCACGCCCTCCACGTCCTCCACGCCCTCACTTCCATTCTGCTCCCTGCCAAAATTTGAAATTTCCTTTGAATTTTCATTTCCTTTAAGCCAAAGCAGAGAAGAAAATTAAAGCCTTTCCAAACACTACTTAACCATTCCTAATATTTATGTAAAAAGGACATGAAAATGTCAAACGTGCTCTTAGATGAGTGCGTTTGAGTTGTTAAGGTATTTCATATTAAAATTACATTCCTTGAATTGCATAGAGTCTTTCTTCAAAAATGAGTTAGGAACACTACATCTAAAACTAATGATGTAATGTATGGTGATTAACATAACAATAAAAATTAAAATAAAATTAAATTAAAATTAAAATTTAAAAAATGAGTTAAAGCTGTTGAAATCCACCATTGTTTGTTAAATGTGTTTGCATAAATCTGCCTTTTCCTGACAGCAAGTTACTCTGAGAAAATAAATATAGGACTTGAATTATTGAACTGTTGCTTGTATTCAATAAATAACATACCTTATTGTCAGCAAAACCATATTTTGTACTGCTGGCTTATACCATTAAAGCTACTGGGTAAGAAATGGTATCTGAACTAAGAGGCATTTTTTAACTAGTACCTAAGAATGAATCTATAGTATGTTGAAACAACAACAACAAAATCTATGTCAGAATAATACATAAAATTTCCTTCCTTAGAAGGGGGAGATATGAATACTCTTGGAGAGAGCTCATTTTTAAGAAATATTTAAGCATGAATAAAATAGTCATACAATTTATTTCTGAATTCTACAGACTGGTTTAGCACTTTTATTTTTAGCAGGAATTGCAAAACTCAACTGGACTTGACATTTCTGATTTAAGATATGCAGAATCTAAGGAAATGGAGAGCATGAACTATTTCCTAAGCATTTGAAAATCTAATGTCTTATTTCTGTATTAAGATTATTTCTGTATTTTGAGGCTAATCTACTTCCTACATTTTACTGTACGGCAAATACATCGAAAGTTCATTTGGGCATATTGCCCTTTTCAAAAAAAAATTTTAAATAAAAACGGCTCCATATACTCTTCTACCAAAATCATTCTGAGTCCTGAAAAATGATCCAAAGAGTAAATACGATCTCATTGATCCACTCACAAATGTTCACATTATAATGTACTGGAGGATCAGGTTTCCCTGCAAATCTAATACAATTGGCATTAACTGATATTTCCCAAAGCCTCGTTCGGTAGGTCTCCAAGATACCATTCCTTCCAGGTTCCAAGTTTTTGACCAGACAGCTGAGCTGAACAAACACAACCCTGGTGTCTCTACCTTCCTTTCCTAAAGGATTTACTGTCCATGTACGAGAATGTTCCATTGCGGTGGATGGATTACTGTTACCATCATGCCTCCCATTTCACGGTCTCCCCTTGCACGCAGCACAGAACAGACGCACTAAACATACCTGCCCTGTTGGTGCTGGATTTGGTCATGCAGACTGTTGCAGCAATGGAATGGAATAAAGAACATTTTAAACTCGCACGCATGTCCTGTCCAGCTAACCACCCTCCATCCATATAAACTGCCACGGAAAGATGGTCCAAGATGGCAGTGGTCCTCTGAGGTTGAGAACACACATGGATTAGCCTGGGACTGGATTGGCATCCTGGAGCCTCTAGTCCAAATTCCAGCAGTGAGCTTAGCTAGGTGAGTTGCATCTGAGCTGCAGACCCACGAGAAAGGAATAGACGCTCTTTGTTTTATGACACTGTGACTCCTTTTCACAGAGGTATTGCGGCAGAAGACTCTGTCACCTGCCCTGGGACCCACAGTGGGCTGGTCCTCACAGAAAACCACATGCGTGGATGGAGGGCCTGATGGTGCAGAGCGGGGCTTGGCGTCTCCTAGGAGAGCAGGCTGCTCAGGAAGACAGGTGTGCGTGTTAGAATTTCATACACGGTTTTATTGTAGCAAACGGGGATGTATATATCATATGTTGCCCCCATACATGGGCTCTTTTTCCTTTTATTTAAAGTCGTAAGAAGTCATCAAATATAGAACAAAGTCCATTTCAAATGTTTAATAAACGTATCTGACTGTAGCCTCTAGTGAAGGGTTACATTTGTTGAGAATCTTTCCGGGGTGTGTGGCCATTGGCCTACGCGGACTATTTTACCGTATTATCCCTAATTGTTCCTAAGGACCCTGAAAGTCAGAGATTACTCATTCTTGCTCCTAGGAACCAGGGAGTTCTAGAAGCTAAACGTGTATGAAAATATACATTTTTCCCTCTAACTACTATCAATACCGTAACGAACCTGAAGAATCCAGCTATTGCCGGCAGCTAAATTGTGCAGGTCAGCCTGTAAGTGCGAAGGTGGATTTCAGTCACTTACTCAAAGTTTACGTGCTGCCTCTCACTTCCGATTTTATTGGCCCGATTCACAAGGCAATAGATATGAGGTAGCCCCTCATACAGGTGTAAACAACAGAAAAGCAGAGTGAGGAGGATCTCCCTCCCTCTGAGGGAGGAAATATTATTTTCATTTTCCGGGCAAAGAAAGTGACGTTATGTTAGGAACGTTCCCCGAGGTACAATCTGCCGATGCACCAGCGTCATGACCCCCCAGCGTTGCCCTGCCGCCCCCACCCCGCCTCTCATTGCAAGATCAGGATGACCAGCAGGAAGCCCCTCGGGGGACCCCCGCATGCATCTGAGGCGCTGGGATAGAAGCCAAGGGTAAGGATAACATCTTCGCTGGTGATTTCATTGGAGCTGAAGGTAGCAACGGTCACGCTTAAGGAGGGAGCAATGGTGACCGGTCCCAGCGGCCTGTTATTTATAAGGTAAATATGTTTAAGTCGGAAGAACCCTACACTTCAGCTCCTCCACTCTCTTTTTTGAGACATTTAATAGAAGAGGCAGTTACGTGCTAAGAGGCATTTCCCTGGGCAGGTGTATCTATCTTCTGCTTATTGAAATCAGGAGCAATAAAAATTGCTGAATGTGGCTGGGAGGGGAGGAACCTGGTGGCTATGAGAAGAAGCTGTGTATATTTTGCAGAGTGGATAAACTGTTAGTGGTTCAATGATTTTTTTGAAAACGATTTGCAAAACGGCTGCAGGGGACGGATAAGTAAATGTGGATTGATTCATCGAAGGAGGCTGGCTCCCAGCTGAAGGAAATGACTGGAAATGTGCACTCTGGAGCTCTATTTCTTGTTGCACACCTAATTTGCTGCTCCTGAGGCAAGCTCTCTCAATTCAACATGCCTCCCGATTCCTCCTCCTTTGGATTTCACCTCATTTGTTAGTGAGGCTGAAGCTGGCTGAAGCAGAGCCTACAACAGAACAAGGTGATATTGGCAAGTGGGTGGGAAAAAAAATGGATAAAGAGGTCAAGTGAACAATGGCAAGAAAGCTGGGTGCACGGAGCCCGAAATGCTCTGAGTTGTAGATTTACAGCCATGATTGCTCTCTGAAACCCACAGTCATGTTGGCAGGCATAAAAGTCTGAGTATCTGTGGGAAGACCTTCCTCCAGGATCAAGGTCTCGCTCACCCTGTTGATCCATGAATAAACATTTTCGTAGTGCAGCAGTCGACTTTTGTTTTATGAAGACAGAGGTCAAACTTTAGTACTGGTCAGCAGAATCAGATTTCTTCTCACTAACACACTGTATCCCTTATCTGTGGTCTGATGTGGATTTTAGAGATTTTATTTCCTTTTTATTCACCCTCTCAAGAGTCCTTACGTTGCCCAAGGAAGGCATCACTTGAAAGAATGTGGATAGCATTCGCATTCTCGTCTAGATGAAAGGATACGATAAACCAATAAACTCGACTTGAAAGGAAAACAGCTGCTATTTATATAGCTTATATTTAAAAATATATTTCAGGAATATTCGTCCTAAAGAGGAAGGACATTCTGATACAAGCTACAGCATGGGTAAACCTTGGAGACCCTATGTTGAGTGAAATAAGCCAGGCACAAAGAAAAAAAAAAGAAATACTGTCTGATTCCATGTATTTGAGGTACTGGGAATAATCAGATTCGTAGAGTCCAAAGGTAGAGAAATGATTACCAGGGGCTGGGGAGAGGGGAAATGGGGAGTTAGTGTTTAATGGGGACAGAGTCTCGGTTCCAGCAGATGACATAAGTTCTAAAGATGGTAATGATGATGGTTGCACAAGGGAGTGCTCTTCAAGCCTTTGAACTATATGTTTCCAAATGGCTACAATGCCACATTTTATATTGTGCATATTTTACTACAATAATAAAAAAAGAAATATATATCTCAAAGTAAACTTCCTAACGCCATATATAAAACAAAGATACTACAACTATACAGAGAAAGAGATACAGATACAACTAAATTAAGAAAAAGTGCATGACATGGGCAAGTCCGAAATAAATTTACAAAAATTTGTAGGTATGCTTATCCAAACTCTTAGTCTTGTCCCAAGGAAAACGTGAAACATTTTTTTACATTAGAGTAACTTAACTAGAGCTTTGTGTGATCTGCAAGCTATTTCTGTCCCTTCCTAAGGTGGGAATGAAAAACAGGGAAGACGATGGAAAACCCAAGGACTTGCTACCTACCTCCTCTCACAGGTCATCACCATACAGGGGCAGTGTTGTTTTATTTGAAGTAGTGAGAATGTATAGACCTGTTGAATCTCTATGTTGGACACTGAAGCTAATATAACACTGTATGTTAATTTTTCTGGAAATAACAATAAATGGATAAGGTAGCAAGAATCCATCCAATGTAAAACAAAGCCAATTTCACCTGTTCAGTACATATTTGACTGTAGCAAGCAGTGAAGGGTTACATTTGTTGAGAATGTTTCCTAGGGCTGTGTGGCCACCAGCCTATGTTGTATGCCTACTGTCCCATGTCCTCCCTAATTGTTCGTAAGGACACTGAAAGGACACTGGTTTCAGGAACCAGGGAGTTCTAGAAGCTGAAAGTGCATGAGTCTCCCACAGCATTAATTCCTTAATGCACATTAGAATAATGTATCTTCCTAATAATGGAAAGTAGGAGTCCTCGATGAAGATACAAGGAGGAAAACGATGGCTTGGTGTATTTAGAACAGAGGAGAAGTGAACACAAGCCAGACAAGGCTCAGAACCCAGATCCGAGGAGGGCACTGCGGTTCTAAGCTCCCCTGCTCCGCACTGCTTGCGCACTCTTCAATGTGGGAAAGCCTAGCACAGTTTGGTGACAATGGTGGTGGGCCAGGCAGGGCACAGGCCAGGGCAGGACTTTGCCATGTTGGAGTAATGAGCTACCACCAGCAACCCGTGTAAGAAGAAGGTGATGACCCAAACAAGACTCCCTTAAAAAGTCCTTCCAGTTGGGGCAGTTGGGTGGCTCAGTCAGTTAAGCATCCAACTCTTGATCTCAGCTCAGGTCTTGATCTCAGGGTTGTGAGCTCCAACCCCACATTGGGCTCCACACTGGTCATGGAGCCTACTTTTAAAAAAAGAGTCCTTACAGATGAGAAATTATAAAACATCCGTCCTCAGTTGGCATATTTGGGCTTAAACATTAGCTATTCACTACCATTTCAAGAATCCCTTAAATAGAGTGTGGACAGCGTTTAAAGCACTTAAGATGATTAAGGGTGCAGAGGAAGTCCCTCTGATCCCCAGGTGGGCTGAAGGCCATGCCCACCCATCCAAGAGTCTCCAACCTCTGTGTCTCTGCTGGACACTGTCATCCGAGTCTCCACCCGATCTGATCCTATAGAAGCCCAAAGTCAACTGATGGGGTTGAGCAGAGTTCTCAGTAGAGAGAGTACGGGGCCCTTGGAGCTTCTGAACGTATAAGGACTTGAAGTGTCAAATGCATGTACTTTCCAGTCCAATAAATGCCAAGGGGATTTCCCCATCAGGAAGAACCGTGGGTAGACAAGCTCCCAGTCATCAGTGCTGGCCTGGAGGGCAGGGTGGGATTTAGAGCACATGCCCCAGCCCACTCTTGTCCAAAGTTTTCACTATTGGTCAGAAGCAGAAGCCTCGGGGACCCTGACTGCGGATTATCACACCTCTACCAATAGGTAGAAACCAACCTAAAATTCAAGGGCTTTGTCACCAAATACTGTTTCTTGGGAATGTGTGGGTGGGTTCGAGGCTCCCAACCTCCCTGGCACTTAGCTGAACACCACCGCACCTTTGCCTCTCTCTTCTACCTGCAAATACCCTGGAGAGGAACCCAGGACCTCACAGAGCCCCCTGGGTTCTGCAGACAGGATGTACCTCACATGGGCACTCCATGTGGCCCTTTTTATTGGCTGACCCACAAATCCTTTGAAAGGACCCCAAACCCAAAAGCTGTGTTGGAAAGTGTCCATCAAGCTCTGCCGTGGGAGCCCACAACCTTAGTGACCCCTTTAGCCACAGATCTCTGGGACTAATGGATTTTATCAACAGGATCTTCTGGCACAGGGTGGCAGTCTTCACCCAAAGGTGCCCAGGGTAGTGGATGTGGAGATTTGACAGAGTCATCAGGAACACCCTTTGAAAAGTACCCATTGTTTTGTGGGACTTTTCAGAGCTGCATGCTTGACCTGTGGAGGCCTTGGGAGTCTCTGACCTGCTACTCTCATTTCAGGGTAGGTCCCCTCAGACACCATGACTAGCAAGGTGGGCAGGAAGCCTTGCTTGTCCAAAGGAAATGGTCTATTCAAGAACATCCATGCCGGGCTTCAGTGGCATCTCAGCTTTCCATGAGTGCAAGCGGTCACTGTCCTCTGGGCAGCTGGGGAAAGTGTTATCCCCCGCTCTGCCTCGTAAAGCAAAGCTGCTGGCGTACGGGGCCCTCGGCCTATACAGATTTCCCTGTAGGCCTTGGTCACTGATCATGTGCCCAACTTGAAACCGGATGGTATGTCCTCTGAGCTGCTGCGGTTGTTCCGGCTCAGCTCCCGCTAAACGGAACAGACGACGGATGTGGTCACTGTGTTCAGTGGGCACAACTCAAGGCTGAGGGCACAACTCCTCGGAGCTCTGGCCAAAGCTCCTATTGATGCACCGTTTTATCTCTCTGCTGACTCTTGGGCTGTTGCTAGGGGCCCAGCTGTTCGTCTGTGGGTGAGGGAGGCCACTTCGCGTGGAATAACGCACCCACTGCTCCTGGCCGATCGGCCGCAGCTACACAGCTGACATTTGATCAGAATAATGCAGGGCAGCTCTTCTACTCTGACCGGCGGACTCCTCCAGCCACACCACTGGGGCCCGGAACACAATCAGGGCCAGGTTCCCCACGTGCGGTCTGGCAATGGTGTGCCTTGTAGAGCAAAAGCCACTCGGCGATGGCCTGGCAGTCCAGATGACCTCTCCACCCTGCCTGCCACCCACCGTCCTGATGCTCGGGGTCCTATCGGTAGAAGCCCGAATTAAATGTCATAGGAGGCAAATTGAAAAGGTTTGGCTCCTTCCTCTCTTGGTCAGGTTACTCGTTGTGGCCAATGGAGTGGTATGCTCATGGGAAAATTCGCCGTATTTTGGGAGGTCATTCTCCATGGGTCTCATGACTTTTGGTACATCGTCCAAGCAGAGGGTTTCTCATCTTTTCAGGGTATTTGAACAGCAAACCACATGGAAGATGCACTGTCTCTTTCTAGAGCAAAGGGAAGACATACTTTCTGCCCAGTACAACAGATCGGGCTCTCCAAATTCGGGGCTCCTCTACAGCAACCTCCCCATGGCACGTGCATGCCTCCGTCTGGGCCTGATGGCATCCTCCCTCTGGGAGCCAGTGGTCCTAACTCAGCAAACACAGTGTTCAAGGTGCCTGCTCTACCAGGAGTCGTAAAGTTCTTTGTCTCTGACGTGAGAGTCTCATGTCTTCTGGGAGCTTCCACAAAACCATGGGAGCCTCACTTGTTGGTTGCAAGTTGGGCAAAATCTCAGACCCTTCAGAGCTCTAGACAGTTCCAGTCGGGAGCGGCACCATGTCTGTGTCTTCCGGGCGGCCGCGTGGCTGGATATAATACAAACTGAAATCAACCATGGGCTTTGGAAGCCTCAGACGGACGTCTCTATCAAAATGGGAAGTGATAATATGCAGTTAGGTACTGTGTATAGGAGAAATTCTTCATTTTAAAAATCAGTATCTTCATGTTCTAAATGAAAAATCACTCTAATCGCCCAAAAGGCACTTCGGGGAGTATTCAAAATATGGGAGTAATATTCACCTCATAATTTTGTTTTATTGTGATGTGTGAATTAATCCAATAGTCATATGGATATTAATAATCCACGGATGGGAGAAGAGAGAAAATATATATATTCTGAACGGAGGAGGTTGACAGCAGGGCAGGGGCAGGCCATTAACTCCAGTCAGAGCAGAGATTTTCCTTCCTTTCAATAACCCCGAATGCAGTTACTCTGCCATTTAATATCATTATTTTGATTCCGAGAGGACTATTCATCTTATAAATCAATTAGTTTGAGTAATGGTTAATTTCCATAGTTAGTATTTGATTTTGTTCAAGTGACTCAGAAGTTCATTGGCCCCTCTCCCTCCGATCTTCCTGTCCCTTCACCCTTCTTCCTATTCGTCATTTTCGCAGTAGCTTCCTGGGACCTGCAAAGCAAATTATTTGGTTAGCGGACCACATTAGCAGAGCTTGGCATGGAACAGGAATGTTCGATTTAAGACCTGAAATTTGTGGCTATTCTCAGAGCCTTTCTGCTGCTCAAATGCACTAAGAAAGCGAACGTGAGAATGAAGTAAACGTAGGGCAGGAGGACCCCCCCTGCTGAGCTATAAGGAGCAGTGGGTGCTCTAGAAGACTCACTGTATGCAGCGTGCCGACCCCAAAGCCCCTCCAAATAAACAAATAATCCAAGTAAAGCCAGGCAGTTTCCTATGCACACACAGCTCCCTAACAAGTCCCCTAGACTCTCCAGCCTCAAGATTATCCCTTTAAGTCTCCCCTTTGTAGAGACTGTGGAACCACCACGGGCATCTGCTTACCCCGAGAGACTGTATGGAAAAGGCTGCAGCCAGACCATCTACGACACAGAACTCCGGCCGCAACCTCCGCAGCAATCGGCCCGAAGGGTCAGGGCCTGAGCACGAAAGACCGGCTTCCCCCATTTTGCCCTCTCCCTTCCCTCCTAACTCAGAACCAAACAGAGAAAGTCAGATATGCTCCCCTAACCAACCACATGGGATGCCCCGCTTCTCCTCAGCCACCCAAGCTTCCGTCGGGGTCAACAGCCTCTGTCGGGGTCCCCCCAAAGCCCTCCCCTCTGTCCACGAGGAAGCCTCTCAGTCCCTCCCGAAAGCACATGGCGGTGGCCGACTCCCCTGCCCTGGAACGGGCTTCAGCAGAGGATGGAAGCCCAGTGTCCACCCCCCAGATTTGACTCCCACTGCTGTTCTCACAACTTTTGCCCCCTCCGCGTTTGTGTTTGTTATGATGAGCGGGCTTCGTGGTTGTCCAGGTTACAATCTCCTCCCCACAACTTGGGGAAAACAAGACTTTCGTAACTCCTGTAGTCGCATCTGACCTGGAACAGGGGCTCTTCATAATCCCTGCTTTGCCACCAGAATCATCAGTGGGCTGGATTATGGGCGGCTGTCCCAGCACTTGACCGGGTCCAATGTAACGCATGTATCGGCCACGTATTTCCTGTCTAAAATCCAAAAGGAAAACATACATCTGAATTTTGAAACACAGCGGATCCAGCATATTTTGCATGCGGCCTTGGGGGCCAAACCCGCCGGCTGATTTGTCCTGGGGTCATCCGCCGTCCTCTGGGCTCAGGTGGGGCGGCAGGGACAGACGCCACATTTAGACCCAGGAAAGAGCCCAGATCGCATTCAGCTCGATTCCTTCTGTTTTTAGTGGGGAACCTAAGGCCCACGCGGGTTCACAGGACAAGGCTTCCCACATTCGAATGTTGCAATCCCTAAATTTGAAAATTTGGCAACTGTTTAACAAAGGTAGATGCTACAAAAAAAAGAAGGTCATAGTGTCATAATTAGTAAGCAATATTTTGTCATAGTTATTACTAAGTTCAGATTATTTTTTTCGTTCATAGGACGAAAGTCATCAGCAGATTTTCTACTTGTTTTAGCTTCTATTCATTTCTTAAAAGAGAAAAGCTAAGTTAAACAACCAAAGGAAATCCCGTGATATGCAAAACGGCTTACATGTGGATATAAAGATAAATGGTTAGGCCTTCTAAATAATGCAGGATTGCTCCCCAGAGGATATTTTGCCAGGATATTTTCTAATGAAGTAACCATCAGGGAGGTCATGTTCCCTAAGAGATCATTTCCAATTCAAATAGGTATTACAAATAAGATTTCTTTTACCAAATTCTCCCAGTTATTCAGACAGAGCCTTCACAGTTAAATCAGAGCAGTTTCCTTGCTTCTTTATTTGGGATAAGGAGGCAAAATCACCAAATGTTAAATCTCAGAAGCCTCCAAAGGAGTATCTGATTAGGCCATTTACTTTTATGAGTAAACCAAGACCCGGACGTTCAGTTCGGCTCAAAAGTAGCACACACCGAAAATTGGATGGCCATTTCGCTGCTTGGTAATGGTAATAAAAAATAAGTTATTTGAGCCAGGCAGTGGGAACAGTGTTTTATCTGTGTTTATTCATTTAAATCTTGCTTCTAAGATACATAGCCCAATGGAGAGTCTTTGTCAAACTGAAACTCAGTTAAATGTGTAATAATCTAGGCAGTTTGATTTCCAGACACTTTCAAAAGGAAACCACATTTTAAAATAATATTTTGCAGAATTCTGTAAAGTAATTCATTTTTTTTTCCTAACCAGACATTCGATGGGAGTTTTGCTTACCTTTTTTGTTTTGTTTATAACACACCGACAGTTATTTTGTTTTTATACTACTATCCCCATTTTTTGGTGGTTGAGTGAAAGTATTACCTGTTGATAAAAGGAAGCAAATAGGAAACAATCTTGTAGGAAATCTTGGTTTTCCGGAAAAATTATCTTCCCTCAGCTTTTCAGCAAAAGCCTCTAATAGATCATTTATGGCATAAATCATTTATGATCCTTCAGACAGTTTTCAAGCCATTTGGCGACATGAATACAAAGAAATCATGGAAGTTACAAAATAAATTTTCTGTTTTTAAAAGTCCATGACGGCCACATCCATTTCCTGTGCTTTTCATTCTCAGGTGAGATGATTATTTTGGGCACACTGCGTTCTTTTTGACCACGAGCTTCCATCATCCTTTTTTTTTTTCTATGATGTAATTATACAAAGTCCTGTCGCCTCCACTTTTGAAGGACAGTACACATTTACATTCGCATTCTGGCCACACGACAGAAGCGAGGTCTCCTCCATCGTTCCTGTTAATATGCTATTTGTTGCCTCTATTGGAAACATCTTCCTAGAATAAGCCACATGTGTGGACAATCCCTTTCCTTCTCCTGCAAAAAGAGCCAGGGGCTGGGAAGGCAGCATTTGGCAAAATGGTGTTGCCGGTTCACAGCTGAAAACAGATGCTTTAAGAAAATGGTAGAGAAGTGGCCACAGAAGATCGTGTTCTCCCGGAAAATGCCGTTTTCCCTGCAAAGATGAATCCCCTTACAAGAGAACTGAAGAGTCTCTAGAGATAAAACATCAGCCGAAAAGTATCCATTGACTTCAACGATCCTATACAACCCCTAAATTGTGATGATTGAGCAAAAATGGTATTTGGATGAGAGGTTGCATTGCTGAATCAAGGAATGCCGGACTCGGTGATGTGACCAGGATTCTCATCATCTCCCCAGCTGCTGTCACTAGTTCAAGGTCAAAGACCTCAGTCTCCTTGGTTATTAAATACGGGAATTGGACCGGAGAGCCAAGGTCCTTTTTGGTTCAAAAAGTCAGACATCGTGTATAATAATCTTATCATGACTCTAACACAATTATTACAGCTTCTCATTATAGGTTTAGATGCTATGGCCACTAGAGGCTTTATATGTGTAGTGCATGAAGAATTAATAAGCAAAGAGAAAGATTCCATTTTCGGTGATTTTCTGCTAATGAAAGGCTTCCTGCTCTCTATCAAGTGGGTTGTTACGCCACCTGCTGGTCATTCTGGGGCCTGCACTAGCTTTCAGGTTTCGAGGGCACATCTCTTTTTTACCCCGTTGCCCAAAAAAGTTTTCTAAATGTTTTCTGATCTTCACATAAGGTACACATAAATGCCAAGATAGTTGTCATAGTCTAAAAATAATTAAAATAGTGAGCTTTTTATTCATACATTTCCCCGTGTTTTTCTAAAGAGGGTCTGATACAAACATTTGTAAAATAAAATGTCTAGATTGAATTTGTTGACATAAATACGTGGGTCATGTGCACTCTAAGTACATAGTATTTAAAATGGAATCCCTTTCCCCACCTCCAGACTCCCTCTGGGAAGCTAAAGGCTATAAAATAGCAGCCTCCATGACTACAGCCTCCTAACTGTTCCTTCCCAGACACACAGTAAGAGAACTTCCCCCAAAATACTGCTCGGTGAGGTGTCATGCATATGCTGTCGTCCCTGCACCAGGGGACAGGAGGGAGTGCGCAGCAGGGTGGAACGGACCATTTAACTCCAAGTTATGATCAATAAACATCGGTTAATGAACAAAGAACAAAGACAATGTCTTCTTGGGGGGAAAAAATGCACTTGGGGTGGAATCATCAAAGGAATAAATAAAGGAATCTTCAATCTTCCATTATTCACTACATAAACGTCCCTGAAATCATGTGTCTTGCAACAACCTAGAGGTGCGTTTGAAGATGTTCTAATTAAATTCCTCCAGAACACGGTGCATCCGTCCCTTTTATAGTGAACAGAAAGGTAATGTTGTTTCGGTGACTTTTTATGGTTCTAATATCAAAAAAAAAAATAGAGGTGTATTCCTTCACAGCCCTTCACGTAAGGCTGGCCTGCAGAACTTCCTCTAGAAGAGTCTGGGGTCTGGGTGGATTCCAGATGCTGCCCAAATGCCCCCTGAGGCCATGTCAGGTGCACACACTGAAGGTGATAAGCAGGAGGCATCTTTCGATTCTGGAATCTCTTTGAAGGAGGACGTGATAGATTCCAAATTCTACCAAAGATACATAGTCACATCATAATCCCTGGAAGTGACCAGGCAGCTACACACTGGAATTGCTGATGAATATCATGACACGCAAAGCAAAAGTGTTTTAAAAGTGAATCTACATGTAGTCTCATTCATGAAGTGCTGCTGACATCATTCATGTCCATGGCTGACTTCTGACAAACGATTCGGGGGCTTCCACCAGATGCTAGCCTCACTCTAGCTTGAGCCCCTCGCAAATCCATGGCAGCCTGTGATTTAATCACAGCACAGGGGAGGTAACATATACTCAGGAAACGCAGACTGATTTGTTCCTCTGCCTGGAAAACATTATCAACCTAAGTAAGGTTATGCAATTCAGATTGCCTGCACCATGATTCACCACAATTTGCTTTATCTCTTCCTGCATTCCCATCCACCTCACCCTTTACCGGGGGTCAGCAGGCGAACTGTAGGAGGGCTGTGGCACTAATGGGTAAGGCAGGAGGAGAGAGACGTTCATTAAGTGGCCCCTTATGCTCAAGGCAGTGCCTTCCCAGGGCTGCTTCCCACACTTCCTGAATTAATAAAAGACACTTCCATGCCAGCACAGCCCAATGATATCTACCCTTCCATGTCTCAATCTATAATTGAGTCCACAGGTTTGAATGTGTGCCTTCTTTGATTGTTTTGGGGGGGGGCTTTCATAAGTCTTATGGGAAAATCTTTAATTGGCTTGGATATAGACAGGGGAGGGGTGGAGAAGCAAATATTTAAATCCAATGAGCTCTGATGCTTTCTAAGGAAAATCATCCTGGCCCCAGACCTCATCTTGCTTAACATATTAGGCCTCGGCAATCAAATGAATGAAAATGTCAGGAAGGGACGTAATCAAATCCAGCTAGCGACTGCACACGCCATGCCTTATTAAATAAGGCCACAGCCCAAAGGACCCTGGAAACCCATCGCCCTAACTCAGTTAGTTCCCTTTGCTTCCAGAGAGCCCTAAGCGAGGAGAGAATTGGAAATAACAGATTTGAACATGGCCGACTTGAAAATACCTGGCCCATAAGAAGGTATATTCAAATTAAAGTTTTCTTTTCTTTTTTTAGAAATTGTCCCTTTTTCCTAGCTTTATTGACATATAGTTGATATGTAGCATTGTGGAAGTTTTAAGGTACGACCAGATGATTTGACAAACTTATATATGGCAAAATGATTACCACCTTAGCATTAACTATCATGTCACATGATTACCATTTCTTTTTGTGGTGAGAACATTGAAGATTTACTCTCTCAGCAACTTTCAAGAACATGATGCAGTATTCCTGACCATAATCACCATGATGTACATTAGATCCCCGGAGGTATTTGTCTTATAATTGCAAGTTTGTACCCTTTGACCACCTTGTCCCCATCTCCCCCACCCACAAGCCCCTGGTATTCATCTTAAAATGTAAATGTACTCTCAATATGTATGCAAAGGTAACACCATCAATAATCTTTATAAATCTTGTTCAGTTGGCATGCTTTAAGTGTTTTGGGATCCAGTCTAATGCTTACATGCTGAGAATCTTTCTCTAAACTTTGTAGTATATAAAATCAATTTAAATTTCCCCATGACATAGAATATCAGCTTTGATTTCTTAGTTCCATCTTCAAGATAGTGGGTTGACAACATTCTCATAGAAACATAATGGCTAGTGGTTTGCTTTCTCCCTCTTCTTCTTCGTCTTCGTCTTCTCCTCCTCCTCCTCCTCGTCCTCCTCCTTCTTCTTCTTCTTGTAGGAAACAACAATACAACTCAAGGTCATCATTATTTTTACTTCTTTTTTAATTAATAAATCATATACTTACTCATGTATAAGCCTAAGTAAACAGACAAGCATTGTATCCACCATACAATTCTATCAACATTACGGAAATTGGCTTATTCCTGGATGTCTCAAAAGCTTCCTAAACACATGGAATTTAGATAATTACAAGAGGTTTTTGTAATGGAGTCCCTTTTTGCAAATCAATATAAAATTACCTGAAATGGGGCACAGACCGGAAAGCCATTTGTTTTAATGGGGTCTTAAGAAAAAAATGCGTAAAAAAGGATATGGCTTTACTGTCTTCTTAATAAATCAAAACAAGGAATAGTTTGTATAATAGGAAATGTAACTTCAAGAAAATTGAATTACATTTTAAAAACAGAATAATCCTGGATATTGTTTTGAGAGCCACAAATTTTGTAATTTATCACTTTAGCATTATCACTCTTTTAATCCTTCGAACCCAAAAAACAAATAGTAAATTACACATCTGAATGCAAACTAATATGTGAAATGGACTATTGCAGTATTTTGAGAAGTATTTGAAACATAAATTTAAAACTCACATATTAATGAAATTAACCCAATATGCAAATCCACATACTAAATCAAATATCCAATAATAGTTGCTTATTGAAAATGCCACAGCTTTAGAGAAGTAAAATGCACATAAGACTGCTCAAGTTTCTAATACACAGCTTAGAAACATGGAGTATGAAATTTACCTTGCTGCCAGAATTTCTTCCTCCCTAAGCCTCAAAATAATTCTGATGTCTTAAGCTCAAGATAATATTTCAGGTTACAGTTAAAATCGTTGCTTTGTTTTTATTCTGCCTGCGACTTATACTAGCTACATAATTAGTAGCTAATAGGAAAGAATAGAAAAACACCATAACTTTTTTGAAGAGTTCTGTTTTTCTTCAAGAAGTAAAATGTACTCACTACACTATTGGATAAATTAAAAAGCATGTAAGACACAGGAAAATTTACTTAATAATATTTCCTACATTGATAGTGATTTCTAAAGTCCTTGAAATATTACATGGCTTTTCCTTTTCTTTTTAAAGTTTGAAATTTCTCTTTCTGGTTTTGGAATCAATAAACAAATACTGTGCTACAGATACATAGGTCTTGGTATGGACACAATCAGATTCTTTAAAACATTTTTTTTTCTGTTTCTTTTTTTAGGTTTCCTGTTGGCCTGTCACACTGTGTTCTCCCTAGCCTTAGAAGCCATATGGGGAAGTAATAAAGTGCATCTCTCTGTCCACAGATAAGCAGTGTTTATTAAACAACCAAGAGAAATGGTGAGAGCTTGTTACAACTGGTTCCATGTGGTCATTCGGTCATTCAGAGCAAAGGACAAAACCAGGACACAGGAAACACCCGTGAAAAAGGACAATGGATCACGGGCAGTGTAACAGCTTAATTTTTAACAAAACACAAAAGAAGTCAGACATGACCTTAGACAAAATACAAAGTAGCAACAACATCCCTGTCAATTGCAATTTAAAACAGGCTCCCTGCAAGGACTAGGAGGCAGAAGCAGGACTTTGCATCTCAAAAATGTGTTTTTCTTTAACACCGAGTCCTGTTTGCTGTAGCACTTCTTACAGCAAGAAGAATCAAGAGCTTCCGCAGCAGAAATTGATACTGTCTTCCGAGGATTTCCTTCCCGGGAATTTCGAAGAGGTGTAAACACATGCTTGAGGATTTAGCTCCATCTACAGGAAGCAGGAAATAAGACAAATTCGTTGTAAACAAAGTACACACCCTAATATGAAGATAAGATTGTTTTTGCTTCTTGCAAATTATGCTTTGGGCTGAGAAAGTTCCAGACAAGAAAGGAAAGTGAAGGGTAGGCAATACAGATGTGGTTCATTCATTACTGAGGCTTTGGATCAACTTTAGAATTTTCTTTATAAACTTAAAAAAAAAAGTGTCAATGTAGATTCATCCTTGGTTAAAAAAAAAAAAAATTTAAAAAGTACCACTCTGGTGAAGGATGTCAATAGTGGGGAGTCTATGTGGGGGGCGGGGCGCACGGCAGGGGGTATAAGGGAAATCTCTGTACTTGCCTTTCAATTTTGTTGCAAATCTAAAACTGCTCTAAAAAAAATAGTCTTTTTTAAAAACTCTCGTGTAGAGTCCACCCAGAGCCAGAAGTATCTATGTTCACCCCAGGCTCAGGAAAATATGGTTATTTCATTTTTTTAATTTTTTTAAAAGATTTTACTTGTTTATTCGAGAGAGAAAGAGAAAGCACAAGTAGAGGGAGCGGCAGAGGGAGAGGGAGAAGCAGACTCCCCGCTGAACAGGGAGCCCGAGGCCATGCGGGGCTCGATCCCAGGACCCCACCTGAAGGCAGATGCTTAATTGACTGAGCCACCCAGGCACCCCAAAAATATGGTTATTTTAGATGTCCTCTCTCCTCTTTGTTCTGGGTCCTGCCTATCCCCCTCCTGTGAGCAGGAGCAAGGGCTCCCAGGCCACGTGGGGTCTCTCCTTCGAGATTCTGTTCTCCATGTCAATAACTAAGGTCCAGGGTCCAGGACCAGATCATTGAGCCAAACTTTCCCTTTTAACAAGACCTTCCTTCCTTCCTTCCTTCCTTCTTTTCTTTCTTTCTTTTTTAAGATTTTCTTTTTTTTTTAAGATTTTACTTTTAAGTAATCTCTACACCGAATGTGGGGCTCGAACTTACAACCCCAAGATCAAGAGTCACGTGCTGCACTGATTGAGCCAGCCAGGTGCCCCAAGATCTTCCTTTTTTCAAGGGCCGCCGCTTGCCCAGTCTCATCTGCTTGCCTCAGTTACAGGAACCTGAGCTCTGCAGACTTGCAAAGAAAACATCTCTGGATAGGTAGGGGCAGACCCAGTCTTTGTGGGGTCTGGCATCAACATGGCACTGGGGGACCCTGTTTAAGAAAAAGAATACAAAAATATGTACAAGCATTGAATATTTGTTTGAAATGAAAATAAACATTTCCATAAAGTACAAGTTTTTAAAAAGCTAATAAATACCACAAACATCACATCTAGGAAAAAAGTTTTTATTAATTAGCTGCCCACCATACCTGTATAATGCTTTTACCTGCATTTTTGACCATATTCTCTTTGACCATCTCTTTATATGGAAATGCTCTTGTAGGATAACTTTTATATTTAAAAAACCCAAAAACATAATTCAGGTTGTTGGGTTTTTTTTTCCCTTTTCCTGTAGCTAGGCTGGCCAGAATCTGAGTGTTTGTTATTGATGGTATTGAGAAGCTCATGTCAACTTCACAATTCATGGCTGATTATTTTGTGTAAGTTTTTAGGATTCTCGTCAATTTTAAGAAAATCTTTGTCGAGGTTATTGCTCATCTGAGCTGCAGGATTTCAGAGCATTTCAAGTATCCTTGTGCAGTGACTAATTATAAATACTCTGCATCAACAACACTTATTTTCCATCACATGTAACATTTGAGAACTCTGAAAAAAAAAAAAAAGGAAAAGAAAAAGGATCCAAAATGATGGCATCCATCAAAGCAAACCAGATGTCCTCCTGAGTTTATATCATGTAATTAGATTGTTCTTGGACTCACACAGTGTCACTGGGACACTCGTGACCTTTTCTGTGCTTGGCACTTGGTCTGTGATATGGACCAAATGTGTCTCCCCAAAATTCCCATGTTGAAGTCTGAATCCCAGTGTAATGGCCTTGGGGAGCTGCAGCCCCATATGAGGGGGACAAGTGTCCTTATAAGAAGAGACATGAGAGGGATGGCCACACACCGGAAGACACAAGGAGAAGGCGGTCTCTGACACCCAGGGAGAATGGAAAGAGACAGTGGCCTCTTACTTTCACAAAATTTATAAGACATATTGCGATGGGGAAACATTGATGGAGCGTCTTCCAAGATTCTGGAGGGGTCTGTGCAAGCGGGATTCCTTGATCATTAATGTTTCAGGTAATTCTTTTTTTTTTTATTTAATTTAATTTTATTATGTTATGTTAGTCACCATACAGTACATCATTAGTTTTTGATGTAGTGTTCCGTGATTCATTGTTCGCGTATAACACCCAGTGCTCCATGCAGTACGTGCCCTCCTTAATACCCATCACCGGGCTAACCCATCCCCCAATCCCCCACCCCTCTAAAACCCTCAGTTGGTTTCTCAGAGTCCAGAGTCTCTCATGGTTCATCTCCCCCTCCGATTTCCCCGCCCCCTTCAGTTTTCCCTTCCTTCTCCTAATGTCCTCCATGCTATTCCTTATGTTCCACAAGTAAGTGAAACCATATGATAATTGACTTTCTCTGCTTGACTTATTTCACTCAGCATAATCTCCTCCAGTTCCATCCGTGTTGATGTAAAAGTTGGGTATTCATCCTTTCTGATGGCTGAGTAATATTCCATTGTATATATGGGCTACATCTTCTTTATCCATTCATCTGTTGAAGGGCATCTCGGCTCTTTCCACAGTTTGGCTATTGCGGACATTGCTGCTATGAACATTAGGGTACATATGGCCTTTCTTTTCACTACATCTGTGTCTTTGAGGTAAATACCCAGGAGTGAAATTGCTGTCATAGGGTAGCTCTATTTTTAATTTTTTGAGGCACCTCCACACTGTTTTCCAACGTGGCTGTACCAACTTGCATTCCCTCCAACAGTGTAAGAGGGTTCCCCTTTCTCCACAACCTCTCCAACATTTGTTGTTTCTTGCTTTGTCAATTTTTGCCATTCTAACTTGTGTAAGGTGGTATCTGAATGTGGTTTTGATTTGAATTTCCCTGATGACTAATGATGATGAACATTTTTTCATGTGTCTGTTAGCCATTTGTATGTCTTCTTTGGAGAAGTGTCGTTTCAGGTAATTCTGTCTGTTGGGTGTGGGTTTCAGTCTCCTTCTTCCCAGTAAACATCAAACCCTCTGTGAATATCTGCCCAGTCCACATAACAATGCTTCCTGAGCTGGATTCCAAATGTGAAGAAGAGGGAAGACCAGTGAATGTCCTTTCTCAAAACATTGGCAAAAATCCATGTCCTGCCTTCTGTCCTGCAGCAGGTTAATAGACGAGGAAGGTATCTACACTCAAAAGACGCTCAAAGATGCTCTGTCCATCAGAAACTACAAATAACGTATTCCAATTCCCCAAAGTCACATCTTATTCATTCTTAAATAACCCCTTGAAGAACTAACAGTTGGAGATGTTCTCAACTTGGCCAGGTCCTTGCCATGGAATTCCCTCCAAAGAACATCAAGCAGAGATCATTCGGACACATTCTTCTACCAGTTGAACAACCTCCAAGTTTCTGAGAGCACATGTCTAATTTTTCATCATTAAGTAGTCTAACTCCAAAATTGGGTTTAAAATGCTCTCATTGTACAGGGATCCTGCCTTGTTTATATATCCAGTCTCCATTTCCAAATGAAGGCACAGCGTCTCAAAATGAAGAAAGTGCATCTGGGCTAATCCGTTGAAATAACAAAGATGAGGAAGTACCGACCTCGGCCCCACATGAGTTTACACAGAAATGACAATATATCCATGAAGTTATATTCACCACATCATTTCCTCCAAGAGCAAGGCGAGGATCTGCCTAAAGAGAAATACCAGTCTCTTCCCCAGGGATTACAAACTTCTCAAATTCAATAAATGAGATGCTTTCAGCCTCAAACCTTTAAGATCTAGTATCCTCAGTTCTCCATTACTTACGCATGGGTGAGAAAGCCATAAAATACACAGTTCTGCTCTGTCCAATAATGCATGATGGCTGTCATATGATTTAGAAAAAAGTTTCGTAACATTCCTAACCAAATAAATTGTAGGAATTCTGGTTAAGCGTAGTAGATTAAATACATGCTCATGTATGTCTGCTCCTTCCAGAAGTCCTACTAAAATGACAGAAAAGTATTAAGCTCCCAGACACAGTGAATGAAGAAGACACAGTGTTAACAAATCTTAGAAAGAAAGCAGACAGATATTGGAAATGGACTTAGTAGAAGAACCGAGAAGCTGAATCTTGAGTGGATTTTTCCTGAACCTGGGAAAGATCGAGAATCAGAAGTACAAGGTACTACATACAGGTGGAGGGGACGGAGGGGGCTCAAAACTGGGGTGACTGGCAGCGTGAGCACAGAGCGTTGAGGTGTCCAGGATCCCTTCTCTCTCCAAGCCTGGTGGCTCTGCCTGTCCCCCCAGTACCACACGGTAGGCCCCATGCATGGTGGCAGGCAGGACCTACCATAAAACTAAGGAATTAAGTTGAACTTTATGAACTCAACTGTACAATCTTTCTCTTCTCCTCTGCCCAACTCCTCAAAAAAAGTTGATCATATGGCCTTCAGGCAGAAGATAGGACAAAATTGGTCTCAGAGGAAAAATTTAAAGACCTACTATTTTTTGTATCCTAGGCTCTAGCAAGAAAATGAATGGGTCCACATCCAATCACCTGCCTACTCCACTGTGAACACAGAGCTTCAAATTAGCTTTTTAGGGATCCATTTTTTAACATCAACAGATAGTTAAACATTGCCAGATATTTCAAAAAAACTTCCTAAGGGAAAGCAAGGAGTACAAAAAAATTTTTGAAGAAAAAACAATTTCGCAAAGTAGAAGAAAACATTCAAAAAGTACAATTAACATCCTCAAGAGACTAAAAGAACACAGTGAATCTTGATATTCAACAAGAATCTTGATATTGAATGCAAATAAATTAGAAATTTAAAATATCATGATTAATATAAAATAGTTTGTATGGTATAGTCAAAGCAATGTTTCATAAACTGACGTAGAGACTGAACCATATGGAATTGCCACTTTGGTGATTAAAGAATGACTTAATATTTACAATGTCCTATGATTCATCTTAATAGGAGGGAAAATTAAGAATATCAGAGGGTTGATCATGGAGGTCCAATACTCAGCTAATAGTAGTTCCAGAAAGAGTAAGGACACACACACACACACACACACACACACACACACGAGAGAGAGAGAGGAGACATTATTAAAGAAATATCAAGTTCTCAGAGAATTATACTGCAAGATTTTCTGTCTTCAAAGGGACCAGCCAGTATCCAATGTATTGACTAAGAAATTAAGAAAAAACCTGCACCAAGACGTATCAAGGTTACAAAGAAGGTTCCAAAAGCTTCCAGACAGATAAAAACAAAAATGGGCAGCTACAAAGAAGCAGGAATCAGACATGTCAACAGCTACCTAGAGAGTAGAAGACAATGGCATGATATCCTAAAAAATCACTTTCCCCTTAATGCTATGTTGGAGGAGATTAAAGACGTGTGAGACTGTGAAGTTCTCAAACAATATACCTCCCTTATATACCCCTCCCTGCTCAGGTTGAGGATGGTGTCCATAAGATAACAGGGTAAGTGAAGAAAGAAGAAACTCTGAAATCCCTAAGACAGCCCATCAAGGAGAGGAGCTGAAGATGACGGATGCGGATAAATCGGACACACAGGGTGAGGGCGTCAGATAAGTGGTCAAGACACCGCTGCGGGCAGGATGCCCCAGGGAACAGTGTGTGCAGAGCAGTGGGAGGGTGGCCGTAACTGGGAGATTTTGATGAGGAGAAGAGAAATCAATGCATTTGGCCATGAGAAGATAGCTCCCAGTAAAAGAGAGTTTTGCCATTTAATTGGAGCATTTAAAGAAATTATTTAAGGGTATATAGAAAATTAAGCAAATGGTAAACAAAGTCAAAATGAAAGAACAATCGAAAATTCCAAAACAAGTAAAAATCGTTTAACAAAGAAGTAGAGGCATTTTTTCTTTTTTTTTTTTAGCTAAGTGGTAGCTACAGAGTCCTAATATTACAGACACTGACCAGTTATTTAGTGCATAATGGCGATATAGTAGATAGAATCCATAGAGGAGAGGAAGGGAGGGCTATGAAAAATAGCACGAAAGCCATATTTTTTTTAAAATATGGAAGTAACTAACAAGAATAAACACTTGGAAAATTACAAGCTGTCGCCTCTTGGTGAATGTGCCCAGGATGGTGAGATGTAGCTCTAAGACCACCACCGTTTGTCATGAATCTTATAATGAGATCTGATCTTTAAAAAACATGTGCTTCACCTTGATGAGGATCTACTGTAAATTTTACCATTTGAATTCAGAATGCAGACACAATGAAGTCTAGTTGCTTCATAACATTTTAGGCATCAAAAATACTTTCCTTACAGCATATAAGCTTTTCAATACAAAGATCAACAAACCCATGTTTGCTATTTAACCTTGTTGTGAAAAAATGCAGTATGAATACTGAGTACAGAGAATGATTTCCAAAGAGTTTCTATATGGAAGAAAATAGTCTGAGACTTTGTTCCTCTTAGCAAGTCCGTAAAGAGCTGGGTCCATATTTTTATGGACCACTTCAAATCTGATATAGAAAAACATCCAGGAAAATACGGGGATATGTTAATCAAGCTATCTGATGATAGAAAAATCATACTTGTAGGTTTCAATCAATCAATAATTAAACATAAGTGACTATCTTTGAGAAGGCCAAAGCAGTGTTAATCTTCTTACTCAAAAATCTTCTGAATCCTTGGAAGAATGAGTATGTGTGAAGGCAGCTTAAGGGGTTAATATAATTATTGTTAGAAAAGAGGTCTGCGGTTCAACTTAATAGCAGTTTTTAAGCATTAAGGAGAAGTCACTTGAAATAGTTTTGTCTTGAAGCCATTTCATTTTCCAATATGACGGTTTTGGTCTGTGTTTTTTGTTGTTGTCATACAAGTTTATGACCATCATCAACAATATATAAAATCTTACACCAGCCTTCAACATTTTTTGCAAATAGGTCCTTTTCTCTAAAAAATAATCTACCCCGCCATGGCCGCCATGTCCTAAAACACAGGTGGGATGAGCAACAGCCCAATGACATAAACAGAGGGCCACATGTCCAGTGGGCCATGGACTGTAGATCCTGGTAGACAAGCTCAAGGCTGGCAAATGGGAAACCTGTGAATCGGGAGACAATGCTCTTAATCTCCCCAGTTTCCCCTTAAGTGTATTTAAAATGACTTTCTGATGTTCTGTGCTCTCTCCTGTATACACACTCAAGGTCCTCAGGCCCTGCCAGAACCTTCTCCATGGACAGTCCCAACCATTTATACATGATTGTGACTTTCACTGTATCTGACAATTCCCCCAAAGTGCTTGCATGGCTAATCTAGGGCTATAAAACAAGAGGCCTTGATGCCCAAGAATGAAATATTGGCTTCAGAAGACAGGAGGAACATTGAGGCAGAGAAGAAAAGATGCAGAGGGTATTGGCAGTTCATCAGTGAAATCCTAACTGTGTGTGTTCCTAGCAGTGAGCAGCCCTAAGTTTGTCAACAAAGAAACTCTAACAGTCGTATGTGATTCAGAGGATTGCACACAGTGTGACATGATGCATTAGCCAGAGCAGGAAAATTAGGTGTGTACGCTTAACCTTTGGCATTCTAAATAAACTTGTGAAAAAAATACATCTTTTTTTAGTAATCTGTTTGTCACATCATTTTAATCTATCTATCACACAACCCAGCTGATGGCGCCTTCACAAGGCAGCCCTTCAAATATTTGAGAATAGCTGTAATGTTTCCACACTTCCTTCATGAGTTTTCTGTTTAACCAGATAAACATCACAAGGTCTAACCATGAGTCATGTAAAATATGGTTGAGTATCGCCATTGTCCTGAAAATGTTCCTGTAGGCATTTACTGCTTGGCCACGATCCCATGTAAAGTTGTGTTCTTTTCAAGGGAAATGAGAAGTTTTGGAGAAAATTTACCCAAGAAACGAATGCCTGGTTTCCATTTTCCTCTTTGACATGTAAAGAGCTTTAAAGCTACCACTCCCATTTTTACACCAAGGAAAAAGCTAGACAAACTGAGCACAAATGACTTCTCTTGGACCCATCAGAGAACCAAGGCTGCAGGGCCACCCGCCATCTTGCAATCTGGAGACGGGAGAATCCAGAGGGCCACAGCCTCTGCTTACCTGGACCAGAAGTTTCTGGAGCCATAAACAGGGGGTGCCACTTAAATTACAAATTTCATGAATTGCTGAGAGATGGGTGTGGAATAGTAAGAGGTCGCAGTCCTGGGGGTGGGGGCCCACACTTTCCTGGCCACACTTCAAGGTAATCCAGAAGGTTTTCATGGTAAAGACCCCAGAAAGATAGCCTTGTGGCTCAGGCAAGGAGAGAGGAAGAGTAATCCAGGTGAACCAAGAACCTTCTCTTTACCAAAGGCTCACCCTTCAGGAAAGAAGCCTTAGTTAGCCTTACCTCAGTTGGGGGAAGGTCTTTCTTCCACTCCAGCCCATCTAACATTTATGTCTCACCCAAGGGGGTAACACAAAAACCTAGTCAGGAGGTGAGGACATCGAGGAAACAGATGGGAAGCTCTACAGCCCAGAAAGGGAGAAAGAGGTCAAGGGAAAAAAAGCTATTCCATGGGGAGAAACACTCATGCAGGTCACAGCCCAGAGAGAAAGCACAAGGGATTCTCAGGGCAGTGAAACTATTCTGAACAAGACTATAATGGTGGATACATGTCATTATGCTTTTGTCAAAACCCATAGAACTTTATAGCACAAAGAATAAACTTTAATATATGCAAATTCAAAATAAATCAGGAGTCTAAGATGATATGCAGAATTACACATGCACGAAAATAGCTCACTGAATGAGGAGGAAAGAGGGGCTGACCTAAGTAACTTTTGAAGTGGGTGTTGTCTGTAAGACTAGAGTCAAAAGGAACTGTACATAAATCCTGGTCCAGCTGATAAAGCTATGCATGTATGCTTTCCCACTAGGAAAACCACCACGCGGGTATACTTGAGCAATTGAGTTGAGCAATTAAGTAAATGGATGGTAGATGGTATGAGCCAGGTTCTCGTTTTGGGGGCACAAGATTACAGATAAGCAAGGGAGAAGTCTTGAATTGATGCACATGATAATTTGAGTGGCAGACAGAAATATAAACTCATATTCAACTTGATCTAGATATACATTTACACATAAAAATATTACAGATATATGCATATACGTGGGATAGTATACACTCTGTCAACTGACAGCCAAGAAGCAGGGACTCCTTCCAACGGCAACGTTTACACCTAGCCCCAGATCTCAACTTCTTTTTTTTTTTTTTTAAAGGTTTTATTTATTTGACAGAGACAGACACAGCGAGAGAGGGAACACAAGCAGGGGGAGTGGGGGAGGGAGAAACAGGCTTCCCACTGAGCAGGGAGCCCGATGCGGGGCTCGATCCCAGGACCCTGGGATCATGACCCGAGCTGAAGGCAGACGCTTAACGACTGAGCCACCCAAGCACCCCCAGATCTCAACTTCTGACACCATTCTCTAGTAAAAGGAATGAGGCTCTTCAAAGAAGTGGCCAATCCCAGGACTGGTTGAGGAAATACACAAGATGAGCCTGGGGCATCTTTGTAGTGCCAAAGAGCAGAGATATTAAACAAACAACACTAGTAACAGCAACAACCCCACAAGGATGGCAGTATGTCAAAAGGACATGGGAGACACCTAAGAGACGTCCAGTGGCCACAGATGAACAGTGTGAGCAACAAAATGAATTCCCATTGGATCGTAATCCAAAATATAAAAATAAATATCCGGGAGTCCCTGCTAACAGGAATAATCAATAAGTAAACAAATAAATGAGAGAGAAGAGGCAAATCTCCCATGCATTAGTATTTCTAATCATTTATGCTGATTCTTTGCCTTCAGAGTCAAAGCAAAACTTCCACTTTTTAGGTGCAGGCTGACCTTGGTGAGTTCCCTTCCAAAGAGGTCAGTATGAAAAAGTGGACAAAGAGAGTAACTGTAGCAGAGAATCCTGAAAAACTCTGCCATCAGCCAGATGACCAAGGTTAACATCATCGGTAAGAAGTTATTGTCAACAGTTAATAGTATAGACCTTGGTATGTGATGTGACAGAAAAGGCATTTTGCCCCTGTGATTGGACTCCCCAAAACTCATAACCCCAGTGTCATTGCAAGAGAAAAACATCAGACAAATCCCATTGGAGGCAGATTCTACAAGATATCTAACTCGTCCTCCTGGAAACTGTCAATGTCATCAAAAAAGTTGAGGTCAGGGAAACCATCATGGCACAAAGGAGCATAAAGAGACATGACAACTAAAAGTAAGGTAATATTCTGGATGGGAGGGTGCGACAGGGAAAAGAATTAGGCAAGAACTATGGGAGTCTGAATACGGTGTGGGATGCATCAATAACATGTCAATGTCATTTTGTTAAATGTGAGGACTATTCCACAGTAAGGTAAGATGCTACCAGTAGGGTAAACTGGTTGTGGGGTGTATGGAGTCCCTTCTATCTCCACGATGTTTCTTTCAATCTAAAACTACTCCAAAATTAAAAGTTTATTTAAAAAAAAAAAACTAACACCTTTAATTTTCTTAAATATGTACAAGTTTATTTGGTTTTGCGTGTTAGTCATTTGAATTGAATATATGAAACTATTTTGCAACAGGCAGTCATGTGACACTAAAAATCACTGATTCATAATTTTTCAGTGAGAGTAATATTAACGTTTATTTGAGCCACATCTCCCGATTTTGTCAGATTAGACAAGAACTCATGATCGAAATATATATATATCTTTCTTTTTAAGATTTTATTTACTTATTTGAGAGAGAGAAAGAGCATGAGTGGGGGGAGGGGGAGAGGGAGAAGCAGACTCCCCGCTGAGCAGAGAGCCCAACGTGGGACTCGATCCCAGGACCCTGAAATCATGACCTGAGCTGAAGCAGATGCTTAACCGACTGAGCCACCCAGGTGCTCTCAAATATATATTTCTAAAATTAAATCCTAGTAACTCAGACAAAACTTAAGTTCAACCTCTAGTAGATCTTATTCCAGTCTTTCCAGTATGGAAAATAATAAGTAGCTAAAGGGACTCCTCCTGTTCTGTTTTCAACTTTCCTTAACTGAAAGCAGGATCTTGGAAGTCTCAGGATTTTGTGCCTCTAGTCTCCATTCTATAAATAAGGAAAGCAATAGAATTGATAGTTAACAAACGGTTTTATTCTAATAAATCTATAAAAGAAGTTTGCGAGGAAGCATTCAAATAGTAAGTGAATGTGTCGTTTGGCTGTAAGAATATTGCTTTTAAAACAATCATTTGAGTCTAGCACCAGAGAGAAAGGTCAGTGCACCAGTAACCAAAAAAAAAAGTACAGAGATAATAGCTAGGCGTTTAGTTTTCTAAATGTCTTAGCATTTGGTTTTGAGTTTTAACCTGGCATGAACATTACTATTGCAGCTGAATGTGTACTTGTCCACTGAGCATCTTACTTGATGCTAAAGGTAAGAACAAATGGTTAGTAATATACTTAACGTTCAAAATCCTCACTGTAAATCTTCTTTGGTAAATATAAACTGTCTTATTTTCTTCCATCCAACAAAGCAAAATAAAAAAGAAATAACCTGAATAATTTTGACATTGTGCTTTTCTTCTTAATTTATATTTTGACATCATTTTTCTCTCTCCCTTTTTTTATCTGTGATAATAGATTTCAGTTAGGAATCCTTTCTGAGCCAAATATTAAGTCAATATTGAGAACACGTAGCAGACAAAGCATTTTAATTTAGCTGGCTAATTCATCATATTTTGAGAAACTACAACTACCATTATTACCTGCCTGGATACATCATTCATTTCTAAATGAATAATGTATAATTCCAATTATACATTATTCCACATCATACGGGGCTTTCTGGGAATGCATAGTCTTATTCCCTACCTGAGATCTACTGAATCAGGATTTTCATTTAACGAGATTTCCAGGTGTTGCACATGGACCTTAAATCTTGTACAACTACCAATATTAGGAAAATGTTTTCACCAGAATGTGCTGTGCAAAATTCAAGTTCGAGTTTATTTTTGAATTTGTTGTAAATGTTTTTGTTGTTCGTCTGTTGTATGTCCTCCTTCCAAAATGTGAATGCAACATAAGTGCTTACCAGCTAAAAGCAAGTGTCTTTCAAGATGAGAGTTCATTCTTGCCTTTCATCTTCCAATAAAATAGCTTCAGGTGGAGTAGCGCCCCCTCCAGGCCATCTTAGTCCTAGGATCTACTTCTAGCATTTCAAAGGTCAGCATCTACTAACTGAGCTAACAGAAAGCTTTGGTCTCGTATCTGGTTCTGACACACAGCAGGTCGATTCTTCTGGCTTTTACCAGTGAGAAGGGACAAAGTTATTCTTATGCTATGGTAACAAATAACTCCTAATCTGAAAGGCTTAAAATAGTAAGGTTTATCTCTCATTCACCTGTGAGGATTGGGTGTGGGTGTGGGGTATGGGTGTCATTCATTTTTTTTTCTTTAATGGATCATGCTTTTGGTGCTGTAGGTAGACTTTCATAACCAAACTGAAGGTCAAGGAGATTCTGTCCAAATGTATTATCTCACACTTTTGGGAAGTTAAAATTCCAAAATAGTTCTCCCTGAGCTAAGCTCAGGTCAGCAGGGCTGTGTTCCTTGCTGGAGATGTTAAGAAGGATGCATACCCATGCCTTTCTCAGCTTCTAGAAGCTGCCTGCATTCCAGGGCTCATGGCCCCTCCCTCTGTCTTCAAAGACAGCATCAGGGCATCTTCAAATTTGTCTCTGCCCTTCCTTTTTGTCTCCCTCTTCTACTTTAAAGGACTCTGGTAGTTACACTGGGCTCACCTGGATAATCTAGGAGACTCTCCTTATTTTAAGGTCAACTGATTAGCAATCTTATTTTCATCTACAACCTTAACTCTCCCCTGCCAGGTAACATAACATATTAGTAGGTTCTGGGGATTTAGTTGTGGATATCTTTGGGGGGTGGGGGGAGCATTCTTCTGCCTCCCACATCACCGTTATGAAAAAGAATGGATTGTCCTAACAAGTGAGAGTCAAGTTAAACCGTATCAATATAACACAAAACAGAAAGAGTTCTCAAGAATCTCAGAGACTAATTTTTCTAACATGGTTTCCAATATGTATGAAAGGTATGCTTGTTTCCAACTGTCTTGGGAGATAGAAATCAACTGGCATGTAGATTTTTAGACTAATATTTCTCCAACTAAGCTAGTCATTAATATATCTGAGGTACTTATTAAAACTATAGATTCTGAGGTGCCACATTCCAGACCATCGGGCGAGAGATATAGGAATCACTGTTTCACAAACAAACTCCATGTTTATGAGTCAACTTGAGAGAACAGAGGACTCTGTGAAAGACAGGGGAACTTACCAAAATACATTTCTCACAATTAGGGAAGGAGGGCTTGCGCACATGGATCCGATTCTGCATCCATGGGTGGCAAGAAAAACCCCCGTTAGTCAGACACCGCTGTGTTTTTCAGGACTACAAGTACTTGTCTATCTTTTAACAAATGATTTTACCAAATAGAACAACTGGCTTTAACAACATGTACGTGTAGCCCCAGGGCAGGATAATTTTTATGACCAAAGGCGGTTTTAAGGTAAAGGTGATGACTCATCCACTCCAGAAACTTATTCCAGAGCCCATGACTGCAAACCCGTTCATGTATCTATTGCCTCTGAGCAAAGGTCATGTAAGGTTTCAGTGTTTCAAACTAAACCAGTCTTTGATCCAAAACTTTAGTTACAAGTCTATTGATTTAGGATGACCCAAATAGAGTGAAGACAATAGATCGTCAAGAAATGGCTGCCAAACATTCCATTTAAAAATTCAGTAGTCATAGGACCGAACTGCGAAGCCTCCAAGTAAAGCCAAACCATCAAGTATCAAATGCAATTTTGTAGGGAGGTTTATAGAAATGCCAGGCATTAAGCTTATGCAAAGCAAACATGAGCTTGCAAATAGTATAATATTGGTTATTAAAAACACAACCATTTTGAAATAATTCCACATTTCTCATATGCAAAGTACCTAGCTAAATGAGATTTTATTTTAAACATCTATAAAAATACTGGAATACTGAAATGGAGAACAATGGGCCAGAGAATAGTTTACAGTCTGCTCTTAATTATCTCAGATATGCAGACAGTATTAAGAGACTATTACAATTACTAGAACATTGCCAAGCTCTCTTACTCATGTAGACTCACAGTCTGGACACAAGTGCCAGGAAGCTGAGGAGCCTGAACCGGAGAGCACGTAAGGATTGTGAGCACTGATGTCCCCTCCCAGATCCAGAAAGGACAGGCTCAAGATTAGGAAGCAAAGGAAGATGTTGCAGTGAGAAAAAGTGTCTTGTGTAATCTTTGGTCAAAATGCGTCCCTCGGAGCTGGGCATAAGCTATGTGCATCGTCCTTCAGCATCTGCTCATCTGTGATCTATCCCAAGATCATGTGATCTTGACTCGACCTTTGTCCTGTATTTCTCCCCCAACCCCCAAATGGCCAAACACATTATAAAGTTCAGATATCAGTCATCTTTTAGTCTCTCTTCCCTCCCTCTGTCTCTCCTTCCTTCCACAGTTTCCTTCCCACCCCCCCTTTTTTTTAATTCTCTTTGCATTTTAGTTTGGGAAGTTTCACTTGACCTATCTTCCAGTTGAATGAATCTCTCCCCGGCCTCGTCTACTCCACTGAGAAGCACGTCAAATTGTTTCTCCCTCCCCCTGGCTGACCTCACCTGTCTCTGCTTGTAGGTTGTCACTTTTTCCTGACATGTTAATCATAGTTACTTAAATAATCTAAAAATCTGTGTCAAATTGAAATGATGACATCATCGGATGCTTCTGTTGTCTTTCCAGATTGTACATTTTCTCACCTTTTAGCATGCCTTGTGTTTGTTTGTTTGTTTGTTTGTTTTTATTGAAAGCCAGACATGACCTACTGTGTAGTAGGAACTAGAAGTAAAGAGACCTTTCATGGGAGATCTAGGCTGTGTTTAATACTTGTTTAGCTGAATGTGTCAGAGGCTTCAAAGTTTTCTAGTTCCATCTCCTGTGACATCTTTGGGGCTTCCCCAAGAGGTCCTCCCTAGATTCTGTGTCCCACAGCTCTCCCCATTACATGTTACTGTTATTACACATGGTGGCAGGCTCGGGAGAGGGCAAGTATTCTATTACCACGTGATTAAGTCACAGTGTCTTAGTGAGCCTGTCCCTGGGCTGCGACTGCATCCATAACTGACCTCTGATCTCTCTCTGTTATGTCAGAGCCCCAGAAGCCACTGTTATTGAGGAAAGGTGGGAGGTAGAGAATTATACCATGACCATGTGTATTATTTCGGTAAAGAGTTAACAAATGATTTTTATGTCATTCTAAAGAACAAAACATTAGCCAACGACTCTAACAAGATTTCCAAAACAATCATTTTGAAGGTAAATGAATGGAACTCAAGTGTACGGAGGATATGAAGCCACCAGATAAAAAGGTCTGAAAGATGTTCTTAAAAGTTCACCTTTTCTGAAATACAAAGCAAAATAATTTGTATTTTGACATTGAGCTCCACTAAGTGAGCTTATGCATGTAAATATGCATGTGTATTTTAGAAACCCTTATTAAGATTTTAATTTGCTGTCAAGGGCAACTTGTCATATGAAGAGGAAACTATTTTATGATTCATTTGCCAAGTGTGACTGTACAGCTGAGATTAATTTAATCTGAGCTTTCGTGCATTAGTATTCAAAAGGAATCTAAAGCAAAGTCCTTGGTTTTGTTTTACTTTCATAATGAAGGAAATGTTTCTATGTGCTCTCTGTGTTGGTATGACAGTGAGCTGGTGGATTAGATGGTTTTGTAGTTAAACACAAATACGGATTAGGAATGAAGGCGATTTCCATGATGTCTCGCCGTCCTGCAGGCAAGTGCTTGAATGACACGCGGTCGCGACAGGTGGACGCTGTCACATTTACCCTGGAAAAGAAATGATCACCTCAAGCAGCAATTGACATTTCTAGCTTCTTGGGTGAATGTCAAGCACAGTTTCAAACAACTTTTCCGCTTCAGCCCGCTTGCTTGGCCTCGGGCCAGCCAGGCACTATAGGGAGTCTCCAGCCTCCAAGCTGACTTCTGACCCCTGAGTGCACGAGGTCAGTGTGGCTGCTGATGGCACAGACTGAGGGACAGCGGCCGACATGCACTGCACAGCTCTTCCCGCCCGCTGTCCTTCCTCCCTTCTCCCTCTCCTGCACCCCGCACATCTCCCACCACCAGGGCAAGCAACAGCCTTCAGCCTCTGCCTCTCCTCCACTGTGGTGATGGAAAGTTCCCCAGCGCCTCCGGCCTTAATTGCTGCATGCTGGCTCCAGAGAGTCTTCTTTCTGATGTTCCCACCCATACCCTCTTCCCGGTCCTCCCGCCAAGTCTTCGGAGTCAAACTACGCACGCGCGTGGGCACACCCACACTTTGTACCATTCACGATTGTTACTGTCTCTCACCCACCACACGGTCCATGAGCTCCAAGGATGTTTTATTCTGGACAGCTCCAGCAGCGCTCAGGTGACCTGGAAGGCTCTCGCATTGTGCCGTCGATTTACATTTAGATTACATTTTAGCATCACCATTATATGTACATACATTCTGACTCCGCTTAAACTGCAAACCTCTTAAAGTTAACGATTGTGTCTTACTATATACAATAGGCGCAGAATAGATACAACATGTATTTTGAGTCCCTACGATCATCCAGAAAAGGAAAACTGAGAAGACCCGCAGGACGCTACACAGTCAATGCTGCGTTTCCTGCAGTGACCGGTCATACGGTCCAATGAGTGGACTTGGCAGGAGCAACACAGGCAGGATAAGCTCGTCATGGGATTTATTCACGCGGCTAGAGAACGTTCTGGTGTCCCGAAACTCGCACAGCAAACGGAAGGGCCACCCACCTCAGCTCGAGTCAGAAGTGATAGTATACACACAGTGATATATGTGTATGTGATTATTTATCTAGAATATACAAATGATTCTTACAATACAATAAAGTTTTTTTTAAGATTTTATTTATTTATTTGAGAGAGAGAGAGAGAGCAGGAGTGGGGGGAGGGGCAGAGGCAGAAGCAGGCTCTCCCCGCGGAGCAGGGAGCCCGATGCGGACTCGGCCCCTGGTCCTGGGACCATGACCCAAGCCGAAGGCAGACGCTTCACGGACTGAGCCACCCAGGCGTCCCTTACAACACAATAAAACAAAGACCAGCAAGCCACTAAGAAATGGGCAAAGGGCTTGAATAGTACTTCACAATAGAATGGCCAATAAATATATGAAAAGGTGCTCAGTGTCCTCGATAATCAGAAACATGCAAATTAAAACCATAATTAGATAACACTTTGTAACCAATATAACATCTGACATGAAAGGCAAACGCTGTCGAATGTTGCTGAGGATGTATAGCCAGGGGAGAGCTCGTACACGGCTGCTGGGAACTTAGAATCATGGCCCAGCGATTCCACACATAGGTGTCTACCCAAAAGGAATAACACATACTGCTGGGGGAAAACTTGTCTGTGGCAAGACTTGTAATAACCCCAAACTGAAAACAGCCCAGTGCTCCATCCATCGGCAAACGGATGAAGACATGGCAGCGAATGCAGGCTGTCGAGCGCTGGTCAGCGAAGAAGGAGCAGGTGACAGAGTCACGCCAACATGGATGGATCTCAGACAGACACCTAGAAAAGTAGGCCAGAAATAAAAGAGGAGAAAACTGTGTGAGCTGCTCTGTTCCTGGTCCATGGCTCCCCTGCCCTGAGCTGTGGTGGCAGACAGAGGATAATGGGGACCCAGACTGGAGACAGGGAAACCCCGAGAAAGCTGCTGTCAGGGGAGGGGGGATGCTCAGAGAGCTGTGCACCCCCAATGTGTGTGTCCCGTACATTGTAGGTACATACTAGACCTCATAAAGTTGGCAAACGTTTAATAAAATACCGCATTCTGGTCCATTCCACTCTGAGGGAGAGCGTCAGGCTTGCTCAATTTTTCTCAGACATTTTCTGAACAACGAGCTCATCCTGCTCTACACGCTGAGTTTCAGATGCGTGCCCATGAGGGGTAATGAAAGGTATTCACAGAACCTGTCCCGGGAGGTGCTCCTAATAATGGCATGGAATTCATAAATGTGGAGAAACTCAAGCTTCCTACCTGACAGCTACTTTTGGGAAGGTGGGAACCTTGAAGCTGGCTAACGGGGGTTTAAAAGGAAATAAAATGTTCTGTCCAGATGCCACTGAAATCTTTGGGAACATGGGATTTTCAGAGTAGACTGACCATTTGCTAGTAGGTCTAATGTTTGCCCAGCGATCGGTTAACCACAAATACTATGGAAATATTATTTTAAGGAGGCCAGAGAACCTATACATAAGGCACACATAGCTTTCTATGAAAACGTGTATCCAACATACTTTTAATTATCAAGAAAACCACAATGGAGCCTGGGATTGCATGTGTTTTAAGGATCCACAGAAAACTGGAAAATAAGAGACAGCTGTTACTTTTCCTCCGCCCGCCCTAAGAGAACCCGTGATATCATTTGGCAAATATATGTACACAATAAGGAAAAAAATGTTGTTATTGAAACAAATGAGACTTGGTTCTATCAGGAATGGAATGTTTAAATACTCAAGTGATCTAACTATCTCTTTGTAGAAAAGACAGCTTCTGCTGCAATAAAGATTTTTAAAGAGGGCACTCTTTTGTTTCTGCAGTGACACGGGTGGATAAATGATTGTGCACAGGAATTTTGCTCAGTTATGCACTCCAGTTCTCTAAACCTAAAACTGCCTCGTGCTTCGTGAAAGGAAAGCCACCTGTCATGCTTCTATAAGCAAACACCGAAAACATATTATTTTGAATGCTGCTCAGCGTATGGGCTTTAAGGTTTTTAAAGGTTGGTTGCCTTGAAAATGATTTTCCACATTGCAAAATCGCTCTCCAGATTAGACCTGGAGACTGTCTTTTCCTGCAAGGAAGGGCTCACGGGTGTGGTCTTGCAGGGCGGGCCCAGCCTCCTGCATGCTCCCGTCTCTGCTGAGGAGCCGGCTCCTCTCCAGTGAGGTGGAAGGGCAGCTGACTGGCGTGTGAACCTCTCCTTCCCTTCTGTGTCTGCACTCGTTGTTCTAGGAGGTGGTAGAAGCCTTTCCGGGGTCCTCGTGTTTCCCCTCCTCCCATCGGGGCTCGTTCCCTTGTTCCACTGTGCCCCCACCTTTGCACGGCACTCTCAGCTGGCTCAGCCTGGCTCCTGGCTCGGGGATGTCACAGTGCATGGAAAACATAATGAAAAATGCTCTGTTCTAGGAGAAGCGCCTTCGGTGCTGAGAGAACTGATTTTCACCCTTAACCGTGCCGTGATCCGAGTCTATTCACTTGGACAATTTCACTGATGCTTGATGGCCTCAGTCTCTCATTTATAAAATGAGGGATTGAATGCCATGATTTTGGAGGCTCCAGAGAGTGTGTGGTTCTCAGATGAGATTACCAAGGTTGTCCCAGAAATACGTGATGCGAACGCATGGTTTGAATATCTGGAGCAATCTGTAAATCCAATCTTATGAATCAGTTATGTTAGCAAATGCCACAATGTAACAAAAAATAAAACCTGCAGGTCCCACATTGAATTGGCTCAAGCTGAAAAGGAAAGTTATAGACACGCATAACTAAAAGGTGAGAGGAACGTCAAGTGTCAGAGCAGCTTCTTGGGAGGGGGGGGCTCCCAAAATGGCCCTCCCCATTTTGTGTCTGACTCCTCTTTGGTAGCAATATCTGCATGGCCCCCGTTCCAAGCCCGCTGCCTTGATCATTATATGAAGTCCTAGGCAGCATTTGGATGGGGACTAATGGGAATACTTGCTCAAATCCCTAAAACAATCCGTTTGCCCCGGGCTGGAGGCAAGGCAGGGCTGAGCCCAAACCTGCAGGAACAAAAATCTCGGTGCTTTTATTAAAAAGAGAGAACTAGAGAGTAAGTGGGCCCCCACAAGATGGTCACAGTAGGTAAGCATCGGAAAGCTATTTCTTTAAAAGTGGAGGAATAGTAAGGGGGCATTGACCACACGCAAAGCTGCACCTCCGTTTCTAACACCTGTCTTCAGATTCACACAGCAATCTGCAAGTGAAGGCGGTTTTCCCACTTCCCTGCCCCATTATCCCCTCAACTCCGCACATCTACGAAAGAGCACACAGCGCCCCCTGCAGGTACTGGCCTGCAGAATACTCGGTCTCAGGGGCAAAGCCTTCTCTCCGCGACTCAGATTACATGAGATTGACCTGGATTTCTACAGGTCTGCCTTCCACCTGGAAACGTGCAAACAAGTCTCAGGCAAGATTCCGACAAGTCAAAATTATTCATCTATCTTTCTCTAAGATACGTCCATCTTGAGGGCAGAACCTTATATTAGACCCTCTAGAACCTACTTCCATGATATGACCTCAGTAATAACATTTTGATGATGATGATGTTGATGATGATGACAGCAAATCCTTCCATTTCTGATGGCTTTTTTCTGTCTTGCATCTCCGAAATTCTTCTCTCCAGATGGCTGGCTACATGTTGAGATCATCTAAATTACGTCCCAACTTCTCAAGAGCAATGTAATAACTTTACACTTTATTGCCCAAAAGAACTAAGAAGGCCAAGTTCAAGTAGCCATTCTTCACTGTTCAAGGAGCTTTTATGAGTTCCTTTTTCCAACTCATAATTTATATGCTGGTAAGCTAGAAACCCTAACTAACCAAAACAGAAATTTTAAAAATTCAGAACATACATTTCAAAAATGCAAAAAGAAGATCTGAGGACAGGAAGGTGATTTTTTTTTTAAAGATTTTATTTATTTATTTGACAGAGAGACCGAGAGAGAGCACAAGTAGGCAGAGCAGGCTCTCGCTGAGCAGGGAGCCCAATGCGGGGCTCAATCCCAGGACCCCGGGATCATGACCTGAGCCGAAGGCAGCCGCTTCACCAACTGAGCCACCCAGGCGCCCCAGGAAAGTGATTTTTTTTTTTAAACAACAATTTCTTTTTTAGCTATCTTAATGAAAGTCAATAGAAAATAACCTAAATAAAATTGTGTTTTGAATGTTACGATTAGCCACTCTATTAGCTTCCTGGAGCTGATGTAACAAATGACCACAAACGTGGCTTACAATGACAAAAATGTGTTCTCTAACAGTTTGGGAGGCCAGGAGTCCAAAATGAAGGTGTCAGCAGGGTTGGGTCCCTGTGGACACTCTGAGGGAGGGTCTGGTCCATGCCTCTCCCCTAGTTTCCAGTGACTCAACAATGTATGGCTTTCCTCGGCTTGTGGTTGCAAGAGTCCAATCTCTGCCTATGTCTCCACATGTCCTTGTCCCCTGGGCTGTGCGTCTTTTCCTCCTACAAGACACAGGTCATTGGATTTAGGAAGCTTTCTAATCCATAGTGATATTATCTTCAGATCCTTCCCTTAATCACATCTGCAAAGACCCTATTCCAAGGGTCCATATTCTGAGGTTCCTTGTGGACTTACCTTTTGGGGGTCACCATCCAAGAAAATTTTAAACAGATTTTTCTAAGTAAAATAACTTTGGCTTTCATAAATAGAGAAAAAATACTTCAAGGAAAATCACAAATAAATTGTTACTTATATAATCAGAATGAAGAGAGAGGAGAAATAAAGATACCTAATTGTGACAAATTCTGTTTCGTGTTTTTCATATATAGTAACTGCTCTTCACATTATTTTTTCCTTACCCTAATGTGCATGATGAAATTCTACCTAGGAGAGTCATTCATTCTCAAGACTAGTAGACTTTTCTTACCTCTGTAGCTATACACATGCAAACGCATGCAAGTATAAATAAAAAATGCCAGTTGACTACAAGATTCTAAGTTTAGGGTTTAAAAGTAATCCCTGCCTGCAATGACAGCACTGAATCCAGAAAGAAGAACCTTCTCCAGCGTCAATCACTGAAGCAAGATTTCAGAATCCTATGGATCTGGGTTATTTGAGGACTAGCTCAGCTCAATAGTGACGTTCTGTATTGGATTTTGCACTGGATTTGAGGGTCACAGATCCATCAGGAAGGACGTATCATTCTACTTTCCTAGGCTGGATTTCGGCAGATACCTTGTTGTAGAAGCTCGTGGTGAGGAGTGTCTGGTTTACAGCAGGATTCAAGCATGTTACCTTAACAAGATTATTCTATTACTCAAGCAACAGTGTATTTATAGAAGCTGCAAGCTTCTGTAGGTACCTAATGTGTATAAGCAATATACTTTCTCTATAAAAAGTAAGTAGTTGCTTTTCCTTTTGGTGGATTTGGAAACCATTCACCATAAAATCTCTGTCATTTAATTGTGAATGTTGTATGCTCACAAAACCTACCACTGGAGTTTGGTTTATTCAGTGGTTGAGAATCAGGGTTTAAAGTTACTCACTCACCTTTTCCCATTCAAGAGCTGAAGGGGTTGGGGTGGATAAGAAGGTCAAGCACCTTTTATACCCATGATTCTCTAGAATACACCAGGTACCAGAGAGATGTTGGACTTCTCACTCACTCATGTGCTTTCTGAATGTCCCTCTTTCTGCACTCACTGAGGACAGGTCAGAACCTTTTTGTATTTGGACCAGGAGGAGGACGAGGGGTTCTGAAGTCAGACCTTACCTAACTAGTCAGTAACCTGGAGCTCAGAATAAGCAAGAAAGAAGATAAAATGAGTGACGTAGGCAGAAAGAGTGCTTACAAGAACAACAAAAGATTTTCTAGCTCAGCAAATACATTTAGGTCATATTTTGGGAAAAAAAAAAAAAAACTAAAGCCAACCCAAATGAATTATCATTATACAATATGATAAAAGGATAAAACTAGACAATAAAGATACTCAAACGTATGGTTGACTGAAACATTGAAGAAAAATGAGAAAATACACATAAAAGTATTCAAATTTCAAATTCTGGAACTATAAATTTGTCACCGGAAGTATACACTGAGAGAGAGCCTGGTGCCCATACTCTCAGTGTCTTGAGTTACTAAATCTATCATCTCAGAGATATTACTATGTGTTATTTCTGTGTTAGTGCTCGATTAATAAAATGCTTACATCATTTAAAAATACATGGAATATAAGACTCTTAACTATACGAAAGAAACTGAGTGTTGCTGGAGGGTAGATGGGTGCGGGGGGTGGGGTAACTGGGTGATGGGCATGAAGGAGGGCACATGATGTGATGAGCACTGGGTGTTATACGCAACTGATGCATCACTGACCTCTACCTCTGAAACTAATGATGTACTATATGTTGGCTAATTAAATTTAAATTAGAAAAAAAATAATAAAACTGGCAACAAAAAACATATATGGATCATATTCACATGCTTTCGATGTGGCTCTCACACACACACACACACATAAAACTACAAAATTGTATGTAGTTTGGGATGACATTTATTTCTATTTACAGGTAATGAAATCAAGGTTCACACAAGAACGTATGACTTGAGCTAAGAAGTTTCAAAGCCTTAATTCCAACAGTTGACCCTAAATTTTGTGGGCTTGTCATAGTATCAGTAAGAATGCTGTTGCCACACAACTAAGCCACGTTGTCTGACAGCTTCTGCAGTAATAAATATACGGATCCCCGTCTGCCCGACTTGTCTGTCTGTCTCTCAGTTGATTCCCAGTGCAGAGTGGGAACGGGAAAACGGGTGCTGAGTGCCATCACACAGAACGAGCATGAGGTTGGCCATCTCAACACTGGGATTCCAAGAAAAGAGCTAATACCTTAGGTGTTACGTAAATGCTGATCTCCAAGTTACTCAGATACCCTTTAGACTTGTTATATTATTGATGGACACAGATTTTTAAAAAATAATTGTGTTAGACTTTATACCATTTAGGGAGATCTCTTTACAGCTTCTAAATACTTATTTTATTTAAATTTTATAACAACTCGTGATATTGGTAAGGCTGCTCTATTTTATCCTTGAGTAAATGGACTCTAATATAGGGGATTTGACTCATTTTGCACAATGAGTTAATGAAGAACCAGGACGAGACACTGCACTTTTTAAACACCCACCATATTAAAGTTACCCCTGTTTTCTATCACCCACCCTGTTTTCTTCTGAGTTAAAATCATCCATTTATTTCCCTTAAACAAGAGTGTTCCTTGACAGTTTGCCTAGCATGGGGGGAGGGGCGGTCAATACTAAGGTCTGCTTCCCTTCTGGGACTCTCCTTATCCTCCTGTGGAATCCATTTGTTTGAATATTTACCTATCTAATCAGTATTAATTGAGAAGCCAGTATGTTATAGGTGGAAAGAAGTTTTCATGGATTATACAAACACAGGAACAGACAACTACGGTGTATATGCCCCGAGCTGGGACGAGGGGAGCGCACAGCGGGTGTCAGCTCAGACCTGGGGTAGGAGAGTCTGCAGGATCCAATGTGCAGTTAACTCAGAAGGAGGGGTAAGAGTTCACCAGGCAAAGTCAGGGCGTATGTTCCATGCAGAGAAAACAGAGAGATTAAACCCAAAGGCAGCGTACATCATGGTGCTTCATGGAGTCATTTAAAGACTCAGGTTCTTCCTGCAATATTGTTAAATAGTGCTCTAGGCAAGGGTTCTTACTTTGTTTTATATAATCTTCTCCATGGCAGTGTGACCAGGCCTGTAGACTCCTCAAAAATTATTTTGAGAGTGAATCATAAAATACAGAAGACCACAAAGGACACAATATATGAATACCGTTATCAAATTATAAACTACAAAAACAAAACCTTTTGTAAAATTGTAGTACGGTGTTATGGACTGAATGTTAGTGTCCATGAGCATCCCGCCCCCCGACCCCCCCACCAACAAAATTCACACACTGAAGCCTTCACCCCCAGTGTGTCTGTATTTGGAGTAAGGAAGTAATTAAGGTTAAATGTGGGCATAAGGGTGGAGGGTGGAGCCCTGATCTTACAGTATTAGTGTGCTTACAAGAAGAGACCCCAGAGAGCTCATTCACTTTCTCCTGCTCTTTCTTCCCCTCTCTTTCTCTGTCTCTCTCTCTCCCCCTCTCTCTCATTCTCTCTATCCCTCTCTCTATTCCCCTGCTCGCTTGCTCGCTCGCTCTCTCTGCATGTGTACTTACCAAGGAAAGGCCACTTGAACACAGAAGCAAAAAGGCAACCATCTGTGAGCCAAGAAAAGGGGCCTCACCAAAAACCAAATGAGCTAGCACCGGGATCTGGGACTTCCAGCCTCCTGAGCTGAGAAAATAAATGTCTGCTCTTTAAGCCCTCAAGTCTGCGCTGTTTTGTTATGGCCGTTGGAGCACCGTATCCATACAGTAATATCCGTGTGTCCCTAATAAGACACTCAGGGACACAGTCCAGGAAAGGACCTACTAGCACCACCCTCTGAAGTAGCGAGAGCATGGACAGTGCGCTCATCCTCAGATGTCACTAACTACTGTGATAAAGCATGAAACTATCCACGGTTGTTACTGGTGACAGAGACAGAGCGCTGTGGATGCCGTCATGGGCTTTTTCTAAATCATACTTACAGGAAATGGTAAATTTCTTAGAAGTTTGTGAAAATAACATTTTAACCGTTTTTCCACGATTAGTCCCTGGAAACCGAGAGGAAGCATCTCTGCTCTGGTGACTCGTGCTACTTGGCCGTTTGGAAGCCAGGTCCCAGCCATGTCCACGTGCCATGTTGGGAGGGACGAGAAAGTCCAGAGCAGTGAGCTGCGACGCCGAGGTGACCAGATACACAGGCATTTCTGCACCATTCCAGTGGCTGGCACTCAGTCACGGGGATGAAAGGACCCTGGCACACAGCTGAGCCTGAGTATCCACGTGCCCAGCTAAAGCTGATCTGCCAGGGGACCCTGGCCCACCCAAGTTTAACCGTCCAGGTGCCCCTCCATCCGTCATGGGGAGAAGGGATGGGAATGTCAGAGCTTTTTCCCTTGCTTCTTACCCACACTGCCCACCCTCCCCACGGGCTCCACATACCACAGGGAAATTCAGCTTTTCCTAAGACCATTTGCTATAACCAGAAGATTGCAGTATTCTCTATACACAGAGCCTGGTCTCTACTAGTCTTAATGTTTAAATAACCCAGAGAATCATTGAAATGAATTAGAGAATTAAAGATAATTGTGCTGTAATGTGACCATCTATCTCTCCCATGCAGAAAGGCAACAGATAACATCTTTGTTCCAGGCTTCTCACTATGCTTACTGCTCCATGAAACCCCAGTAATATCACTGGGCGGGAAGGGACAGGGTGGTGGGGACATGGAAGGTTGGGTTTGTACATGTTGCATTTGATGTCCCTGTAGGACTGTCTGAGGGCCATTTTGCCTGGCAGTAGAACATACTCAGAATTTCTAAAGAGAGATCTGGGCCAAAGGTATAAATACTAGAACCATCAGCCCGGAGTTCATCCCAGAAAGGTCTGCGAGAGGACAGACTATCCAAGGAGTGTGTGGAATGAGAAGGGAAGAAATTTTAGGCCTGAGCTCTGAGGAACACCAACACTAGAAACAGGGGATCTGGGGAGAAATTGCTTGCATTTGGGCAGAGAAAGAGTAGGTCAAACACAATAAGGGCGGAACACTGCCAATGTATTTAAGGAGTGTATCGGTTTGTGAACCGGAAGGCAGATGAGAGATGGAATTTTATGTTGGACTCTTTCAAGAAATATATTTCTAGGTACTGAAATGGGAACAGTAGCTTGGAATTCATGGAGAAGTTTTGGATTGTCACAGGGATCCTGATGTTACCGTCACTTAGTGGACAATGCCAGAGACTGGATATCCTACAGTGCACGGAGAGCCTCCAACATCTCACAGAGCCCGCAAAACCTACCCAGATTGCTGAAATAAAGCACATACACGTTTTTGCACAGTTTTAATACACACTGAATTTTATAGAAATTCAATTAATGTGCAAATCGAGAGAAGATTGTCCTTTGCTTCAGACATGTCCCCCAAACTCTCCACATCTCAGAAAAACCACATCACAGGGAATGTTACTACCTGTGGGGCTTGAGTTGAGGATTCAATGTAACTCGCCTGAATTGAATTGTCTCTATAACTACCACACTCACAGTAATTTTGTGTATATTATGTAAGCATCTGAGTGCCTACTTATGTCTTCAGGATAGTTGTGCAGGATATTTAAATATTCAAATCATATCTTAGCTTAAATTGCCTTCCTTTTATTTTCCTCTAATTTATAATAATGGGCAGTCTGTTAATTTTTAAAAGTCCTCTTTCTGGTTATATAACATTATCTGCCGATTTTATATCAAGCTCATAAAGGAGGATGTTGGTGATGGTGCTGGAAACCGAAGGGTTCTAAGCCCCACTCTCCACCTCCTTACCCATCTATGGGGCTAGGATCTTGGGGCAGTGCTTACACTGCATGACTCTGCTCCTAAATGTAATTGATGAGCCTGAGGGGTGATGAGAGCAAAGCAGTGCCAACTGTATACATTCTTCCTAGAATTTGGATTTTTATTTCAGACACTAATCACCATCCCTGCATGGCCTGGACTGGTGACCATGGCTATTCAGAAGAATGGTCTGGGTACTTTTGACTCATGCACGCCGAAATCAGAGAAAGTTGGTTTGCTAGGAGAGAACACAATGAAGCAGAGAAGAGACGGAGAGAATCTTTTGTCACCTTGGGTCAGGACAGGTGTGCAGGCCTAGTCCCCTGCGAGAACCAAACTCCGCCCCCCCAGCCTGTGACTTCCTTTAGATCCTCAAATCTTTAAAATCACCCCACAGTGCTTTGCTCCTACTCGAGCAATGGGGTTTTGTTAATTGAACCAAAAAGACTTGCCTAAGTGTTTTAATTTCCATTTCAGAGTGGGTATTAATTAGTAGTTATTAAATGAATTAATGTAAGAATAAATGAATGCATAAATTAAGCCGATGACTGCAGATGAATTTTGAAAATTAACAACATAAGGCTTTTGATTATTTCTTCCAACTAATTATCTAAATCTGTTTATTATATTTTCTTTCCTAATCACATCCTCCTCCCTCCTCAAAAGAAGCAGTTTGTCTTTCAGGCACTGTTATGATTATCTTGTTCAAAATATTTGTTTTAAATGGAAAGACTCAGGGACACCTGGGTGGCTCAGTCGGTGAAGCGTCTGCCTTCGGCTCAGGTCATGATCTTGGGGTCCTGGGATCGAGCCCCGAGTGGAGCTCCCTGCTCAGCAGGGAGTCTGCTTCTCCCTCCGCCTCTGCCCCTCCTCCCACTCGTGCTCGAGCTCTCTCTCCCTCTCAAATAAATGAATAAAACCTTTAAAACAAATGGAAAGACTTGATCTGTGTAGTACGTTGTGTTGGGGGGGAGCGGTCCTTTCCCGCGTAACTCTCTAGGCAGGAAGTATCCAACATGCAGTACTTTATAAAAATTGTATTTCCTAATGTTTAAAATAACTAATTCTTATTTAAAGATCTGCCTGTAGGTGTAAAATGAAAGATTATAAGTTTTAAAAGCTATAAGAAATGCTGAGGCCTTCTCCATTATTGGATTGTTGCATTGTGTATTAAAATTGAGACATGTACTTTACAAAAATGTTTTATTATTAATAATTTAATGCGTTATTAAATTCAAGCCTTGAAATATTCTAAGGGAATAAACTATACTACATACCCATTCTACCATAATTTCATGTTTCAGCTTCTGTGCACATTTATTTCATATATTTCTTAATTTTTAGGTATTTAAATATATATGAACATTGGTATGATCGTCCCTGAACTAGAGTTTTATGGGGAAAAACCCTGCATATCATATTGTGTTCTTCTTTGGTGCTGTTTTTCACAGCCAGATTTCTGCACCAATTTTATTTTACCTGAATTCAACCACATGTTTTAAATCATTCATGTTTCTAGTGCTAAAAGAATCTATGATTTTGTAGTTCACATTGCCATTAAAAAAAAAGAAAAAGAACAAGCAAACAAATTGTTCCCTAATTAGGGGCGCCTGGGTGGCTCAGTCGTTAAGCGTCTGCCTTCGGCTCAGGTCATGATCTCAGGTTCCTGGGATCGAGCCCCGCATCGGGCTCCCTGCTCTGTGGGAAGCCTGCTTCTCCCTCTCGCACTCCCCCTGCTTGTGTTCCCTCTCTCGCTGTGTCTCTCTGTCAAATACATAAAATAAAAATCTTTAAAAAAAAAAAAAAAAATTGTTCCCTAATCATATGGGTGGTGTTTGTTCTTTCCAGTGTTTAGTATGGATGGTGTTAAAAAGACACAGTTCAGGGGCGTCTGGGTGGCTCAGTAGGTTCAGCGTCTGCCTTCGGCTCAGGTCATGATTTCAGGGTCCTGGGATCAAGCCGAATATCGGAGTCCCTGTTCCTTGGGAAATCTGCTTCTCCCTCTCCCTCTGTAATCTCTCTCACTCTCATTCTCTCTCAAATACATAAATGCAATCTTAAAAAAAAAAAAAAAAGACAGTTCAGATACTAAGGCAATGCCGGTCAGGTAAGGGAGCGAAGAATGTCTGCCAAAGAGTAGTTCTTCCTGGGTGAGAAATGTCAGATAACACACTTTATTATTCCTACTGAATCGGTCATTATTTGGGGATTCTGTAGGAAAATGTCCACATCGAGTTGTCCTGTGCAATTCTCGGAATATAAATATTCTCAGGCACGTGCACATGCGCGCACACACATGCACGCGCACACTCACATGGGTGCACACATTCACACGCACACACTCACGCACACATGTACACACACACACACAGCCATGTGTGGATAACTCCTAGTCATGACTTTGTCACCCTCTTCCGTTTTCCTTCCCTGTCCCTCTCCCTCCAAGTGCAGGGCTCCAGCCCTCCGTGGCCCCGCCCCGTTTGGAGCACTGGGAGTTTTCTCTCCCTAGTCTCTCCCGCCGCGCACTCTCAAAATTAACATTCCATTGGTAGGATCAGAAGAATAGGTGATCTCTTGCCTTCAGTGAACTCAGTGATTGAGAACTCAAAGTCCTTTCCTGGGTGGTTGCAATCCACCTTTTCCATTCTGATCTTCCACTTCTGCCCTCAAGGATTACAAGTCACATTTTTCTGCCATCCAGGCTGCGTGGGTCTCCCCCATAAATCCTGCTTGACTGGTCAGACTCCAGTTACTCTTCCTCCTCTTCACGCATAAAGTGGTTTTTCCCTCACACACCCTCTGCATAGCGTCAGCTCCTTTGCTGTCATCTTGTCTTATCGCTCATATCTTCAGTTTCGGGAAAAAAAAAAATCCTATTTATATTCTGCCTTCACATATATCAATTCAGTGAGTGCAAGAACTCTGCTCGTCCCACTTTGCAGTCCTGATAGTACCCAGCACCGTGGTTTTGCAACTGGGTGACAATCAATGCAGCTTTTATTTGATTCCTTGAGGCCAATGTGATAAAATGAGATATACAGACATTAAGTTCTGGTAAGATTTCAGAAGATTTGATTTTGGGTGAGCAAAATAAGAAAAGAGAATCTAATAGAGGAAATGTAGAACTTCCATTAAGTTTTGAAGAAAAGCAATAATGTAATTAGGTCAGGAGGGAAGAGCAAACTCAAGATAAAAGAATAACTGGAATCAAACAGACTCCAAAATGTCCATACAAAGTCTGCGAGAGAGAGGGGAAAAGAGGTTGGCTGGACTGGAGAACGTTAAGCTTTTCCAGACAAGCATATTGAAAACTAAGAATCTCTAGCACTTTTTTCCCCCCAGTAAGCAATAAGAAACGAATGGAAGTGCCCTCGTGCCTCTGGAGTTAACAAGTGAAATGACAACACGAATCAGTAAGGGTAACACCGTGGTGCCGTCCACGGACTAGCTCACAGATGCTGGAGGACAACCCATCCCCACCGCGCACAGGTCCTGTGACCTTGGCTGATTGGCTTAGCCCCTCTGTGCCTCGAGTTTGTCATCTCCAAAGAGGCTATGATCCTATCACAGAGGGGTTTTCTCATAAACTCCTGATGTTTTTAAAGGTGTATGGGGAGAAAGGGAGGCTGCAGAGGGAAGACTGTGTAGGTGTTTAGAGAAGGGGCACCAGGGAAGGAAGGCTGGAGTAATGGTGGTAGCAGCTATGCAGAGTTAATCACCACCTAATCCAATGGTTCCAGAAGTCTCCACAGCTCAGGATGTCCAAACCCAGGACCAACTTTGTTCATCTTCCCATGGTTCCGTAGTCTCATCCTCTAAATGAAGGGAGGTTATCTCCAACACCTTGCAACATGAACAAGGTTTAGTACTTCTGTATTCTTTACAAAAACTATGATACTGGGACTTTTTTCAAAACGGTCTATGGCAGAGTTATCGAGTTGTGCCTCTTAGGCCCAGCTGTGACAGCACAGCTCCGGGTTCTGGTTCCTTCTGAGGAGCGGAAAAGGAACATCAGGACACACAGACTGGGGGACTGGAATATCTCACAGCTCCTGCTATCAGGAAACACAAGGGCCTCCAATGGGCTTGGAGTGTGGACCACACCTCCTTCCAGAAGGGGCAGGAGAAATGTAATGAAGACCAGTGACCAGCAGGGGGAGGCAGCTCGCTCCAAAGTTTCAGTAATAGAGTCCATTGTCCACACCAGTTTTTCATCTCACTACTCCTTTTTTTTTTCCAGCTTTACAGAGGTATAATTGACACATAAAATTGTAATGTATTGAAGGTGTACACCATGATGATTTGATACGATTTGAAACAATCACCACAATCAAGCTAACACACCCATCACCTCACATAATTACCCTTTTTTTATGCAACTGCTTAAAATCTGCTCTCTTAGCAAATTTCAAGTATGTGGTACTGGATTATTCATTAGAGCCACCATGCTGGACATGAGATCCCTGGAATTTCTTCATCGTATAACTGGAAGCTTGTTCCCTTTGACCCACACCTTCCCATTCCCTCCACCCCCAGCCCCTGGCGACCACCAGTCTACTTTCCCTTTCAATGAGTTGGACTTTTTTTCTTTTTTTAATTGTTATGACATAAAATTTATTTTCAAAATTAGATTTCAGGTAAATCAACTGTTAGTTTTTTTTTTTTTTTTTAAAGATTTTTATTTATTTATTTGAGAGAGAGAGAATGAGAGACAGAGAGCATGAGAGGGAGGAGGGTCAGAGGGAGAAGCAGACTCCCAGCCGAGCAGGGAGCCCGATGCGGGACTCGATCCCGGGACTCCAGGATCATGACCTGAGCCGAAGGCAGTCGCTTAACCAACTGAGCCACCCAGGCGCCCCTCAACTGTTAGTTTTGGTAGGCTTTTTTTTCCCCCAACATTCACGGTTTTTTATTTATTTATTTTTTACTTTTTTTTTATTACGTTATGTTAATCACCATACATGACATCATTAGTTTTTGATGTAGTGTTCCATGATTCATTGTTTGCGAGTTGGCCTTTTTTAGATTCCACGTGTAAGTGATACCCTATAGTATTTGCCTTTCTCTGACTTACTGACACCATTCACTCAGCATGACAGAGGGCCAGGTTCACCGGTGTTGTTGCAAAAGGGACAATTTCCATTTGATCTTTTTATTCTACTGTACACTCTTGTCGATTTTTAAGGAGATACAGAGGTGAACACAAACTTCAGAGAATCAATTGACATTTGACCTCAAAGGAACAGAGACATCATTACCAACAGCCCATGTGTCCGCAAGGAGCCCTTGAAAGAGCTGCAGGTTTCATGCTTTTGAAAGACAAGGATATCTTCAGGCACACGCCAAGTGCACAGCTCACGTTAAAAAGCCTTTATTTTGCCCTAAGAAAATCATTTAATATAGTATTCACAGTTGTTCGGCTAAGCTTCTGACAGTACCATGACTTGAGTGCCCACATTTCTAAATCACTCCAACTAAAAGGAAAAAGTCTTTGGATAGAAATAACCCCAAAACATGCGATTGAAAATTTGATATTTTGCATAGTCAGAAAGACTTCTCCCACTTAGAAAATGTTTTCTCTGTAACACAGATGTGCTTTTCCAAAGTCTTGGAATTTCCTCTTTTGAAAATATGTTGAGCCAACTGAATTTTTAAAGAAAATAATTATATCCTGAATTTAGCTCTGCTGAAAGAGCATGCAAGAATTGCAATCATGCTCTTTGTAAATGTTTTAAAGTTTTCCTGGAGTTTATCACGTGAGGATGAAATGAAGGGACTGGGGCCCCACAGTAAATGTAGACTTTGATTTTTTTAAAAAATGAGAAAGTGCGTAGACGTAAAAGAAAAATGTGCCAACATGTACATTATCGTTACTCCTCAGAATTTGAAAACCTCGATTTGTAATATTCAAAATCCTCATTGGCCATTAGGGGCCACTACAAGATTCCCAGTAAAATACAGATTGAGAGCAGGGAGCAGGTAAACGTGTGACAATGGTAGGAATGTTCCTGTTTTTCTGGTTCGGGAAGGTTACAAATAAACCCATTTACACATTTCCTTTCCAATGTGACCATACCATTTGCATTCCTACCAGTAACTCTGCATTTTCACCAACACGTACGTGGTCAGGGTTCTGTTGTTGCTGTCCATTCTAACAGATATGTAGTGGTGCTCACGGTGGTTTAATTTGAATGTCCCTCGTGGTTAAAGGTGCTGAGCATCTTTTCACGTGTATATATCCTATTTGGTGAAGTATCTGTTCAAATTTTTGTCCAGTTTTTTAATGCTTCTGCTTTTTCACCATTTGGAGAGTTTGCTATATTCCTAAGGCTAATTATTTATTAAACATATGTTTTGCTAATATTTTCTTTTAGTATATGGCTTGTATTTTCATTTTCTTAGCTGTCTTTCAAAACTCAGAAATTCCTAATTTCAATTCTATTTTTTCATTTAAGGATAGTGCTTTTAGTGTTATGTCTATGAAGTCTTTGCTGAATTCAAGGTCGAAAAGGCATTCTCCTATGTTTGCTTCTAGAAATTTAATACATTTAGGTCTATAATCCATTTTGAGTTAACACCTGTTTACATGGCAAGGGATGGTCTGAGGGCCAATATTTCTGCATGGGGATGTCCCCAGCACCATTTATGGCAACGACTGTTTTTCCTCAATTGGATTACCTTTGCAGCTTTGTAAAAAGCCCTTTGACAATGTTTAGCGGGTCTGTTTCTGGACTCTCTTCTCAGTTCTATTAATTCACATGTCTATCCTTTTGCTAATACCCTACTGACGTGTCTATCATCACTTTATAGTAAGCCTTCAGTCAGATGGTGTAAGCCCCCAACCTTTTTCTCTTTTCAAAATGTTTTCAGCTATTCCATGCCCTCTAACGGCCCCTGAAACTTTAGAAATAGTTTGTCAATTCTTATGAAAAATCTTGTGTGATTTTGACTCCAATTATATAAAACATATACATTTATTTGGGAAGAACTGACATTACTGATGTAGAAATGTTGGGGTTCAGAGTGAACAGTCCAGAAAGAATTCTTGAGACGTCTTCAGTGCAAAAAAAGTAGTTTTATTAAAGCATGGGCATAAGACCCGTGGGCAGAAAGAGCTGCTCTGGGGTTGTGATAGGTGACTATTTATATACTTTCAAGTTGGAAGGGGGTTGGGGAGAGCGTAAGCCTCTAAGGAATTTGGAAGTAAGGTTTCCAGGACCTTGAGGGGCTAGCTGTTGTTAGGAAAAGGTCATTTATTACTGTCTAGTAAAACCCTAGTCATGAGACCCTGTACATGTGTATCGGTGGGTCGTATGCTTGGGGGATGATTGCCAACATATATCTTGGAGGGTAGATATAAAGGAAGTTTCCAAAGTAATTTTTATATGTTGAATTTCAGGATCCCAGGGGGTCAGGCTAAGATTACCTTTTGCCCTTAGCAAAGCATCAACATCGAGGCAGCTGAGTTCATACAGGAAGGTCACTCTGCCTGACTCAAGGACTTGTCAATAGGCTGTAGCCAGAAAGGTAATTGAGGTTTTTTTCCTTTGCTTTTGTTTCCCACATGAATTACCACCTTATTGAGTCTTGCAGTTTGTGAACAGAGCATACCTCTGTGCTTGCTAGGGTTCCCTTCAATCTGGGCTCCTGTCCTAAGTGTTTTGTGTGGTTTTGACATACAGATCATACACGTACTCTGTGCGATTGATACATAATTATTTCAAGTTTTCCATGCTACTGAAAATGGTCTATTTTTAAATTTCAATTTCCAATATTCATTGCTAGCATACTGACATGCAATTATTTTGGAATAAATTGATTTGCTAATCTCACATATCTGTTCTAGAAACCTTTTTATTGATTCTTTTGGGTTTTCTACTTAGACAATCATACTGTCTGTGAATAGACAGTTTTATTTTTTATTTGCAAGCTGTATGTCTTTTCTTTTTCTTCCCCTATTGGACCATGTAGAATGACTGATATAAGTGGTAATAGGGGACATCTCTGTCCTGCTCCTGATTTAGGAAGAAAGCATTCAGCCTTTCACCAATAAACATAATGTGAGCTGTAGATGTTTTGTAGATCTATTTTACCAGATTGAGGAAACTTCCTTTTATTGAACAAATTAATATTGAATTTTATCAATTTTTTTCTGCATCTAGTAAAATAAGCATGTGCTTTTTCTTCTTTAACCTGCTAATACGGTTCATTACATTAATTAAGTTCTGAACATTGAACCAGTGTAGAGAGCAAAATGGAGTCTCTCACGTCAAGCAGGAGCCTGTGACAAGCAATGACTTGAGCAGTTAAGGTACCGCAGCTAAGAGATATCAACGGGACCGGCATCAGCTGACACCCACAACTGGTAACGATCAGAACCAGAGGAGGTCTGTAGGGACCCCAAAACCAACTCAATCCCTTTAAAAAGGGAAGGACTTGGGCAGCAAACTGTCAGACTCTTCAGACCTGACCCATCTCTGTCCGACCACTTCAAACAGGCAGCTGCGGCCAAAGGCTCTGCCCGATGGATCTCCAAACAGAACTGAGACCCGGCACTGCTTGAACAGAAGCAGCAGTAAGTGCCGAGAGCTGACCCGGCCAGACCGAGGCTTCATCTCAACTGCGCGCCCACAGACTGACTTGGCGTTTGGTTCGGTAACTTCCTGCACCCTTCTGTCGTCTTGTTTGTTGTGTGGCTTGTCGCATGTCCTGCTTTGTGTGCCGTGTAAGAAGCCAAGTTTAATCACATGGTGAAATGTCACTGAGTTTGGAATCCTGAACCTGCTCTATAATTGTGATTTAACTTTGCTTTATGATTGAATACAGCTGACATTGTGGAAAGACACAACTCGTGTGTGCGACTTTATGGCTCGCTCATGACAGCCAGCCTTCCATTTCCAGAATAAACCCCATGTTTTGCTATTTTTACATATTTCTGGCTCAATTTGCTAATATTTTTTAGGATATTTGTGTTTATGTTCATGAAGGATATTGGTCTGATTTTATTTTCTTGTCATGTCTTTGGTTTGAATTTTTGAGTAACACTGGCTTCATAAAATGAATTGGGAAGTGTCCCCTAAACTTATTTATTAAAGAAGAAACTCTGTAAAATTTTTGTTATTTCTTCTTTGAATGTTTAGTGGAATTCACCAGTGAGACTTTCTGGGTCTGGAGTTTTCTTTGTTTGAAGAACTTGAACTACAAATTTAATTACTTTAATAAGTACAGAACTAAGGGTTTCAGGACGAGTCTCCCCAATATATGCCACATTGGCACGAGGATTATTTTGAGCTAAAGGCGATCAAAACCCAGCAGATTCAGGAGAAGCTCTTCACCTTTCTCTCAACTGCCTAAATTTACATGGGAAAGAGGGTCTGGTACCAGGAAGAGAGCTTTTAACCAGAGATAGCCAGTTGACCTAAGAAACTGTGTGGATAACAGGGAAATCTTTATTCTCCAAACACCTCCTCTGCCTTCTTGTGAACAGCCTTCCTTCCCTTTGTCTCCCCAGGCCCCCAACCCTCACTATCGCTCAGGATGTTATATAAGCTTCAATTGCCCAGAGCTGCCTTGTGAGACTTCAATCTTTATGGGGCTCCCATACATAATTAAATTTGGTTTTCTCTTGTTAACCTGTCGTATAAAGGTTATGCTATTGTAACTGTTTGACCAGCCACAGAAGCTAGAAGGGTAGAAGTAAAATTGTTCCTGTACAACAGTACTCTTCTAGCAACCTTTTTTTTTTTTTTTTTTAAGTAGACTCCACACCCAGCATGGAGCCCAACATGGGGCCTGAACCCATGACCCCGAGATCGAGAACCAAGCTGAGATCAAGAGTCGGATGCTCAACTGACTGAGCCACCCAGGCGCCCCTAGTTACCTAGTTCTTAAGTGAGCTGGTTCTTACCATTTTCTTTGTGAATTTTCTGAGACCTATCAGTTGAATTCAGATGCTGCTCCCCACAACCACCCCCAAAATGCTAACACGGATCAAGGATTTAACACCTGTGCCTCAGGGGCTAACTCATTTGGCTTTGTTCCTAAAGCAGCTGAAGCAGGAGAGAGGGAGGGAGGCATGAGGGCCTCAGGGAACAGTGTAGGAAGCAAGGAACAGGAAGGAAGGTTTTGCATTTACTTTTGGTCTCCAGAGGCTGCCTGTTCAGGTCAATAAACAAACTTTTCCCTCCAAAACCTTCCATCCCCTTGTGGACATCATTTAATTCAGCGCTGGAGACCCCTTGACTCTGCAATCAAAACCACATCACCTTTCAGTTAGAGTCGGGGGCCTGCCCTTGGTAGTGACAGCATCCCGTTCTTCTTTCACTCGGGAGGGAGGGAGTGACAACCAAGGTGCCATTTGAAAGGCTGGTTTCAATCCTGCCTCTTGCTGCTCGGCCTCTACACATTCCTGAACAGACAGGAGAGGGCAGTGCCCCGCTTCCCCTTCTCACCCGCTGCTGGTACAACAAGGGCCTTTGTCACAGGATCCTGAGGGGTCTTAAGTCCTCTTGCCTGGCCTGTGGGGGGGTCCTCGTTTTCTCTCTTCCAGAAGCCATGTCTCAGTTAGCATCCCATCCTCATCCCCCAAACTGTCAAGAACTGTGCAGGGTCTCCAATTTCACCCGACCTGCACACCAGCAAGCTAGCCTGCTTCATGAACGCGGGCAGAAGGCACGAGGCTGCGCAGCCAGAGACAAAGGACAGAGGAGTCATGAGAAAAGCAGCAGCCGGAGCTTCATGTTCGTTTGCACTGACTCCCCAAGACCTTCACACCCCACAGGTGATGACTGCAAACACAGGGGCTCATGCTGCAGGAGGGGGTCCAAGCTTGCTGCATCCGTGGCTCTTACGGGCAGAAGCAAGGCTGCTCCTTCTCCAGAGGAAGGGGTCACCTCATCCCTCGTGGTTAACGCCTGCCAATACAACGCTGAAAGTGACTCTGCGTGGTCAGAGCCTTGCATTCTTGCCAGGTCCTCAGCGCCAGAGTGCACAGCCTGCCCAACACAATTTTTCCTCTGAATCTGAGGTTACATAGATTTTCAAGGTGGCTGGCCAGAATTAGGAACATTAACTGTCCAAATAGCAACCCAAGTCTAGTGGGATTGGCCAAGAATGACTGCTGGGAAAACGCACAGGTCCCCCTTTTCTGCCACCAGTGGGCACTGTATATTTGAAGACGGACAAGCCTCTTTCTGTCCCAGTGAGTCCCATTCAAAATTTTCCAGACACTGTAAGTCACCAATTCTAGGTATTTACTTAGTTCTCTAGAGCTGAAAGAAACCGCTTTACTCCTCCCAGGAATTAGTGGGTCATAGGATTAATGGTCCCACTGACTCTTGTCCTCTTCGTTCTCTAAGTGGCTAGATCTTCCTCCACTCACACACTCCATCTCCAGCCTCCTCGTTTTAAAACTCACGAGCATTTATTTTTCATCATTTTAACCACCATCTGCATACTAACGGCTCAGAAATCTGCATCAAAGCCCTGGCACGGCCTGCTCTCCAGACACCTGTTACCTGTACGCCTGCTGGGTAGTCCCATTTGGAGGTCCCGTAAGAAATGTATGCTTCATAGGCGTCACCTGAATGATGTCCCTCTCCTCTTCTGCTGCCCTGCCCTAACCACCCCCCTCCTGGCTCCTGTTCTATTTATGGGGCCATTTTCCACCAAGTGGAGACTTCCTTTTCCCAGTAAATGTCTGAAGTTCTCCTCCACAAAAATGTTTAGAATAATTCAAATCCCTTGAATCAGTGTCCTCGTCTCTTGCCTGCAGGATCTGCGATGCTGCAATATTAGTTACTTCCTCTAGTCCCAGGTCCCCTCGAATCCATTCTCCCACTATCATCTACCCAAACTGTAATCTCGCTCATGCTACACTCCTTCTCAACACTCTTGTAAAGACCCATTTCAACTGTAAGCACATAAATCCTTTAGCACGTTAAAAGTGGGTCTCTACCATAAGTCTCTAGTTTCATCTCTTCTCCTGGAAAACGATGACCTACAGGAGTCAAGCCGCTTCTATTTCTGTGACTCTACTGCATTGCTCACACTATTTCTTTTCCTGGAATTTTTTTCACCATTTTCATTATGAAAACATCCTTAATCATTTTTTTTAACATTTCTACTGAGACAGCCTCTAATTAAGAAATCCTCTTTGATTTTCGAGGCAGAGACAACTTTCCCTCACTCATTCATACCATATTTCAATAAGTAATTCATACATTTACTATATGTAGGTGTATATACATACACACATATTTGAAATTAAATTATGTATCTACATGTTTGCCTTCCTAACAAGACTAAGCTCCTGGAAAACAGGGTGGTATTTTATATTTCTGCATCTTACTTCCAGCCCAGTATCTAGCCCCAAAGCAAGTACCCAATAATGTTTGTTGAACTATTCTGGATGAAACAGCACTGGAGTGAGCGGATTCTTGAGGTAAGATGTGACTATCACTTGTATCTGCCAGTCTCCTCACCATCGAATTAGACATTGGTATTAGCCAAGAGTAAGTAGAGACAATCCTCTTCTACTTTAATTGTTCATAATAACCTTTTGGCTCACAGATCACCTTAAACGTATGATGAATGTAGAGAAGGCTTTAATAAATACATCTATCTCTGAATATACACACATTTTGTATGACATTCCAGGAAGGTCATGTTAACTCTTGCCCTCCATCCCTTCCAATGTGTATGCAGGATTTCTACCGTGAGTTGTTTGGTAGGATTGGTATCAATACAAGGATCAGCATCACTGTCCAATAATGGAAGATAGCATGCATGTGCATGAGTGAGGAGTCCTGAAAGAAGGCTTAAAATAGATGCAGAGGTTCTTCTTTCAATTTCTGGTGGAGATAGTTGGTGGCGACACAGTGAAAGAACTGTAGGGTTCTTACCTTGAGTGTCTCCGTCCGTGTTCGTCAGAGTCACTGCCGCTCCCGAATATTATCATGAGATGCTTCCAGGGCCTCCTCAGGTGTCCACCAACGGCCAGAGTGGTGCTGACTGGGGTAGACAATTAAACGGGGCAAAAGCCCTAATCCTCTGAGGAAAAAATAGTGTTCTAATGAGGAGAGTTTGAGTTGTTACACGACAACTCTGTGATGAACGGACACAATCCAGATGTGCGGATTTAGGAGGGCAGATCAGCCCCTCCTCTCCTTTTGGAGCCATTCCTTCCCACTTTTCTAGCCCATTGATTCTATCCCCATCGAGTATTCCTACTCTTAGTGATCTTTCTCCTCAACAAGTAGACATACTTAGATATCCCATCAACAACCTACAACAACAATAAAAATAACAGAAAAATAATCTGGACTCCAAAACAAAATATCTTGACTATAACCTTCCTCTAGTTTTTACCCAGTATCTTTTCATTCACAACCAAACTTCTGTAAGGAATAACATGAGTCTAAATATCCACATTTTACCTTTTCACTTTCCATTCACCCCTAAATCTACCGCAATTTATCTTGCATTCATAGGAGTGACACTGAAACCGATCATGGCGAAGTCGCCGATGAGCCTTCAGTTGACCTGCTTTCCTCTCCTTTACACAATTTTTCAGTTGGGTGTCTATGATGCCATTCTGTAAAAACTGAGATAACTTTGGCTTTAAATTTCAGAAAACCCAAGTCAAGATGAAGTAATTGATAAGGAAACTGTTTTATCTCACATAACTTCACCACATCCCTTAATAAAGAGTCCCGGTATATGGAATCTAAACAGCTGATTAATCATCAGCTCATAAATCAGCAAGGGCATGGTTGCTTTCCATGTTCAGACTTGACGCTCATCAAGGTTTTGTGTGTATGTTAGTGTGTGTATGTCAGTCTGTGTGCGCGTATGTGTGCGGCAAGAGCAAAATCACACATGCCCACGTCCACCCAAAGCAGGGAGACTGTTTCTCCCCAGGCATCTTTCTTTGAGAGCCTGCACACCTTTCCCAGAAACCTTCAAGCAGCCCCTCCTAACACAGGTCACATGGCCGCCCAGGTAAATAACTCAAAACCGTGGGAGGAAGGACCTACGGATTCCTAGGGATTCCTAAACAGGAAGATTCTACTTGGCCGTAGGTCCCGTGACCACCCACAAATGACTCCGTCTCACTGGGAAACGGAGCACTGCGGTGGGCCTAAGCTAATCGGAATTTTCCTGGCTCACGTAGAACCGGGACGGACCGAGTTCTGCCAGCAAGGGGGGATGGGATGATGCTTGTCGGGCAGACAGTCACTAATGCCTGCGGGACACTCTGTACTGGACTTTCTGCTTATCCTTCCAGTGTTGTGTTAACTGAGCTGCTCGGGCCCCTCTCCGGTCATTTTTTTCTCCCAACTCCTGGATCCCAACTGTGGGTCTGTCTCCCAACTGCATGCTCTTCGCTTTGAAAAATCTACTTTTCTACCACAGATGATGCACCTGCCTTTGAACCGACATCCGCCTGGGGCAGAGGACACGGCGCCTCCCCACGAAGCGCCCCGCTGCCAACACGCACACCCGTACTCACACGCGCGAAAGGACACAGATACAGACAGCTGGGCTCCTTCCAAATCTTTACTTGGGTTTTTGTTCCTCTGAGCATCTGTCGTAAGCGCGGAGGAATGCTCTTCATGCCGTCCCACAGACACAAACACAGACACAGCACCACGTCCACAGCTCCAGTCCCGGGGCGCCCCTCCGGACGCTCACTTGTACGTCTTCATGTGCCACAGCCCATCGTTCAAGTAGTGGATGTTCTCGATGCCGATTCCCTTGTTGACCTTCTCGATGTCCTCGGCGGACATCCTCATGACGCCGACGCACAGCGCGTGCTGCTTGCCCTCGGCCATGATGGCCACGACCGTGTCCACCGCGGCGGGGTACAGCTGCGCCCCCGGGGACGTCAGGCCGGGACACATGATGTTGGCCCCACTGAGCACAAACTTGATGGCCCCCTTGTCCACCTGCTGGTGCGGCAGGATGAAGGGGTACTTGTGAAGGAGCCGCAGGGTCGGGTAGAAAGGCCCCTCTCTCTGTCTAAAGAACAGTAGCTCTCCGTTGACCGTGAGGATCTCTATGTGCTCGTGGCAGCGCACGATTTTGACCGGATCTTTCTTGGGCAAGATTTGATTGAGCCACGGCTCAATCCCCGGAAACTGTTCTATCAATTGGTTCTTAATACCCTTAATAACTGAGGTTTTCAACTGGATGCAGTTGGACACATTTTCCTTTTCATCGAACTTCTTGAACATGATCCAAGGCGAAGGGGGCGCCCCCAGCGAAGAGCCCGAGCTGGGAAGATTTGTGGAAACGCCCAGGGTCCGGCGGAGATGCTTACCGGAGGATGGCCGGCAGGGACGGTCGCGGCGGCTGTCGTTAACCGGAAGGGAGCGCGCTTTACGGCTCCGCGTAAAGATCTACTTCCGCCTGCCGGAGCGCGGCGCGCTGCTGCGGGCGGTTCCGCGGCCGCAGATTCGTTTCCCCCGGCGGGTGGGCAAAAGGGGCGGGACTTGAGGAAGAGGAGCGGGAGGCAGCGTTCCTCTTGCGAGAAGGGAGGAACGGAAGGGGCCTGTTATTTTTACTTATGTTACTGGTAAGCCGAATCGTCGTCCCTGCACTTACCCACGCCGGAAGCCGGGGGAGCAGGTGCGGGGAGCAGGTGCGGGGAGCAGGTGCGGCTCTCCTGCCTCCGCGAGGAGCCCAGTCCCTGTCGTCACCCCGGTTCTCCCCGTCTCACACCCTGCGTCTCCCCCACGCTCTCTGACACGTCCGGCTCAGGGACGTGTCATCGCAGACATCTGCCTGCCGCCTGTCACCCCTGGATGCAGCCCTCTCCCTTCTGGGTTCTCTCCGCCTGAACCGGGGCGGAGGCTTCCAGGCCAGCAGGAATGCCGTAGGATTTCTTCTGTCCTCTTCAAGACATCCAAACTCAGTTTGCGGTCCAGAATATGGTTTCTCCTGGCGAACGTCACCAAGTGCTCCTGAAAAGAATGTGCGTTCTGCTTTGTTTAGGTTCAGTGTTCTGTACATGCTAATAACTGTGTCCCACTGGTGGATGGAGTTGTTTTCTATTTATTCTATCAGTAGCTGAGCGGCGTATTGAAATCTCCAACTGTGATTGTGGATCTGTTTCCCTTTACAGTTCTATCAACTTCAGATTCATACTTTGTGAAACTTCATTATTAGGTCCATACCCATTTAAGATTAATATGGAAGTCACCCAGTTAATTAGATTTTATCCATGTAGATTCTGCATGTCATCCTAAGGAGTGTGAGGCCCCTGAAGGCAGGAACTAGTAATTTTTTAAAGATTTTATTTATTTATTTGAGAGAGAGAGAATGAGCGGGGTGAGGCAGAGGGAGAAGCAGGTTCCCTGCTGAGTGCCGAGCCAGTGGGGGGCTGTGTCCCAGGACCCTGAGATCACGACCTGAGCCAAAGGTAGACACTTAACCAACTGAGCCACCCAGGCACCCCAGGAATTGTGTATTTTATTTCTGTATTCTTTCATCTAGCATTTCTCTCCAATGAATACATGCATAATTTTGGGAAGCCTACCCTGCAGCAGAAATTATAACAGGTGCTGGATATGCAGTGGAAAGATAACACATATTTCCACATTCTTGGGAGCTTACAACACATCAGGGTAATATATATATATATATATATATATATATATGTAACATATATATATATATATATATATCTCCCCATGCCCATTCTCAGAACAAAAATCTGTATTAGTCTGGGTTCTCCAGAGAATATATACATATAAATTATATTATAAAATTATATATATATGTATAGAAATTATATATATTTATATGTATAAATTTATGGAATTATGTATATGTATAAGTAATATATAGAATGCATGTGTATTATATAAACAGCATATGTATCTATTGTAGGGAATTGGCTCACACAGTTATGGAGGCCAAGAAGTCCCAACATCAACAGTCAACAACAACCTAGAGACCCAGGAGAGCCAATGTTGTAATTCAGCCTGAGTCCAAGTCTGAAGGCAGGAGACCAGTGTCCTAGCTCAAAGGCAATCAGGCAAGAGGAATTCCTTTTTACTCAGGGAAGAGTCAGCCTTTCTGTTCTGTTCAGGCCTTGGTTGAGGCCTGTCCACATTAGGGAAGGTAATCTGCCTTACTGATTAAAATGTTAATCTTATGGAGAAACATCCTTACAGAACCACTCAGAACAACGTTTGACCAAATATGTGCACACCCTGTGGACCAGTCAGGTTGACACATAAAATTAACCATCACAAGCGTAGACCATCTTAAATGAGGTGGTAGAGCAACATGTTGATGTGTCCTGACCTAGAACCCAGGATGAATCCTGCTCCATCATCTACTAGATTGAAATCTTGAAAGTTACTGACTTGTATGCGTCTCAGTTTACTCATTACAAAAGTGTGGTTAACAAGAATACCCATCTCCTGGGGATAGAGGTGGGAATCGCTTGCATTAGAACTTAGAATAATTGGGTTTTAAGTATTTCATGTAGCTACAATTATTAAATTAACATGAAACCAGTTACATGATTGTTTTAATACTCTTTCACACAGGACATAGTACAACTGGCCAGACTTGAGCTTTCCTATTTATGGCCGAGTCTCTCATATGCCTCCCTGAGGTTTCTCCTTAAATTCTTGAAAAATTAAAGAAGTTGGAAGGTTAAAAATGAAAAACCTGTATTTTAAGACTTTCTAAAATCTACCCTTTTCTAAAATCGTGGAGCCTAGGGACGCCTGGGTGGGTCAGTCGGTTAAGCGTCTGCCTTGGGCTCAGGTCATGATCCCAGAATCCCGGGATCAAGCCCCACGTTGTCGCGTTGTCAGGCTCTCTGCCCAGCAGGGGAGTCTGCTTCTCCCTCTCCCTCTGCCCCTCCTTCCCTGCCTGCACTCTCTCCTCCTCTCTCTCTCTCTCTCTCTCTCTCTGTCTCCCTCTCAAATAAATAAATGAATCTTAAAAACAAAATAAATCAAATCAAATCATGGAGCCTGGTTCTTAAACTTTATAGAGGAGTCTAGGTCTTTGAGCGCGACTCACATCAGTGTATGAAAAAATATACACAAATGTTGCTTTCAACAAACGAGCATGTTAAAACATTGAAACACACTACCAACTTATTCTCATTAAGTAATTTACAATCAATTGAAAATTAATTAACTATATGGATTTTAAAAAGGAGGAAAGTTAACGACACAATCTAAAGTCAGATTGATTTTCAGGCCGAGGCTGTACTACTTCCTACATTCTGTCAGCCTCCCCCAGTGTTGCTTTATTTCCATGAAATCTGAAACATACAGTGTATACTTCACAAGGTGTATGGCGTGGTTACGAGGAATAAAAAAAAATACAATATGCAAAGGACTTATCTAATAGTAAGACAGAATAAGTACATTTACTAGTTTCTTTATTTGCAAAACACCTTTTGTGTGGTACTTATAAGGCCTAAGATTATAGTATATATGTAAAAAATTTTACCGAAAATGTTTGTAGCTTTGGATAAAGCTGCTAAGTCAAATAGTCAAGAGATGCCAGAATTCAGTTTTGTATCAGGAATCTGAAGGGACTGTGTAATCGAGACACAGTGATGACATGGCAAAATTAAAGTGAGGAACCTGAATGAGAAAATTTCTCAGGTTCCTCAAATCTAAAAAATTGGGAGTGCAGTTCACACACGTGGGTTGTCCGAATAGTTTCAGACCTTCCACCTGCATACAGCTGTGTCTGCATTTTGAGGAATGACCACCAGAGGGCAGGAGAGCCAAGCTGAAGTCTGCGTGCAGATCCCCGTAATTGGTGTTGTATTAGGAGTATTCTCAACTAATAGGTAACTATTTTTTTTACCATACAATTATTTTTCCTAAATTAATAAACCCATTTCTACAATTACAAGACATTTCCCAAGTTCAGGTGAAGCACATTCTAAATAGTCATCTACTTGATTTATAATTTGTGAATTTTCTCTGTAATTTTCTATAATCAACAATAAAACAATTATTTCTAAAATGACATCTATTAAAAAATACATGCTAGCCTACATTATTGGCCTTCTCAAAGAAATACAAACTTCCAGTTATAAAATAAGTCACAGAGATGACAAGTAGCATAGGCAATATAATCATATTGTAATAATATTTGGTGACAAATGGGGACTGTTCTTACCGTGATGAGCACTGAGTAATGTAGAGAATTATTGAATCATGTTGTACACCTGAAGCTAATGTAACGCTGTATGTTAATTATACTTCAATTTATAAAATACCTCTTTCCACATTGCTTCAATTTATGAACTATTTTTAAAAATTAAAAATTTACATATATCATAAAAATAATCTCACGACAGCCAAAATGTCTGTAATTATGTCTTCCACCTCATTGCTCCATTCCCCCAGGTAACGCTGCTAAGTTTCTCATGGGGGGGCAGCAGGGCAAGCAATGTTCTCTCCATAGCAGGCATGCAAACGAATAGGGAGGAGGGGTGCTCCCATGGGCATGCACAGAGGAAAGGGCCCCACACGGGGGAGGTGAGCAGAGGTCCCCCACAATCTTAGGGGCTCTCATTTCCAAAGCAAACCCCACAGGAGGGTTGAGCCCTGGCCTGGGTGGCCAGAACCCTCCCTACTTCTCTAAACTCTGGCCATCGGATGTGCTCAGGGCCAGTTCCTGCCTCTCCTGGCCTCAGTTTCCCGATTGTCTCAGGAGGGCCGGACACAGAACTTCACGGCCTCCCCCTTGGTGGTGTGGATGCAGCGTGGGCTCTCAGACCCTGGGTGGGCTTGGTGGGGTGCACTGTGGGATGCGCAGGGCCTTCTGCCCACATGCAGACCAGAGGGGACCCCCTGGGGCGGCCGACCCTCGGGCCCACGGACAGCACTGACAGCACATGCATTAGACCCGCCTTGCAGCGCGCGTGCGCATTCAACTCACCAACGGCTGCCCGCCCGGCGGCCCCTGCAGTCCCTGGGGGCTGCTGCAGTGAGACCTCACAATCCCTAGCACCCCCCAGGCCGCCCCAGCCCAGCCAGGCAGGCCGGAGACCGACCAGAGTCCGGCATACCTCCTGCCTTGGTGTGCTGGTCCCCACGGTCCACCCCGGGGCCAGCTCGGTGCACGGCTGGGTCAGGAAAACCTGAGTCCGGGCAGGGAGAAGGTCAGGCCTCCCCTTCCCCCTCTTCCTCTGCACCTCCTCTCGTTGTCTTCCTGGCAGGCCCTGGGCACACAGGTCCAGCTCCCTTGCTGGGTTTAAGAGGCGAAGGAGGGGGGCCCTTCCTGGTCACTCAGTTCACCCCATTTTAGATGAGTGGGGGCACCAGGGCTCAAGGTCACTCAAGTGACCAAGTGTAGCAGAACTGAGGCTCTCAGAAGTGGTGACATAAGCTTGCCTGTCACAGGGCTGTGACACAGCCCCAGGCAGTCGGACCCACAGGTGCACTGTGCACAGGAGCCTGAGGAGGTGGCCTCTGAGCCCAGCCTTGGCCGGGAGTCTGTCGTGGATGGGGGTCACGCAGAGGGGCAGTGCAGCCAGGGGTTTCCGTGGGGGCAAGGGCTTGGTGGGCTCCCTGGGTGAGGAGGGCTCTAGGGCAGCTGGAGTGGGGTGTTAGGCGTACACACTGGGAGGGGCTCTGAGTGCCCCACAGAGGGCACAGCAGGGCGGGGTGGGCAGGAGACACAATCCAGGCCAGCTTCTCAGAGCCACAGCGTCCTAGATTTGGAGGGAGCTTAGTGGGCATGTGATCACCCACGCCAGAGCATGGACGTCTAAGCGGCACCCAGACATGAGGAGGCCTGCTCCAGTGTCCTCCTGCACAGTGAGGGCTGTGGCGGGACCAGAGGGGCTGCCCGTACCCAGGAGGGTGCTTCCGGAAATGCTGCTGCTGGCCTCCTGCAGGGGTGAGGAGGAGGAGGCAGCGCGGCCCCCCTGCGGAGTACAGAGCAGTAAGGGGCTGTGATTGCAGCCTCGTGGCTGGCGGCGGCGGGCACCGCTGCGGTGGGAGCTGAGAAGGAGGACGTGCTGCTCGAGGCCCAAGTGATGCTGTGGATTTTGGGGGGACAGTAAGGAGCTCGACTTCCAGAACGGTGGGAGGTGGCAAGGTGAGCAGAAGCCCCAGACTCTTCAGAGTACCCCATGCCAGGAGGCAGCTCGGGGCCTCTGGGAACTGGGTTCTTGGCTCTTTGTGTGGGTGCAGATTAGGGAACACCAGCCTGGGGAAGGGAGGCCATCAGAGGAGTGTGGGATGGTGCTCCGTTGCTGTCCTCCACCGTAGGGCTGGAGGGGCTAGTCCAGGGCTCCCCGAGCACGGCAGCCAGACCCGCACTGCTGAGGTGGGGCTGCATCTGTAATGGGCACAGGACTTGGAGCTGCCGCTGGGCAGCCCCCCAGGATGGTCCTGCACATGAGCCTGTCGTCCACGCGCAGGCTGGCGGGGTGCTAAAGCTGGAGAGGAAGAGGGGCTGATGGAGGCAGGCCTGTGCCAGATGACCTGGGCGTGACAGGGTTGTGGGTCCCCAGAACGGTGGGGACAGCAAGAGCTGCAGGCTCCTTCCAGCTCTGGGGGGTTCCTGAAGCTCTGCTCAGGAGCCGGGAGAACTTGGCTCTTCCCTGGGTGCAGAGTGGGGAACACTGGCCGCAGGAAGGGGGAGACGGGGAGGGAGAAAATCGCTAAGGCAATGGGACGAGGCAGGAGCTTCACGGGCTGGCCAGTGGGGACTCCAGGGAAATGCTCACCTTGATCTGCTCCCCTTCTGAACTGGAGGAGGTGACGGGTTGCATGCTGAACACACCAGCAGCAGCATGTCGCGGAGGTAGACGACACCCCCGAGCTGGTCCGAGGACCGAGAGTGGAGCTGCCACTGGTCCTGGGCTCCGCATCGGCAGCCGTGCGGCGGGGTGGGGAGACATGCCTGTGGGCGCCGTGGCTGTGACCTGCACTCAGGACGTGTGGGGACGCGTACAGGGGGCAGCAGGGCAAGCGGCAGCCGGTCTTCTGGTTCCCAGGGAACAGAAGACACCTGAGGCTGTGAGTGGACAAGGGAGGCCAGCCTGTTGAAGGGCAGGCATTCATGGTGGCGGCCGGCGAGCTTCGGGGTGGATCTGGACCCTGGAGTGGCCTGGGCTGGAGGTTGGGCAGAAGATGCCCACCTGGTCCGGGACACTGCGGTCTGTAAGTACTTAGCTCCCTGACCCGCCAGGCCCCGTGCCAGCTGGCGCTAGGGGACCAATGAGAAGGAATCCTTGGCAATTTTGAGTCCCGTCTGCTTCGTGTGAGGGAGGGTTGAGCTGGCTCCGTGCCTGGCCTTTGCCCTCCTGGTGAAAGTCTGATTCTTCAGGACAAAGACACAGTTGGCAGTAGGGGTCTTGGTGTAGAACAGGTTGGCACTGTCAGGGGTCTTCAGCTCTGGTGGGGGACGGGCCGAAGAAGGGACTGAGGAAGGATCAGCTGTGCTCAGAAGGTGGCTGCAGGCCTGGGAGAAGGGAATGCATAGAAACAGAAAGGAGATTAGTGGGGGCCAAGGGGTGAGGGGTGTGGGCACTGGGACCCCTTCCTGGTGCCAGTGTTCCCCACTCTGCACCCCCAGCTCCTGAGCAGAGCTTCTAGAATCCCCCAGAGCTGGGAGCGGGCCTGGGGAGACGGGCAGAGTCCAGGTGTCTGCAGTACTGTATACAGGATTTGTCTTTAGAAACATTCTAGAACTAGATAGTGGTGCTGGGTGCACAGCATATTGAACTTACTTAATGCCACTGAATTTAAAATGAGTAAAAGGTAAAATTTCACTGTGTGTACTTTTTAAAACAAAATCTAATAGGCTGTAAAGTAGAGGAAGAAGAATAAGAAGGTTTAGAAACCAGGGTGTCATCACAAGGGAGGGAAGAACAGCTCTAGCAGCACTGGCTCTCAGGAGCAGGTGCGGGGCGCGGGGGGGGGGGGGGGGGGGAGGGGGCTCCCCAGGGGAGGGGGCGCCACGGCTGAGCTGGAGACGCACCTGGCCCGGGGCTCGGCAACTAGCCCAGGACTGGGTTCCAGAGCTGGAGCTGGCTCCGTCGCAGGCAGTCGTGCGAAGGCTGGTTCTAGAATTGCTCTGTTCTGTGGCTGGCCCTGGATTGTGGCGGTGGTACCAGAACTGGGGAGAGAACCGTGATGGGTGTGCTTCCGGTCTGCATCTAGAACCAGAGCGGGCTAAGTCTCGAGCTCGAGCGGTCCGAGTGCTGACGCCGGAGGGAGCTCTAATTCTGGAGCTGGTCCTAGCTCTAGGCTCCCGCTCCCTCCCCGTGCAGGGTCTTGTGCTAGAGGTGGGGGCAGCTCTGTAGCCGCGCCCCCTTCCTGGCGGTGGGGTAGACGTTGTCCCACCTGTTCAGCTGTGAGCTCTGAGGGTCAGGGGAGTATCTGCCTGCACACTGAAGGGAGCACTACACAGGCGCTGGATACATACATGAATGAATGAACGAACGAACGAATGAACGAATGAGTTAGCTAACCCAAGAGGCCGTTGTATCTCTGGTTTTTCACATCTGTAACATAACAGCAGCCACGTCCTAGGACCGTTGGGAGGATGACCCTGCGTCAGTACACGGCTAAGTGCCTACTGCGTGCTAGACACTTCCGGAGCCTTGGGAATAAAGCAGCTTGGGTGCAGCTGACGGACGCAGCGCTGAAATGAGGGCACGCGGGGCCTGGGCTCAGCTGGGAGCCGCAACCATGATGAGCAGGCTGCCCGCGTCTCCTTGTCCAGCAGCTCGGGACGAACCTGGGTGGGGCTGGAGGGGCCGTGGGGCTTGCTATCTTGGCAAACCATCAGAAAGAAGCTTCACTCTTCACGTTTTCTTTCTCATCTTGTCGTCCCCCCCCCCCCCCCGCGGGGCATTGCGCTTCATCTCGTGGAAGGGGGTCATTCATTTCACCAGACACTAATGAAGGGAGCTGGGTGGTTTGCAATCTTCGCTCATATGAAGAAGGCTGTGGTGCACAACCACGGATGAAGGTCAGGTGGAGAAGCGTTTCCTTGGGATAGATGCCCCGAGCTGGGCTGTTGAATCAAAGCGGAAATACATTTGTAATTTGGCTGCGTGCAGCCAGACCGCCTCCATGGGAGGGCAGCTTGGGTTCCCATCAACAATGAATAAAAAGTTCCTCTTTCTACACAGCTTCCGACTATCCTTGTAATCTTTTGGATTTAGTCATTTTGTCATGACTGAGACTGAGTATACATCACGTGTGTAAGGCTGTTCATATTTCTTTCTCGTGAAGTGTATTTTTAATGTCTTTTGCCTGTTTTATATTGTGTGGCTGCTCTTTTTTTTTTTTTTTTTTTAAGATTTTATTTAGTTGAGAGAAAGAGAGAGAGCTACAGAGAGCACAAGCAGGGAGGAGAGGGAGAAGCAGGCTTCCCGCCGAGCAGGGAGCCCAGTGCAGGACTCGATTCCAGGACCCTGGGATCATAACCTGAGCTGAAGGCAGACGCTTAACCGACTGAGCCACCCAGGCATCCCTGAGATTATGATTTGAATTGAAACCAAGAGTGGGACACTTAACCGACTGAGCCACCCAGGCGCTCCATGCTCTTTTTCTTATAAGTTTCTAGGATCTCTTTATTTACAGGGGGTTGTTAGGCTCTTGCCCAAAATAGGAGTTGTGGACATTTGTCCCAGCTTACCATTCCTTCCTTTTTTAAGTTATGGAGTCTTCTCCCCTTGCACAATATTCAGTTCTCCCCAGTTTGATTTTTTGGATTCAATGTAATCCCCATAAAATGCCTCAGCAGGTATCTCTTTGTGGAAAGCAATGAGCCTAGACAACCACTACTCTTTTGGTCTCTGTAGTTTGCCTATTCTAGACCATTTGTACATCTGGAGTCCTACAATAATATGTGGTCCTTTGTGATTGACAGTCCATGTAGCTTAATGTTTTCAAGGCATCCATGTTTGTAGTATTTATCAGTAAATCATTCCTTTTTATGGCAGAACACTTTTCTGTTGCATGAATATACCATATTTTGTCCACTTGTTCATTAGTGGGTGGATTTTGGGGATGTTTCCTCCTTTTAGTTATCATGAATGATGATGCTATGACCATTAATGTACATAGATTTTCATGTTTTTCGTTCTCTTGGGTACATACCTTGGAGTGCACTTGCTGGATTCGTGGTAACTCTATGTTTTCCTTTTTGGAGAACTACCTGTTTTCCGAAGGACTGCTATTTTATATTTCAATCAGCAGTTTCTCCATATCCTCACCTAAATTTCATTATCTGTCTTTTTAATAATAGATGTCCTTTTGCATGTAAAGAGGTATCTCATTGTAGTTTTGATTTGCATTTCCTAATGAATAATTATGCTTAGCAGTTTTCATGTGTATACCTTCTTTTTATGGCCATTTGTATATCTTTTTTTTAAGGACTTATTTGAGAGAAAGAGAAAGAGTGTGTGGGGGGAGGGGCAAAGGGAGAGGGAGGGAGAGAATTTCAAGCAGACTCTCCGCTGAGCATGGAGCCCGACGCGGGGCTTGACCTCACGACCCCGAGATCAGAGCTGAAACCAAGAGTCAGATGTTTTAACCAACTGCATCACCCAGACACCCCTGTATATTTTCTTAGGGAAATTTGTCATATTCAGATCCTTCCCCCACTTTTTAAGTGGAATGTTTATATTGTTATATTATGGAGGTGTAAGAGTTGTTTAATCTACATAAGTCCCTTATTAGAAATATTATTTGCAAATATTTTATCCCATTTGGTGGGTTGTCTTTCTCTTTATTGACACTATGTTTTGATGCAAAAAATGTTAAATTTTATGAAGCCAGTTTATATTTTCTTTTATACTTGTGCTTTTGGTGTCCCCCCTTGAGGACTGATGTTCTCTGCTCAGTGGACTCCAAGTCTGGGCAGACACATTGCTGACTGTGGCCTCACCCAACAGCCTCAGACCAAGCCAACTCCACCTGACCCTGCCTTGAGGGCTCCCCCCTTCCTTTCCACTGACCAGAGGCCCGTGTAGAAGCTGAGGGTATTGGATACGTGGGATGGGGGCTAGCGCAGTGGCCACTCTTGGTAGAGCCTTAGATGTGGTTTGAGCACTTTTTCCCTCTCTAAAGCCCAAGCTGAATGCTCTGCCCTTTCAGCAGTTTTCCTGAGCCCCCTCTGTATACCTGGCAAAAGCCTCCTGTGTTCACACAAGCTCAAGTGGGTCCTGCTGTTGCAACTGGGAACTTCCCCTGGATGGAGCATGTCCAAGGTCGTCCCTGTGCCTGGCTGAGCTGCCCTAGATATGCCGGGTTCCCTGAGAGGAAGGAGCTCTGTGCCTGGAGGGAGCAGGAGGGGCCAGGCTACAGCCCTGCGGTGAACAGCCTACAGACACTGTGTGAGTTGTCTTCTAAATAGATCTTTGAAAAATTGTGCAAGAATCTCTTTTGGATAAATTCCTAGGATCAGCACTGCTAGGCAAATGTATGCACTGATGGGACTTTGGCAGGTTAACCCTTTCTCTGGCATTGGCTTCTGAGGAATGCTTTAGTGCTTTCTAGTTTTAGTCTGCCTTTCCACTGGTGACATTTTCCGAGTATGTGGTTGGCCACAGAAGAGCCAGCTGTTCCCTCATGGCTCCTGGCCCTCGTAGGACACTGACGAGTGATGGGATAGCACTTGCAAGATGATTGACAGGTGATTTACAAAAGGTCTGTGACTTCCGTCTTGCTTGCTCTTTCCTGTGTTGCTTCCCTCCCTCTGTCCCTCCGTGTGTGTCTCTCTGGTTCCCATTGCTAAGAACCAAAAGAGGGCTCAGATCGGATCAGCTGACTTAAAAGAACTGAAATCTCGGTCCAAACTGAACCTCGCCAATAACTTGTGAATGAGCTCAGAAGTGGACCCTGCCCCAACCGAGCCTCAGTTGAAACCCCAGCCCAGCCTCTTGTGAGACCGTGGGGCACAGCTTCAGCTGAGCCGAGCCTGCATCCGAATCAGAGACGCGGGAGATAACGTTTGTTCTGATGAGCACTTAGTTAGGCTAATGTGTCTCACAGCATCGACCACCAGCATATCCTTCCAGGGCCAGCTCCGGCCTGCCCTCCTCCCTCTCTCCCTCTGCCCTCCCCAGCTCTCTCCGGCCACACTGGCTCCTTCTCAGCATCTCTGGCCAAATGCTCCTGTACCCCTGAGTCTCTGCATCTGGGAGCTTCCCCCAGCACACGGTTCCCACACCTCTGCAAGGCTGGCTCCTCTTGTCTTTCTGGTCACAGCACAAATGCCACCCTGGAGGCCTTTTAGACCTACCGAGGAGCTCCTGGCTGGCCCTCCAGCGCCCTGCTTCATTTCCGTATATCATCTGCTCTTCTTCCTGTCTTTGTCCATCTCCCACTGTAGGCGGTGAGCTCCCAGTGTGCAGGGGCCATGTGGTCCCTTCAGCACTCACCCTGGATGACTGCAGGGGCACAGTAGCCAAATGAGTCAATGAGAGGGACTTGGAGCGCCTTCCCACTTCTGAGAAGCTCATAATGAAAGGTCCAGTTGCTCTCCGTTGAGCAGTGAGCACGCCCCCCCCCCCCCCCATCGGTGCCAGCACTGCAGCCCCAGGCAGGAAACTAGAAATTAAAACACACCTTTGGGGTCATCAAGGCAGTGGGGTTCCCAGGCCCCAGGGGACAAAGGGGCAGGACGTGGGGGCTCCAAGGGGGATGAGGAGGACCTCGGATCCTCCAGGTCCCCCAGTTTCCGGCCACTGTTCTGGGGTTTCCAGTTCACTCATGAAGTCTACTCACCCCAGCCCCCGCAATGACTCCGCCCACTTGCACCTGAGGCTCCAGCAAGGGGGTCGGTCCTTGGACCGGACCCCGGAGGAGCAGTCCAGTGCTCTGCCACATTCTGCATTACCCAGGTCCTCAGTCCCAGGCCGCCCTCTACTCCCAGGGACCCCAGGGAGTAGAAAGCATTTACGGGACTTAGCCAGGTGTGTCATCGATGGGGAACCGAGGCCGACAGACTTCTAGGAGCCTGTGGGACCCCCGGGACCTCTGCTGAGGAGGAAGGCCTTCCCTCTCTATTTTGGAGCCCCCTCGCCATGGGGGTGGGTGCTAGGGGCTTCCCCCGGTTCCAGGCGCCCAGAGCGGCGGAGAGGGCCCCAGACCTGTCGTCTCCCCTCCGCCCTGGGGATGGCCCAGCCCTGCCGACCCCGGGAACCTCGGAACACCAGCCCACCAGCCGGGGACCTCGCCCCTAGCAAGGCCGCGCGCCTAGGACCGTTGGCCGTGAGACCGCCGAGTCCGGCGCTTGCGCACAACCACTCCCCAACGCCAGACTTTCGGGCTTGCCAGGGATGTGGGCGTGTCCCCTGGCCCGAGGTGCCGCCAGCCAATCAGGGCTGCCTCCCGCCAGCACCGCCCACCGCGCGCGCTGCGGCCTTTCGGAACAGCAGGCGCGGCGGCGCGCGGGGGTAGTTGAGCTGCGGCCGTCTAGCTGCTCCGAGCATGCAGCGGATCCCGGCTCTAGGCCTGGGCACCTGGCAGGTGAGGTGGACCTCGCGCCCCGGGGCGGGCGGGGCCTTTCCCCAGCCGCGGAGGGGATCCGCGGGGCCATCTGCCGCCCTCCCTCCCCACCCCCCGGCGCCACCGCCCTTGCCCCCTCCCGAGCATTAGCCAGTAAATGTCGGCGAAAGGCGGGAGCAGACGGTGGTCAGGCCGGTGTCGGGGCAGGAGGACCGGCGGCCACCTGCCCGCGGGCGCCCTGGGCCAGGGAACCTGCATCCCGAAGACTAGTGCGGTTTGGGACAGAACTTACTTACCTGTGCGAACCGGGGGCGGAGCACTGTGCACCCTCGTGTCCTCGGACTTTGTCACCGCTGGCCGGGACGTGAGACCCAGCGCTCACCGAGAGCCCTCCGCACCTGCTTGCCCTGTTTACTTAGACGTCGTGTTTAATAAAAGAAGCGATCGGATGAGTAGGAATTAGCATCATCAACCCCTGCTCAACCAAGTATTATTCAAGTGATTTCTTCTAAATACTTTCCAACTCTTAAAGAGCAAGGATGTAACTTTATTCATGGTGGCTCTCCGCATCTAGCCGCTCAGTAAGCGCTCAGCCGGTTTAAATGCTTTGACTTCCCTGCCCGCCTTCTCTGGCTGTCTTCTGCACGCGGCTCAGTGTGGGAGCCCTGTCTTGCACACAGCGCAAGGAAAACCTGCAAACACTGCTTCAGAGGCCAAAACATTCCTTTCTGTTATTGTTGGACTTCAGGTGCACAGACTTGGATCAGTCTTAGTCACCCCTTCCTGATCATGCAGAGTCTTGTTTTTACGTGGTAGTTTTCAGTAGTGTAAGGTCACAGAGCTACTACCATCAGCTGTCTAATGCCCCAGAAGTGCCTTATCAACAACCAAGCACAAAAAGTCACTGGCTTGTGGCTTATTACTGCTGCGTGCAGGTAGTCAGCTGGGCAGCTCTGGGGATCTTGGTGCAGCTCACTCCCATGTCTGGGGTTTGGCTGGTCTCGGTTGGGACTTTTGGGGCTGCTCCACCTGGCTCCACCTAACTCAGCCTCAAGCAGGCTAATCTGGGATATTCTCCTGGTGACGGCTGAAGCACAAGGGAGCCAGGGAAATGCACAAGGCATCCTGAAGCCTAGGCTTGGAACCAGCATCTCCGCTGCATTCTGTTGGGCGCAGGAAAACACAAGGACAGCCCAGGTTCAAGAGCCGGGGGAATATAGCTCATTCTGAGTCTGTGGAATCACATTAAATCCATAGATCAATCTGGAGAGAACTCACAACTTTATGGTATTAAATCTGGCTTTCTACAAACATAGTATATTTCTCTGTTAATAAATTGTCCTAGATAGATTGCATCTCTCACTGTCTCTTCATCTGGTTGTATATTCAGCTTTCCCTTCATTTGTTGGAATTATTCCTGGATACTGGACAGTCTGTGAAACTACTGGAAATGAAACTTCTCTGAAATTATGTCTTCAGCTCATTCGTTGTTGATGCATAGAAAAACAATCTTCTCCGGCATCTGGCTGGCTCAGTCGGTAGAGGGTGGGACTCTTGATCTCTAGGGTCAGAAGTTCAAGCCCCATGTTGGTTGTGGAGCCTAGTTAAAAGAAAAAAACAATCTTCTTTGGTATATTCAACACATTTCCAGCCACGTTGCTAAAATGTCCTATTGTTCTCTTCATTTGCCTATAGATTCATTTGGGTTTTCTACATAAATGATCATACCAGCTTCAAATAATGCTACTTTCATTTCCTTTTTTCTGATCCTTAAGTCTCAAATTGCCTTTTCTGAGCTGATTGTGATAGCTAGGGCCTCCATTACCGTGGACATTCTTGTTTTGTTCCCGATCTTAAAGGGAATGTTTCTGATATTTACACGTTTAGGATGATGTCTGCCCCTAGGTTTTTTGGGTTGTGTTTGTTCTTGATATTTTTGTTATCATTGTTGTTTTAAATGTGGGTATTCCTTACCAGGTTAAAGAGTTCCCTTTTGCCCTAGTTCACTGAGACTTTAAATCAGGAATGGGTGTTGAATCTTATGCAACATTGATTGACATGATTTATTTTTTAGTCTATTAATGCGAATTATTATGGATTTCCTAATATCAAGCTATCCTTGGCTTTCTCAGATAAACTCAGGGTGGGTGTGGTATGTTTTTTTTCCATAATATATTGTTGCATCCAATTTGCTGTTATTTTACTTAGGGTTTTTGCAACTGTTATTCATGAGTGAGATGAATGTGTGACTGTCCTTTTAATATTTTTGTCTGCTTTTGATTCCAGGGATATGCTGGGTTAGTGGGATGAATTGGGAGTATTCTTTGTTTTTCCCTTCTCTGAAAGATTTTATGTTAAATTGGGATGATTTCGTCCTTGAAAATTTTGTAGAACTGTGTGTGTGTTTAACTAATTGCTTCATTTAAAAAATAATTATAGGACAAGTCAGCTTTTACTTCTTCTCAAGTAAGTTTTTCTAGGGACTTTTCCTATTCTTCTCATCTTTCCAAATTGTCAGCTTATAGTTACTGATAATATTTTCTGAGATTTTGGGTCTCTGTTTAATCTGTATGACTGTTTTTCATTCAGGTCATTAAAAAAAAAAAAAGGGGTCCCATCAGTCTCATCAGAAGTTTGTCCACCTTATTCAGATTTTTCAAAGAACTAGCCTCCAGCTTTGTTGATCTCTGTCATGTCTTTATTGGATGTTCGTTCTTGTTTTCAAATTTTCTCTTTCCTTCTAATTTCTTGGCGGTTTATTTCCTGACTTGAGATGAATGCTTCATTAGCTTTCAGCCCCTCTGAATGTGCTGCTCGTCAAGCGAAGACCATTACACACGGTGCATGGGGTTCCACGAAGGTCGAGTGAGCAGGTGCTTTGTGAACCACGAAGCCCTTTGGGAAGGCTCAGTGCGATGTGTTGTGAGCCCTGCCCAGGCTTCTTCCCTGCTTCCATCCCTTTGCTTGCTTGAGCAGCCCCAGTTCACAGTGAGCATTTCTGAACTTCCACAGTCTTGATGGAATCCATACCGTTCCTGTAGGTTTGGGGAGATGCTGCAAGGGTGGTGGATTATCTTCGTGTGAGTACACACCTGTTCACCTTTACCCCTGGATTTCTGGTCTTGTTGGGTAGAGGGTGAGTCTACACCTTCTAGTATCTCAGTTACTATTATGATTCCTCCTCCATTTCTTTATTCCTCTGTTCATTCAGGAAGCACAGCGTCTGGCTCCGTTATTTGCAGGCACTAAAAATACCTATAGAGTTTTCCCCAAATAAGGAAAGGAGTTGGAACTTGGATCGTGTCTAAATCCTTTCTGACTCTGACATTCCCTAATTTTAGTGCTGACTGATACTTGCACCAATTCCGTGACCTCCTCACTTACGCACCGTTTGAGTCTACATTTTAGAGTGAAAAGGTGGGGTCTCCTGAATGTGAGTGGATTGCTTCTGTCGTGCTCATTCTGCAGGCGGCTCCAGGGGAAGTGACAGAGGCAGTGAAACTGGCCATCGACGCCGGATATCGGCACTTCGACTGCGCTTACTTATACCACAATGAGAGTGAGGTCGGAGCCGGGATCCAGTGCAAGATCAAGGAGGGTGTGGTGAAACGAGAGGACCTGTTTATCGTCAGTAAGGTAGGACTTTACATACAGGGCCAGCAGGGTGTCGACCATGCGGGGCTTGGTTAACAAGACGGCTGACCCAGCATGTGGAGGGGTTTCTGGTCTCCTAGGAGCTGGAACCAGACCTGACTAGACTTGGGCAGCGTGGTACACATGCTGGGAGTCGTGCGGTTGAAGGCGTCCAGGACAGGGTGACGAGCAGAGGGGACAGCTTGCACAGAGGCACGAGGCATGGGACAGCACCTTGGGTACAGGGACCTAGAAGAAGCTTGGTGTTCCTGGATTGGAAAATGGTAGGCAGCGGAGTCCTGAGAAACGAGGCTGGAGCAGGGGACGGGCCAGATCACAGAGGCCTGCATGCCTTTTAAGGGCCTTACTCTTTTTCCCATAGATAAAGGCGCACAGTTGAAGGTTTTTACGTAGGGAGCTTATCCTCTACAGCAGTGAGACTTGTGTCCTATCTAGGCGATTACAGCCACTGAACGGAGCGTGTGTTTGAGCAGGAGGCAGAAGACAGGAGACACTGAGGGCAGCGTGGGTGGGAGAGGAGGGTGGCCCGGACGTGGACAGTGGAGACGGTGGAGGAGGGGGACAGCCGTGCAGCCGGTTAGGGGCAGACCCAGACAGCAGAGTTCAAGAACTCCTTTGCTTTTGACTTTGAAGCGAAACGTTAACACCCTGTGGCCAGGAGCCACGGGCCCTCATTCCAAGCTGTCTCTCACAAGCCCCGAGAGCCTGGGTCAGTCAGTGGATGGCGCGGGGTCACAGTGTCGTTGTGTGTAAAGCGAGACTCAGATTTGACCATCGCCTGAGTAGTTTCCAGGTCTGATGTCCATAATTGCACAATTCACTGCTGTTTCTGTAGAACATTTGCTCTTCTGTTTTACTCTCTGATGATTTCTGTAATTCGTCGCTGCTTCTAAAGCTGGAGCAAAGGGCGAGTAAGGGAGATGCCTAGGTACGCACCTGGCCGAGGGACAGACGTCTCTCCTGCTACCCCAGGAAGGGAGGTGGGTGCCGGGACTGCTGAGGCCAGCCAAGATCCGGGGGGGAGCTGTGCTCATTACTCTAGACATTTGCAAAAGTCATGGAAATATAATTTTAAAAAAAAAATCACTTTATGTATTCACCATCTAGAGAGTCCTGTTGTTAACAAGGTATTTTTAGTTTTTTTTTGTTTTTCTTCTCTTTTGTCAATACACTGTGTTTACAGTATGTTTTTACATCTTTGCATCCTCTTTCTTGTACTTGTTTTGTGTTTTCTCTTGCTTTGTCGGAGCCTTCAGATTGGCTCCCGTCACAGTTAATACTAAACAGTCTGATGGGAAGTAACGAAAGGAAAAACCAATCACGGATTTTCTACTTACCAGAGGGCGGGGAGGGAAATACCCAAGTCAGTACCGGTGAATGTTCACTCGCCCACCTAACTTAACTGCACGAGTGTGAGGCCTTCGTCCCCGAGGACTTCACCACGGCGCTGAAGTGGGAAAGACAATGCAGAATTTCTTCTGAGTTTCCCTCCTCCCCTTTCTGCTCCCAGGCGCTGGGTTTGGTTTGGTTTGGTTTGGCTTTGGTTTTTTTTTGGTCCCAGTGGATCCAGATAACCAGACGGCCCCCCCACCAAATAGTTCATAGTACCTCCAACTTCCCTTTAGTAGGACTCGGGCTGCAGAGCCCAGTTTTGGAGATCCCTCCTCGAGGGAGTCCCAGAACCATCTGAGAATAACGTCGCAGCCCTGTTGTGTTTATTGCCATCTGGTCTTGGATGTTGTCTGTCTTCCTGATACTGGATTTGTGGGGCCAAGGGGCAGACGTGTTAACCCTGGCTTCCCTCCTCCCCTCGACAGCTGTGGTGCACCAGCCATAAGAAGTCCTTGGTGAAAGCAGCGTGCACCAAGAGTCTGAAGGCCTTGAAGCTGGATTACTTGGACCTCTACCTCATACACTGGCCCATGGGTTTCAAGGTATGACAGGTGCGAGCGGCACCTTCCTTCCTGGTCATGCCCGTCGGGTGGTGCAGGGAGCGTGGGCCTCAGCTCGGCAGAAGCCTGGGCTCCAGGCCCCCCCCACCCCTGCGGGCCCCCATCAGCTCACTTCTCTGCCTCACAGCCCGGGGAGGAAGACATGCCCTTGGACCACAGCGGCATGGCGATACCCAGTGACACCGACTTCCTGGACACGTGGGAGGTGAGCCATGGGCTGGCGGGCCTCCGGGCAGGGTGCTGGGCCTCCGGGAGCTGGCTGTGTTCCAGCACAGGTGTGCAGTATGAATGGGGAACGCACACCTGACTCAGACACTCAGACACCTGGGCGGCCGTCTGCTTCCTTAGTCCCGGCTGGTTCTGCTCTCCGAATCGTTTGTTTGAGGGGTTACTGAGGCAGACCTCCCTGTCAGGCTCAGTGTGGACTTGTTTTTTGATTAGAAAACATCACACGGTCATTACAGAAATACGGAAGAGGATAAAAAGAAAATTTAATGATCCCATTTTTCCATTACGTGGTGGTAATGACCACTGCTGGTCTGTAGCTGCCGAGGGCTCGACTGTAAGGGCTCGTGGGAGCGATGCCGGGCAGCACAGCCAGGTCTGGGGGGCGCGGGGGGAAGCTGGAGGGTGGTGAGGGTTACAGCCTGTTGCTGGAGTCCAGACACAAGGGGAGGAAGAGGCCTCGAGCAAAGCAGCGGGCATGGGAGTTGGGGCGAGGGGTGCCAACTGTCCTGGTATGGAAGGGGGCCGGGGGGTCCCGCTGCCCTGGGCCGATGTGGCGCCCTGGTATGGAAGGGGGCCGGGGGTCCCGCTGCCCCGGGCCGACGTGGCACCCTGGTATGGAAGGGGGCCGGGGGTCCCGCTGCCCCGGGCCGACGTGGCGCCCTGGTATGGAAGGGGGCCGGGGGTCCCGCTGCCCTGGGCCGACGTGGCGCCCTGGTATGGAAGGGGGCCGGGGGTCCCGCTGCCCCGGGCCGACGTGGCGCCCTGGTATGGAAGGGGGCCGGGGGTCCCGCTGCCCTGGGCCGACGTGGCGCCCTGGTATGGAAGGGGGCCGGGGGTCCCGCTGCCCCGGGCCACGTGGCGCGTGTAATCTTGCGCACCGATGCGGGGTAGAGGAGGGCAGGGGTGAGGCGTGGGAAGCAGGTGAGGTCACGCTGAGTCAGGGAGAGTCGTGGGAGCTGGCCTCGGAGTACCAGCAGAACGAGGGGGTGCACAGACGGGGAGGAGCTCTAGCCAGGCCACCCTTTCCCCCCATTCCTCTTAAACAGGGGACTCAGCGGAACAGATTGGCTGAGCGCTCTGGGCTGTGAGGCCGGGGGCCAGCGGCCCCAGCCCTTTCTGACCCACCGCACGGCCTCTCGGGAAGCCGTGGGTTAAACTCTGGGCCGTCTGTGCACAGGAGCGGGGTTCTGGGTGGTGCCCGGGGGTACAGCTGTCCAGCCTGCAGCTGTTGTGCGCTCACTGGTCGCCCGCCCGTGGCCACTGTGGACTCCTGCTGACGCATGCGCGGCTTGGGGCCAGCCGGAGACTGACAGCCCCTCCCTGTGCTTAGGGAGCATATAATCTAGGTAGAAAGAGGGGTGAGCGAACAGCAGTGGATGTCCTTGCCCCAACACCGTATCAACAGGTTTTCAGAGTAAGAGGAATAATTACAGCTACAATGTTGAGCGTTTACCACTTTCCAGCCCGGAGCTAAATGCTGTGCCTGCATTATTTGATGGAATCTTTAAAACAATCCTGTGACATGGACAAGCTTGTCCAGGCTAGCAGGTGAGGACACTGAGGTTTAGTGCGATCTTATAAATGCACCCAAGCTCGCCCAGCCAGGGAGAGGTGGAAGTGGATTAGGCCCTGGGGGCAGAATGCCTGGGGGGCGTCCGGGGACTATTTAGGGATCCTGGATGCAGCTGGTTCCTGCAGTGTGCAGAGGAGTGAGGGGCGTGGATTATCAGCGGAGCAGAACTACTCTTTGTTCTCTTTAGGCCATGGAGGACCTGGTGGTTACGGGGCTGGTGAAAGCCATCGGGGTGTCAAACTTCAACCACGAACAGCTTGAGAGACTTCTGAATAAACCCAACTTGAGATTCAAGCCAATGACTAACCAGGTGAGGCTTTAACAGGTGGAGTTGGCTTTTCACCTGTCCCTTCCATGTGGCTAAATGGGAAACGGAAGAAGGGGTGGGGCACACAGTGGGCATTTTTCTCCTGTGGCTGCAAATGGGTGACTTAGGGAGCAGTTAGGCAGGTAGCTGGCGCCGAGGCAGGGGAGCTGCTCCAGAGGCTTGTCCGGACAGGTGGTGCCCTCGGAAGGCAGGGCGGGGGCTGAGCTGGGTTTTCTCTGTGCAGAAGCGGTGAAAGGTCCCGGCGTGCCCTCCTCCCTCACTAACAGTGGTGCTCACAGCGGTGCGGGCTTCCTGGGAAAGCACCAGGGCCCCCTCCCCTCTCTCCAGCCTCACAGGGTGGGCAGCTGAAAGACCACCACGTTCACAGACACTCCCAGGACTTCTGTGCAGAGAGCTGGCTCGTGAGGAAAGGGCATTTTTGTAGCACTTTATTTTACCTAGACGTTTGCTAAAGTGTCATGTACATTTACAAAGTGCACACACATGACAGTAGAGCTTGATAGACTCTCCTAAAAGGAGCCTAGCTGTGCTCTGCATCCAGGTCTAGAAACAGTGTGGCCAGCACCTGGGAGCCCCACCACACTCTTTTCTATGGACCAGCCCCTGACAAAGGGCAGCCTCTATGCCGATTACTAAAGCACAGAGTAGCTTTGAACTTTATGTAGATAACGTGACACATTATGTGCTCGTTTGTATCTGGCTTCTTTCAACCTTGTATTTGTTAGATGCTTCCGTGTTCGTGTATGATTGTCCCTCGTTCTGATCTCTGCATGGTATTCCATTACATGAGTAGAGCGTAGGGTAGTTATCTATTCTAGCGCTGATGGGGACTTGGGTAGTTTCCGGTTTGGGGACATTAAGAATAGAGCATCACGTTCCATTTTTTATTAAAAAACCTTCCTAGCTGAAGTACCACATGGATACGGGAAAGGGTGTCGCTTGGTGAGTCTCCGCAGGTGAGGTGCCCGAGTGGTCAGCACCCAGAGCAGGAAGCAGAACAGCCTCTGCCTCTGGAAGCTCTTCTAGCTGCTGTCCCCACGTGAGGCACAGCTTAGTTTCCCTGCTTTACAACCTTGCGTGCCTAGAATCTGTTCATGTGCGTCATAGCTCCTGTCCCGTCAGGGTTTGGGGCGGCAGTGTAAATCCAGGGGCCGGTTGGTGCCTCGTCTGTGGGGTGCAGAGGGGCTGGAGGGTATGTTTCCTAGTTAGGGTTCTGAGCCCCCAGGAACGCGGGCTCAGCAGGGTTTTCAGAGAGCCCAGCGGCTTTGTGTTTCCTTCTGCTGCTGGCCGTGCCCCGCACGCCCCTGAGCTCTGTCCTGGAGCCCACGAGGCACTGTTGTAGCTCTTCATTCACCCTAACCCAGCATCTGTTTTCAGCCCACTGAGAGCCTGGAATCATACGTGAGAATTTAGAGAATGTGGAGACGGGAATCCTGCGCTCCAGTTTCTTTCATGTCCATTGGCGTCCCCTGGAGCGTGTGTGCCCCGTGACTCCCCAGCCTCGTTCGCTCTCCTCACAAGTGTTTCCGGAGCACGTTCTGTATGGCTAGCTTATTCTAGATGCTGGGGAGATGTCTGGGAGCGCAACAGTCAGGCCAAACCCATGCCTTCATGGAGGGAGGCAGACGATGGCAAATCAGTACAACATCGAGGATGTCAGTGACGTGGGCTAGAACGGAAAGTAAAGGACCAGAGCGAGGGCCTCACCGAGCAGGCGCTGTCTGAGCGTCCAGGGACCGCAGGGGTCCCTCCTGCCCATTCTCAGTGGCCTGTCACTTCACAGGCGCGGGTCATGTAGCTCCTCAGTGACAGAGCCGAGCGTGCCCTGTTTCCTGATGTACGGTTGGTCTGAATTTTCCTGGTAAGCTGGGATTCTCTTTGTAGATTGAGTGCCACCCGTATCTTACCCAGAAGGATCTGATCCGTTTTTGCCAGTCCAGAGATGTGTCCGTGACCGCATACCGGCCCCTCGGTGGTTCCAGGTAGGGCTGCGTTGGTGGTGCTGAGTCGAGGCTCTAGCAGGAAAGAGATGCACCCTCCGGCTGAATTTGGGTAGTTGGCAGAGGGTCTCAGGAAGGAGGGAGTGGGCAGGGCTGCAGGGACCACAGGCACCTGCAGGGGGCGCTCACAGCCCCCCTGGACCCTGTAGCTGAGGGAGGGGGCTGGTGCTGGGAGCCAGAGGAGAGTCACTTTGAGGGACAGAAGCAGCTGGGAGCAGCCTCTTGCAGAGCTCTGGACTGGCACGTAGGGTCCTCTGCTAGGCCTCTCTGTTGGGCGGGTTCACAGACATCCCCTTCTCCCCAGAACAGAGACTCCACCCGTCCTCTTTCCCCAGAACCTGAACTGTGTGCTCCCTCCATCAGCTAAGCTAACGAGCCCCCACTCGCACGGCCCCTGGACCAGACACCTGGAAATTCGGCCTTTCCAATCCATCAGCAACATCCACTGATTATTCTGCCAGAGGACCTGGGATCTGTCTCTTGATCTCTGTTCTCGCCATCCCTGCCTTAGTTAACTGGGAGTTCTCACGGGTAATTCTGCGGCCTCTTCACTCCGGCCAGATTTGCCCTGTTCATGTTCACGGTAGCCGAAGGGAGCACCTCAATACGATCATGTCACTTTCCTGCTTAAAAACTCTTCAGGTCTTGGCATGGCCTAGGAGTCCCAACTGGTCTGGCCTCTGCCTACTTCTTGCCTCACTTCTTCCTGCAGGAAGTGTGCGCACCAACCACTTTAAACTACGCGGGGCTCCCAGAATAGAGCACGTTCTTTCCAGTCTCTGTGCCTCTGCACACTGTTCTCTTTACCTAGAATCTTGCTGTTATCCTTTTTTTTTTTTTTAAATCTGGCTAACTGATGTCTAGTATATGGTTTAATTCAGCGTCACCTCCTCCAGGAAGCCCTCCGGACTCCCCATAGTCAGGTTTTGTCCATAGCCCTTGTCACACTGTCTTGTCATTAATTCCTTTTCCCACTTATCAGAGCTGCTTGAGTGCAGGGACAGCGTGTGATGTGTGACTCCGCCAGCCCCTGGCTCAGTGCCTGGGACAGAGCAGGGGCCCCGGGAGGGCTGGAAGCATTTGACTCTGATTCTCTGTGTGTCTCCCGTGGGAAGCAGGCACAGGTGTTTGAACTTGGTAGCAGCAAGCGAGTTGCTGGAAGGCCGGGTGGTGGTGTGCAGCTGAGCGTGGGGTCCCGGGGCCACAGTGGGAGGCGGGAGCCGCCCAGGGCAGGGGAACCAGCTGAGTGCTGGGCCCGCGGCAAAGGCAATCAGCCGTTTAGTTCCTTCAGGAGATGCTGAGCACTGTTTCTAGAGCAGTGCTCAGAATCTACGAGTGGCTTAAAGAATGTTCCTGCAGAAATGTCTCTCCGGGGAGGTTAGGGCCCGTGGGACCCACGCTGAGGAGAGGGCCATTCTCTGCACTGGAGCCCGACACGTCCCCAGTCTTGGGCTTGTGCTGGTATTTGAGTTGAACTTTTCTCGGCTCGCCATCATCATCAACAACTACTTAGGAACAGTGCCGCGGGCACACTCCAGGCCTTGCGGCAAGTGTCAGAAGGGCACACCCCAGAGCATGGGCAGGCCCTCCGACGTTGCCACCTCGTTCTCAAGGACACACCGAATGACCGTGAAAGCAGGGCATCCGGCTGTTTCCACGGGGGTGTTAGCACTGGTTGTGGTGGGATTTGGGTGATGAGCTCTCCTGTACCATTTAACTTCCCTACAGGGAGCAAGTACTGTGCTCAGACACAAATCTGGCTTTTACGTGGTGTGTTTTGAAGCAAGAAGCACACGTTTGACCCCCTAACTCCCTGCCCGGTCCTGCTCTCTCTAGTGAGGGGGTGGACCTGCGGGATGACCCCGTGATTCAGAGGGTGGCCCGGAAGTACAACAAGTCTGCAGCCCAGGTAGGAAGGGGCTGCCGGGGCTAGGGGGTGGGGGTGGGGGGCGTGCCCGCTTCCTCAGGGAGCCAGGGACTGGGTGGAGGAAGGGTTCGCTCACGCTGGCCCAGATGACCCCTGCCCGGAGCTCCCTCGGCCCGCCAGCCCGGGGCCGTGCTCCCAGCCACTGAGGCTGTGAGCCGCCGTGGGCGGGACTCCGGATGGGGGCTCTGGGGCCGTGTCCCTCGGCCCGCCAGCCCGATGGGACAGGGATGGACTTTACCACTCTCTTCCGTGCTCTCATGTCCGACGTCTGGGGGTTGGGCGCCTCAGTGAATTCTCATTAATTCACTGAATTCTCCATGGGCCAGTGGCAGTCATTACACACACATTGGAAGAACCGTCCAGAAAACGCCGGTTTGGTTCCTGAAGGATTTTGGAACAGAAGAGCTTGTAATAAAAGCTCCAGCTGCCCCTGACTTTTGGACTTCATTGCACAATATAACGTAAACTGCGCGGGAAACAGCTAACTCCGTGGGATTTCCCCTTGTCTGATATTAAACTTTTTTTTCTGTAGATTTTGCTCCGATTTCAGATCCAGAGGAATGTGATAGTGATCCCCAAATCGGTCACCCCAAAGCGGATTCTTGAGAATATCCAGGAAAGTGCTTTTCTTCTTTTACTCGGAGGGTTTGGGATCATATGTTAGTTAGCTGGGGGTCTGACCACTGCAGCAAACGGGCCCCCTGTGGCTTTGACACGGCAGAGGGGCGGGATGAAGCCGCGGCCACAGCACAAGGAACCCGAGAGGGTGACTGCACCGGCCTAGGAGCTGGCAAACCAGCTGAAATGGGGAACAGAGAGGTGATGAACCAGGGAGTCGGCCAGAGGTGCCCAGGGTGCCCGCCCAGCCAGGAGCCTGCTCCCCAACCCTCAGGACCGCTGGCCCCGGAGCTGCCCTGAGCCCTCCAGAACTGAACCCAGCCTCCCCCGGGGCCCCAGCCCGCCCTCCAGTCAGAACTGCGTGGACACTGAGTCCCTGGTTTCTGCTGGACTGGGGTGGAGGATCCCCTGTGGGGAGAGGCCGGGCCCCTGGCCACTGCACCTTCTCTCCCAGCTCCTCAGCAGCAACTAGGGTTGGCTCTCCTGGAGAAAAGCTCTTATTTTAGGAGTGAGTCCTAGTTCTCAAGTGTGTTAAGAGCAAAAGGGCGGGCAGGGTGGCGGGAGGCAGCTTAGAATTCTGCTTTAGAAGGAAAGGACACGAAAATCACACCGTGTTACGGATACTGTTAGACTTAACGGTCCCGGGGCCCATGTGTCCTCCGGGCTGGCAGGGTGTGGGGCACAAATGGTTTGGGGCTTTGGTTTTTCATTTTTTAGTTTTTTTGAGCAGTGGGGAAAAAATGCTTTGCTGCACCTCTTAACTCTTCTGGGATGTCCTTACTCCTGAGGGGTGCGTGCAGTTCCCACCCAGCCCTGGGCAGCCAGCATCCGGCGGCGGCGGCTCACAGTCCACGTGCGGGTGCGGAGGCCGATGCTCTGGGGGAGTTGCAGGTGTCACACGCAGTGTTTCATCCGCAGCGCCGTGTCCCCGATGGGCCTGGCTCAGTGCCTTGCAGGTGACGCGTGCTCAGCGAAATGTTCACCAATCTGAACTGGCTGTGAACATCTGTTTTGGCTGCAGGTGTTTGACTTTGAATTATCAGAACAGGATATGAATGACATCCTCGGCCTGGACAGGAATTTCCGAATGTGCAGCTTACCCATGTAAATATGTCTCCTTTACTCCCTCTCACGACAGGGATTGGTTCCTGAAGAGGTGCTGATTATATACGTTTGAGGTTAAATTAAACCTTCTCATCAGTCTTTCCTGTTTGAGGCTGGGCCACTGAGTGAATCCAAAGACTAATTTAATTTAATACATCGGGGAGCTTGAAAGTACATGACTGTAGCTTTTAGTATGTTTCTTTTAAAAAGAATGAACATCTCTATTTTTTATTTGTTTTCCTGTTTTTCAGAGCTAAAAACCACAAGGACTATCCTTTCAACATAGACTACTGAGCATGGCTCCCCCCTTCCTCCTCCTGCTGCCGGACAGATGCCCCAGGTCTGACCCACCCCGCCTCTGCACAGGGCGGCCAGGGAGGGGAGGGACGGGGTTTGATTTGGGTGGATTCCTGCCTGGAACAGAAGCTGAGCTCCCTGAGAAATTCACACAGTTCAGCCGGTCTCAGTGATGGAGACAAACACCATGGGAGTGGTGATCACTCTCCATGGAGAACCCTCAGTCCTAAGGATCCTTTGAGCACAGTGTGATGGGATTTTTACAAGATAAGCTATGTGGCCTGTACTCTCGAAATAAAGATTGTATTATGGAAATACTTAAATACAAGAGTTGAGATGGGGTGTCAACGAGTCTCTACATCTGTCACTCAAGTCCCCTCACCAACCCTGGGCCCGCCTTGTGTCATCTGTGCTTCTCTGTCCCTGCCAATCCCCCCAAAATCCTTAACCTTCACACATCCAGAGAACACCTGGCTGAACGTGGGAGAGGTCTCAGTTCAACACAGGCTCTTCTTATTTAAATATAGCTGGGAAAACCCAGCTCAGAGAGGACATGTGGCCCATCCCCCTCATGCACTCAGGGTCCAGCCCGTCCACGTGCCGCGTGAGGAAGAGCATGAGGGCGCGTGTCCACATGGGCTCGTTCAGGGCAGCATGTGACTCGTCTCACTAGGTGGCACTTCGGCACCAAGCTTCGGACCAATTATTATGTTAGATTAAAAAGGTTCATTTTCATGAATTAATTGCCAGGTGTTTCCCTGTTTCTGTTAAGTGTATGAAAAGTTCTACACAACTGGCTAATAATGCTTTCTATTAATATTTACAGAATTTTTCTATGTAACAAAGTAATTCTACCGGATTCAGAATGCAAAGAGAACAGAAAAAAGCTCAATTATAGAAAGTAAAAATGGCCTAAAATAGCAGTATCTAAGAAGAATCATCTTTCTAGTGGCTCCTTCTAATCTTTGCCCATGTCCACGACATATGTAGATAAACAAATTACATAAAATATGTAACACAGGGGCGCCTGGGTGGCTCAGTCGGTGGAGCGTGGGACTCTTGGTTTCGGCTCAGGTCGTGATCTCAGGGTTGTGAGGTTGAGCCCCGAGTGGGGCTCTGTGCTCAGGGAGGAGTCTGCTTCTCCCTTGCCCTCTGCCCCTCCCCCCACACACTCTTTCTCTCTCTCTCAAATAAATAAATCTTAAAAAAATATATGCAACACATATACACATCTAAAAAATGGACATAAACACTTCACAAAACCTGCCACACAGCGTGTGTCATTTGTAACTTGCTTTTTAAAAACGCATGAATGTATATACTGCATGTACACAGTTCATGCAACTGTTCACTTCATATTTTGACAAATAATTTTAACTGATCATCCGAGCTTCCTGCCTAGTGTAAATGATTTCCACATCTTACACTGAATCCTTATCACCATAATTCCAGCCTTGCAAAGGCACTGTTCGATGGGGGGGGGGGGGGTGCTGCTTCTCATCTCTACACCTTAAACTTAAACAAATGTCCCTTGAGGGAGCACACACTGTAAGTTCCATCACTTTATATTCTACAGAAAAAAAAGGATTACACATTTGTAAGTGGTTTTTTGACTAGGACCACTTGGAAGAGCAACACCATGGCAAACACCGGGAGGATGAGAAACACTTGGCCCCACGGAGCTGGGGTGGAGGACGCGTGCACACCGTGAGTCCTGCGCCTGCATCCGCTGGGCCCAGCGCGGGCGGCCCACAGGCTCTGTCGCACTGTGCACATTCGAGGACGCTCCGCAAAGCACGAGGGCGCAGACTGTCCATGAGTAGGCAGGGACCCCAGCGGCGACCCCAGGCCTCGCCTGCGTGGGAGGATTTCGAAGCGGGTCCGCGGGGGGCGCCGGCGCATTCGCGGCTCTGGCGGCAGGGGGCGCCGCTCCCCCGCCTGTGGATTGGAGGCTCTACCTGGGGGGTCGTCCGGGGGTGGGGGTCGTGGAAGCCGGGCTCGAGGACGGAAACGGACGGCAAAAGCGCACGGGCCAGCTCAGGGGAGGCGGCAGGGGTTCGTTCTCGAGCCCGGACCGACATCGGGGGCGCTGGCTGGGAAGGCGAAGCAGGGGAGCCGACGGGGGGGGGGGGGGGACCAGGCAGCTGGGCCCTGTTTGTTTACCCAGCTTCTGAGACTGGACCTCTCCCCAGGCAGCCCAGGGGTTCCGGCGAGGCACCGTGCAGGTGTGACCCCGGCCCCGGCTCCCCACAGGTGTGACGCCTGCTCCGGCTCCCCACAGGTGTGACGCCTGCTCCGGCTCCCCTCGGGTGTGACTCAGGTCCCGGCTCCCCACAGGTGTGACTCCGGCCCCGGCTCCCCACAGGTGTGACGCCTGCCCCGGCTCCCCGCAGGTGTGACCCAGGTCCCGGCTCCCCGCAGGTGTGGCGCCTGCCCCCGTCTGGGAATGGCCCCGTCCCGCCTGGTCCACAGGGAGACCAACAGTGGTTTGAAGGGCTGCCAGGGGCGTCTCTCTCTCCGTGCTGTGGACAGCCCTGGTGAAAAAGGACGCCATTGCTTTCCCGTCTCGTGCACACAAGGGCAATGTGAGCTCTGAAAAATGGGGTCCATCTTTTTTGATGGAACCTCTACTATTAGTAACAGTTTTTGAACTTGCACCCAAATACATGTATATTTTTTATGTATTATATAAATGCATTCTTTACTGTCCGTTATGTACATTATAAAATATGCCTCAAAATAGAAAAAAAAAATTAAACCAAGCCAGAGATGAAATAAAAAATTGAAAAATAAGAACTTTAATCACAGTCCAAACTCTTTGTTCTAATTTATTGATTACTAACAAATTCTTTTCAAAGCAATAGTTTGACTATGCTTTACATATATATATATATATATATATATTTTTTTTTTTTGTCAATCTTGATTCAATACTTTGTGATATCGAAATTTGAAATTCTGATTCTAAACTCAGTTTCATTTGAAACATGGTCTTTATGGCAAGCAGCTGGGGCTGGAAATTGCTCACAAAGATGCATTGATGCAAATGAAGAAAGCACAACTTTGGAAGCTCTTAATTAATCATGGCACTCATTTCTCAGTCCCTTTTACCAATTATGCCATTTCTGAAATTTGGACTCTCCAATATATGTTAAGTTTTTTGAAAAATTGTACTTTCAGTAACTTTTAGGAGAACTATTTCTCCTGGAGGAAAGTTGGGATTATATTCCAAAGTCCTTACAAATGTGTTTATGAATTGATAGCATTTGAACCTCTAGATATTGAAGTTTAGGAAAAAAGAGCCCCCCCCCCCCATATTCTCAAGTTGAAGAGTGTATGTTGCTAAAGAAAAGTATTTATGGTTAATCATTTGAATGTAGGGGGAAATTAAAATTTGAATTTAACAACAATTTCCAGAAAGGATTGTTCTTCCCCTGGGGTTCATTTAGACTTTTGAATCCCTCACCCCAAATTCTGAATTATCCCACCACTTGGTAACTAACAATGCCAAGTCCTACGACTGGCTTGAAATCCCCATCATTCAAGTTCAGAGGAGGAGGTGTGTCGAGCCACTGGCTTCACTGGCTGGGCTAAATCACTCCTGTTTTCAATTCCACTTCCTCTGGGCTGTGCTCTGAGAAGATTGTTCTTGGGATTACTCAAGGACTGGTAGAGGGGCCTATGGCTAGAGCCTCACCCAAATTCTTTTGACACTGGGTCAAAAAGATTCCAAAAGGAAAGGGAATATATGGAGCTGAAACCAATTTTCTGGTTTCTTATTTTATAAAGCACTTTTATCTTCAGATAAGTGTAGATTCACAGTAAGTCGTAAGAAATAATATGGAATATCCCATGTACTCTTTACTCAGTTTCCCCCAGTGGTACCATCCTGAAAAACTATAACACAGAATCACAGAATCACAAAAACCAGGGTTTTGACATTGATGCAATCCACTGATCTTGTTCAGACTTTCCCAGATTTATGCTGATTTGTGTTCTGTGATTTTTTTCACATGTGTGTGTTCAGGAATCCTTCACCACAATCAAGACACAGAACATACTCTCCTCTGTCTTCTGTTCCCACTTCCTCCTTTTTCCCCAACTTGACTGAGATATAACTGACAAACTGTATGTATTTAAAGTGTACCAACACAATGATTTGATAAACATATTCATTATGAAATGATTCCCACGATCAGGTTAATTAATACATCCATCACCCCAGATGGCTAATATTTTTTTGTTTTGGTGAGAGCACTTATGATCTATTCTTTAAGCAAATACCAATTTTACAGTACAGTATTATTAACTATAATTACCCTGCTGAATGTTAGGTCCTCAGAACTTATAATAGAAGTTGTGCCTTTGACCAACATCTCTGCATTCCCCCCACTGTGATGACACGAATGTTAGATTTTTTGTTATTGTTCAGGGTCCACAAGGCTCTGTTCATTTTCCCCCCACTCCCAGTTACTTTCTCTCTCTTGTTCCCATTGGGTGATTTATGTTGTTTTACCTCCCACCCAGTACACTAATCATTTCTACTGTCCCTTAATGTCTATCGAGTCTATCCTTTGAGTTTCGCATTTCAATTATTGTATTTTTCAGTTCTAAAATTTCCATTTTGTGATTGTTTATATCTTCTATTTCTTTATTGAAACTTTCTGTCTTTCCATTTGTTCCAAGTGTGTTTGCCATTGTTTGTTGAAACATTTTCATGATGGCTGTTTTAAAATCTTTCTCAGATAATTTTCATATCTTGGTCGTCTTGGTGTAGGGCATCCGTTGCTTGTTCTTTTTCATTGAGTTTGATAATCTTGTCCTTGGCATTATGAGTAATTTTTAATTGAAATATGGCCTTTTTTGTATTGTGTTTTAATTAAGTTTTAGATCCCTTTAAAAGGTCTGATAAAATTGTATCGTGTGGTAAATTCACAGAACAAAAGAGAAAAGAAATTCTTACAGACAAGTAAAAAGCTTGAAAGTATATTAAATGGTTAGTTTTTTTTGGAGATTAATATTCCCTGTGATCACTTCAAAAGATCAGCGTTTCAACCTCTGTGACACAAGAAAAAGCAAAACAGACTAAAAACCAAGGCATTGAAAGGTTAGGTTGTTTGAAATGTATTTTCCTTGACTTTTGGGGGGAGGGGGAGACTGGGTTTAGAGACTTTTACTTCCAGATCTGGGGAATCAAGCCACATATCACCCTGTCAGGCTAAGCAACGTGGATAAACGAGATACCTTCTCATCGGTGAGTTGTTTGCCAGTCATCAACCAGAGTCAAAGAACTCTGGAGCAACCAGACGCTGTTGTCAATTCTCATCAAAAAATGGATAATCTGGATGCTTAACAAATCTAAAAGGCAAAGGGAGAGACTTAGTCAAGTAACTGTTTCTGGGCTGGATAAAGAGAGGTTTCTTCTAAACTGGCTTAAGTATGAAAATTAATGGAACTTTCTTTTGGACAGGTACAAAGGCACCCAGTTTTATAATAACCATGTACCCCTCCTTGACACTGTAATGAATAGAATGTAGAAAATACACTTACAAACTCATGAACACAGGTACAAAAATAAACCAATATGTTGCATTTTTGCAGGTACTGTATTATTCCACAACTTAAGGAGATAAACTCTTTGTGTTGCTATTTTAAACTCCCAAGAGGGCAGAAATGAATTCTGCCTTTTTTAAAACCATGCCAACCTGGTTTAATACATAAAGTTAACAAATATTTCAAGGCAATGAAGAGGAAGGTGGTAAGAATGTCACTGTTGTTCAATTTCTTTCAAGCACTCAGAAGTAATTCATCTACCCCTTTACTCAGTAAGAAATTACTTTTTAGACCTAGGGATGGATACAGTGATTATGATGTAAGTCACTTCATCAGGGGGATTTCATTTTAGCAAGGGAGGTAGACTCTCTCTCTCTCTCTCTCTCTCTCTCTCTCTCTCTATATATATATATATATATATATATAGTAATAATTTTGAGATAGGAAGTGCTAAATCACTAAATAATTAATTACTGATTAAAATGACCAATGTTAATTGCCTGCTTCTCCACTCTCCCTTCCTTTCCTTCTCTATCATTTGATGGTATTATTCCTTCAACCAGCATTTAGTAATCACTCAGGGAGAGAGTAGATTTTTAAAAATCCTGCCCTAGGAATCTAACATTTCGAATGAGGTAAATGGGAAATAAACAGCATAAATCAGTAAACCGTATGGTATGCTAATTAGGAATATGTGCCAACAGAAAAACAAAGTCAAGTAGAGAGAAAGGTCTTGCTGGGCAGGGTTGCATTCTTAGGTAAGGTGACAGAGAAGGTATCACGGAGGCGACCCCTGAGGGAGGACGTGAAGGAGGCGAAGGAGTGGGCATCCAGCTATCGGGAGGAAGAACATTCTAGGCAGAGAGAACAGTCAGTGCAAAGGCCCTGGGATGGGCCTGGCGTCTGTGAGGAACAGCCAGGAGGCCACAGGGCTGCACTGGAGTCAGCAGGGGCAGAGTAGATGGACACGGACGCAGACAGCGAGGGAGGGAGCATCCTGCTGGCCCTGCAGGTGTGGGAAGGAACTTGGCCTTCACTCTGAGTGAGAGGACAGGCTAACAGATGTCAAGAAGAGGAGTGCCCGTTCACTCTGGCCTCCAGGTGTGGAGCAGACGACAGCCAGCTACCTGAGCAGGAAGACTCTGGGCTGAGACTGTGTGTCGTGTGTGTGCGGTGGGGGGCATCTGCACATGCCATTGTGAGTTCAACTGTAGACGTGACGGGTTTGAGATACGTATTCCACACCCAAGTGCAGCTGAGCAAACGGATACACAAATCCTCATAGGTCTGGGCTGGATATAATTTGGGGAGTGTGTATTTAGATGGTGTTTAAAGCATGAGACTGGATGAAATCCCCGAGGAGGTGGGTGCAGATAGGAAAGAGAAGAGGTCCAAGGACTGAGTCACTCCAAAGTTAAGAGGTCAGGTGGATGGTGAGGAGCCTGCAAAGAACATGAGAAGGACCAGCTAGGGAGACCAAGGGAACGCAGACGGCCTGTGCGAAAGGAAAGCCAGGAACGTGTTCCTAGGAAGAGAGAGCGATTCACCAGCTAAGACAAGATGAATGAGGAGAGGAGGTCATGGCTGACCTTGATGAGAAGAGTTTTGGCAAAGTGGGGAGCAGGTGCCTAGTCTGTGTGTGTTCAGAAGAGAGAGCCTCGAGGTGGCAAGAATAGGCTTCTTCCAGAAGTTTCCCTGCGGAAGGAGGAAGGGGGCGTGGCTGCAGAGTGAAGTCAGCTCAAGAGAAGATTTTGGTTTTGGTTTTGGTTTTAAAGATGGGAGCATGTTTGAATGCCTCTAGGAACCATCCCATGGGGAGGGAAAAATTGCTGGGGATGCAGAGTATGGGATTTCCCCAGGTTTCATATGGCCCACTGGATTAGGGCAGCGAGAAGGGCAGAAGTCAAGGGTATCTGCAGGGGATGCCAGCACCCCGCTTGCCCCTGGGATGCAAGTGGGGTGGGGACAGAGGACAGGAGAGCCACAGGGAACAGGGGGTCGGAAGGAAGAACGTTTCCCAGCCACTTTCCTAAAAGATGAGGCATCCCTCTGTGGATTGGGACCAGTGGAGCCCATCACCGTCCTGCTCCCCAGCGTCTACAGCACACCGAGCTACTTACGTATCTGTAAAATAGCGAATGTTTTTGTTTAGGCCGTCCAGGGTTTCCATGTCCTCTGGTGTCAACTGGAAATCGAAAACCTGTCAGAAACGGGAGAAGATTGGCTCCTTTTCCTTGTGTCCCTGACTGCCCCCGCCCCCCCGGAGAAACACATATTTATGTAGGGACGTATGCAGGTGTTGTGAGACGGTGGCCATGAACCTGGGGCTCATTCCGCTGTGTGGCAGTGTGTCCACTGAACTCAGACCACCCTCGGGGTTGCTGGGCGGGTGTGGGTGTGGCTGGAACAAAGGAATCCTAGACAAAGGAATCCTAGGTTTAAGCCCAAATCACATCTCATCTAACTCCTCCATTCTGCCCCTGGAGAAATCAAGGCCATACTGTGGGGTAAAAAAAACAACATCGAGACCCAAACCTGACCCTCTGGAGTCCTTTCCCACATTCCCTCCCTGCCTCAGCCGGAGGATAGAGCAGTTACATACAGCACTTAGAGGCACACAGTATACACCCAAACAGACCTCGGGGGCCTCACAGATAACCCAGACCCGAGGGAAATGAGGCACCTCTGTTGGTCCCCTGCTGCCCACAGCCCTACCACGAACCTGGAAGTTCTCCTGAATTCTCTTCTCATTGAAGCTCTTGGCCAAGGCCACCACTCCCCGCTGCAGCTGGAAACGCAGGGCCACCTGGGCGGGAGTGCACCTGTGCTTCTCGGCAATGGCCTTGAGCACTGGATCCTTCAGGAGAACAGGGGTGTTCTTGTTCACCCTGGAAGAGAGGCAGAGGTGCCGTGTGCCTGAGCTCGTATACCCACTCACGCTACGGGGGCTTCATCCTCTGAAATCCGCCTCATTACCCTCTGGCTGTCTCCAGCCCTGTTTTCGCTTCTTTTGGTAAATCCAGAGAAGGACCAGAGAAAGGAAGGCAGAAAAGGACTCTCAGGTATTATTTCTTTTTTCTTAAACTTTTCTGAGAAATGTAGTAAAAGACTGGATGAGTCAAGAAGATAAAATGTTTGTCCAAAGCAGGACCCAATAATCTCCAAGATAATAAATAATCCAATTATTTTATAACAACTTCAAAAGTGCTTTCAAGTAATGATCTGTTCTGTCAAGTGCTGAAAGGTGCATTTTTATATTCCTCTTCAAGAGATAAAGAAACTAAGACTTACAGAAGTTGTTACTTGTCTCCTATCATTCAACTATCAAGCGTCAGAATCGCGGTGTGGGCTCCCTTGGTCACTCTCGAAGGCCAAAGCTTTTGAATTGTGTGAACGTTCTAATCAGTGATTTTATTACCTAATACTGTGTTCTTGAGTCGTTACAACGTAGGATAGTTAAAGGGTTTACAAGGATGGATTATTCCTGCTGTCTACCGTCAACCTCCCCCTGAGGGTTGAGCAACAACGACTCCAGAAGATACGGCGTCTGTGGTTAGAAAAAGTACACAGAGATCATTACCATTCCTTCCTGGAGTCGGACCCCAAGGCAGCGTATGCGGTCAGGACGATGTCCTTGGACTTGCAGAACTCCAGGAGTTTGCTCTGGTTGAGGTAAGGGTGACATTCTACCTGCAGAGTGCCAAGCAGAAGGGTTGGATCACAGGACCAGGGCCACCAAATTGATGAGGAACATACGGGGCTGTGTCGCATGGTCACAAACGCATTTAATTGTCCCACAGGATCGTCACCCACAGCTGTGCCAGTGGAGTGGCCAGAGGCTGACCTCTGGATTACTGCCCAGAGACAGCGAGTACCGAGAAATGGGCTCGGGGCTCAGGAGAGACAAGATCGGGGTGGGAGGACTTGGGTCTCCTCACGCATTGCTCATATCTAGGGAGGAGCAGCTCTGCCTTTCCTAGTTATCCTCAGCCTTACACTGATCTCTTCTCTTCACAGCCGCCCCGCCTCATCCTCCACATCTGAGTAATTTTGGCTCCCGAAACCAGAGTGCTTTCCTCTTTCCCACCACATCATATTGTGATGTCTCTGCATGATCCTTGGAGCCTCCAAACACCAGCAATGCTCTGCATCCCTGCACCTGTTCCCTTGCCCAAGCTCAGTCTTGTCCCGGGTGTAGAGGGATTTGGGACTTTTGGCCCCTTTGCCATCAAGTGGAAAGAAATGGCTAGTTGTTATCCGTCAGAAACTGTTATTAGTGTTATGACACACACACAGCTAGTGAGAGAGGTTTCTGTGCACTAAAAGGTATTCAGTGGTGCTGTCTCCTCATTTTCCATCTGTCTTCCTTCCATGCACCTGGAGAGCAGGAAATCCAGAACCTTTACCCAGAATGCCAACCACGTCTTCTCTGCCTTCTTGTCCAGGTATATGTGGGCCAAGACCGTCAACCCAGCCATGGGACAGGTGGGCTAGGGGCCAGCTCAGCTCAATTGTGGATTCTCGGGCTGGGGTTGGGTCTATTCCCTTCCATCAGATCAGTTAGGCTCGAGTTAAACCCCAGGTGGTTAGACTGCAGTGTAGTGGTTTCACTGTGGGGTGGGCCCGAACAGAAACAGAATGTTCTAACCATTTTTCAAGCTGACTACTTTCCTTTCCCCCGGCTAGAAGCATGAGGGAATTTTTTCTCCAGTGTTCATTGGGAAAACCTGGTAGGGCTTCTGGAGGTAAAAATCACAAAAGTGTGGGGACCACCCCCTGGAGTCTTTAGCTCTCAGACTCATCCACACTGAGCCTCCAGCAAGTCAGCAGCTGCTGTTTGACCCTCTCCTGCCCCAAAGGGACCCTCGCAGCCCTTGTGTTCCTGGGAAGCTGTGATTCCCTGCATCTGCCTGCCTGCCTCTCCAATTTTTGGGGCAACAGCTTGCCTGGACCCCAATCCTCTGAGGGATCGAAACAGAGTGGCTGGTTCTCTGTTGGGTCAGCTTTTCCATTATTGTACGGATGCAAGGCACAACTCCCCAGCTCCTTATGTGCCAGAGCCCAGACCGGAAGTGCGGCAGAAGCACTTTCTGCTGCACACCTTTCTCGCTGCTTTTCCTCTGACTCCGGGGGTCAGATCAGAGGGAGCAGAGATCCAGAATGAGCTGGCTTGCTGGGGCTGGCTCAGGCAGGAAGTGCAAATTAACTCTCTGTGTCACGGCCACTCCTGTTTGCAGCTCAGGTGGGGAGGAAGGGGGATGTGTTGTATGCGGGGCCCCAAACCAAACCTGGACCCGGGTACACCTGACCTCAACCACCGTCCACGATAACCCGTTTGCCTCACAGGTCACCAGGGACTATACTCCGCACCAGCTCTTCAGGCCCGTGTAGATGCCCCGCCGACCAATGACCTCCACTTGGCCGAGTTCTGCTGGCCCTGTAGAGCTCACGGCCACGTTCGGCTTCTTAATTGGTCACCACTACCCCGGTCAGAACCAGTTTCTTTAATTCCTCTAAACTTGTGATGCCCAAAGTGGAGGTAAACCTCCCTAGTTATCCTCAACTTTTTAGAACTCCTATTTGTATTTTCATCTAAAAATAAGCCTCCCGGATATTTAATACACGGACTGCCTATCCCTCTCTGTCAGCCAGCAGGTCAGAAATTTAAAAGGAGATGACATAAACCCAGGGTGCGTGTGGGCCCTGCCTAGTGCAGAGGGGCGGCCGCTCACTTCCCTACTCACAGGATTTCTTACTTTATTCCCTATAATAAGCAAGTTGTATGTGTGGCTTATTAAAGCAGGTTTATCTTAACAAGTGGACTTCTTAATTTTTTTTTTACTTGTAAATTTGTTATTGTGGTAAAATACACATAACATAAATTTACCATTTTTTATAAAAAATAAGTTTACCAGGGTGCCTGGGTGGCTCAGTTGGTTAAGCGTCTGCCTTCGGCTCAGGTCATGATCCTGGGGTCCTGGGATCGAGCCCCACATGGGGCTCCCCGCTCTGTGGGGAGTTTGCTTCTCCCTCTGCCTCTGCCCCTCCCCCACACTTGTGCACTCTCTCCCTGTCAAATAAATAAATAAAATCTTTAAAAAAATAAAAATTTAAATTAAAAAAAATAAGTTTACCATTTTAACCATTTGTAAGTGTAGGGTTCAATGGCGTTCATGTATTCACATTGTGGCAGGCTGATTTTGTACCTTCAAGTCTCAGTGGTTATCTCGTGACACAGAACTCAACAGAATTCCCCGTTTTCCTTTACACAAGGGTGTTCCAACCTTATTGACCAGAGGTGAGAAAGCCCAGTAGTTGGTTAGCTTTAATTTTCTAGGACCAACCACCATAGCACCTCTAGTTGATTACACTCCAACCTGACCCTCCGATGTTTGTTTATAAAGCGATGTGGCCTTGGGACCTGTTTCAACAACTTGCAATGCACTCCGTTCTCTAGAGGGGAGGGAGAGGCCACTGGTGACCTTGTTGAAATGAGGGAAGAGGAAGCTGAGGAGGGAGAAGAGGTTGGGGCGTGGGGGGGCGGACTGGTGAGGCTCACCTGGTTGCAGACAGGCTTGTACTTGAGCCCTGGCTTGCTCAGGATCATCTCCAGCTGCCTGCAGCTAAAGTTGGACACACCGATGGACTTGGTCAGCCCTAAATCCTTACACTTCTCCATGGCCTGTGAACAGAGGGGGTGTGAGGAGTTATCTGTGTAACCGGCTGGGGAAGCATGATAAACAGTAGCATGCTCAACCTGGGGGCTGGGGCTGGGAGAGAAGGTGAGACACAGCAGGAAAGAGAAAGCCTTGAAATGTGCCCTTGTCAATAAATGAGATAGGAATTGGTTAACCGAGTATGAGAATGAAAAAGAAAATAATAGAAAAAAAAATGAGTAAGAAGATAGAGTAAGGAAAGAAGGCAAGGGGTTCATGACAGAGCTAAAGGGGCTAATGCGATTTTTAGCTGAAAGCTAAAAAACCTTGAGCGATGGCAAAACAAGCTCCAGGAGAACAGGAAGTGGAGCCTGGGAAGCACAGGAAGCAGGGAGGAGGCCATCCATGTCCCCCAGACCACTGGCTCCCTCTTTTCCCTTTGACCTCATTTCCTATTAGGGTTACCAAATTCACTCTGTTCCAGTCACACATGCCCCCTTGCTGTTCTTGAACACGATAGGTTCTCTCTTACCTTAAAAACTGGGCCTTGGGGGCGCCTGGGTGGCTCAGTCATTAAACATCTGCCTTTGGCTCAGGTCATGACCCTGGGGTCCTGGGATCGAGCCCCACATCGGGCTCCCTGCTCAGCAGGGAGTCTGCTTTTCCCTCTCCCTTTATGCTCTCTCTCTCTCTCGCTCACTCGCTCTCACTCTTTCTCAAGTAAATAAATGAAATCTTTAAAAGAAAAAAAGCAACACTGGGCCTTGGCTTTCTTTACGCCTGTATCACTCTCCCTCCAGATACCCACATGATCAGTTCCCTTACTTCTTGCAAATCTTTGCCCCATGTTAGCTGCTCAGGAGGGCCTACCCTGCCCATCTGCATCCCATAGCTACCTTGGCATTCTCAGTTGCATGAGTCAGCCTTCCCTTCCCATTCCAACCTCATGCCATAGCACCTTCCACGCCATGTGCCCAGAGACCTTGATCTGTTCACTGATGTAGCCTGAGAACTTAAAAATTCCCCACACTGAGTACACCATAGACACTCAATAAGTACTTACTGAATTATTAAATGGGGATGATGTGAACCAAGGCAGAGGGACATCCAGGGACTCGCCCAAGTCTACACGGGAGCAGAATTGGACGAGACACATGTTTCTTGGATTCCTTGTCCATCCTCTGTCTCCCAACATGCAGAGACATAGATAGCATCTTTGGAGTTATACTCACCTCCCATATGGCACAGAAATCCACTGTGTCAAAAATGATTTCTCCATCTTTGTCCTTTGGGAAAAGTTCCTCCCCAGGCTGGGACACAGAAAAGAATGAGAGGTTGTATAAAGCTATGTTTGGCCCCAGCCAAGCCGTCTAGAGCCTACAGACCTTGAGGCTAATGCAACAATCTATTCTCATTCTTGAAACGAATGGGAAGGTTAGGCTAAAGGGAAAGTACGTGGAGGAAGTATACTTCCTAGAAAGTATGTTTTTAACTGCTAAAGTTTTAATGAATATTGTTTGTGTCAAGGGCAACATCCTAGAGAGAAGTGAGGGTGGTGCCAGGACTCCACAGGCCCTTTGGCCCCCGACCCTTCTGGAATAGGCCACTCCCACCCCTGCTTTCCACCTGGAGGTGGCCATACGAGAGCATGACTCATCAGCATCTCAAGGCCTGAGCTCCAGACTCATTAAATCTCAGGTACCTCAACTGGTCTCCACATTGGGACATTCCCCAGACACAAGAGGACAGAGGCTGAGATTTAGGAGCATGGGATCTTCAAAATACAGACAATGGATTCATAAGATCGAAGCAAAGACATGGAAGCCAGTGAGCTCTTGTCACTCTGGGACTGGGATGGGAATATGTAGCAGAAAAAAGGGAATCTCAAAGTATTATGTATGTTTTCTCCTCATTTTTATAAACTATATCCTCTGCTATATTCAGCTACTAATTGTTATGTTGATCATCAAAGTAAAATAACTTTGCTAACCTTCAAAGCTACTGGGAAATGAATGAGATAAAGATTCACATAGCTCAACCCAAGCTTCCTCAGGGACATGTCCAGGCCGGTTCGAACCAATTCTGGACGGAAGAAGGTTCCCCACACCTGCAGTGGTTAAAAGAGAAATGGTATGAGATGATTTTTTTTAAGAATCTTTTTTTCTTTTTTAAAGATTTTTTAATTTATTTGACAGAGAGAGACACAGAGAGAGAGGGAACACAAGCAGGGGGAGTGGGAGAGGGAGAAGCAGGCTTCCTGCTGAGCAGGGAGCCCAATGCCGGGCTCGATCCCAGGACCCTGGGATCATGACCTGAGCCGAAGGCAGACGCTTAATGACTGAGCCACCCAGGCACCCCCTTTTTTTAAGAATCTTTAGAAGAAATTAATAAAGTATAAAACTGTCACTATTTGTAATGCAGACATGATACCATATAAAGACTCCACCAAAAAACTATTAGAACTAGTAAATTCAGAATTCAGTAAAGTGGCAGGAGACAAAATTAATATACAGAAATCTGTTGCATTTCTATACAATAAGGACACAGTAGAAAAAGAACTTAAGAAAACAATCCCATTTACAATTGCACCAAAAAGGATAAAATACCTAAGAATAAATTTAATCAAGGAGATAAAAGACCTGGATTCTGAAAATTATAAGACATTAATGAAAGAAATTAAAGATGAATGACACAAACAAATGTAAAGATACACCATGCTCTCAGACTGGGAGAACTAATATTGTTAAAATGTCCATACTACCAATAACAATCTACAGATTCAATGCAATCCTTCTTAAAACACCAACAGAACTAGAACAAACAATCCTACAATGTGTGTGGAACCACAAAAGACCCTGCGCAGCCAAAGCAATCTTAAGAAAGAAAAACAAAACTGAAAATATCACAATTCTGGACTTCAAGTTACACTACAAAGCTGTAGTAATCAAGACAGTATGGTACTGGCACAAACACAGACACATAGATCAATGGAACAGACCAGAAAACCCAGAAATGAACCCACAACTGTATGGTCAATTAATCTTCACCAAAGCAGGAAAGAATACGCAATGGAAAAAAGACAGTCTCTTCAACAAATGGTATTGGGAACACTGGACAGCCACATGCATACACATAAACTCAAAATGGTTAAAGACTTAAATGTGAGACCTGAAACCATAAAAAGCCTAAAAGAAAACACAAGCAGTAATCTCTTGGATGTTGGCCTCAGCAACATACTTATGGATATGTCTCCTGAGGCAAGAGAAATAAAAGCGAAAATAAGCCGTTGGGACTACACCAAAGTAAAAAGCTTCTGCACAGTGAAGGAAACAATCAACAAAACAAAAAAAGCAACCTACACAATGGGAGAAGATATTTGCAAATGATATATCTGATAAGTGGTTAATATCAAAAATACGTAAAGAGCTTATACAACTCAACACCAAAAGAACAAATAATCTGATTAAAAATGGCAGAAAACCTGAATGGACATTTTTCCAAAGAAGACAAGCTGATGGCCAACAGACACATGAAAAGATGCTAAACATCATCAACCATCAGGGAAACCCAAATCAAAACCACAATGAGATACCACCTCACACCTGTCAGAATGGCTAAAATCAACAACACAAGAAACAACAGGTGTTGGCGAGGATGTGGAGAAACAGAAACCCTTCTACATTGTTGGTGGGAATGCAAGCTGGTGCAGCTGCTGTGAAAAACAGCATGGAATGATGTTCCTCAAAAAATTAAAACTAGAAATACCATATTATCTACTACTATAATTCCACTTTGGGGTACTTACCCAAAGAAAATGAAAACACTAATTCAAAAAGATATATGCACCCCTATGTTTATTGCAGCATTATTTACAACAACCAAGATATGGAAACAATCCAAATGTCCATTGATAGATGAATGGATAAAAAAGATGTGATACATATGTATATATACAAATGGAATGTTATTCATAAAAAAACAAAATCTTGCCATTTGTGACAACATGGATGGACCTAGAGGATATTATGCTAAGTGAAATAACTCAGAGAAAGAAAAATGCCATATGATTTCACTTATATGTGAAATCTGAAAAGCAAAACAAACGAATGAACAAACAAACAGAAAACAGAAACAGACTCATAAATACAGAGGAGAAAATGGTAGTTGGTAGTTTCCAGAAGGGACGGGAGGCAGGGGAGGGGTGAAACAGGTGAAGGAGATCAAGAAGTATGAAGTTCCAGTTAGTTAAACAGTAAGTAGGTCATGAAGAATGGAGAATATATATAGTCAATAATGTTGCAACAGCGTTGCATGGAGACGGATGGGGGCTACACTTATCGTGGTGAGTGCTGTGTAATGTATAGACTTGTCAAACCACTCTGTTGTATGCCTGGAACTAAAAGAATATTGTATTTCAACTCTACTTCTGTAACAAAAAATGCTCTTTTAACTTCACTTCAATAAAAAAAAAAAATTGTTGTATTTTAATATGGCTTAGTTGATTGAGTCATCAGGGGCTTGCTGCCTGGTTCTAGCCTAAGCGGAACCAAATAAAACTATTTGATTCAGCTAAAAAAAAAAAAAAGAAAGAATCTTTAGGAGAAAATAATAAAATCGCAAGTAAACAACAACAACAACCACAATTCCAAGTGCCGTCATTGGGAAGTCATCCTGCCAAGCTCCTAAGTTCCGTATCCTCATGGCTTCTGTTTCATACTGAATTAAGACAATGAGGTAGAAATGGACAAGTATGGCCCTACACCGAGGGTCTCAAACTTTAAAGTTTTTTTTAAATTTATTTATTTGACAGAGAGAGAGATAGCGAGAGCAGGAACACAAGCAGTGGGAGTAGGAGAGGCAGAAACAGGCTTCCAGCTGAGCAGGGAGCCCCAACGTGGGGCTCGATCCCAGGACCCTGAGCTGAAGGCAGACGCTTAACGACTGAGCCACCCAGGCACCCCACAAACTTTAGAACATAAAGGAATTAATTGGTCTCGCTGTACAGAACGCATCCCTGAGTTCTACCTCAAACCTAATAAATCACAGTATCTGGAGACTGAGCTGGGAAATCACATTTTAAACAAGAACCTCAAGCAGTTGTGATTCAGGAAATTGTGTCTTGACTGTATTAAATGGTTCAGTGTTCCCAAGAAAATTGGGCCCTATCGGGATTTTGGTGGGGAGGGTACTTTAGTCAGCTTATTTTAAAGAAGTAATAATTTAAGGAAAATCAATCAAAATTGCTAAAACCAACAAAACAAAAGGATCTAATGGAAAGGAGATAAACAGATGAGAGTAAGATGGTGATACCGCATCTAACACACAGAGAAAGCTTCATCTTCTGGAGCGAAAAGGAAGAGATATCTGTTCACAGACCTGCCTAGGATTCATTTGCGTGGACTTCAACTCTCTCTTCATGGGCTACTTCACCTCACATTTAAATATTTGGTTCTAGGGGCGCCTGGGTGGCTCAGTTGTTAAGCGTCTGCCTTTGGCTCAGGTCATGATCCCAGAGTCCCGGGATCAAGTCTCACATTGGTCTCCCTGCCCAGCGCAGAGTCTGCTTCTCCCTCTGGCCCTCACCCCACTTGTTCTCTCTCTCTCTCTCTCAAATAAAATAAAATCTTTAAAAATATATATATATTTGGCTCTAGTAGTAGTCAGCTCAATGAACACTACTGGAAAAATGCCTCTTGGATTCTCTTTCTAGTCTGACTTAAATATATAAGTTCTTTTATTTGTTCCAGATATGATATCCATGGATATGAGGAATAGTAGGAGAAAATGCTCAAAAGTATAAAAATATATATATATATATATATATATATATGGGTGCCTGGGTGGCTCACTCAGTTAAGCATCCAAGTCTTGATTTAGGCTCAGGTCAAGATCTCAGGTCATGAGATCAAGCCCCGCATAGCCTCCATGCTCAGTGGGGAGCCTGCTTGAGATTCTCTCTCCCTCTACCCCTCCCCCTGCTGGTGCACATGCACACTCTCTCTCTCTAAAATAAATAAGTACATCTTTTTTGAAAAGTTAACAAAATACATAAGTATTTTTACAAATATTAATTTCATCCTTGGAGCAGTTCTATTTTCCTACTTCAGAGGAAAGAGACCCAACATGTCTATTATTCACAGATACATAGGAAACTATACACAGAACCTTCGAAGTGTAGAATATGTCCTCTCTCTTCACCGTGCCGTCGGCAATCTTCTTCCGGATGGCCCTCCCAATCTCTTCTTCATTTAGATACAAATAAGCTGAGTCAATATGGCGGTAGCCTACACTGATTGCTGTCTTGACAGCCTCTTCTACATTACTCTTCGCAACCTAGAAGACCATAAAAAGACAAGGACCTACTGGATTCAGGAATGGCCAGTTCCACAAGCAGAGCTATTCAGCAGGACCTATTGTTTTTCTAAGGGCTGAGAGCTAGAGGTGACAGAGCTAAATGCTGACTTATAATCTTAGTGGTAAATGTTTAACAACAGACTCTCTGAAGAAAAGAAGTCCTGATTTAGAATATTTGCCAGTTTCTATGGTATAAATACTCCCACCACCGCTAACTTCAAGCTATGAATATTAGGAGAAGGTGCTCACCGTCGGATCTCGTGAGCCCATGAGCTGGCCCCACTCGTCACTGGTTTAACCCTCTGCCTCTGGGTTTACATGATCTGTGGTTTTATACAGTCTATAGATTTACAGTCCCAAGTTAATTCACTGGTAAGAGATTATTACACTGATTGCAATTCAGAAGTCTAAGGCTCAAAATTATCTATCAGTGCAATGAAGGTATAACTTTACACAGAATAAATTAATGATTTACCTATGTCAACTTGGAGAAACACTTCAAACAACATTTGAGGAAGGACAAAGAGGTAAAAGAAAATAAACTATTCTTTTACGCAAAAATAGCTCGTCATTAAGTTTGTTGTTATGGTGGAGGTTATTACTAAGTTGGGGTCTGTAGGTGATACTTTCTCCTATAATCAATAGACAACTTGGTTATTTTTCTTAGCTGCCTACTGTTCTGCTGGCTTACCAGGCTGGACTTTTAAAGTTATCCATAATTTCCTCTCTCTGTGCCCCTCCTCTCCCTCACTTAAAATGTCTCCCAGGGTTACTTTTTCATTTGTAACTCCCAATGATACAGACTTAAAAGCCACGTCCGAGGAAAAGCAACACTCTGTGCTAGCGTCCTTGCTGAGTCCTCAGCATGACATCCCATGTGACTCTCATGCTGGGGAACGAGCCCTACAACTTGCTCTAAATAGTTATGAGCTCCTCTGCCAAGAACCACTGAAGATGTGCTCTTGTAAATTCGCGATGTTCAAACAAGAAACATGCATGGAGCTCAGTTTTCCAAGCAGAGAGAGAATGTCCAAGGGCCACGTGGCTCTCCCCATGGCACAGTCTTAACAACCGGGCCTCTAAGAGAGTATTTCCACTCCAGACCACCAACACTCTCTCTACGTGAATCTTGCCTCTCTCCAGATCCTTCAGCGGCTGAGATTTCTCTAGATATTCTACGAGCGTGGGTGGACAGAGAGCTCTTGGACCCTGGGCGTTACAGAGAAACTTCATGACAAGCAAGGTTGCTGCGAAGTCCCTGACTCCCGGGTTTTACTGATTCCAACAGACTTTGAATGGCTACAACTGGACAGCAGGTGCAAGGAACAGAAACAGCGTTGCCCATGCCTGGACTGCTGATAGATGACACACTTCCATGTCCCTTGATAGAGCGCCACTCCAAGTGTGATCCTTGGATAAACAGCATCAGAGTCACTGGCTAGCTCATTAGAAATGTGGATTTTTAAGCCCTATTCCCAGATCTACTCATTCAGAACCTTTGTGGGTGCAGCCCCCAAATCTGCATTTTTAACAAGATCCTCCAGTGTTTGTATGCCTATTAAAATTTGAAAAGCATTGACCTAATGCAGAAAACAACCTAACCTGGAGAGAAGCAGCTTACAAATGGAGAAAATGAGGCCTTCCTGCATTTCCTAAATTCTGATTCTGATAAGGACCCATGTCTGCTACTCTCCATCTCCAATGTCATTACGACTACCTCACTAGGAGCAGAGGTGCCAAATCCCAGCATAGGCATGAGGTGTCCATCATTCAGCTTTATAGAGCAAGCTTTCATTCGGTTCATCTCTTTGCACTCTTCTGGCTTTTTATTAAAAGAAATCTGCTGAGGGGAGAAAATAATATAATTGCTATTTTTTAACAGCTTTAATGAGATATAAGTCACATACCATAAAATCACCCCCTTTAAATTACCCAAGTCAGCAGTTTTTAGTATATTCATGGAGTTGTTATCCATGTACAATTTTAGAGCATTTTCATAACCCTTCAAAACCCCATACTCATAGAAACAACTCCCCATTCCTCTCTCCCTTCGACCCCTGGCAACCACTTTCTGTCTCTTTGGATTTGCCTATTCTGGAATTTTATATAAATGCATTCATACACTCTGTGGCATTTTGTGACTGCTTGCTTTCACTTAGCATAATGTTTTCAAGGCCAATCCACGTCGTAGCGTGTAATAGTACTTCACTCCTTTTACTGGCTAACATCCCTTTGTACAGATGTACCACATGCTTTTTATCCATTCATCAGCTGACAAACATTTGGTTTTTTCAGCTTTTTGCCTACTGGGAATAATGCTTAAGTAAACATCCATGCACATGTTTTTGTGTGGACATACATTTTCAATTCTCTTGGGTCTATACATAAGCCTGGAATCACTGAGTCATAGAGCAAACCCAGGTTTAACGTTCTGTGTACCTGCCAAGTGTTTTCCAAAATGGCTGCAACGTTGACATTCCAATTCTTGAGAATTCCAGTTTCTCCACATCTTCTCCGATACTTGCTACCCACTGTTTTTTGTTAATAGCCATTCTGACAGGTATGAAGTGATATTGTGGTTTTGATCTGCATCTCCCTGATGATGAGTGATGTGGAGCATATTTTCATGTACCTCTTGGCTATTTGCATATCTTCTTTGAAGAAATGTCTACTTCAGTCCTTGCCCATTTTTGAATTGGTTATTAGTTTCCTTTACTAACAAGTTGGGGGAGTTCCTTATATATTTTGGAAAGGAACTTCTTGTCAAATACATGGTTTGCAAATGCCAAATTCTTCCATTTCAAAGAATGCCTTTTCTCTCTGTTGATGGTTTCCTTTGCTGTTTTCAAGCTTTTGGTTTGATGAAGTCCCACTTGTTTATTTTCGTCTTGTTGCTTGTACTTCTGGTACGAAATCATGATTAATGTCATTAAGATTTTCTCCGATGTTTTCCTCCAGAGTTTTATTTTTTTTTTTTTAAAGATTTTTTTTATTTATTAATTTGAGAGAGAGAGAATGAGAGACAGAGAGCATGAGAGGGAAGAGGGTCAGAGGGAGAAGCAGATCCCCTGCTGAGCAGGGAGCCTGATGTGGGACTCTATCCCGGGACTCCAGGATCACAACCTGAGCCGAAGGCAGTTGCTTAACCAACTGAGCCACCCAGGCACCCTCCTCCAGAGTTTTAAAGTTGTAGGTCTTACATTTAAGTCTTTAATCCATTTTGAGTTGAATTTGACAACCCCAATACATTTGTATTATTCTAACATGGTCTTAGAATGATTAATCTTTGATTAATTTTGTTTTTAAATTATTTAATGAAGCTCTAACTCTGGGCCTACCTCCATTTCTAAGTTTGAACTGATAAATTAAGAGAGCAATTGAGGGGTGCCTGGGTGGCTCAGTCGGTAAAGTGTCTGCCTTTGGCTCAGGTCATGATCTCGGGGTCCTGGGATCGAGCCCCATGTCTGGCTGCCTACTCAGTGGGGAGTCTGCTTCTGCCCCTCCCCCTGGTTGTGCTCTCTCTCTCACTCAAATAAATAAAATCTTTAAGAAAATAAAAATAAAAAATAAATAAAAGAGCAATTGAAATCCAGGCATTATCTGCTTCATGATATGTAGCAATAGAAAGTACACAGACTACCTAAACAGTTTTGAAAAAAGAAATTATAATGATGTTTATTCAGATTTTATGATGCTATGGAAAATTATTAAATATATATATTTTGAAGCTCTTATCTGATGTTTCCAAACCAATTTCTCAAAAGGCTCTGCCCTATCAGTGTTTACATTCTGATCAACAGAGCATGAAAATTCCTAGCTCATTGACCCTGTGACAGTATTGTGATACCTCATTGAAAAATTTCTGAACAGACTATTGGGCTGTCACACTCCTTTTCTAGCATGTATTATCCATAATAAATAGAGCAGGTCTCATTACAAGAGGCTGACTAACGCTATTAGGTTAATTTCTGGATTCTGACTCTGTTAATCTTTTCCTTCCCTCTCGTGCTTAAATCAGGTGCATTAAGGCATCTCCTTCTCCTCTCCTCTCCTCTCAAAAAGGCGTTAGACTCCCAGTAAGTCTATTCCACCTTGCTTACACATAGGAGACATGCATGAAATGTATGTTAACTAGACGTACTGTGGCCATCATTCCACTATCTATCCAAATATCAAATCATCACGCTGCATATCTGAAACACATAACGGTATACCTCAATTATATCTCAATAAAAAAAGTATGCATTATAAATATTAAAAACATGTGGGGGGAAAATAAAATATGCATTAAAAATGAAATACCATTTTCATAAGTCTGTTTAAATTGTTGTATTCCATGAAAAGATCAGCTACAAAGATGGTGAAGAAAGTAAGATTACACTACATAAACAATGCGTACATGGGGTATGAAACTCCAGAATGTTGACAATTACTGTGATATTTATTTTTATTGTGATTTTGGTCTCTGTTCTGGAGTAGCCAATTTTTCAGATCCCTAAATGAAAATATATTAATTTTGAAGAAACAGATTAAAATTTATTTTAAAAAGTCCCTGGGTTTGTAGATTTTATTGCATAACTGGTCACAATGAACTTACCAGCAGGTGTTCAGCCTGCCCAGATTTAGAGTCCCCAAATGCCTTCTCAACCTGCTCCCTCCTGGCCTCCTCTGCTCAGACGTCTCCTGTCCTTTCCCTTCGATGTCTTGTCTTGGCCCCTCTAACTAGAACTGCTCCGTCTCTGCCTTTACTGAGTTTAGAAATTCTTCCAAGACCTTTGAGCTTGCCCAAAGCCAGCTCAGTGACTGGCACCTTCTCCTTGGGTTGCATAGTTCATACCAGGGATTGTTTAATTATGAAACACTCGTTGGTATTTTCTGGACTTTGATACGGACTACCACCTTGAATCGGCATCTGCAATTCCCCCTCAGTACTGATTCTCAACCATCTCAAACCTGTTTCTATTTGCCTGGTTTCTCCATTTTATTTTAATTTCCTCTAACCAACTCCTTTAATAAAGTAACTGTCAACATAGTATAAGATATTAGTGGTTGACAATATCTCACCCTTTAAGAAATATATTCAATCGGAAACGTGATGTGAGCTCATACTTCTAAAATTATGTTTAAGATACTATTTCCGGCTCCGGCTCTCCTAAGGGAGGCAAACGGGACCTAGTAGCATCTCTACCTACCCCCAATTCTCTTGTGTGATACCAGTGACCAGAGTTTACTCCCTAGCTCTGTTTCCTCCGAAAAGAAATCTGTCTTCTTAGAGAGTAGCTATTTGTGTCTTGCATCAGGAAAATTCAGGACAGACCTGAATACCATGTTGTTGCCAGAAATCAAGCCAGCAGCAAGGCTGATAAAACAAGGCATCCAAGGAAGGAATCCTGCCAGACACCTGTGACAATTTGAAAATGAAAATAACATTATCGTTATTTGGAAGAAGTTGATTCTATGAAAAGCTATGAGTTCATAATTACAGTGAAAAACAGAAAATTAATATAAAGGTTAGGAAAAGGCAGTTGAAATATAAAAGCAGGATGAACACAAATAAAATATGTTGAGTTTGTCACCGGTTTTAATAAGTGAGGGAAGGTGAATGGACGTGACTACTTTTTCTTCTTTTATATCCATGGCAGGTGATAGAGTAGAGCTCTGAATGTGTCTATTTGTGCAAGCAGGACATTGAGGCAAGCCCAGCAGCTCTGAAAGGGCGCCAGGTGGGAAGGATGGTGGCAGGTGCATGGACAGGAAGTGTGCCAAGTACAGGAACAATGGATCCACCAGGGGCCACACAAGTGACGAGTCAGTGGTCCGACGCTCAAGTACAGAAAGAGCTTCACAGTGTGGAAGAGAGGAGAATAAATCCTGTGGATCCCATAATACTAGTAAACGGAACCTCTAAAAGGCAAGTCCATTCATGAGACACCAGGGTGCAAAAATACTAAAACCTATAAGGAAGGCAAAGGCGCGGGCACTTTCTAAAGTGTGTAGAAAGTAAAGGTTTACCATAAAAAAAAGAGGTCATTTCGGTGATCAGTGGCTTGGATTTGAATCACCTAAGGAGAGGCAACCATATCAGGGCCCTAACTAAGGATAAATCAATCATCCAAATCCCGCTAATTGTTTGGTTCCAAAACATTTTACTTCTGAATACTGAAAGTTGGAATTCCCATAATTTTCAAGTGTCCTGAAATATTATTCGTCCTTTGGATTTTTCAGCCATTAAAAAAAATGTCTAAGTCATGTTTAGCTTGGGGGCTATATGTGCACAGGCAGTGAGCCGTGCTCACTTTGTGGATCTCTGCTCCATATAATTAGTAGACATTACGATATCTATGATTATCTTTCTATAGATTATGTCTTAACTGTGACAAAATCTGCAGAACAATGTCCTTTTGACCATGCATAACTACACAGTCCACTGGCACTAAATAGATACACAGTGTTGTACAACCATCACCACTAACGACACAGGACATTTTTGTCATCCCCAACAAAAACTCTGCACCTTTCAAAAAATTTCCTTTGGGAGAGTTCACTACCGATGTGTAGAAACACAACTGATCTCTGCGTGTTCGCCTTGCTCCTTGCAAGTTTGCTGAGCTCGTTTATTGGCTCTACGAGTTTCCTTATGAGCCCTTTGGGATTTGCTGTACGTAAGGTCACGTCATCTGTGATTGAGAATAGTTTTCCCTCATCCTTTCCAATTTGGATGCCCTTTGTTTCTGTTGCTTGTCTCATGGCTCTGGCTAGAGGGTCCAGTATAATGTTGAATAGCGGTGGTGGGAATGGGTGTCCTATCTTGCTCCTGATCTCAGGAGGAATGCTTTCAGCCTTCCAACATTGAGTGGGATGTCAGCTGTGGGTTTTTAATGTATGGCTTTGCTGGGAGTTTAGCTAAACCACTAATGCTGTCCCTGCCTCAGCATCCCTTTCGTGTGGCTAAGTACAAAATGAACTGAATGATGCTAGCCCCTCCCACAAACTCATGCCCTAGATAACAGTGTTTTTGAATGCCTCCAAAAGCAGAGATGGCTCCTTGAAATCTCCTGGAATCCACATTAAGATTTATACCCTTTGGGGTATAAAACAATGGCAAGAGCCTCTGTATTTGCAGGCAGCAGGCAGAAGCAGCAACCTACCATCAAAACACAGAACATTGATACTGACCACCCTGGATCCAACAAACCCTTCTGGACCTCTCATTTCCATCCTCACAGCTACCTGCCGCAGGCCGGCGGGGTTGGGGATTCTAGGAACTACCACTCTGAGGGCTCTAATCGACCAATATTAGCTCGATTCACCGGCCAAGCTTTCCCCTGAATGTGGCAAGCTTTCAGATAGACTCCAGAGCTCCAAACTTTTTTGAAGGCAATCTGGGTGTTGGTCTAGTAATAACATTTGTACAATCATTGCTTTTGCATGTGTTTTTCTGCAGTTTGTCTCATCAGTGATGTTAAATTTGTGATTTCAATGCAAACTGTTTCAGAGATGATTTTTCCAAAATGTAACCAACTTTTAGATACTCGATAAAAATCGGTTCCCATGTCTTGATTGGTAGAGTAAGCTTAATCTACTTAGCGTGAAACTAAGGACAATTCATTGTAGATGCTATTCCTCTCCAGTCATAAAAGAGCTTTAGACATACTCTAACCAACCGGCAGAAATGATTCTCTGGCAAGGGGAGACTTAACCTAATACTTGGCATCTTTGTGACATTTGTCACAACTGCCTGGAATAGCACCATAACTTTCCTTCATGCATTCTGGTTCCCTATCTTTTTTTTTTTTTTAGGTGTTTATTTATTTATTTGTCAGAGAGAGAGAGAGAGCGCGTGCACAAGCAGGGGGAGCAGCAGAGGGAGAAGCAGACTCCCTGCTGAGCAGGGAGCCCGATGTGGGACTTGATCCCAGGACCCTGAGATCATGACCTGAGCTGAAGGCAGACACTTAACCGACTGAGCCACCCAGGTGTCCCTCTGGTTCCCTATCTTTGAGCAACTGCTGCTCCCATCCTTGTGGTTTTCCGATTGCAAAGAAATGTGTTTGGAGAGCAAGATAATTCCTTGTACGTATGGATTCCGTAAGAGAAACGTGACCTGCTCTGTCATAAGGAGTTCCAATTTACAGAGTTGGAGTTTACAGAGCCTGCATCTTTAGACACAATTATTGGTTATGAGGTGAGCAACTAATTCCAGATAAACCAATTATGTACTTCCCCATGGCTAAAGCAATGGGTCCCAGGCTAAGGGTTTTAAGAACACAAGGACATTCTTCCTTGGGATTTTTCTAATTGGTCCCTTCCATAATCTATGCAAAATCCAAGATCACAATTATCTTAATTTACATTCACATTCTTAATCCAGACTCTTAAGGCAAGGCATCATGCCAGGGTAGCTGGTTCAATCTCAACCACCGACTGTGTCAGAACCAGGCTCTCTCATGAACCCTGCCCTATGTCACTGGTGCAGACTTTCTTATCCTCATGGTAATGGACATCAAGCACTGTGTAGCCTTTTCCCACCACTTTTCTTTCCTTTTCTTATGTTATTTATATTCACTATAACATACCTGCTAATTTCAAATATTGAAGAGCTCTGGTGGCCAAGGACCAAAGGAAGGTGGCTTCATCTGAACTTCAAAACAATGGTTCTCAAAGTGTAGTCACAGGCCCCACGGAGGCCCCTAAAATCCCTTTTTGAGGCATAAGAAAAAGACTATCTTCATGATACCAAGATACTATTTTCCTTTTTCATCCTCACTATCTCATATGTATACAGTGGAGTTTTCCAGAGGTTTACACAGCATGGGATGTTGTACCAGATGGAATGCAGAAGCAGATTTGATATTCCAGTTGTCTTCTCTTTGGCTACTCATTCGATTTTCAAAAATATCAAACAGTATCACTCTTGTCCCTAATGGGTTTTTGTTTCGGAAAATATTTTTATTTTTCATAAAATGTACTTTTCATGTTAATATGTCATAGGCTTATTATTTTTTTATTGACACAACACATAAATATTTAAAATTTCCTCAGTTTAATTTCCAATATAGTATGTAGACTCTTAAAAACGCCGAACTTACAGAAACAGAGAGTAGGTTGGTGGTTGCCAGGCTAGAGCTATGTGGGGGACAATGGGTAAAGGTGGTCAAAGGGCACAAACTTTCTTTTGTTGAGTGAATAAGTTCTGGGGATCAAAACAGCATGGTGACTCTAGTTAATCATACTGTATTGTACACTTGAAAATTGCCAAGATAGTAAATTTTAAAAGGTCTCACAACCCCTCCCCCAAAAGTAACTGTGTGAGGTAGTAGATGTAGTAAATAACCTTACCGTAGCAATCATTTTGCAACACATATGTATATCGAATCATCACACTGCCTTGAATTTACACAAGGTTACCTATCAATTACATCAATAAACTAGAAATGTATACATAAATTAAATTATTTTAAAAGAAGTAGTGTGAATTTTCCAAAAACCAGTTATTTTCTGTACTACAAAATGCTACAGTCATTTAACTAAACTCTGATAATAAAAAAGGTGTCATACTGTGAAAATAGACATACTTTAGAAGTCACTAACTATAGTATAATTGTCCTAAAGGATGCAAATATAATACAAAAGAAAAGAATATACTAGAATACACCTAGAGACTTCTGTCATTGACTGGGTACAAGACAAATACACAAAACTTGCACCAAAGCACCACAAAATGGAAATGAGCAAAATATCACCTGCATTCTAATCATAACAACCTCAAAATACTTAGGACTAAATTTAACAAGAGTGATGGAACTTCTATGGAAAACATCCTTGAAGGCGTAAAATAATATCTGAACAAGTGAAAGTGTATGCAAAATTTTTGGACAGTTTATTAAAATTTAAATTCCCATAAAATAATGCATATACCCAAGCAATTATAATTCAAATTCCCCAAAAAGTCCAATTTTTAAAATCATATACAAATTTTTCTGGTGTATGTAAAAAAAAAAATTAATGCCAGAGAGAAAATTCCTGAAAAGAAAATTCATAGAAAGTATCAGTGATGGACACTTTCTTGACTGGACCTCACAACTTATTACAAAGCCACAATTACCTAAATAATCATATTGTACTCATCCATCAAAAAGAATGAAATCTTGCCATTTGCAACAGTGTGGATGGAACTAGAGAGTATTATGCTAAGCAAAATCAGAGAAAATCAGTCAATCAGAGAAAGACAATTATCATATGGTTTCACTCATATGTGGAATTTAAGAAACAAAACAGATGAACATAGAGGATAGGAAGGAAAATTAAATAAGATGAAATCAGAGAGGGAGACAAACCATAAGAGACCCTTAACTCTAGGGAAAAAAACTGAGGGTTGCTGGAGGGGAGGGGGGTGGGGGATGGGGTAACTGGGTGATGGGCATTGAGGGCACGTGATGTGATGAGCACTGGGTGTTCTATGCAACTGATGAATCACTGACCTCTACCTCTGAAATTAATAATACAGGTTGTGTTAATTAAATTGATTTTAAATAAATAAAAAGTAAAAAAATAATTGTATTGGTATAAGGTTACATAAAACTTCTCGTGGAGCAGAGTAGAAAATTCAGAATTAGGTTTTATTTATATGAGAATTTAAGATATGATTAACAGGGGGGTATAATCCAGAGGAGAGTAATGAATTATTTAACACATGATACTGGAATAAACGCCTATCCACCTCAAAGAAAACAGGATTGGATTTCCCTTCTTACACCATATGTGTAAATAATTCTAGATACATAAACAACATGAAGTATAAAAAGGGAGAAGAAAAATACTTACAAGAAACTCCAGGGCACAGTCTTGTGCGTGAGAAGACTTTGTTAAGTAGACCAGAAAATCAAATGCTATGAAAGAAGAAATTAACGTAGTTGAACATACACACATTAAACCTTTGCATGGCAAAGTTCACTTTCATCAGAGTTAACAGGCAAACGATAAATTTGGAAAATATTTATCAACTGGATGAAAGGGAGCTGATATTTATAGCCTCCGAGAGCTCTTAGAAATTGACCAGAAAAAGACAAATAGTTTTCAGACACATTGAGAAGAATGCATTGCACAGAAGAGTAAGCTCAACGTCCACAGAGATAAAGGACGTTATGCTTCACTAGTAGTTAGGGAAAAGCTAATTCAAGTCCCGAGAGATGTCAGTTTAAAGCCACCTGAGTAGCAAAAAATGTAAATGCCTCAGGCTATCCATCGTGGGTAGGAGCGAGAAGAGAGTGATCTCAACTGTTGCAGTGAGGTATTGGAAACTGCATTTGAAAAGCAGCCCAGCAACAATGACTGAAACTGAAATCAAAGACGCAGACCACAGATGGGGAGAGAGAGCCCGAGAGTTTAAAGATCTTTCCATACTCACAGTGGAGGAAGAGCACACAACGTGCAGCTCGGGGCACTCGGAAGAAGCACTGGGGTTGAAACCACACTAAGAGTGGAGCGGTGGGCATAGACAGCCTATATTGTGGCTTTCTGGAAAGGATCAGGCGAGGCAGGTGAGCAGGCTTGGGATTGGCTGGCTCCCCTGAACGTGGTCCCGTGTTCACTATGACTAGAAGAGCATGTGGCCTGGAGCTATTTAGAGCCTCGACATGCTTTTGGATGGGCCCAGGTTTACTGAGGAGCACCTAATTCCTATTGTGTGGGTGTTAAATTATCAGCTTACCAAAATTTAAAGTATGTTTGGGGTGCCAGGCAGGCTCAGTCGGTGCAGCATGTGACTCCTGACATCGGGGCCATGAGTTCGAGCCCCACGTCGGGTGTAGAGATTACTTTAAAAAGAATAATAATAAAATAGAATAAAGTGTGTTTAATGCAGTTGGCCCCATCATGCTTTAGCACCACTGTTGACATTAGGTATACCCAGGGAATGCGTGGAGATCACCAGGGAGATTTCGGTAGTTGAGACCTCGGAAATGCAAGACACCTGTAGAGTATAGGGTGAGATCTGGTCGCCATTCATCCATAGCATTTAAGAAAATCACAGCATGGGTCTCTTCTTAGGATAGTAATTATGACCCCCTGATGCACATCGCAGAGCCAGGTGGCCCACTTGGCGAGTATGAAAATAAATCCACGACATCCTGGGAAATGTTCGGAGCCTGGAGTGATGCAGAATGAAGCCAGTGAAAATTGCTTTAGGTACAGCAAGTCAGTCGCGGGGTGACGACCCACGTCCTTCCCATACGTGTAAAAGGAGGTTCCAACAATTTTGCAAACACTTCGCCGGGGGCGAGGTCAAGAGCTACACCATTTTAACGAATGAGCCTTGTCCTTGATTTAAGAGGCTTGGGGTGTCTCCGTCGTGCGAGAGATTAAAGTCTCAGACATTTGCCCTTTGACCTCTGCAAGTTTGGACTGCCATGCCATCCTCTTTGGAACAGGCAATGCCCCTTCCCGAGGAATCCACCTGCGCTGGATGAACCACCCTGAGCTGGATGAGGCGCGCGCGTGGTGTTGGCAGAAGGATGCGGGCAGGGTGGGGGTGGAGATCCCAGAGTGAGGAGGGAGCCAGTGAGTGGCAGCGGGTCCATGAGAAAGGGGGTCACAATATGGTGGGATGGAGGGGCGAAGGGAGGCTTGAGTTCCACAGTACAACCTGGTCAGCCGGTCTCCGCGGGGATTTGTGAGAGAGGGTGACGTTAAGGGAAGTACCTGAGAGTCAGCAGTGGAGGGAGGAGGACAGTAGGCGGGAGAGCACAGACACGGACAGTGTCTAGCGGGGGCTGTCCTCTGGGGGGCATGGGAGCAAACAGTGGGAGCCTGGGTGGGACAGAGGGCTACATGGTGGGTGAGGAGGTAAATAGAAAAATAGAATCTCCATAGACATGGAATCCTTTTATGTCTCCCTTGGAAATTAACAGGGGGGGACCCATGGCAGCTTACAGTCTTTTAAGGCCTACCAGTCTAGAACTTAATAGAACCATCGCCTGAGGCAGGAGAGACCCATTCATGCACTTTGGTGGGGGGGGCCATTTGCCTGATTATAACTTAAATAGCAATCCTTTAAGGAGGCCTTTACCTGCGCCTTGAAAGCCGTGGGCCCCTGAAAAATCCACCATATGCTATGTTCTCCCTCCCATGCTCATATGGGCGCGAAGTGAACAGGAACCTTGAACAGAGTCTGTAATATCTGGGGCACCACATGTTAGCAACGTAGATTGAGGCCTGTGGTATGGGGTCCGCACTGGCGTGCGTTAGCCTGGGGTGTGTGTCCCCCGCGGTAAGAGCATAGGGCAGGGCACTGGAGAGGGGCAGTGGACCGATAACGACAGACGTGCCATCGGGAGTAGGGTGCCCGGCTGTGGGGGATCGGGGAACAGCTCCGCACCAAGGGAGTTCCAGTGTTCACTTATCTTACAAAGAAGACAGTTATCAACAGCTGTTTCGTCCAGGATGGTCCCAAGGGCAGAGGCGGGATACCACTATGGCTGGAAGTCCCGTGAGCCCAGATGGCCAGCAGCGGAGGCAAAACAGTGTTGGGGTGGCCCCATCGGTGACCCTGGGACTTGCGGCAAGCCAATGCAGCCGTTGGAATTTTTGATGGATCGCGTGCCGTGGCATTAAGTGGAGGCACTGGTGAGCACACCTGGGTGTGAGCTGGGACATGGGTGACCCAGACGGGAGGAGAAAATCCACCGGCACCTGCCAAATGTGGCTCCTCAAAGCAATTCCCCTCATGATAAAAATGATGCTTCTTTCCATTTTCCAGACCGTGTCACAAGCCTGTCAGCGGCCACCCTGGGTAAGTAAAACCAGGGACCTGGGGTTGGCCTCTCCTTGGGGCATCTTGGAAGAGCCAGACAGAGCACTTCCAACCCTCCCAACTGCCCAGAGCCCCTTGGATCACCCCAGGTCAGGCAGCGCGTGAGGGGGGTGGCAGCCCACCCCTCTCCATCAGCTCCATTCTGCAAAACGGTACCACTGCCATTGTCCCAGGGGGCTCCCCATTCTGCCAAGGGGGGTAAGCTGAGGGGTACCTCCACCCCCCTCATGGCCTCAGGCGAGGGGCTAAGATGGGGAAGTCATCCTCCTACAGTCTGGCCCTACCTGAAGTTAGAGCTATTGGACCAAGGAGCCTCAGGGCCTGGGTCAATCTGCCCATGTGAAGGGTCTCTTCCCCATGGAAAGTCTGTTCTATAGCAGGGCCTCACACACACACAGAATACTGTCCGCATAATGCCAAAATGCGGCATTATTTAATTGTTCAAGCCCTGGTGGCAGACGTCATGTGCCACAGCAGGGAACCACCCTCGGGAAACCAGGTGACTGTCGACTGAGTGCCTTCAAATGTGACTCGATGGGTTTGAGGCAGGCCACCCCAAAATATGCCACTTTGGTAAATTGATTACTTTGAATTAAAATCACTTAACAAATGGCCTATGCCATGGAACACTACATCAAAACTAATGATGTAATGTATGGTGATTAACATAATAAAAAATATATATATATATATATAAAGAAATGGCCTGTGCAAGAACACTCTGTCCCTCCTCTGTCCCCCTGCAGGAAATAAATTCCACATGTCAAGGGTACCCTCCAGCCCCTGGAGGGTAAAAGGCATCCTTCCCACCAGAGATAAGAAATTCAGGGCTGAGCCTGTTGTAGAAACAGACATGGGGACATTTTCAGTAATTTGCTAGCCCAAGCCCAAACTCCTTCGTCTTGTTAATTCTTCAAAATTTATTGTTTTCTTGTCTAAAAGGTATAAAAGCTGCCTGCTTTGGTTACTTCCTTGAGTCCCATATTTCTAGGAGCACCTGTATGTATGAAACTAAATTTGTTTTTCTCCTGATAATCCGTCTTAGGTCAATTTAATTATTAGACCAGCCAAAGAACCCAGGAAGGAAGAAGGGAAAAGTTTTCCTCATTTCCTCAGGCTGGGAAGTTTGGGATACAGGACCGACCTGCAGCTGCCATGTCCACGTCCCTCTGCCCGAGGGCTTTCTCTGCTCACTGGCACTGCAGCCTGTGACCATGGGCGGGAAGTGCCAGGACACAAATGCCCCCTGCGAGCAGCCCTCCAACAACAGGTAGTTGCTGGTGCTCACCGTTTGGAAGGGCTCGGGAGCTAGAGGCTCTATAATGCTTCCCAGAGTTCCCAGTGCGATTACCTTTCTGGGGTCCCTCCTCTCCGTCTCTCACTTCCTCACCCCTCTTCTGGTGTCTTCATATTACCTCTCGAATGAGCCATTTTCACTTGACACCTTTCATTCTAGTCCAGGGGGATCCAAACGGAGATCCAGCTGGAGACATCAGAATGCGGGCTGTATGCCGGGTGATATTACTGTATTCTTGGGCATGATCATGGCATAGTGGTTGCACCGGAGAATGCCCTCACTCTTGGGAGATTCATGCCGAACTAAAGTGTGCTGTTTCTAACTTATTTTCAAGAGTTTCCACAGGGGGAAAAGAATGGAGAGAGAAAGAAAATACAGCAAACTATTAACAATAGGTGAATGGCGGTGGGAGCATATGCATGCTCATTATACTGTGCTTTCAAATTTTGGGTAAGTTTGACATCTTTCAAAATAAAAATTGGGGAAAGATGCAAATGTTTCTATGGTTTCTGCAGGAGCACGAAAGTGACCCACGAGGAAACACAAAACAGCATGTGGACTGCCGATCTTCCCAACAGAACAAGAGAGCCGCCAAAGGAATCCTGAAGTGAAGGAATCACTGGATTTATCTGGTGAAATCTGAACTGGCCTGATTCAGCTTTCCCTGTGGAGCAGAAGTAAGGCTCACCAAGGAGGGTCAGGGAGAAGGAAGAGCCTCCAGTGTAGCCATGCATAAAAGGAATGGGCTTGACCTTGAAAGCAGTTATAGAAACAGTGAGGTGCCCATGTTTGTAAACATGGCTTAAGGATTACGTACAAATACGGGTCTCCTCTCCATCTGAAAGTAGAGCCTTCCTACAAAACCTTTCCTAATGGCCCAAAGTGAAGAAGCAATTCCCATTAACTTAGGCTAATCAACTTAACAATTTTTGAGCATCCCAGATGTAAAAAAAAAATCACCTCTCTTAGGGTTTTGGAGGCTTGGGGCACATCTTGCGAAGGGAGACGCAAAATAGCTGGAGCTCAAACCCAGAGGCTCACAGACCCAGCTCAGAGCTCTGGAGGCTGGATGTGGAGATGGATGCTAGAGAGCAGAGAAAGCCCCCAGGCAGAGGGACGCAGACGTGGGACGGGGACCTGGCAGCTCCAAGTTGGTCCTGCATCCATGAAATGGTGACGCATGCAGTTCCCGGGGAAGGCGCTGGGTGGCGCCACCTCCGCGAGCTGGCTGCAAAACCAGGCTCCGTGCTCTTTGCGCTTTTCACCTTTTCTCCTAAAAGCAAGCAACAACAACAACAAAAATCCTCTCCAAATTTCTTTCAGCTAACGAAAACAGGTACTAATGTTGAAATTGGTTGAAAGACTAAAGTCTTTCATAAAAGGGAAGTGGTGTAAGGTGAACTTTTGAGAAGCAGGGGATATGTGCCAAAGAAAAAGCTATAAAGGCAAAATCTTTATTGGGAAAATTACACTGATTAACACCTCTTTTACATGGAAGTCATCAAAATAGACTCTTTTGTCATTGGCTTTGGCAGATAAAAAGACATCAGGTAGGTTCTAAAAGCAATCACTAATTTAAATAAAAAATTAACAACTGTTTATTTTTCATTTTTATTTATTTTTTTATTTATTTTATTTATTTATTTAATTTTTATTTATTTATTATTATGTTAACCTTTTTAAGATTTTTACTTATTCATTTGAGAGAGAGAGAGAGGGGTGAGAGAGCACAGGCAGGGGGGAGAGGGAGAGAAGGAGAAGCAGGCTCCCCACTGAGCAGGGAGCCCAAGGCGGGCCAGGACCCTGGGATCATGACCTGAGCCCAAGGCAGACGCTTAACTGCTTAACCAACTGAGCCAATCAGGTATGCTGGGTTTTCTCTCTTATTCAAATAGTTTAAAGTCTTCCTCCCATCTGACTTTTCTTACTTATTTTCCTTCTCCTTCCATAAATGTTTGTCCTTTCTTAATTTCTTTGAGAAGACTAAATTATTTTCAAGTCACTCCACCATTTTTTTTCTTCTAGTGTGGTTCTCTTCCCATTTGGGGGTCTGTTGTTTTGGACACCGATACTCTACTAGATATATGTCTTGCAAATATTTTCTCCCTGTCTGTGGCTTGTCTTCTCATTCTCTTTATGGTGCCTTTCACGGAGCAGATTTTTTTTTTAATTTAATTTTAATGAAGGTTAACATTGATTTTCTTACATGGATTGTGCATTTAGCGTTGTGTCTAAAAAGTGATCGCTGTGCCCAAGGTCATCTAGATTTTCACCTGTTATCTTCTAGGGTTATATAGTTTTACTTTTTACAGTTAGGTCTACAATCCATTTTGAGTTAATTTTTGTGAAATGTATAAGGTCTGAGTCTAGATTCGTTTTTCACATGTGGATTTGTTGAAAACACTATTCTTTCTCCATTGGATTGTCTTTGCTCTTTTGTCAAAGACCAGTTAACTATATTTGTGTGGGGTCTGCTCTGTTCCACTGATGGATTTGTCTATGTTCACCACTACCATACCATCTTGATTGCTGGGGCTTTTACAGTAAGCTTTAACATTTGGTAATGGTCGGTCCACTGCCTATGTTATTCTCCTGCTTCTGGTATGTCGTGATTCTCTATGTCTGTTACGGAACCTGGACTGGATCGCCCGACGGAAGAAACAAGCAGCACCCAGAGATCTTGGAGGATAAGAGGTTTATTTAATGCCGGTGGGCTCAGAGGAGAGTGGTCTCCAAAGGTCTGAGCCCTGAGCACAAACAAAGGGGGCAATTTATCTGCATACTTGGCACTTTTGGCGCATGTGCGAAGCGGGGCAGGGAGAAGAACCCAGAAGAGCCCCAGGGCAGGGGCTGGGACTCTCCTGCTGGCTCAGTCGGCCATCTTAGGACACAGATTTCCCTTATCATTCCCCTCTTTGATGCCCCTTTAAACACCTAGTTTAGAGGGCATCATTCTGTTTGACTCTGAGGGTTGACTCTAAGGCTTGGGGCAAACACGGACTTAATCATAAACTTAACAGCACACCAGGTAGCAGAAGACCAGGACTGACTGGGGCCAGGGAAACCATGGTGAAATGCGCTCAGGAGTAGACAGCAGAGGGCCAGTAAAAGTGGGATCTATGACCTTAGGTAGAAGCCTCTGGGGGAAAGTCCAGTCAGGAAGGGCAACAGTGTAGAGTCCGACTCCCAAGATGAGGGAAATCAGGCTGATGAGAGCCAGGAACCACGGTGAGCAGGTGTCCATCAGTCGGTGGGGTCTCGTCGAAGGTGAAGCCAGACTGGGTTCATGAAGTCTGGCTGGACTCTCCACTGGTGTGGCTCCTCATCTGAATGATGAGCTTTCTTCTTTCTTCCAATCTTTGACCCAAACTGAGTCCCCTGTCTGGAAGGAGTGTACCTGAGACCCTAAGGAAATTGGGGCCCTCTCAAAGGTGTTTAGGGTGGCCCCCAGGGCCTGAAGCTGCTCCTTTATCCCTTTATCTCCAACCTGATGCAAGTTTCCTGGAGGGCTTCCCAAGCACGGGAGAGGCTGTCCATAAACCTGATGTCCCGGGCATGCAGCAAGCACGCAGGAGAGCCAGGGGTAGCAGATCCAGCCATGGAAGTTAGTCTCCTGACAAAACTTTGCTAAGGTTCCCTTGAGGGTGTGATTCATTTGCTCTACTGTTCAGAGACCCCATCTCCTCTTGCCTTGGGTTCAATTGGAGGTTAGTGTGTCCAGTGGGCTCAAAGGTTATCTGACTCCCAAACTTGGAGAATATGTCTCAGCCCAGGAGAAGGATGGGGCAATCAGGCAGATAAAGGAATTCATGTCAGACCTTGTGGCCCCCGAGTTCACACTGGTGAGCCTGGCAAAAGGGCTATTGTATCGCCCGCATCCCGGTGGCCCCAAGGATGGTCGCAGTCCTTTTGCTGAAAGGGGCCACTGGGGAGGTGACAACAGAGTGCTCGGCCCCAATATCAACCATAAAAGTCACTGGTTAGCCCCCCACCTTCATTCTGACCGTGGGCTCATGGGGGCCAAGGAGGAAAGAGCCTGGTCCCCCTCAGTCTGAGTCCATTCCTGCAAGGCCTATGGCGTCCTCCTCTCGGGGGTTCTTCCTTGTAGTGGCTGGGCTTTTGAGCCTTTCTCCGGTTGGGACATTCATTTTCCAATGCCCTTTCTCTTTACAGTAGGCACATTGATCCCTTGCCAAGGGGGTTCTGGGCTTCCCCCCTTTCGGTGGTTGGGGTCTTCCCGTCTTTGTGTTGTCCTTTTCTTTCAGGGCAGTGGCGAGGAGGATTTCTTTTTCACCTTTCTGTCGGCTTCCCATTCGGCTGTGACCTCCCTGTTCATGTAGACCTTATTGGCAAGCTCTATTAGTTGGGTGATATTCATCTGGCAAAATCCTTAGTTTCTGAAGTTTTTTTTTCTGATGTCTGGGGCAGCCTGAGCCACGAAGGAGGTGTTTACCATCTGTTGGCTTTCCTGTGCCTTGGGGTCAAATGGAGTGTATACCCTGTAGGCTTCACATAGTCTCGTAGTGGTCCCCGGGGGACTCCCCTGGTTGTTGAGTGACCGAGGATACCTTAGTCATGTTCATGGGTTTCTTAGCTCCTGCCTAGATTCCCCGCCTCCTGGTACTAGCGGATGTGGGCCTGTCCCTCGGTTGTGGTGAAGTCCCACGCTGGGCGCTCTTCGGGTGCGGCTGTATTAGCCCAGGCAGCAGGGTTGATGACTCCCGCTGGTGCGTGCTCTTCCAGGTATTGCCATGCACCTTTCATTATTCTCCTCCTTTCTTCTGTGTTAAACAGGGTGCAGAGTAACTGTTGGCAGTCTTCCCAGGTTGGCCGATGAGTCTGGAAGAGGGATTCTACGAGGTCTGCCATGGCCTATGGTTTCTCAGAGTCGTCCTTGGGATCTCCGGCTAGGATTTGTGGAGACTGGGGCTTTTGCTGATTTTCTTTAGGTCACTTGGATGAGGTGATTAAGACCCTGGCCTGTCCCTATTGCAAGCGAATCACACCCAGAGGGGAAGCATCTGAGCAATTCCTAGCCAGGAGTCAATGTACAGAAACTAGTCAGGGTGTCCTGGTTCTCCTGTTACGACTCGCCATACTCGATGAATCGTTGGGACATCCAATGTCCCTTCTGAAGGCCACCCAACAAAGGTAGGCCATTCCAATTCACATAGGGTTCTCAACTTGCTGGGGTTCATCCTGACTCCATAGTCTCCCGAAAACCCCTTTCCCTGAACTTTGGGGCCGGTAAGCAGTGTGGAGTCTCCAGGTGATATCGAAAGATTTGGTCAAGACCTGTACAACGTCTGCCACAGATGCAGATCCACTGTCACTATTGATTGTTAATGGCAGGCCGAACCGGGGCATGATCTCCCGCAAGACAACTTTAGCTACTTCCCGGCTTTGCTCCATCCTGGTTGGGAAGGCTTTGACCCACCCAGAGTATGTGCATACTATTACTAGGAGATATCTGAACCCCCTACTCGGCTGCACATCTGTGAAGTCTACCTCTAGATCTTCGAAGGGGGTTGCTCCCACTCTCTGGACACCTGGCAGGGGCAGTGGTGCAGACGGAGCATTATTTTTAGCACATGTTATGCATCGTTCACTCGTTGCTCGGCATAGTGCTGGCAGCCGACGGATGTAGTGGTGCTTCTTGAGAAGGGCCTCTAATGCAGTTTTTCCCAGATGAGTGATGTTCCTTGGCTCGGTGGTGTTCCTTGACTAGATGCCCTCCAGTTGCTGTTGGAACAAAGATGCGCCCGTCTGGCATCATCCACTGTCCCTTTTCAGTCAGGTTGGTCCCCTCAGCCATGGCCCATTCCTTTTCCTTTTTAGTGTAACTGGGCGGAGGGACTTCTTCCGGGGGTGTTAGGGCCATGGTGAGGGAAGGGGCTCTGTCCATGTCCTCGCTGGTTGCGGTCTTGGCTGCCTCATCTGCCAGACAATTTCCCCACACTATGGGGTCGTCTCCTTTCTGGTGTCCCTTACAGTACAGGACTGCTACTTCCTTGGGAAGCCAGATGGCTTCGAGGAGTCTCAGTATCTTCTCCTTGTTCTTGAGAGCTTTTCCTGCTGTGGTTAGGAGGCCCCTTTCCTTGTAGACGGCTCCATGTATATGTACAGTAGCAAAGGCGAACTGTTTCAAGGGTAACCCACGGGTTTTCACAGAGAAGCCCTTGGTATTGTGCTAGCCGAGAGTTGGAAAGGAAGCGATGTCCCTGTGCGTTAGGTTCTTGCCCCAGGGTAAGTTTGTTTGCCTCCTTGATGAGTAGGACTGTGGCTGCCAGCACCCTGAGGCATGGCGGCCATCCCGCTGCCACGGGGTCCAGCTTCTTTGAGAGGTAAGCAACTGGCCATTGCCAGGGTCCAACAGTCTGGGTGAGGACCCTGAGCGCTATTTTTTCCTTTTCAGTCCAAGCAGGGAGTTCTTGATCTGGTCCCCCTAAGAGATCATAAAGGGGTCTTGCTATTGCTGAGAACCCAGGGATCCAGAAGCAGCAGAATCCTGCAGCCCCCAGGAATTCTCGTAGGCCCCTTTTTGTCTGGGGCTGTGGCAGGGAGATGATGATCCTTTTCCTCTCCGGCCCTAGTTCTCTTTTCCCTTGGGTGAGGGGAAAACCAAGGTATCGGCTTCCATGAGGCTCGGTATCCTGAGTCTGACCGTTTTTTCTGAGCCATTTAGGTGCCCCCGGGGGTTGCTTTTTAAACACACAGCTTCTGAGATATTCCCCCCCATCCCACCCATTTTGATTCAGTGGGTTTGCATAGGCCGGATAGTATTACACCCAGTGCTCATCACAACACGTGCCCTCCGTAATACTTATCACCTGTCTACCCCATCACCCAAATAGTTGCCTTTTTAACAAGGTCCTCCCAGGTGACTCTTATAAAGGAGGTTTGGAAACAACGTCTAAGCCTTGCTATTCAGAGTGCGGCCAAGGGACCAGCAGGATCTGTATCGCCTGGGGTATCTTGTTTAAATTGACAATCTCAGCCCTACCCCAGACAGACAACCAGAATCTGCCTTTGAATAGTGTGGTAGCTTCGCTTTTGATCTGACCTCCTCTGTTTTCATTTTAGTAGGGTTCCTCCCCCGACTTCCTTGCCCCAGTCCTCTCCAGAAGAGCCAGTGTCCCCTGCCTCTCCCTACCTGAGACCTGTCCCATCCCCGAGGGATGCTCGCCCCAACCTCCTACCACCCAGAGACGACAGGAAAAGGTGCTCTGTGAAGCTAAAGAACTTAAACAGCTGGAGATCTCATCTTGTTAGAGAAGGCCGACTTGACTCCCAGGTCCTCCAACCTCCACAAACTCCAGACCCCCAGGCCTGTCTCATGATCTCAATTTTGGTTGCTCCGCTTTGTCTCCAAGTGTTCTGAAGCATTTCACACATGACTGGGCTTAGGCAATTTGGCCAGACCTTCCCCGTGTGCGGTGGCACAGAGACAGACCGGGGGGTGGGGGGGAGCCTCCTGAGGTGAGGAGACCAATCAGATGCCTGTCTGGCCGTGTCCCAAAGGAGCTTAGGTGAGGCTTAGCCGAAGTGGTCTCAGCGTTGTGACTTACGATCGGAAACTATTCCGATGCCACCATAGACTGTATGCCGTTCACCACGGAATCACAGAGGGGCCCACTCAGACTCCGTAGGCTTCTGGGGACCTTAAGAGTGTCCACCCATGGAGTCACAGAATCAGTCCTCTTGAGCAAGCCAGGTTGGACTGCAGTCACTCACACGTTCACACTCCAGAAGTTACTACGTTCCCTCCCTGGGAATCCCTAGCTGGGAGACCTCTAAGAGGTCTCTGGTAGGTGATCAGGCTCCCCTTCCACCCCAATGGGGGTGGGCCTGTCTGGGTCCTGGGGCCCCCAGGCCTTACCGGAATCCGTCGCTGGGACCAGGTCCTCACCTGCCAAGTCTCCTCGAGTCCAGCGGGAACAGCGGAGTGGGGCCGCCGGAGGCGACCGGGGCGGGAGACTGCCGAAAATTAGGCAGGGTGCGCCTTCTCCGTTATGACCCCTCGTTCTGTCACCGCCCCGCCGTTGCCCCCAAACCGGTGGCAACAATGGACCAACGCAGTTGGGTTTCCCAGTCAGGGAACCAAATGTTACAGAACCTGGACTGGATTGCCCGACGGAAGAACCAAGCGGCACTTGGAGATCTTGGAGGACAGGAGGTTTATTTAACACCGGCGGGCTCAGAGGAGAGGGGTCCCCAAAGGTCTGAGCCCTGAGCACAAACAAAGGGGTAATTTATACACTTCTACTTCTGCATACTTGTCACTCTTGGCACGTGTGCGAAGCGGGGCAGGGAGAGGAACCCGGAAGAGCCCCAGGGCGAGGACTGGGACTCTCTCGCTGGCTCGATTGGCCATCTTAGGACACAGAGTTTCCTTATCATGTCCATTGTCTCTCCAATTTTGGGGTCTTCCATTTGCCCTGTGATGTCAATTTTCTGATGGATCTAAGAGCTATGGAATTTTAGTTTATCTTTTTGCTTGTTATGAGGATGGGAGTAATGACTTCCAAGTTTGTAACCTGTGAGTCCAGATACCAGAAGTCCAGCTTTTTCTATATTATTAAAATTTGGCCCTCCTCTGTGAACACTTCTTAACTCATTAGACAAGGTACTCGACTCTTTGCATCTTCTCATCTTTTTACTGCCTGAAGCAGGCCTAGGGAGTTTCCCTGGCTGCCTTCATCATATACACTGATCTTCCCAGGGGAGCAACTTTTAAAGACGGATTTCAATAAACTGACTAAAAAAAATAAATGTCCAATGAGACATTATAAAAAATAAGAGAGATACAATCTCAGCTTATGTAAAGAATTCGATCCCAATTATTATGTGCTATGTCTAAAAGACATAAGGTTATGCCATAGTCATACAAATGTGAATTAATATTTGAGAACAAACATGACCTCTAATTTAAAAGGATGAGTCATTTTAGGAAATACCGTGGCTTGCACAGCTTGTTGGTTAGGTCCCAGCTGAAGAGCATGGCTTTAGAAAGCCCAGCAGTTATGACAGACAAATGTGGTTATGAGAGGAGGCAGCAGCTGAGATATTGGTGCTGGAAAGTATACCCGGGTCTTGAACAACTGTCTGTCTCAAAGTTCTTTCATTATCCCTGCTGGGTCCATGACTGTCCCAAATTTTAACAAAGTGGTCTGACATAAAAATCTGGTTCCTTATGATGACATGATTAAGTTTGTATTCTTAAATATTATGGAAAGTATGGAGCACCTGGGTGGCTCAGTCAGTTAAGCGTCTGCCTTTGGCTCAGATCATGATCCCAGGGTCCTGGGATCGAGCCCCGCATCGAGCCCTGCATTGGGCTCCTGGCTCAGCGGGGAGTCTGCTTCTCCCTCTCCCTCTGCCCCTCCCCCTGCTCAAGCACTCTCTCTCTCTCTCTCTCAAATAAATAAATAAATAAATCTTTATAAAATAAATATTATAGAAAGTAATGTATATTTTTTGTAAAAGATGTTCCTAAAAGCTAACATAGTCTTAAAAATTATAGAACATAAATGTACATTTTTTGGTAAAAGCTGTTCCTAAAAATTAACACTTGCTGGAAGCAGTGTGCTATTTTGCATGCATGTATTTTCAAACGGTGTTTTAAAATTCAGGCGAACTGGAGTTACTAAATGTATTAGCCATATAAATATTGGCTTTATCAAAAATATTTGATGGCTTAGGAATAGTTTGCACTTTGTATTTGCAAGTATGCCTTATTTTGTGTTTGGAATGTTTAAAGGGATCAAGTATATCAAATTAATATTTGTTAGACCTAAGAAAATTAGGTAAATGTGGAATTAGTATGCACGGTATTAAAACCACAGGGCATCATGGAGCCACGTAGGTTAGGCCCCAAGTCAGTAAACCAAGACTCACTACCCTACCTAACTGCAGTTTCAACCCCTCAGGAATGTGACCTCTAACTGGTCAATGTGGAAACTTCCTGGTCACCAGGAGATTTACTGATAGACCCTTCCATTCCCTTTAGGAGGGCGACCTTGCCTAAAACACTGGGTTCTTCACCATTAATTTCCTTTTTTCTGCTTCCTCTCTACATTTAAAAACTCTTGCTTTTCTGCATCTTGATGGAGCTCCTTTCTGTTTGCTAGACGGGATGCTGCCTGATTCATGAATCATTTAATAAAGCCAGTTAGATCTTTAAAATGCACTCTGTTACATTTTTGTTCCTTAGCAAGGGCAGCCTGATCGGTGAGTGGTTCCCTCGACTTCCCGCCCCGCTACCCCCAGCAAGTCACCACTGTTACCTGGATGGACATGACAGTCAAGCCCCGACAGTCAGCTCTGGCTCTTTGGTAAAAGACTGTGGAGGGCTGCCCTTTTTCTGCAGGATAGAAGTATCAAAAGAGGCATTTGCCACCATTTCCCAAGCAGATCTGTGCTCAACTCCTTCCTCAGCCTTCTGTCCACCTGAGTCCCATGCATCCTTTGGGGCTGGTTCCCCTCCCGCGCCCTGGGCCGCTGGGCTCACGGGAGGTATCTCATCCCCTCTGCTCTGTGCACTGCTGGAAGGAGCCCAGGGGCGGCTGGTCATCCAGTGTGCCCCTGTCCGGACCGAATGCCACGCATCTCCCTGTTCCTGGAAGGGCCTAAGATACTGAGGAGTATCTGCCAACTGCTACTTCCTGGAGGCTGAAAACTACCCACCCCACCCCAGGAACATCTGTGACACTGTGTCATCTTATTATCCCTTCTTCCCCACCCCAAACCCAAACTGGCCAAACCAGTTTGGGGCCCTAATGAGTTAGAAGGAAACAAAACACATAAGACAGAGGGCTGGAGGAGCTAAGAGTCTTTAAGGAAAACAATTCTTTAATATTTACCGAAAGGGACAAAGGCTTAGCGCCCTCCCCTCCTCCCCTCTGGGTTTCACTCTGAGTGTGCACTAAACAGCATGGACTGACCCCGCGCTCACCAACATCTGAGACGTTCCCACAGCGCTCGCCACACACAGGGCTTCAGGTAGAAGTCAAAGGATCCTGTGTTAATATTCATTAGAAGTGGAGACGGTTATAGTGACCAGCAGCACCCAAATGGGAAAGAACAATGTGTCATACGGGTTCAATGACTCTGTCTCAAATAAATAAATAAAATCTCAAAAAAAGTAAAAGTTAAACATTTTATTACCTAGCTGGTTGTGAAGTCTGCCTTTCTGTCTTTCACAAACATGACTTTATAATCAATGTGGTTTTTAAAAAATAATAATTAAATTATTCAAATCATATTCCCTGCCCAGCACTGAATACACAGGACACACAGAGTCAAATATTCAAATATATTTCTCACCTGAGCTACATCTGTCAGTAAAGCAATGGCAGAAAGCCTGTCCTTTTTATTTCAAATACTCAGTGGAAGAAGAGGCTGATTCTGCCTTGTTTTGAATGGGACAAGTCCAGCCACTTGCTTGGCACTAATACATACTTTGGAGTGATACGTGTTACTGATAGCAATTTCATTTCCCATTTTTAAAATTCATTAATTATTTATTAACTGCCCACCATATGCAACATATCAGAAATGGAAAAAATGTCACATAAAAATCAGGCCCCATGTCCGAAGGGCTTACTGTAAAGTAAGGAGATCTTTATACAGAGTAGTGACCCAGAATAAAATGTGATAGAAAAATGATTGCTTATTATTGAAATATCTACTTTTTTGTAAGAATTACCGATTGATCACCATTCTCTCTCTCTTTGCATTATTTCCTTATCTTTGTCTTCATTCATCTCTATATTAATAAAATATTAGCAAAAATATTTACCAACATCTGAGTGTCAATGTGCCATTAAGCTAAGTCCTTGCCAGACATTATTGCATTTATTACTAAACGGGAGGCTCTTTTAGGATTGCCTTATAAATAACGAGGATCAGTGAACTATCTGCAAGAGTTAGGATAGAATAGTATTAGAATTTCTAATAGAATAAAATAGGTAGAACTTCTGATTACGGTTTTAATGAAGATAAAGAAGTAAGTTCAGTGTCCTGGACTACAAACCCCCAGAAAGAGAACACATGTAGCTTTGGGGGGGCTCTATCACAGAGGGCCCAGGCTGGACGTTCCCCTATTAATCCGGTGACCAGCTAGAATCTTCCAGCGTCCCAGGGCTCCCTGGAGAAACTGGCTGATCTGTAGGGCTGTTTGCTTGACCAGTCTGGGTTAAAGGAACTGGTGTGGATTCCAACTTTCCCCAGCTGTATACAATCAGGCTGAACGGGAGAACTGTCAAGAGATCTGAGGATTTCCTAGTCCCATAGGAGAGAGCTAAGAGAGGGGCATGAGGAAGGGAGAAGAGAGGAAGTAGGAATGCAGGAATGAAAGGAGATAGCAGAGGGCCTCTCTGAGTCATAAGTAAGTAATGCAGGTGTGCCACAAATAATTGATTTTAGTTTCTCCTCACTCACTCCCTAGGTGAGAACTGTCAGTGTACAGAGAACAGCAAATGCTTGCCCAACAAAGGGTATATTGACATGGTTTTAAAAATAAATAAAATTATGTGGCTAGCAGTATTTGTCTCTAGAAAGTGACCTGTTTCCTTTAATGAATTCTCTGAAGTGGGACTGGGTAACGAACGTTGCATTCTGGGTGAACAAAAACAATGCACTTGAACTTGACAGACGTATGGTAGGAGGGTGCAGACCAAAGGTCAGAAACGCACTGCTTTGGAAAATGGGAAGCTGTATGGACAGAAGGATAAGAAAGAGAGGTAGTGTGTAGAGAGGGTGTGAGGCACTGCTATTGGCCTGGGGGGAATTTGGGGAGAAAGAACAGAGATATTTAAAGAGATATTTATGAAATGGTAAGTATGCTATTTGATGAAATCCATAACCCATGGAATTTTAAGTAAAATCGACTTCACTCACTAGTGTGTCATGAAGTGCGTTCCATTGGAAGAACAAAATGTGTCCCAAATGTGACCTCAAGATAAGTGAAGGAGAAATCCAAGGCTCTTCGGGGGACCACAGCATCTTCTGCATAATTTTTTAGTTTAATATTACCCAATGCCATTGTCAAACCCTTCCAATTCACTGGGGTTCATGCTCTCGAAGGATGACTCAGCAATTTTTGCAGATTCCAAACTGCCAGCAAGGTGTGTGGTGCAGGGGAGTCATCAAGAGAAGGTTGTTAACTTTGATGTCTATTTTGGTTAGGATACAACCAGGTCAAGAAAACCAGCCTCCCATTGGCTTAAACCCCACGGAAATGTGTTACCTTCCTAACAAGCAAGGCAAGCACTGGGTGTCATCCATGGGGGGTCCAGGTCCCCTTCTGATATTCTGAGCTCTTCCTTCCTCTGGGCATCGGCATCATCCTTGAGCTGGGTACAGCCAGCACAGCAGATCCAGACATCCAGTGGCAACAGGACACAGCCAGCAGCAGGAGAGGGGCCACCTGTGTTAAGAAGTGGGAACAAGTCCTTAAAAGCCCCCCAACACAGTTCCTCTCCCTTGTCATTGGCCAGTCCTCTTCCCAAAGTGATTACATGTCAAGTGAATCAGAATTAACAAGAGTGACCTAAATCAATCATTTGAAGTAAAATGGGTATTAGGAAGGCACAGTGAGAATGTAATCACGATATTAGAGGTTTCCAACCTTGGCCTCACTTGGAACTGCATATTGAGCTTTCACAACACACTGACACCAAGGCTTTACTACAGAGCAGATGATTAAGAATCTCTGGTGGGGTTGGAGTCTCAGCTTTAGATAAAATAAAAGCAGAAAATTTGTCTTGGTTGTAGGCACACTTGTCTTGTATGATTGATACAAGGACTGATAAAGACATGAACAAGCCAGGAGGCAAATCTGTTTGAAGCAGAAATGTAGAGAGAATGCGTGACATCTGATAAATTTCAACTTAATGTATCCCTTTAGCCTAATTTGAATATGTTAACTCCAATGGGAGCTGAAGGATAGAAAGGGGAGAGTCTCACCGGCTGCCCCTATGATGAATCAGAACTTGATGGACGGAGGTACAGGAAAAACAACAGTAGGAGAAGGGACTGGTGTGGACCATGTCAGCGTGAGGGTTTCACAGATGCCGCCATGGGGGTGGTTACCTAGTGTGGTCTCAGTACAAGGAGAGCCTCTCTGGAGTTGAGAAGATCAAAAAACTGAGAAGCTTGTGTCGTCTGCATGAACAAGGATGATGTTAACACACCCTGGGAAGGAATTATAAACTAAGAGAACAAAGGGAGTGTTGCCAAAAAGTGGGTAAGATAATGGGGTCAAGAAGATGCCAACCTTAAAAGAACAGTTGTTTTTGTTTTTTATTAATGTTGCTTTCCACTTGATATCTGGGATGAAAGTCTAGAGCTTCAGTACTTGCCGGCTGGTGATATAATTATTCTATTGGAAGGATTAGGAAACTAAGACTTAGTTGCCTCAAATTAACCACAGAGGTAGTGCAGTAGACTGAATAATGGCCTCAAAAATGTCCATGCCCCAATCCCTGAAGCCTGTGAGTATGCTACCCTGTGTGGAAAAAGGAACTTTTCAAATGTGATTAAGGATCATGAGATGAGAGGATTTTCCTGGAATATCTGGGGAGGTCAAATGTAATCACAAAGTCCTTATAAATGGGACCGGGGAGGGTTGCCATCAGAAGTGGGGACAGAAGCATAGATAAGAGATTGGAAGATGCTATGCAGCTGGCTTTGAAGATGGAGGAAGAGCCCAAAAGACAAGGGAAGAAGGTATCTTCCAGAAGCTGGAAAAGGCAAGGAAATGGATTCTCCCCTACAACCTCAAGAAGGAATGAGGGCACACAGACACTTTGATTTTAGCCCATTGAACCCGATTTTGAACTTCTGAACTCCAGAAGTGTGAGACAATACAACTATGTTGTTTCATGTCACCAAACTTGTGGTGATTTGTTATAGCAGCAACAGGAAACTGATACAGACATCATTCGCAATTCTACCCCTCTCCTGGGTCATCAATGTTCGCTCTTTACTAGATTGTTCCTAAGAGCATTGTTCTCCCTGCTCAGCGGGGAGTCTGCTTCTCCCTCTCCCTCTGCCCTTCCACCTGCTTGTGCACATTCTCTCTCTTTCTCAAATAAATAAATAAAATCTTAAAAAAACAAAACAAAACTGCTCTTGACCTTGTTAAAGTCAATTGCCAAATCCAGTGGTCCATTTTCAGTCCTTGTCTTACCTACACTGTTAGTAGCATCTGACTCTTCTTGAAACTGTTCCTTCTTTGCTTCCAGAACAGAAAAATCTCCTCCGTTTCCCTCCCACCTCACTGGCCCGTCCTTCTCAGCCTCCTTTCCTGTCTCCTCCAATTTTTTCCCCACACACCTCTTAACAATGGGATCCCTCATGGTGCTTCTCTTCACGCTCACTCACACCATCTAATCTTTGACCAGCTCCTTCCATGGCTTTAAGTGGCAACTCTATTCTGATGAATCCCAAATACATATCTTCGGTCTAGACCTCTCCCTTAACTGTAGACTTGTATGTTCAAGTCTCTGTGTGGCTTCTTCACTTGGATACCTAATAGGTATCTCAAACACACATGTTTCAAATTGAGCTCATCGTCTTCCCACAAAAATCTGCCCCTCCTACATCATCTTCCTCTGAGAAAATAGCAACTCCTTCCTCCCAGTTCCTTAACTGCAAATGTCTGGAGTCAACTTTGATTCTTTTCTTTCCCTTCACCATATGTCCAGTATGTTAGACAGCCTTGTTGACTCTATCCATAAAATATATCCCATTCTAACAACTTCTGACCACATTTACTGCTCACATTATGGTCTAAGCCAACATTATCTCTTATCTTAATTTTTACATGGAGCCCTGAAACAGGCTTCTCTTCCTCCTCGACGTGAACACCCAGGTGATCCTTTTAAAATGTGTCAGCACAAGTAGCTTCTCTGCTCAGAACCCACAGTATCTTTTCCCATTTCTCTTGGAACCAAAGTCCTTTCAAAGCCTGGATGACATACCCTCTCTCTGTTGGCCGTCAGGACCTCATCTTCTACTTCTATCTCCTTTGCTCACTAAACTTTGCACACCAGCCCACTTGTTGTCGCTTAAATAGTATAGGAACACTCTTTCTTCTTGGCCTTAGCATTTTCTGGTCCATGTCCAGGAATACTCTCCCACATTCCCACAAAGTTCACTCTCTTGCCTTAATTTTCGCTCAAGAGTCACCTTCTCAGTGGAATCTTTTCTAACCGTATTATAAGAGCACCAAATGCTCTCCCTCTCCACTACTATGATTCTCCTTCCCTGCTTCATTTTTCTTCAAATCACTGTCAAGAACCATCAAGGATGGTTTTGCAAGCTAACAAATTAGCTTGCCCTGGTTTCATGGATGCTGGTAGAAAAAGGACAGCTTATTACTCACAGTAAAAGTTATAGCTAAAGTAACAGCATCTTTTCCAGCTTTGTTGAGATACCGCTGACATATAACATTGTGTAAGCATAAGGTTTATGATATGGGGATTTGATACATGTATATATTGCAAAAAATGTGTACCATGGTAAGGTTTGTTTTGCTGGTTCCTTGAGCCCCCATTTCCACAGGGTGAAGTGAAGGGGACCAGGTGATACCTAAACACACAGTGGGTTGAATTATGGGAGGAAAATCTTGAGTCTAGGGAATCTGGATCAGGTACAGTAGGGACTAAACATCCCTGCCCTTTCTCTGGAGGGAAACATTTGCTTTATATCACTAGGCTGTAAACAGCCTTCCATTTCCCTGGCGGGGGCCATGATCTCTATATTCCAAGGCCATTTGCTGTACAAACTTCTTGAAAAAAAGAATAGTGTGGAATGAAGGGTAGCCAGTGCCCCTGCTTCTGAGGAGTACAGAAACGTGAGAGACTGCGCAGAATTCTCTCCCACTCACCCATTTCTAACAACTAAACACCCCTTATTTCACTCATGAAATTCTTCCTCCACTAGACTACAAACTCAAGACATTTCCCACTTTAATTTCATTCTCATCTGTTTTATTTACCGATAAAACAATGTCTAGCAAACAAAGGATGATCAATAAGTTGTGCTGCATGAATAAATAGATGAAAGGCAAAATTCACAAGAACGAATCACGATGCCAAAACACAGGTAAGACAATAGAGAAATTAATTACTGAGATGCATTGCTTTACCATAAGCCAAATATAATACTGGAACTTTTTAATAATATTTTAATATCTTGGAAAAAGACTATGCTAACTAAAAAAAATTATACAGTGTGTATGTTGAAGATTATTTCAATTTTGTAAATAAACACATACACGTATAGGAAAATCACGAAGGAAAATGTACCAAAAGTTAAGTATTTTTATTTTTTTTTACTTGTTTTAAAACTAAGTGTTTTTAAAAGGGCTAATTATAGGTTATCTGTATTCTCTATCCTTTGTCTTTACTTCCCAAATCTTCTGTAATTTTTATGTATCTTTTTTTAAGATTTTTAACTTATTTATTTGACAGAGAGAGACAAAGTGAGAGAAGGAACACAAACAGGGGGAGTGGGAGAGGGAGAAGCAGGTTTCCCACAGAGCAGGGAGCGGGGCTCAATCCCAGGACTCTGGGATCATGACCTGAGCCGAAGGCAGACGCTTAACGACTGAGCCACCCAGGCACCCCTTTATGTATCATTTTAATCATCAGGAAAAAACAACGTGCTTATTTTGAAGTCTTTATTGTTTTATATTTTTAAGAAAGAAAGAAAGAAAGAAAGAAAGAAAGAAAGAAAGAAAGAAAGAAAGAAAGAAAAGAAAGAAAGAAAGAAAGGAAGGAAGGAAGGAAGGAAGGAAGGAAGGAAGAAAAAGGGAAAGAAAGAAAGGCAAACAGCCTAAAGCCACAGACACTCCTTTTAATCACCTTCACCACGCACAGAAGTCCTCTCCAAGCCCTGGAAGTTGAGAAATTCTGCTAGAGCAAATGGTGATAGCTCATGGTCAGTATTCTTCAGAAAACGGGTAATGAGGATGATCCACAGCACTGAAAGAGAAGGAAGGACATGAACTTGTTACTCTGCCTCCCAGGGTTCCAGAGGGTTTCTTTGGGTACGCAGGCAGGCCGGGCTAAAACCTCCAAGTCCGCAGCCACACACCGCCCCCCCACCAAACCTCTTGTCCCCTGGGGCGCACGCGCACTGAAGCTCCCGAGCCCCGAGCAGAGTCCACCTGCATGCCCAGTGCACGTGCACCTGTAATACAGACACAGAGCCTGATCTAGGTGGCAGTTTACAAGAAGGGTAAGTACTGGGGCATGAATATTGTGGTCACTTCATCCCCAGGTGGAACCGGCCCCTATTGGTGAGAATAGTCACAGTGAGGATTTTGCTGCTTTTTTGTTTTGTTTTTGTTTTTTTACGCATGCGTTCAGCAAATATATAAGGAGCTCCCTCGACAACACAGGGTCCTTCTATTAAGGAACTCCCAGTCTATTGAGGAGATAATATGTACACCTAAATAACCATACCTACAAAATGTGATTACTGTCTTCTTAATTTAGAATTTAAGAGAATACTTGTTGTTCAGTAATCAGTATTACTGACAATCTTTCGTTCAAAACTAAATTCTTATTCTGTAACTAAAATCTTAATCCCCTTATCTTTAAACTCCCTTGCGAACACCTGTCAATTTGACTAGTCTTCCTTCTCCTCCATCCTGAGACCCCCCTGCAGTCTAACTGAACAACTGGAATATGAATAAGTCAAAGTCAAAGGAAGCAGGGGCTCCCAGAGGATCACCTCCTGATGGACAAAGGCAACTCGGGAGTCCATCTTGACTCAAGAAACCAGAGAAATCCAAAGAATCTTATCTGTATACCACTGGGGACACATGAGTCACCAACTTGAGGGTCAATTAATTTCATGACCCATTTATAATTCAGTTCAGTGACATTATACAGCTGAGAAAAAGCCAACAAAAAGATGCATTTGAAACAAATGGATCTGAAAGAAACAGGGAAAAGAATACCCGCCAAGGGGTGCCTGGGTGGTTCAGATGGTTAAGCGTCTGCCTTCGGCACAGGTCATGATCCTGGGGTCCTGGGATGGAGTCCCGCATCGGGCTCCCTGCTCTGCGGGAAGCCTGCTTCTCCCTCTACCTCTCTCTCTTTCTCTCTCTCTCTCTGTCTATCATGAGTAAATAAACAAAATCTTTAAAAAAAAAAAATACCCGCCAAGGAAAAAATGTACATTTGCCTTCGTGGGCCACACTCCTCCATAAAAATATTAACATTACATTTTACAATTGTGTTAGGATAAATAGAATCCAGGCGGGACTCATTATTACGTAGTCATTATTAATGGAATCCTTTTTTCTCCTGATTTTAAAAAGAATTAAAGACGAAGCATTTCCATAGGCCCCCCAGAAGTAGAGTGGACCGTGGGCACTGAGCCTTCTGTGTCTAATGGGTCAGTCGGCCCCGAGTGGGGGTACGCCAGGCACAAGACTAGGGCAGGAAAGCAGTGAATTCCCGATGATGCAAACATTAGCAGTTGTGCTCCCGGTGTTCTGGGTCCCTGCTCACAATGCCGTCAGGTCAGACCCTGAGCTCCGGAGTAAACCTCCAGTCTGCAGTCTACGGGAAGCTCCAGTTTCACTGCTATGTGGAAATCGGGCCTTTGTTCCCGATTTAGGGGAGTGTAGTTCCTCTGCTGACCTCCACACCGCAGAAAACAACCAACGACCCGTGAAATACAACATACAAGTCACTTACAATAGTAGTTTGAAATATCGGAAATTTCTGTTGAGGCCTTCAATTGCTTTCATGTCTTCTGGAGTCAATTCAAAGTCAAAAACCTGAAAGGAAGGAAAGAACTAAATTGAACTCTCTCCAACGCAGCTGGCTTCTACCTGGGAGCTTCAGTTCTTTACAGCTGGGCAGGGGGGTGGGAAAGGGGTGCACTGGGAGGGGGGCAATCCCTGCCATCAGCTCCTAGGGGTGCTGGCCCGAGTTCACCTCCCACCCCGTTCTTCTCCACCCCCTCTCTGCTGCTCCACTCCACAAAAGGCTCATAACACACAATCCCAAATCGTTCTAAGTGAATTGCTTGCAACAGAAAAGAAAAAAAAATCCTTTTTGTCCAACCAAAGGGACAGCTGGACAATCTGGACAAAATCAACCAAACTGTAATCAGGCTTTTCCTTCCCCAGAACCACCTACAATTTGACACAAGCTTGAGCTTAAGCAAGCACTGGAAGGAAGAGCAGCTCCCCTGTAAAGGCCTCTTCAAGAACCTGTTGACTTCAGAAAAAGGCATTTCCTGATCTGCGGTTCAGTCAACCACCTGCTCATTCCAACCCCAAACACCATTCTCTTCCTAGTTGTGTTTGCTCTTCCCTGTAAGAGAAAAATCTTTCTGATTGATCTCTGAGACACTTAGGGATTGATCTTACATCCAGACAGTTCTCCCTTTTGAATAAAGTCTCTTTTACTTACGTCCAGATTTTTTATTTGAAGATACATAGCACCTAATTGAGAGGGAATTAATAGCAAAGCAGACAGATCTTTGGTTAAGAAATATTAAAGCAGGAAACTCATTATTTCATCCAGGGGATGATTTCACAGAAAACTCGGTACCTCTACCTATCCACCTATCTATCTATCATCTATCTATCTATCATCTATCATCTCTCCATCCATCTATCATTCATGTTACAAATATACTCCAGAAGTGATATGTTGTCATGGGGATATGTATTAATATATTGAATTGAATTGAAAAATAAAATGGGATCTTTTTCTGATTGGTTTAACAATGAGATTAGATTTACCTATTGGATATTTCCATAAATTGAATGAACTAAATCTATGGCTTCAAGGTTTTGGAGCAAATGCTTTTAAATAATATGCTCCACAATATCATCTTGTGCAAATACTATACTCAGGATGAAATTTTTGTTGTCATTAGGATGGGCTAGGGCTCCCACAGTTTTTCACAATTCGCTGGAGTTCACAACAAAGTAAGCTGAAGAATACTACTGTTCTGAGGCACCAGGAGATATATGAGAGAGGGTTTAGGGCAACACTACTCATTCATTTGTTAATTTGGCCAGTCCATAAACTTATACCTAGCTTCCTACCTGCCGGGAGCTCTGCTGGGGACAAGGTGTTATAAGATGACCCAGAGAGGGTCATGACATTTAGGGTCTCACAGCCTGGAGAGCACACTGACATATAAACAAGCAATTTGAGTTTAATAAGGAAAAACCCACACAGCCATGCCAAGTGCTATGGTGGTCAAACTGCTGATGGTTTAACAGAGCAGCTAATCCTACTTGGGTTTGATATTGAAATATACATTGGAGTTCATCAGGTGGAGAAGGTAAAAGAGAGGAACCAGGGTTTTAAAAGTTCTTTACTGCATGGAAGGCCTCCTGTAAGGAGCATAGAGGTAAAATCTGCTCAGGGTCACAAAATTAGGAAGAGGTAAAGCCAGAACTAAAGACCATAAAGCCTAGGACTCAGGCTTGTACTCTCTCTCCTACCTGCCTAGCTGCCCCATGGCACACAGGGAGAGATGCCTGGGAATGAATGCACATGGGCACTTGCTGAAAAGCAAGAGAGATAGTCCCCAACACAGCACCCATTCCTCACTTTGGAAAAATACCGCTGCACCTATACCTCAGAGTTCTCTTTGAGTCTCTTCTCGTTGAAGCTCTTGGCCAGGACCACCACCCCCCACTGCGGCTGGAAGCGCAGGGCCACCTGGCCTGGGTTTCTGTTGTGTTTCTTGGCAATGGCATTCAAGATTGGCTCTTCCAAGAGGGATGGGCTACCCCCTGCCATCCTGAGAACAAAAAACACAGATTTGAAGGGTGTGGGACTGAACATCTAGAGTGTGCTGTCACCTTTCCCCAGATTCTCCAGACGATTGAGAGAAGTGGGTATAATATGGTATGATTAAAAGAGAGTTTCATGAATATTCATAGGGATTCATTCATGATTACACCAAACTGGAAACAATTAATGTTTCCATCAACAGATGACTAGAGAAACAACTTGTGGGATATGTGCCCATACAATGAAATATTACACAGCAGCAAACAAGAATAAACTAGACACTTGCAACAACACAGATACATTCCACAGATACTAAGCTAAGCCAAAGAAGCTGGACACAAAGAGTGTGTACTCTATGACTTCTTTTATTTATGAAGTCCTAAAACATACCAAACTAATCCAAATTGAAAAAGGAAATCAGAAAAAATGGTAAGGAAGAAAACATTATGGGGGTTCCTCAAAAAGTTAAAAATAAAACTGGCTTACGATCCAGCAATTGTACTTCTGGGTATTTACCCAAGAATACAAGAACACTAATTCAAAGGGATACATGCACCCCTATGCTTATAGCAGCATTATTTACAATAGCCAAGATACAGAATCAGCCCAAGTGTCCATTGGCTGATGAATGGATAAAGAAGAGGTGGTGTATATATACAATGGAATATTACTCAGCCATAAAAAAGAATGAAATCTTGCTATTTGCAATGACATGGATGGAGCTAGGGAGTATAATGTTAAGTGAAATAAGTCAGTCAGAGAAAGACAAATATCTGATGATTTCACTCATGTGGAATTTAAGAAACAAAGAAGCAAAGGGGAAAAAGTAAGAGAGAGAGAAAGAGATAAATGAAGAAACAGACTCTTAACTGCAGAGAACAAACTGATGGTCATCAGAGGGGAGGGGGGATGGAGGGAGGGTGGAAACAGGTGACGGGGATGAAGGAGGGCACTTGCTGTGATAAGCACCAGGTGTTGTATGGAAGTGTTGACTCACTGTATTGTACACTCGAAACTAACATAACACTGTGTGTTAACTAACTGGAATTAAAATAAATACTTTAAAAAAAAGATGGTGAGGAAGAACTTTTTGGGAAGAAACACAAAAGAATGGTCTTAGGAGATAGCAAGTTTCTGTATCATGGTAGGGGTGTGGGTTATACTGTACATCCATTTGTCAAAATTATACAGCTAAGAGTTATGCATGATATGCTGTGCAAATTTTACCATCAAATTAATAAACAACATTATTAATAACTTAATAAATACCATTTGGAGTGGAGTTTGGAATAGATGGACGCATGGATGAAGCAAGATTGTAAGAAGGTGGGTGATTTTTGAAGCTCGGTGATGGTACATGGGAACTCGCTACATGATCATGTTTACTTTCTGATGTTTGAATCTTTCCACATTAAGATGTTAATAAAAGTGTTTCGTCATCATAGAGTTGTTGACATAGGTTCACTTTGATATTCTCATTACCAGGTTGGGTCCTTTTGGGATCCCAGGGCACTATAGGCAACAAGAACGATGTCCTTGGACTTGCAGAACTCCAGGAGTTTGCTCTGGTTGAGGTAAGGATGACATTCCACCTGTAAATTGCCAAGACCAAAAGATGTCAAAATACATAAGCCAATGACATGTAAATTTGGAAAGTCCTTTGAAGAAATATCTGATACTCTATTAACATATATACTATATTTTCAGATTATTTTTCTCATGTCCTTCTGAAATACCTTCAGATGCTATCAATTTTCAAATGTAATTAAACAATTTTCTTCTTCTTCCTCCTCCTCCCCTTCCTGTTCTCCTCCTCCTCCTCCTCCTTCTTCTTCTCCTTATTCCCCTTCTTCCCTTTTTCTTCTTCTTCTGTAGGCTCCACACCCAATGCAGAGCCCAATGCAGGGCTTGAACTCACGACCCTGATATCAAGACTGAGCTGAGATCAAGAATGGGATGCTTTACTGACTAAGGCACCCAGTTGCCCCTCTTCTCATTTTTTTATTAGTATTTAAAATGATTAGAGACCATTATGCTCAGGTTGTGGCCTCTAAATGCCATTTCCTACTAAAAGAAACCAAGATTCCTTAGAAACCTGGATGATTCCAGGTCTGAACAAAAAAGCTACAAATTGATCCTAGAACATCCTACAGTCCTGAGAGTAAAGAAGATGGGTAAGACAAAGAGGAAGAGGAGGCTTCTGCTGACCAAAATCGTGAACCATTTGCTCATGGATAAGAACGGCAACTGCACTGGATGGGAAAACATCCCATCTGTTAAAACTCATGAATTCACGATGACATGTGTATATGATCACATCTTTAGACCTAACCTCCAGTTTACAGGAAGCACAAAAGACGGAGTAACATGTCAAACTGTATCACAGGCATCAGTCGGTAAAACCAGTTGTGTGGGAAAATTTAAAAGAAAAAAGGCTTAGTTTCTTTCACAAATAAATTGAGAGATAAAGAGGAGGAGGAGGAAGACAAAGGGAAGGAAGGAAGGACTGAAGGACATATTTTAACACATTTTAAATTATTTTCTGCAAATAGATTCCTAGAAGTAAAATAACTAAGATGAAGAGTATAAATATGTGAATGGTTTCTTGCCTCATTTTCAAGCTCTTTTACAAAAGGGCTATAAAACTTTACAATATAATAGTGTTTGAAAATTGGCAACATATGGCGTTATTTTTAATTCAATTAGCCAACATATAGTACATCATTAGTTTCAGATGTAGTGTCCAGTAATTCATCAGTTGCATATAACACCCAGTGCTCATCACATCACGTGCCCTCCTTAATGCCATCACCCAGTTACCTCATCTGCCCAACTACCTCCCCTCCAGCAACCCTCAGTTTGTTTCCCAGAGTTAAGTCTCTCATGGTTTGTCTCCCTCTCTGATTTCTTCCCATCCAGTCTTCCTTCCCTTCCCCTATGATCCTCTGCACCATTTCTTATGTTCCACATATGAGTGAAACCATATGATAATTGTCTTTCTCTGATTGACTTATTTCACTTAGCATAATCCCCTCCAGTTCCATTCACATCGATGTAAATGGTAAGTATTCATTCTTTCTGATATCTGAGTAATATTCCATTGGATTTATGAACCACATCTTTATCCATTCATCTGTCAAAGGACATCTCGGCTCCTTCCACAGTTTGGCTATTGTGGACATTGCTACTATGAACATCGGGCTGCATGTACCCCTTTGGATCACTACATCTGTAACTGTGAGATAAATACCCAGTGGTGCAATTGCTGGATCATAGGGTAGCTCTATTTTCAACTTTTTGAAGAACCTCCATACTGTTTTCCAGAGTGGCTGCACCAGCTTGCATTCCCACCAACAGTGTAGGAGGGTTCCCCTTTCTCCACATCCCCGCCAACATCTGTCGTTTCCTGTCTTGTTAATTTTAGCCATTCTGAATGGTGTGAGGTGGTATCTCATTGAGGTTTTGATTTGGATTTCCCTGATGCCGAGCGATGTGGAGCATTTTTCATGTGTCTGTTGACCATTTGGATGTCTTCTTTGGAGAAATGTCTGTTCATGTCTTCTGCCCATTTCTTGATTGGATTATTTGTTTTTTGGGTGTTGAGAGTTATTTTTTAAAATTATTTCTTTTAATTATGACTTCTCCCTTTCCTCACTCTCCACTTCTTTCCTTCTCTTCTCAGCTCCTCTCTCACTGCCCCGCCACTGCTCCTGTGGGCTTTCTCATGCAGCCCGTGTCATGAAGTCCAGTGGCATTTTCTACCCCTATTTAGACTGGCTGCTCCTCACCAAGGACTGCCCCCCCCCCACCCCGATGACTCACTCAAACCTTTTCAACCCTCTCCTTTGGCTTCCACCATGTTCTCTCTCCCAACTTAGCAACTCATATTCAGTCTCCTAACCAGTGCCCCTTTGCCTGATCCTTAATTAAATGTTGACTTTCCTGCCCTTCCAGTTTATCCTATCTCAGAATAAACTGGAAATTTGCTCCCAGAAATGCTAATCCATTTCTGTGAGTTTAATTACCACCCATAAAGCAAGGACTCCAAAATCTGCACCTCCAGCCCTGACCGACTTCCTGAGCTCCAGACCAGCACTGCCATCTGCCAACTCAGCATCTCCCATTTGGACGTCTCAGAGGAATCTGAGAAGTAGAAATCATACCCTTCCCACTGCCCTCAACCTGTTCATCCTTTGGCATTTCCTCTTGTAATAAAAGGAACAATCCCCTATGCAGTGGACATGAGCCAGAAATTTGGGTCCCATACATTAAGGAAGAGGGTATGAAGGGCAGGAAGCAAGGTAGTCTCCTGTGGGCTGTGGGCTCACCTGGTTGCAGACAGGCTTGTACTTGAGCCCTGGTTTGTTCAGGATCATTTCCAGCTGCTTGTGGTTGAAATTGGATACCCCAATGGACTTGGTTAAACCTGCATCTTTACACTTCTCCATGGCCTGGGGAGGAGGGAAACATGAGGCAAATCTTTAGTGTACTTTGGCCCTTGCATTTGACATTGAACATTTCAAAACTAGGAAATCTGTTTTTAACATATATAATGATTTGACTGAACCAGTTTTATCATTTACATATATTATTTCCTATGATACTTTATCGCTATGTACACGTTTTGTTTCCTTGAGTCCATTAACATGCACAACCAGGACAACAAATAGACATTGAAAAGCTTTTAAGTTGCCCCTCAGCTCCCCGCTCTCTTCCGCAGCACCTGTTTTGCTATTAAGCCCATAACAGTTCTTTGGGGCGCCTGGGTGGCTCAGTCATTAAGCGTCTGCCTTCGGCTCAGGTCATGATTCCAGGTCCTGGGATCGAGCCCCGCATCGGGCTCCCTGCTCCGCGGGAAGCCTGCTTCTCCCTCTCCCACTCCCCTGCTTGTGTTCCCTCTCTTGCTGTGTCTCTCTCTCTGTCAAATAAATAAATAAAATCTTTAAAAAAAAAAAAAAAAGCCCATAACAGTTCTTTAACAAATGGTATCAGGGTCAAGGACAAAGAGAAACTCTCAGATTTTCCACCAAAGGAAGATCCTTCTGCTTCCTCTTTCCTTGAATGGTGAAAAAAGTGTATGGAATGGGGTACACAAGGGCAAGCTTCGCTCCTACAGCCCACCCTTCTGCTAAGTCAGACAGCAGTCCTTCCCTCCCGCTGTGGGTGCATTTACTTGTGCTGGATAGAGCTCTACCTCCTTTTGAGCTTGCTGCTGACAATCCCCCTTATGGGGCTGGCAGATTCAACCTGATCCATGGAGCAAAGAAACCTCCACTTAGAACCACAGAAGTTAGATTAAAAATAGACCTAAGAGGCCATCCTGTTCAACGCCCTTGCTGTATAGATGAGAACACTGATGTACGTCGAGGCTCAGCCACCTGTCTGAAAGCAGACAATTGATGGAGCCAGAACCCATGTCTCCTGACTCCCCACCCAGTGACCTCTACCTCACTGCACAGTGCCTCTCGGGTCTAGTAGCCACACTTACTGCCCACGTGTCACACAGGTCCACCGTCTGTAAAATAACCTCCCCGTTGGCATCCTTGGGCATAAACTCCTCCCCAGGCTGGAATACGGAGAGGAGAGAGAAGGAGGAAGAAGGTTTGTTTAAAGAATGACCTTTCTGGTGCCTAAGGAGCTTGGTCACATGACCTTTAAAAAGTTGTGATTACTGATGAGAGTGTATGTGTGAATTTGTGCATGCAGGTGTGTGTGTGTTGTGGAGAAGAAATGGGGAGAGGGAGGAGAACAAGAATCAGGAGAGACTGTAACTAAGTACCTCCTCTCCCTCCTATCCACACACACCCCTAAACTCTGCCAAGAATCAGTTTTCGTACTGTTGGAATTGATTTCACAAGGACAGGCTGGTTTGGATGATAGGAACTCCCTTTACTAATAAGCAATGTGTTTCAGCTTCAGTTTATGACAACCTGTCAGAGATGGTGAGGTTACCAGACATGGTCAGTGAATGTCCACTCTGATGAGAGGTTGGATCAGCGAAGCCCAAAGAAGCCCAGGGGTGCAGTGAGGACCAACCCACGGTACCATATCATGATTGGGCTGAGAGGTCCATATGGGAGGGACTCTTCCCCTACAGAGGTAGGGGTTTCCCATATCGATGCAGTCAGTTATAACTTAACGTTCTTGAGGACACTGATCGCTAAGGGACCACAGACAGGAGCACATCACTTAGACGTGTAGGGCACTGTCCTCAACTCTTTGAGGTAGAGACAAAGAGATCATTGAATTTCAATCATTCTGCAGGCTATGGGATGAGGAAAAAAAATCTCAGTGGTGAGATGACAGAAGTGTCAACAAGAGTCATAAGTCATGGAGCAATTCTATGCACCACACCCAAGCCTACCTCTCAGTCAGAACCCCGACAATCTATCAGGAAGGAGGAAACGAGGTGTGGCAGCAGTGATGGGCATAACAAGGAAAAGCAGAAGCTGACCTTCATGACGAGTGGCAAATGTAATGAAGAGATCCACAGAGTCCAGCTGAAGTGCCTTCAGTGATCTTTCCAGGGCTGGTCGAACCAATTCCGGGCAACGGAAAGTAGTCCAAAGCTGCAGTGACCAAAAGAAGTGATTTCACACATTTGGGGACCAAAATTAAGCATCTCAGTTACAAGATTGAGAAGTGAGTAGCAAGTCACTGGGGTGGTCTAAAAATAAGAAACGCCGGGACTAAATTCATCACTTGGTGTGACTGGGGTCCTTCAGGGGCACTGAGCTGTATTCGAGTGATGGTAGGAAAACTGAATGAACTTGGATGGGCCAGGGAGAGCAGCCCAAACATCCCACAGGTCAGAAAAGTCATCTCTGAAGGGAGAGTCAGGAAGTGTCATGCAAGGGGAACAGAATCTGCCTGGAAGGAATTCTGCCACTTTCTAGAAACAGGGTGTCCCTGATGGAGACACTCATAGGGTCATTCTGTAGAGACCCCTGCTCTCTTGACATTGGAAGCACCGTTTTCCACCTAAGAACATTTTACAAATCTCAGGAAATTCAATGCTGACTTGAAGAACCTATTTTTGAGTCAGGCTCCCTTCTGTGAATACTAGGTCAACCACACGTGGATATGTCCTGAGAGAATCTGCTGAAGAATAAAAGGAGTGGACCCCACCTGTGGTGGCTCAGCTGAGCCATACAATGGATAAAAAACATACATATTACTAATCATGTTTCACGTGTGAATGCGGTCTGCTCTCCTACCTCTCACATGCTTCAAGCAAAGCAAGCTTTTTTCGTTCTCTACTTTTCTACAATGGGTCCCTACGATGTGAGAAGGTACATAAATTATTCAAACCAAGACCAAAGGTTGTTTTTTGTGTTTTGCAAGATAATGTATCTAGCAGTGACTTCCCATCACTGGCCCACAGCACCTTGGTGGTGTAGAATGTGTCCTCTCTCTTCACGGTGCCTTCAGCGATCTTCTCTCGAATGGCCTTGCCGACTTCCTCCTCATTTTGATAGACATATGCTGCATCGAAGTGTCGGAAACCTACGTCAATCGCCACTTTGGTGGCCTCACCGGCCTTGCTTTTAGGAATCTATAAAATATAAATTAGGAGGGCTGGTAATCCACCTGACACAGAGAAGTAATGTATTTCCTTAATGGCATGTTGGCCAGCTATTTCTGCGTGTCCCCTGCTCCCCTGGGGGGGTGATGCAAGCCTCGGTAACAAACCTGTACTCTGGGGGCACAGACCTCTCATCTCAGAGGAGTTAGTGAAACAGGCTTCACCAAGGACCACAGAAAATCAACTCTCACTCAATAAGGAATTCGTTGTATGGAAGTTACTAAGAGGAAAGCTTCTGACACTAGAGAGAACTTCTAAGTATATAGATGTACATAGATATGGTTACAGGAGACAGAGACAGGATAAAAGGGACGGCATGTATTTTTGGTTTAGAATTGAAAATGAGGCCATAATAGCCATTCTCCATCCAATTATATATATATACATATATATATATACACATATACATATATATATGTATATATATATCACATTTTCTTTATATGTATATATCACACAACAGAATATTATTCAGCTTTAAAGAAAGATATCCTCCATTTGCAACAAATGGATGAACCTATGCTAAGTGAGATAAGGCAGACAGACAGAGAAAGACAACTACTGCATGGTGTCACTTATATACGGGATCTGAAAAAAAAATTCCATTTCCTAGAAACAGAAAGTAGAAAAGGGATTGCCAGGGGCCAGGAGTTGGGGAAATGGGGAGACATTAGTAAAATGGTGCCAACTTTCAGCTATAAAACAAGGTCTAAGGAACTCATGTATATCATGGTAACTATTGTTGATAACCCCGTCCTGTAGAATTGAAATTTGTTAAGAAGATAGAAGATAAATGTTCTCACCAGAAAAGAAATGAAGGCATAAATATGTGAGGTGAGGGATGAGTTAGACTTGATGGGACGAATATTCTCACCATGTATACATATATCAAATAATCATGTCGTGCAGTTTAAATATCTTACAATTTTGTGAATTTTACCTCAGTAAAGCTGACAAAAAACAAATCAATAGTATACCAATTGGATTAAAGGAAAATAATGGCTGATTTTCAGGGAGATTGAGAGAGAATTAAAGGAGAAATATACTACATGATGCCCATCATTGTGACACAATTGTCATTCTATGAGCTTGGCACTAAACATATCCGTGCACACTCACCCAAAGTCTTCCAGCTGGAAGCACCCACAACTCTGCCTGGGAATTTCTGTGGCCACCAGTCTTTGGGAGAGGTTCTCAGTCATCAGGTAGAGAAGATGTGTTGACCACTGGACGCTACTTCACCTCTCTACCTGACCACTGCAGGCCTCACACTATGGGCCCATGAACGGAACAGACATGCTGGAAGGGATTAAGACTGCGCCTGGGCCAACTTCATGTGCTACTTCTCACTAGAGCTCTTTTAGACCCCACTGTTTGTAAATGTGTGGCCCGTCAGCAGCAGCAGAGACTGACACCGAGTCTTGGTAAGGTACCATTCCTCGAGGAGGCAAGCCAGCCCCTGAGTGGCAAGTTGATTGTATTAAACACCCCACCCCAGTGGGGAGGGAAGCAAGGAATTCATCTTTACTGAGACTACCACGTTCTATGGATGAGTTTCTATGTATGTCCCCTTCACAGTCCCTCGGCCAGCATTACGATGTAAGAGCTCTCAGAGAGTTTGGCTTGTCATTACAGGATCTCATGCACTAGCGCTTTGACCCCTTTATAGTGAAGGATATGCACCAATGAGCTCCTGACCACAGAATGCATTGGTTCTCTGAAGATACTGCATCTTCAAGAAGCGACGGGCATGACAGAATGTCGAACGGCTTCTTGAGGGTACAACCGCAAGAGCCAGGTTGCAAGGAAGGACACTGTAGGTTTAGGACACTGTCATTGAAGATGCGATATATTACTTTGAACTAGTAACAATCATGTGGTGCCACAATCCTCATACCTGATTCAGTGACCAAGGGCTAGAAATACAAGTGGCCTCTTTGAATTAGTGTGGGTTCCTCCAGATGGTGAAACCAAGGCAAGGATCCCAAAGCAAGTAATTTACTGGAGGGGCAAAGGGTACACCAGTAGGGGTGTGAGCAAGTGGGAGAAGGAAGAGAGCCAGTAAACACTGCTCTATCACAGTTGCCACTATGAACCCCATGCTCATGGGAAACATATAGCTCCCAAGAAGCGAGGGACCGAGAATGTTCCTAGATAATTCCAGTCAGTAAATTGCTACGGGCTGCTCCTGGAGGCTTTGCGTAAGTCCCCGGCGTTCAGGTGAGGAGACGCAAATGCGGGCAGCTGGAAGTCAGGCTAAGCGCCAGGGGTTCACGGGGAGCGTACGGGTGGGACAACCGCACCTGCCACACACTATCATCCCCACTCCTAGTTATCTGCTTGGGGAGTTTCTGTTGCCCGTTTGCTCAGCTTCAGGATGCGCCAGATTCATGATCCTGGTTCCCAGGAGGGAAACCTTCAACCAGGTGACCTAGTAAGGGTTCCACCTAACTAATGCCCTGGCGGCCACCTGTTTTTCAGAAGTAGAGAGAGTGGTCTCTGTATAATGGCTGCAGGGAGGAGGATGTCTGGAATTCAGAGAAGTCACTAGGGCAGCCCTGGGTGCTTCTGTACCTGGTAATAACTGTGAATGGACAATTTGAGCAAGTACCACGGACAAGGGCACAGGAAGCAGGTGCTCGGACCCCTAAGTGATTGCCCCGTTAAGCCAGCAGCCTAGAGCAGTGGAAGTGACACATGACTGGAATCTTTTTAAAAAGTTGGAACGATATTTCAAAATTATTCATGATGTTGTCATTAAAGATCTGTCTTTACAACAACTACAAAACCAAGACTTATACCAGGGGACACTCTCCGCTGCGCCAACCGGGTCTGCGGGCCGCCAGAGTATTCCTCGTCCCTCTGCCAGCCATTTGAGATTCCAGTCATGCTGGAATGGCCTCTTCTACTGAAATGGAGCCGTCACACTGCCCGTTAGAATGTCTGAGTCTGACTTCCAGCCTCACTTAAGCTCAGCTCACCTCCTCCTGGAAGCCTTCCCAGCACATCCCAGCTCCCATCAGCCTCCTCTTTCTGAACCCCTCACTTCTCCTGGCACCTAGCGATCTAACATTGAGCCTTGTTGAGTGGCTGTTGTCCCGGGCATCAGGTGTCTTCCTCTGGCTGTCGAAGCCCCAAAGACATGGAGCTATCTTCTGTGCAAACTCTCACCACCGCTGGGGTAGATTTTAACACCAAGTAGAAGCTTAATCATGACTGTTGAATTGGTTAATTGATTTATTCATTAATAATGACATATTCCACCTGTACTTTCTTGAGAGCCTCACTCATGAGATCAGAAGGGGTATTATTCCTTTCTGCCCACTGTGTCAAATGCTCGTTTATTTATTCTAATATTTATCTCAGCCTCTGATAAAATGCACACACTGGCTTCACATACAGGGGGCTAGGTGAGGCTGAAAAGACACTTGCCTCTGTGAAAAAAATTGCATGCACAGATACTGGAACATGCTTCTTGCTTCTGCCATGACCCACAGGACACTAGTGTGGGGCTGGGGGGGTCACATTCAGAAAAAGAACTCCGCTCAGGGTGGAAGAGAAGTTCCCATCTTACTCTGTACCTTTTGCACCATACAAAGCACAGGCACATGTTACTTTGGGTCAGTGTGGAGATAATGGGCTGTTTTGATTCTATCCTCTGTGGCACTTTTCTGTCTTTAACAACAGTAGGTTGGATATAAATATGGAAGAACATACCCTCTGCTTAAGCTATAATGGTGGACACGAGATAATTATGTCACGCAAACAAACTGGCCTTGTCTGAGAGCCATTAGCTGGTGATAGTTCAGGCACTAACCTACTGCTTGAAATAATAGCAGGTTCTCCTAGGATGAAAGATTTTGGTGATGTGCCAATGAACCTACAGCAAAGCAGCTACGAAGCGGTCATGTCATCCTGCCCCCTGCACCCACTGCCCATCAGGAGCTTCTAACAAAGAGCAGAGTGGCTCTGACCGAGGCAGCAGGTGGCGGCAGGAGGGGCAGCCCCAGCTCAGATTTTAAACAGGTGAGAAATAAGAAAGAATAATAGCACTTACCCAGGAGTGTTGTCGAGGAATTAAAAAAAAAAAAAAAAATGCATGGAAAGCACTTAAAATACACAGTAAGCATTCAGTATGCATTGCAGTAAAATAATAAATAATAATAATAAATAATAATCCACCCTCAAAATGATCACCTCTGGATCCCCAGAATCAACAGCTCGCCATCCCACTTAGTGCAAAGTTAGAGATCATGAAATGAAGACCCAAATGAGTCCTGCCAGGATTCATCACCCGGAGTGCACGAGGCATGGGGTGCATGTCTGCTGACCACCCTTCCAGGGCTGTTCATGGTCAACCCTCCGGTCGCCTGGGTTCCACCTATGTCATTAGAAGCAAGAGTGCCAAACCCGAGCACAGGCATGATGTGCCCATCATTCAGTTTCACGGAACAACTCCGGTTGAGGTCCATCACTGTCCATAGTCCCGGCTAATCTGGCTCTGTCTCTCCTCCCTCTTCCTGACAGAGAGCCAAGAGAAGACAAGGCTCCAGTGTCCTTTATTGCTACCAACAACGAGGTAGGTGGGGCTGGGCTTGCAGACTCCAGCTATTGAACGATGAAACTGGAATCAATCCAATGACGTTCATGTCTTTCTTTCAGGTCCCTGCAGACATCTCTTGCAGGAACTGCGCCCAGAAATGTCACGCAAGTCACGGGAGTTTGAATTTTCTCCTCAGCATTGCTCACTAATTGATCCTAGTTATAAAAAATAATTTAAGAAGGGTAGAGTACCAACCATGGCAGATGCTGCTGGTAGGTTATACCAGTCAAGGACTGAGCATTTCACTATTAAATTTAGCATCATGGAAGTCACCAGTGACATGAGTAAAACAGTTTTAGTGGGATGATAAGGCTGAAAACCCCCGTGGGGTGAGAGAACGGGAATTAGAGGCGGTGAATGAAGAAAGATCTGTGAAGGAACTGAACCAGGAAAGTAGAGAGACATGAGGTAGAGGTTGAAGAGTGTTGTATAAAAGGGAAAGAACCGGGCACCTGGGTGGCTCAGATGGTTAAGCATCTGCCTTCGGCTCAGGTCATGATCCCAGGGTCCTGGGATTAAGTCCCGCATCGGTCTCCCTGCTAGGCGGGGAGCCTGCTTCTCTCTCTGCCTCTGCCTCTCTGTCTCTCTGACTCTCATGAATAAATAAATAAAAAAAAAAAAAAAAAGGGAAAGAACCTACATTATAACAGGGACGGTGGGGGAGACAAGACGCCGGAGCATAGATGCAGTATCTGTGCGGATGTTGAAAACGCCAGGAATGAAGAGAGAAACAGTATTACAGAATGAGCCAGAACTAGGAGTTAAAATCTTCAAGGAACGAGACTGAATGATGGTGAGGGTGGAGGCCAGGGACCACAACCATGAGAGGTGGCCTGAGACATGGCTGTTTCCGGGGGGCCACCACCCCCATCTCCACACTGCCAGGAAAGCGGCATCCATGAGGAGGAAACATGTTTGGGCTAGAAAGAAAGGGAAGGGGTGGGTATGCGGTCAGAAGTCCAGGATTTAGAATTTTGTGACAATGGGTGGAGCCCCAGCTCCAGAGGGAACACTAGGAGGGCTTTCAAGTGAGCCAGGAGTGAGCCATGCTCATGAAGTAGGAGGGACAGAGCGCAGAGAAGAAGGTTTAGGGGACTGGGATGAGCTGGGAGTCCCGGGCTCTTCAGATGACAGACATAAGCTGGGGTGAGGAGCAGATGACAGCAATTCTGACGTTATCCTGGCAAGAGGCGGTGGGAGGTTGTGCACACAGCAGTGAGGGCCTTGCTAGCCACAGGCAGAGCTCTGGAACTTTTTCTTGACAACTGACAAAGGAGACATGGTGGCCCAGGGAGCAGAGGGCTCACCTTAGACAGAGAAACCCCCTCTATTGAATCCAGACATCTTGAGAATTGATAACAGCAGAGAATTTTTTCCTCTATGGTAAACTATCACATTCCTGCCAGGTGAAAAAGTAACCATCATGCACCATACAGGGGATGCCTGCTTCTCTCTCGAAACTTGGGGAGCTGGATACTGAAAGGAAACACTGATAGAAGGAAACAAGAAAGGAAGAAGGCAAATTGTCTTATTCCCCACTGGAGGGCAAGCCTCGGATGCATGACTCAACGGGAGAGGGCGGGCACTGCCACGGCCCGGGAGGGAGCCCACACGGAGAAGTTACGCTGGGTGGGAAAGCCTCAGGGGAAGGGGCAAGAAGGAGTGGTCCTCTCTTTGAATCAGTCCCTGGAAAAGAGGCAGAGTTGGGGTTAGTGAACAACACACAGTTGGATAGCTTTCTGGAAGTCATGAGAAAGTGCTGGACTTGAGGAGGTTAAAAGATGTGCTGAGAGAAAGTCTTTTCTGGAGTCAACAAGAGGTTTGTTTTACCACAAAATGTATTTCTTCTTTACTCTGCCTATTTCCCAAGAGACCTTGGTGATCTAGTGCTTATGATGGAGGAAAGTTTCAATTCAATGCAAGCATGTTGGCCATGGTGGCCGAGGGCCACCACAGCCTAACTGTGCACAGGAACAACTGTGTTCCCTGGAGGAGGCTGCTCGCTGTAAGTTTCAGGGGAGAGCTAACCTAGCCCTAAGGACAAAATGAGACATGGATGGACTCTGACTCAATATCCCTTTAGAGGACCACAGTGCATTTTCAACTGTAGGACCTAAGAAATCTTACAGTTCAAGGAAAAAGATTGTACAAATATATTTTCTTGAGGAAGGATTTTGCTCAACAAAACTCTTAACTTTCTCACACACACATATTCATACACAAGTCATTTCCAATCTGTTCTCCTTACCCAGCCCTTGCTGTGGCTATAGGTCTTTGCCTCTGTGTAGTCATGTGCAGCTGGGGGTGGGAGAGATGAGGGGTTCCCCAGCTCTGGCCTCCAATTATCAAGGTATCTGCAGGGGGTGCACTGTTTCCCCATGCCATTTCCAGGGTAATGTCTGCTACTTCTAGAACTGCCATTTATTCTTTTCCTGTACCTTCTCTAGTTCCTGTGCCAAATGCAAACGTACTAAACTGTAAGCCCTAAAAACGTAAGTGTACCAAGAGACCCTTGGCCAGTGGCCCCACTCCCTGCCTCCTGAGAAGGTGGACACCAGCCTCGGAAACACTATTAGAACAGTGCAAAAAACAGAATGATTTAAAAAAGAATGGCCCTCATTTTATGAGCTTCTTTCCAATAAGCTGGGATCAAAAGAGAGAACCCATGTGGCTCCGAGTGAGCACAGACAAGCTAGGTTTGTGTTTTCAGCAGTTCTAACATGCCACCAAAAGCCTGTGGTCACTGTGAGTCAGCAGTATTTTGCAAAGAGGGTTGGGGTGGCATTTCTGATAGCAGCAAAGCAGAAATTCCTGATACCAAATACGCAGGTAGGTCAAAGTCTCACTCCCCTTGTATTCCCTACAGAATGCAATGCCAGGTACTAATCAGATATGCCATGCATTGTTTTTAGCTTTCTACAGGAAGGAGGGGTTTCTCAATTCTCCAGGTGGTTCTGGAGGCCAACGCTGGCATGGCTCACTCAGTCAGATGAGGGTAGGAACGAGAGCAAAAGGGGTTCCACGTGTCCATGTCACTGGGCATTACTGGATAGTCCCCAGTGAGGCCTCTGGAAGGGGAAGGTAGCTCTGTGTCCTTTATTATGTCACTGAAGGTAGAAATGATGGGCCCATGGTTACATCAAATGGCAATCTTCCTTTACCTTGTTTGGGACACTGACTGTCAAGCTTCTCTTCAATCATGTTCAGGGAAAAATTAAAAGTAAAATCTCCTGCCAACACAGAAAACTCCTCTGCATGCATGCAGAAAAGAAAGTAAATGGTTTTAAATAATGCAATATATGTTAAGAAAGAAAAAAAGAAGAAGAAGAATATAGCAGGAGGGGAAGAATGAAAGGGGGGAAATTGGAGGGGGAGAAGAACCATGAGAGACGATGGACTCTGGAAAACAAACTGAGGGTTCTAGAGGGGAGGGGGTTGGGAGGATGGGTTAGCCTGGTGATGGGTATTGAGGAGGGCACATTCTGCATGGAGCACTGGGTGTTATGCACAAACAATGAATCATGGAACACTATATCTAAAACTAATGATGTAATGTATGGGGATTAACATAACAATAAAAAAAATTAAAAAAAAAAAAAGAAAGTAAATGGTTTTATTATTGAATGTACATTAAACCAGACTGCAATGAACATCGCAGGTAATCTGCTAATAAGGTTACAGAGACTGGAAAGAAATCTCATCCCTTTATATAAACAAGTAGGTATATCTTCAAGATAAATGATAGCTTGTCCTCAGGTAAGAGGGCTTAATACCACCATTTGCAATGCATTATTGTATAGTTCAATTCTAAATTTGCATGGTAACTGGGAGAACCATCTGTGCTAATTAACTGACTTTTTCTGAAGGAAAAATGAAACCTCTACGACAACAGGCAATTATAGCCTGGAGCAAGGTGCCCAGAGGGACAGAAACCTGTCTTGTCTGATGTTTACATTTCAAAGAGACAGGGTCCCAGCCCTTTAAGAAAAATGTTAACAACAGTGGCAAAACTTTAAGTAAACTAACCAATAAAAAACAGAACCTACATAAATAATATTATAAATGAAATATATAATAATATATATAAAATATATATTTTAGTTCCTGTGCCAATGCAAACGTACTAAATTTTATTATTATAAATAAATAAATTTTATTCTATTTTATTTATTTATTTATTATTATAAATAAATAAATAAATTTTATTATTATAAAATATATAATAATACCACAGAAATACAAAGGATCATAAGAGACTGCTATAAACAACTCTACATCAACACACTGGACAACCTAGAAGGAATGGATAAATTCCTGGAAAGGTACAACCTACCGAGGCTGAATCATGAAGAAACAGAAAATCTGATCAGGGGCGCCTGGGTGGCTCAGTCAGTTAAGCGTCTGCCTTCAGCTCAGGTCATAATCCCAGGGTCCTGGGATTGAGCCCCACATCAGACTCTCTGCTCAGCGAGGAACCTGCTTCTCCCTCTCCCTCTGCCTGCTGCTCTGCCTACTTGTGCTCTCTCTCTCTATCAAATAAATAAAATCTTTAAAAAAAAAAAAAAGAAAATCTGATCAGATAAATAATGAGTATGAAGGTCAAATCGGTAATCAAAAACCTCCGGACAAAGAAAAGCTCAAGAACAGATGGCTTCATGGGCAAATTCCATCAAACATGTAAAGATGAATTAACACCAATTCTTCTCAAACTCTTCTAAAAAATTAAAAAGGACAGAACACTCTCAAACTCATTTTATTAGGCCAGCTTGACCCTGGTACCAAAGCCACATAAGGACACAATAAGAAAAGAAAACTACAGGTCAGTGTCTCTGATGAACATAGACACAAAAATTCATAAGGAAATATTAGCAAACCAAATTCACAACACATTAAAGGGATACACCATGATCAAGTGAGATTCATCCCTGGGATGCAAGGATGGTTCAAAATACATAAACTAATATATGTTATACATCACGTTAGTAGATGAAAGATAAAAATCACATGATCATTTTAAAAGATGCAGAAAAAGCATGTGACGAAATTCAACATCCATTCATGATAAAATTTCTCAATGAATTAAGTATAAAGGGAATATATCTCAACATAAAAGGGCCATATATGGCAAGCCCACAGCTCACATCATACTCAATGGGGAAAGGTCAAAAGCTTTTCCTCTGAAATCAGGAAGAAGACAGGGTACTACTCTCACCACTCCTATTCAACATAGTACTGGAAGTCCTAGTCAGAGCTATTTGGCAAGAAAAAAGAAATAAAAGGCATTTTCTAAATCAGCAAAAAAGAAGTAAAATTGTCTCTGTTTGCAAATGACATGATCTTACATATGAAAAATTGTAAAGACTCCAAAAAACTGTTAGAAGTAATCAACAAATTCAGTACAGTTGAAGACACAAATGCCAATGTGCAAAATCAGTTGCATTTCTATACATTAACAATGAATTAACCAAAAAATAAATAAATAAAATAATGTCATTTATAAGAGCATCAAAAAAATATATACTTATGAAATAGTTTACTCAAGGAGGTGAAAGATCTGTACCCAGAAAACTATAAGACATTGATTTAAAAAAATTAAACAAGATACAAATAAATGGAAACATATCCTGTGTTCATGGATTGGAGGAATTAATATTGTTAAAATGTCCATACCACCCAAAGTAGATTCTGTGCAATCTCTATCAAGATTCCAATGATATTTCTTACAGAAATAGAAAAAACTATTTTAAAATTCATGCAGACCCATGAGAACAAAAACAAACAAAAAAAAACCCAAAAAACAAAAAACTCAAAGCAATCTTGAGGAAGAAGAACAAAGCTGAAGACATTGCACTTCCTGATTACAAACTATATTACAAAGTTATAATAATCAAAACAGTATGGTACTGGCATAAAAACAAACACACAGACCGACAGAAAAGAATCGAGAGCCCAGAAATAAACCCACACATATATAGACAACTAGTATTCGACAAGGGAGCCAAGAATTCTCAATGGGGAAAAGACAGTCTTTTCAATAAACGGTTCTGGGAAAACTGGATACCAGAAGCCAAAAAAAATGAAACTGGACCCTTATCTCACACGGCTCACAAAAATTAACTGAAAATGAATTAAAGACTTAAATGTAGGGCTTGAAACCATAAAACTCTTAGAAGAAAACATAGGGAAAAACCTTTCTTGACCTTGGCAATTGTTTTATGGATATGACACCCAGAGCACAAGCAACAAAATAAAAAATAAACAAGTGGGACCACATTAAACTAAAAAGCTTCTGCACGGTAGAGGAAACCATCGACAAATTTGATACAGGGTTAATAACTAAATTATAAAAAGAACTCATTCATCCTCACATGTCATCCTCACGAGCACACCAGCCTTCTTGGATCAGGGCTCCACCTTCATGACCTTATTTACCTTAATCACCTCCCTAGAGGCTCCATCTCCAAATATGGTCAGATGGGGGGTTAGGACTTCAACCTAGAGCCTCTGGGAGACACAGCTCTGTCCCTAGCGAGCATCCCCCCAAGCCTCCTCAGTTTCTCACCCAGAATCTTTATGACTCCTATCTGCTTATTGACTCCTCTTGCCCTCTGACAGGATCTCTTCCTTGTGATCCCTGTAGACATGGTTTACCCTTATCTGGACCCACCCTCGTCCACGTGGGGACTCTCTGGAGAACAAGACTTATGTGTTCAGTTGCTTTTGTAATTCCATTCTATCCGAAAGAAAATGTGCATCACTTCATACGGTCTGGATGGTTGGCTTATTTATTGTTTTGCTTTGTTTTCTGGAGGGGAACAAGTTAGGTTAAGCAATGGGAGCTGGGGGGGGGGGGGAATGAGGCACCTTTGAGGTATATCAAAGGTCAAGAGAAGTAGTTACTCCAGATCCTCACTAAGTATGAAGGAAGTTCATTGTGATATTTCTTCTTTTTTTAAATTTTTTTAAAGATTTTATTTATTTGGCAGAGAAAGAGAGAGCACAAGCAGGGGGAGCAGCAGGTATAGGGAGAGGGAGAAGCAGGCTCTCCGCTGAACAAGGAGCCCCATGCGGGGTTCGATCTCAGGACCCTGAGATCATGACCTGAGCCGAAGGCAGATGCTTAACCGACTGAGCCACCCAGGCGGCCCTCATTGTGATATTTCTTGATCTGTATCACAGACTCCTCACCTCTCTCTTCCCCTGAGAACCTGCCCTCCCCATGTTTCACTTTTCTGGATGTTGGTGCACTTTCCCCCCCATCTCACGTTCTCCCTCTTCTATTTCCCATGGAAGCCAGGAACTGCTAACCACAGGAACCTGATCCCCCAGACTGAGATTCGTTCTCCTCTCAGAGCAAATCCTGGCTGTCATCATCTTCCAGCTCTACCGAGGGAGATCCCTGTTGGTTTTTGGTTTTTCTCTATGAGGGCCCAGCAGAGAGGATGACGGAATGAGGGATTTCTCCTTCCCCTACCAAGTCAGGCACCCCAAAGGAAAAAGAAATATCCCAGCTCTTCAGTATCAAGAGCCATCTGAGAAAAAGCTGGATTGTTGGAAAACACTTTGCTGGAAGGAGGGACAATCATTATTGACACACAGCTGAGCAGAGTGGGGGATTTATAGGGGATTTGAGCAAAGGGAGAGCAAAATACAATTAGGTCCCTGAGATTCTGAAGGAAAGGGTGGCCAGGATTAGGAGAAAAGTATTAACTGGGTATGGGAATAAAGCACGTATATAATCCTCCCTGAACAGGTGGGAATCCATTGTGAAGCAACAAAGGGAAGCTTTGCCTCACGGGCTGGGACAACCCACTCCACCCCTACTTCACCACCCGTACAAACAGAGCAGACCAAAAGATGGCCTTGGAGGGCTCGTACAGGGGCCCCTGAAGAGCCTGGCTAAGCCACACCTGCTGCTCATGGAGCCCCGTGAGCAGGGTCATCCTCAGCAGCCTGCCCGTGTTTGGCAAGCAGCCCTTCCCTCCTGGGCCAGGTCTCATGCCAGCCAGCGCCCTCATGCTGTGGTCCCGTGGGCCGCCTGTCCCAGGTCTGCCCCCACAAGCAGAGGCTCCAGCTCTAGGTGGGTTCTCCTTAGACATACTCCCTGGTCTAAGGGCACTCTGCTCTTGCCAAGTTCTCGCCCAGGAGAGCATCTGAGTTGTACCAAGACTTATATCCCAGACCCAAGTACCCGCCCCCCCCCGCACCCCGCTTCTGGCCACTTGGGGCTCCACTCCAGAGCCACCTTCTTGGAGAGGTCTTCTCTGCTCCATCACTCACTCTAGCCAGAACTAACTCCCCGCTCTCCACGGCCTCTCCCCGTCTCACACTCTGCTTTAATTTCTGCAGAACAACTGCTACTCTCTGAAAGGGTCTTATCTATTTATTTGCTGCCGTTGAGTTCACATGCATTGAATTGTTCAACACTGTAAACTCCGCGCCTAGAAGAGGCTCCCTAGCACATGGCTGGTGCTCAGCAAATCTTTGTGGAATGAATGAAATTGAGCTCTGGGATTAGCCACATTTGCGGGTGTTGACATATTCCCTGTTCTGTGCAACTGTCTCTAAATCCTTATTAACTCCTTAAAACTCCGCTTGACGGGGCGCCTGGGTGGCTCAGTCGTTAAGCGTCTGCCTTCGGCTCAGGTCATGATCCCAGGGTCCTGGGATCGAGCCCCGCATCGGGCTCCCTGCTCTGCGGGAGGCCTGCTTCTCCCTCTCCCACTCCCCCTGCTTGTGTTCCCTCTCTCGCTGTCTCTCTCTCTCTGTCAAATAAATAAATAAAAATCTTTAATAAAAAAAAAAAAAAAAAAAACTCCGCTTGACTCTGGGAAACGGGCGGGCCCATCTCACACAGGGAACAGAGTGGCGAAGCATTTTTCTTCCCTGCCCTCAAGGCCGGTGAAAGCTTTCAGCAGGAACAGCTGTGCCTGGCTGAGTGACACCCGAGTCACAGAAATCAGCAGTAAGGCAGGCTGGCATGGCAGCCACAGGGAAGGAACAAAGATTGCTGGAGACGTCGAGGGGCAGCTTCAGCCAGGAAGCAGCCACGAGAAAGAAATGGTGCTGGTTATTTACACCGAGGAAACTTCATGCAGGGTATTCAAATAGTGGGAGCATCTGGGAAGCCGACCAGGGAACAAGGAAGCAGCCCAGTGATGAGTAAAACTAGGAAGCCCCTGCTTGCTGCCCCCCTGGGTAAAGAAAACAAGGGGGAGGACAGTTAGGAAGCCCGGGGTTGGGGGTCCCTGGCAGAAGCTGCAGCCACGGTGAGCCGGGTGGATCGGAGCTAGAAGGGCTGGTAAGTGGAGGCTGAGCCTGCATCCCCCAGAAAAGGAGAGGAAACACCCCCACACCCTCCTCTGTTTCTACGCTCTCACCAGTCCCTCCCAGTACCCAAACCAGCTGGAAACCTGCAGACAGGAAAATCAGGGCACAGACACAGCGGCCAAGCCTCCCGGGCCACCATGGCCATGACGAGGGGGTGAGGGGCATTCTGGGGCTGGTGGTGTAACGTCATTCAACCAGCCAGGCTGCTCCCGGCCGCACCCCCTAAACTGGGTATTGATGAAATATTGCCTTCTTCTGTACTCCACGCAGATGGGGCCCGAACGTCGGATTATGCAGGTGTGAGAGAGGGAACAGAGTGAGGTAACTAGAATGTGTTAGAGCTCCTGCAAATCTGCTAAAATTTGTTAGCATTCACCAGATTCAGGTCACCTTTGCCAAAGTTGGGATTAGCACGGGGGGGCCACATAACGTGTCCTGTTCAGACCTCAGTTCAACAAATATTTACCTTCCCTCTTATATGCAAAATGCTATCCCTAATCTTCTTTGAAATATAGACATAGGAGTAATTATTGCTGGATCTTAAGGCCTGTAGTCCCAGGGGTCAACTCCTTCCCAAACCACGGCTCAGAAGACCAAGGATTACACCATAATTACATCACAGAAAAACACGGGCAGCTGCAGTGCCTATGACTCTGTCATCTGCACACCTGGCTAGGAGGGGGGCGCCTACAGGCTGAGTCTATCTGCCCGTACTCAAGTGCAGAGTTTGGACGGGTCTAGGATCCCACATTCTTCAGCACAGTTCTCCTAAGAACCCATATCATGGAATTTGTGCTGGTTTCTGGAGGATGAGCCACAAAATGAAGACACTCAGATTTCAGAGGTTGGAGCTGCCCCTTTAATACCAAAAAGCAAGCTGATTCAGCACCCTTGAGCTTTCTTCTTTCCCAGGCCTTGTTACAATGCATGAGCTGAGGAAAGAGAGGAGGCCCCTAGCATCCAAAAAAGAGTAATCAAGAGACACACTCTTAAGGAGACCAGGTCTCTTGCCCCAAACCCAAGAGTGCCCGTCCAGACCAAGAGCAGAGTCTGCATGGCAGGTGCTGGTACACAGGGACCATACTCATTCCTGGATTTCCCACCACGGGAAGGTTAGATCAATCCTGGAATGATAGGAATAGTAATAATAATAGCTCTATTTGGTATTTTTCAGAAGCTTTATTGAGGTATAATTTACGCATCATGAAATTCATCCATTCTAAATGTATTTCCAAGGAGTTTGAGTAAATATATAGAGTTTTGCAATCAACACCACTAACCTGTTTCTGAACCCTTCCATCACCCCCAAGGAGTCTCCCTGTGCCCATTGGAAGGCAATTCTTTCTCCCATACCCCAGCTCAACACAACCTCTAACCTCCCTCCTGCTTGCAGAGGTTGGCCTCTCCCACAAATTTCGTATAAATGGAATCATACAATACGTAGCCTTTTATGTTGGGCTTCTTTCACCTGCCAAAATATTTTTGAGATTCATCCATGTCACTGCATTTACCAACAGTTTGTTCCCTTTTATCATTGAGAAATGTCCCATGATAGGGGAGGACCACACTGTGTTTCTCCATCCACCCGTTAAGGGTGTTTGGATCGTTGCTACTTTGGGGCTATTATAAATAACCATTTCATGATGCACATTTGTGCCCAAGTCTGTCTTAAACATGTTCTCATTTGTCTTGGGTAGATGCCTCCAATACACAGGGATGGAATTCCTCTATGATAAGTATATGTTTAACTTGTCAAGAAACTGCCAAACTATTTCCCAGCAATATCCAGGTGCTGTCCCTTCCTAGTCCCCGAGCCAGAGAAAGTAGCCTTCTTCTCTGCTTTGTTTCCTCATTTGTTGTCTGTGCCCATGGGTGATTCCAGAAGGCTGGGTCCCAGACAGTCTGCTTCTTTTTCACTGCCTTTGCTTTTCGGTTGCATAAGCAGGGCAGAATACCAAATGTGACGTGCTACTTTCCTGGAACCAGAAGCTAATGTAGGGTGAAAAGCATGAGCCACACGGCCCAGGTGCATATCGGGGCTCTGTCACCTCCTAACTGTGTGACCTGGTCTCAGTTCCTTGATTCGTAAAGTAGTGATGTTCAAGGATACATCAGTGCCTGTATGATCCTCGGGACAGTTTTGAGCATGTGGTAAACATAGAAGGCTGTGTTTTTGTTATCGTCTGAATTTAGAACCAATGTGCTTGTCCTCAACACTCTCCCGCCTCTCCGCCGATGACAATTTCCAGAGCCATCGATACTCTCAAGCCTGTAGCTGAGATCCTATGTTATGGACAGTAACCGTGAGCATAGACTTGGGCTCTAGCTTTGCGGTTCACAGCCCATGCCTCACGTGAGGTAGACTTCTTACCGATGTGAGCTCTGTTCACCATTTGAGATTCGATCTTTACTGCCGAGCTCAGTGCAAGGCATGGACTATGAACTCAGGAAATGTTTGCTGGCTAGAGTAATACAGCGGTGTCACATTTGCCTCAGTCCTGTCGACTGGACACCTCCTGGTCATCTTCTAACCACAGAGCATGAGTGTTTAAAAGGAGCTGAATATTCAGCCAGAATCGAAATGCTTTAAAATAATGGCGATATTAGCTAACGTTGACAGAATGTGTCAGGGAGGAAAATTGTGGTAACTTTTTCCCTTTACCCTGGTAAATTCTCTGGCTGGGATCCTGCAAATTAGATTAACAAAACACAGATTAACATGAGAAAAACAAGCAGAGTCTGTCAACACAGGTGTCTGGAGCAATGTCCACCTGGGGGAACTCAGGAATGAGTAACCCGGAAGGGTGGTTAGAACTCAAGCTTGTAGAGCATTTTAGCAGAAGGACAATACATTTTGTAAAGAAGGGACAAGACAGAGACAAGTGGAGAGGTACATATAGGGGAATCTCTGGGGAACCAAGGGGGAGTAAAGGCTAAAAGTCAGTGGGGTTGTTGTGTAGACCCCCCTGGTCTCCAGGCTGGTGAGGGTCTAGAAGTGTCTCTGGTGATTAAGAACCTGCTGTCCTTCCTGGTGGGGGTGGGGCTGGCAGAGAGCTTTTCTTGTGCCTGCTTCTCAGCTGCCTTCAGCTCAAAACAATCCTTATGCCAAAGTGGCGTACTTTGGGGAGGCGTCACCTGAGCTCCTCCACACGTGTGACACGTGCCTCGACAACGCTATTAAGTGTTAACTATGATTATGATCATCCCAAAGTGTGTTGCACTCATGCCAGCTTCAAGAACACCTTTAAGCCCTGATCGGCCTCAGGTGGCTGGGCTTTCCCAGTTTTAAGGCTCGTTCAGAGTCGAGGAATGAAAAAGTAAGAAAAACTGTATCGTGTTGTTAAAAAACAAACAAACAAACAAACAAACAAACAAACAAATCCACAGGTCCAAAACGGTGTCACGTAGATGAGTTCCCAAACTGGGGCTTCATACAGAACCAGCAGTTTCGCCTTCCCCAAGAATGGGGCCCCTCACGGATTTTTCTATCTGGGCCCATGGGTCTGCCACCTCGGGTCCTCTCCACCCCACAAAGAAAGATGAGTCATCTGCGTAATAAGACCCTTCTCCTCCCAGAAAGGGCCTCGCCTGGAAACCAACCCTTTTCTTTTGCTAATAACTTTCTTGCCCCCACCCTCCTTCTACAAAAACCTTCCATTATGTACAAGTCTCTACTGTCTGTTTGGGTGCTGTCCGATTTATGAATCATGTAATAAAGCCGATTAGATGTTTGAATTTACTTGGTTGGGTTTTATTATTTTAACAGTGTAATTGAGGATATTATGTAATGCAGGATCGTTGAGCACAACGGTCAGGAAAGAATTCTTGAGATGTTTTTGGTGCAAAAAGGTGGTTTTATTCTAGCACAGGGACAGGACCCATGGGCAGAAAGAGCTGCTGCCCTGGGGTTGTGCGGGGTGACTGATTATGTAGGGTTTTCTGTCCTTGGGAGGCGAAGGTGATGTTAGGGCTCCAGGAAATTGAGTCTATAGGTTCCTGGAGGTCTATTAGTAAGGTTGTGTTTTTCTTGTAAATCATTAAGACAGTGACAAACTACAGTGGAGTTTCATGCCCTACACGACTGGGATCTTTGTCAGCTGACCATTTGTTTTTCCCTGGCCTTTGTTCCTAGGCGGTAAGGAGTGCCCGAGGAACATAACAGATATCCCACCTTAAGGGGGTGGGTTGCGGGGTGTCAGCTCGTGCTTTGCCCTCAGCTTGCCTTTTGCTCTCTCATCATTATATACAACTCTATCCATCTGGGCGAGTCCCTGGCTGTCCAAAGCAGAGCTCTGATAAAGACTGAATTTGAGAAGGTGTTTATTCCCAGGAACCTGAGCGGGGCTCACTCGCTCCTATCCTTAAATTCCTCTCCCATACATACACGTTGGAATGTCTCACTGCAGGAAAAGAACAAGGAAAAGAACAAGGCCCACAGCACGAAGGACCCCATTCACCTGAGATGCCCAGCCCCTGCCCTGCTGGCTTTGGACACTCAGCCCTTGGCCAGACTCCGGGTTTCCCTCAGGAGGTTGGGGGGAGTCCCTGGAGCTCCTGCTACGTTGTAGCCAGGGATCCCAGAAATGGGTGAGTGGGATGGAGAAGTCTGCACGTATGAAGCTGGATGCCCTGGCATCACCTGATCGGATCAGCCACGTGTTAGGGGAAAAGGAGAAACTTATAAAACAGAACTCATACAGGCCAAATTCCCTAACAAAACAAAATCACAGGCAAAAAAAAAAAAAAAAGCTAACTCCCCAACAAGCAATCAAAAACAAAAAGAAAAACAAACAACAAAAGGAGGGACAAAAAGGATAACAATACAAACTTAGAGACAGAAGAAGAAAGAGGGAAGAATGAATAGGGATTAAATCTCAGTAATGAAACAGGAAAGAGAAGTAATGCAGATTTGTCCCGGTAACTTAAAGTTTTTGAAAGACATCATATTTAGAAAGTCTGACTAAGGAAAACAGGAGTATATAAATAAACGACATTTAGGATAACACATGGAACCTGAGCACATTACAAAGATCTCTCTGACCTTTGTTGGAAGGGCTAAGTTGTTACCAGTGCTTTTAAAGGTGATGTGACCTCAATTTAAGTTTAAAATGCTCTTACGATGGACTCTGAAAAACAAACTGAGGGTTCTAGAGGGGAGGGGGGTGGGAGGATGGGTTAGCCTGGTGATGGGTATTGAGGAGGGCACGTTCTGCACGGAGCACTGGGTGTTATGCACAAACAATGAATCATGGAACACTATATCTAAAACTAATCATGTAATGTATGGGGATTAACATAACAATAAAAAAATTAAAAAAAAAAAAAGGAGTGCAAAAAATAAATAAATAAATAAATAAAATGCTCTTTTCCTTTGACCGAGCAATCTCACTTCTAAAAGGCCCATCTCGGGCGCCTGGGTGGCTCAGTCGTTAAGCGTCTGCCTTCGGCTCAGGTCATGATCCCAGGGTCCTGGGATCGAGTCCCACATCGGGCTCCCTGTTCGGCGGGAAGCCTGCTTCTCCCTCTGACCCTCCCCCTGCTTGTGTTCCTGCTCTTGCTATCTCTCTCTCTGTCAAATAAATAAATAAAATCTTTAAAAAAAATAAATAAATAAAAGGCCCATCTCGCAGAAATATCTACACGTGTCCAATGATAAGCAAAGATACGCTTCGCTGCATTGTTTGTAAAAAGTCACAAAAAATGAATTGAAATATATCAATAAAGTTCCGTTTAAGTAAATCATGGGTCAAACCGTACTGGGGAGCCCTGAAACGAATGTGATAGGCTAATGGCAAGAGCACATTCGGAGTAATGTGTCTACACAGCCTGGCTCTATACCAACCTTCGGGCTTTGTACATACACGTAGGGTATATACATGCACACAGGGTGTTCTGTGTTACGTAAATTGGCGTAAAGATGTGGAAGGCTACCCACCAAGTCAACAACGGGGTACCTCTGCCAAGTAAGAAGTGGTATAAAGTAGGGTATTTAATATTTAACCCTAAATATTTAGGTCTTACTTTTGTTGATTTTAAAGCCTGGAAAGGAAAACTGACTTACATTTTCTTCCCCTGCGGCAGAGGGAAGAGACTCGGGGGACAGACAGCACAGCACACACACACTCGAGTGTGTCCGTGTCTCTGCAGCCTCAGAACCCTGCCTCGCCCGTGAGCTCAAATTCCGTACTAGCCACGTTTCGTGCCAGAAACAGAAACCTTCCGTGCATTTTGGGCAGAAACGATGCAAAGAATCAGGTGCTCAGAAAAGCACTGGCAGGGCCAGAAAATGGGATCTCGACATGATCTCCAGGAATGAGCCCAAGAACTGATGCTCCCCAGGGGTGTCCCCAGTCAGAGAGCCAGCCTTCAGGAGGCGGCCTTGGTGACTCTGGAGTTCAAGAACACACCTCCACAGCTGCGTCATCCAGGGATCAGGGACCCACTGCCACGGACCGCAGTGCCCTGGACACCAAAGCAGTCACACCCGCCAGTGAGTCGGTCCTCACAGTGCAAAACAGCCGCAAGGTGGTCCCCCGGATGCAGCCTCCGCATCACAACTGCCTGTGGTCACCTCGGAAGCCAGAGGCTGCAGCCTGCCACCTGTTACTTTAACGCCCAGCAGACAACAACCAAAAGCCATTGGACGATAGCTTCTGCCCTCCAAATCACCCGTGAGTGCTTCTAATTGGCAGAATCCATAATAGAAACCCTCTCTGTAAGAGTCTACTTGGTTTAAACACTCAGCAAACTAAACTTCCAAGATACGTTCCGGCGAAGGATGGCTTCTCAGCACATTTTAGTCAATGCTTCCCTCTAGTGTGTGGCTTTGGCATTGCACTAGCCCAGGGTTGGGACCATAGAGAGGTAGAGTTTGAGGAAACCTAGAGACTCTTCCCAAACTCCCTTCAGCTGGCGTATTTCACACATAAGGAAACTGAAATGCCGGGTGTGTTGCCCCAGGTCCCACAGCTGGGGGCCGGCAGAGGGAACTAGCTGCGGGATCCCAGTCTCCCACCTTTTGCCGTCCCCAGGTAAGAGGCAGCACAGACAGCCACGTAACAAAGGTGGGGATCAGGGAGCGCATCTCCTGCTAGGCTTTCGAAATCCAACCAACCATAAAGCACGGTCCTTGCCCCTAGGAGTGTGCAATCTAAAACACAGAAGATTATGACATAGCTCAAATAAAAAACAATCCAAATTCCTGCAAGCCAGTGTCCTTCTGAGAGATAATTGGGATTTGTTCATTGGAATGCTGGAATTTCAGAGTGGAGAAATAGATGAAGACTGACGGGATGATGGAAAAGAAAGACTACAGAACAGTTTGGTCCATGCAAAGGGCTGAGTGTTTCTTCCAGCTCTAATTCTGAGGAAACCTTCAAAACAATGGTTGGTTGGCATGAGTGAGTGCCTGGTGAGCATCTGTGGGATGAATAAATTCAGGCAGTAAGTCCAGGGTGGGGAACACTCCATGTGCATCGTAAAGATGGCTTTATTTTCTTCTATCCAGGCTGGCTGCATGGGAAGCTCGCTTCATTACCTTCCAGCTGTGCTAATTTTTTTAAAGATTTTCTATTTATTTATTTGAGAGAGAGAGAGCATGGGCAGGGGAAAGGGCAGAGGGAGAGGGAGAAGCAGAATCCCCACTGAGCAGGGAACCCGAAGACATGGGGCTCAATCCCAGGACCCTGGGATCATGACCTAAGCCTAAGGCAGACGCTTAACTGACTGAGCCCCCCAGGCGTCCCCACTCCCCCACCCCACCCCACCCCCGGTGCTAATTTATACCTCAGATCAATTTCTGAGCCACTAAACATTTCACAGACCCACTTTCCCTTGGAAAGATCCTAGAAATAAAGTAAATGAAATAATCACTTCTCTATTGCTCACCAGAGGAAATATGACTCACCTGGGGAAAATGAGGGACAGGCCATTAACATGTAAAAAAATACCTGAACACACAAAAATCTGTATAGAGGTTCGAAGTAAGAGGGTTCCTAAGCATGGGATCTCTGCACTCCACAAGTGAAGGCTGTCTGTGTGCTTTCCCTCTCCTTTTCTAAATAGCTGTTGATGAGATTCAGTCAATCAAGAGAGTCCACCCAACTGTGGATACCACTACACTGAGCAGCCATACTTTTTCCTCTCCTCTTCCTCCCCCCAGGAGAGCTGGAGCAGAAGGGGCGAGGACACTCATTAGCATGCAACGTCTGTATCAGGTCATTAAAAGAACCTTAAGAGCAAAGCAGTAGGAGAGCACAGTGGACCGACCGCTGGGCCCTCGCGACCCCACAGAGAAGCACACTAAGGCCAACACGGGGGATGGACATGTCTTGGAGAAGCCCCGCAGGGACACCTACCCCGTGAGGCTCTGCGTGTTAATAGGGGAAGAGAGTGGGAGTGTGTGGGAGACCATCTAGCGAGGCCTTACTCCCATGGGGTCTCCAGCTTCCAAAGACAGAAGAGAGCCTCCAGGGCCATCGGAGTGCATTTCTCCCCCAAGAACTACATTTAGTTTCACTCCCATGACTCTCCCCAATCTGGACAAGGCTGATGTTTTGGTTGGAGCCGCTGCCCCAGGATGGTACACACTCAGATGACATAGTCATCTTGACTCATCCTACTTCTTCACGGCCTTCACAAGGTGACAACAATGACGAAAGCTCCACCTCTATCTTTGGCTCTGGATGATGCTCACAGGATGGGAAGTGGGGGAGACACGGGAGCACCAAAATTTAGGCAATGCTCTCCCCAGGATTGGAGACCCATGTCAGGGCCGGGCCTGGCTTATCATCACTTTGGTGAGGATGGCCTTCTTCACCATCCCTCCCTCTCCCCTTTCTCTCTTGACCTTGCACCTCAATATGATAGTAACCACCGGTGGGACTCATTGAAAGCTCACCATGCACCAGCTGAAACAGGATATTTTGACAAGTGCTATTGGAAGCAGACAAGTTCACGTGCGATCTATAAACATCTCCCAATTTATAAACATCTCGATGCCCTCTGTGTTGATGAGCCTCACCTGTCTCTGACACGCCCCTATCCGTCAGGCTCACCTCATCTCTGGGACACATACTAGAGCACTTTCTTCATCTGGGGCTGGCAGACCACATGCAGACAGAGTTCAGGGTGTCCATAAACTTAAAAGGGAATAAACGACATCCTTGCATTCACTAAGCTTTAACTGCAGCTCACCTTTCTTTCAATTATAACTATAAGAAACAAACCACAGTGATTTTCACAGGCCTTCTGACTCACGAACAGAGTCAACATTTCTCTACCCTCTCAGTTGTTACAGATATCCCCAATGTTGTCTATCTTCACCCCTCCTTTGAAATCACAGTCCTTACTAACCTGCCCCAGCTCTTGCTACTGATGCCTTGTTAAAGAGGCTCAGGCATTACTACAGAATAAAAAAGATGTGTTAACTGCGTGGTAGGCAGAAAAATGCTCTCCCGAGGATGTCCACATCCTAATTCCAGAAACCTGGAATACATTTCCTTATATAGTAAAAAGAAGTCTGAAGATGTGAGTTAAGTTAAGGATCTTGAGCTGGGAAGAGTAGCCTGGGACCTTCAGGTGAGTCCAATATAATCACAAAGCTTTTTTATAAGAGGGAGGCAAGTGGTCAGAGCCGGAGTGATGCATCTGCTGGTCTTCCAGTGGGAGGAAGGGGTATGAGCCAAGGAACGCAGGAGTCCTCCGGAAAAAGGTGAGGAAACAGGTTCTTCCCCAAAACTCCAGAGGAATGCAGCCCTGCTGACCCGGTTTGGATCTCTGACCTCCAAAACTTGTAAGATAAGCTTGTGTTATTTCAAGCCACTGGGTTTGTGGTACTTTCTTATAGCGTGATAAGAAACCAATGTCACTGTATTTCACTACCATTTGTTTCTTTTGCAATCATATGCATTTACTTTATTTTCTGGCTTTTGAATCCTCACTATGATAACGAATGGCCTATGGCTTCACTCTTGCTCTAGAAAGTAAAGAATGGATGAGATTCGGGGAAGGGATGAAAGCCTGAGACGAAGTGGCAGTCAGAAATATAAGAATTTAAGTTGTATAATATTGTGGGTTTCTTTAAAATTCAAAGTGTCATAATATAAACAGCACTCAAATGTTAACTGTTATTATTGCCTCTCTGAGACCTTCAAGTCCCAGAGTTACAATGAGTCTACCTGCAAAGAGCCTGGAATTGCTAATAGAAAAATAAAATTTTTGAAAGATCAAAATGCTCCTGACTGTGGACCAGCAAACAAAAGGTACACAAGCCGGGTAATGATTATTCTTTACTGGAGGACACTGGTAGCCCTCAGGGGTTCCTCCAGAAGAACGGGCGGGCCTAGGTTCTGTCCCTGGGTCTGTCATGAGCTCGCTGCAGAGTGGGTTCTTGAAGGACAAAAGCAGCCCTTCACAGTGGCTTTAAGGTCGAGGGAAGAAAGGTCAGGCCCAAAGGCCAGGGCGGATGCACCACAGCCAGTGGACCTGAGCCAGGTGGTGAGGGCCTGATGTCGGCAGAGCTCGGGCAGGAAGGGGCTAGAGGATATAAGGGACAGCTCAGCCAAGAATAGCTCTGAACGACCCCGTGGTAACCAGAGCCAGGGTCTAGTTACCTGCTTCTGGATCTAGGATGGGACCCTATGGGAGAATGGGCAAAGACCTAAGAGAGTCAACAGCACTTCAGGTCCCTGGCCCACTGGTGATTGGGTCCCGCCACCCAACTGTCAGATCTGAAGTCCTTTTGCTGTAAAGACAACAGCCACATCAGGCAATATGGTAAGAGTTGTATAATCTTAACAGTACGCTCCTCCAAGTCCTCTTCGACTCCCTCAGTAATTGCCTTAAAATGAAGTCTTCATCTGTTCTTCCTGTTTGGCTTTGATACACTGGAGAAGTGTGAGAATGTGAAGCTTGACTGAAGAACAAAATGGAATTCCAGGCTTCTCCTTCTAAGCCACACCTCGTCTGCATTCACCAATTCAATGGGCGCTGCATGAGTGCCCTGTGTCAGATGCCCCATGGAGAAGGTGGAGACATGGAAGCACATGCCCTCAGAGGACATCATGTTCCCAGGGAGACCAGGGAATAGGTATGTCTTCACATCTGGTTAGGGGTCTAGGAAAAAGGAGACCAGAGCCACATGCAAGTCTGGGGTGAACGTTCTGGGGAGATATACCTGTAAGGGATTGGGGAAGGCCAGGCTGGGCTGAGACAGAAGCTGACCCAAAAAGCAGTATTATGGAAACCCAAATTGGGCTGCCTGTAGCTCGAAAGGCCAATACTCGAGACCAGTTTTGACTGGAAAGGAATATGAGCCTTATTCAGGAGGCCAGCAATCCGGGGAGAAGACTGTCCAAAGGCCGATTCAGAGGTTTCCGCCTGGTTCAGATTTTTATTTTTTAAAGATTTATTTATTAGAGCACATGGAGAGGGAGAAGCAGGCTCCCCAGTGACCAGGGAGGGAGCCTGATGTGGGGCTCGGTCCCAGGACCCTGGGATCATGACCTGAGCTGAAGGCAGACGCTTAACCGACTGAGCCACCCAGGCACCCCGGGTTCGGATTTTTAAAGGCCCTTAGTCAGTTAAGGGAGTAAGGTGGTCTGTGACCTTTCTTGCTTACATGCAGACTCCATGTCAGCTACAGAGTCATCTCAGTGTCCAGAGGTGTGCGAGAGAAGTTATAGTTCCTTGGGCCCTGGAGGGAGGGGTGGGGGTTAATACAAGAAGTTCTGGTTCCTTGGTACCCAGAGGTTGTACAAAGGGAGATCAGTAAAGTCTTTTTCTTAAAAACAATTTTGCTAAAAACTGCTGGGCTAATCAAAGCCAAGGTGGCTTCAAACAGATTTGCTGGCCTCTGTGGACTGAGAAGGAAGAACCAGAATTTTCCAAGGCCAGCTATCTGCAAATCTCAAAGTAAATTAGTTCTGTTACAGATCAATGGCCTTAGATCTGCAAGCAAAGAGTGTGTTACCTTGAAGGAAGTTAACCTTTAAGACCGGCCGAGTGCTATTACAGTTGCAGCTAACCCCATGGAGTGCTCTAGGTTGGGGATGGTCTTTGGGAGTTATCCCACATGGAAGCAAGGAGGCTGGGCCTTGGTCTTCCTGCATCAGCAATCGCTGACTTTGAGTCACACACCCCCGCAGGGTGGGCAACCTTGGGTGAGGTGGTTTCTTGTTTCCCAGGGCAATTTCAAAGGAGCACAGCTGTGAACCATCCTGCCATACCAAGAGTTTCTAGAGCTAGAGACAAAATCAAGATAAACTGTCCCCACCCTTTCCCCCACCTCCTTTTCCTTCCCCTCTTCTTTTTCCCTTCCCCTCTTCTTTTTCCCTTCCCCTCTTCTTTTTCCCTTCCCCTCTTCTTTTTCCCTTCCCCTCTTCTTTTTCCCTTCCCCTCTTCTTTTTCCCTTCCCCTCTTCTTTTTCCCTTCCCCTCTTCTTTTTCCCTTCCCCTCTTCTTTTTCCCTTCCCCTCTTCTTTTTCCCTTCCCCTCTTCTTTTTCCCTTCCCCTCTTCTTTTTCCCTTCCCCTCTTCTTTTTCCCTTCCCCTCTTCTTTTTCCCTTCCCCTCTTCTTTTTCCCTTCCCCTCTTCTTTTTCCCTTCCCCTCTTCTTTTTCCCTTCCCCTCTTCTTTTTCCCTTCCCCTCTTCTTTTTCCCTTCCCCTCTTCTTTTTCCCTTCCCCTCTTCTTTTTCCCTTCCCCTCTTCTTTTTCCCTTCCCCTCTTCTTTTTCCCTTCCCCTCTTCTTTTTCCCTTCCCCTCTTCTTTTTCCCTTCCCCTCTTCTTTTTCCCTTCCCCTCTTCTTTTTCCCTTCCCCTCTTCTTTTTCCCTTCCCCTCTTCTTTTTCCCTTCCCCTCTTCTTTTTCCCTTCCCCTCTTCTTTTTCCCTTCCCCTCTTCTTTTTCCCTTCCCCTCTTCTTTTTCCCTTCCCCTCTTCTTTTTCCCTTCCCCTCTTCTTTTTCCCTTCCCCTCTTCTTTTTCCCTTCCCCTCTTCTTTTTCCCTTCCCCTCTTCTTTTTCCCTTCCCCTCTTCTTTTTCCCTTCCCCTCTTCTTTTTCCCTTCCCCTCTTCTTTTTCCCTTCCCCTCTTCTTTTTCCCTTCCCCTCTTCTTTTTCCCTTCCCCTCTTCTTTTTCCCTTCCCCTCTTCTTTTTCCCTTCCCCTCTTCTTTTTCCCTTCCCCTCTTCTTTTTCCCTTCCCCTCTTCTTTTTCCCTTCCCCTCTTCTTTTTCCCTTCCCCTCTTCTTTTTCCCTTCCCCTCTTCTTTTTCCCTTCCCCTCTTCTTTTTCCCTTCCCCTCTTCTTTTTCCCTTCCCCTCTTCTTTTTCCCTTCCCCTCTTCTTTTTCCCTTCCCCTCTTCTTTTTCCCTTCCCCTCTTCTTTTTCCCTTCCCCTCTTTTGAGAGAGCACCTGACACGGAGACTCGATCCCACACCCCTGGATCGTGACCCAAGCAGAAGGCAGACACCCAAATGAGCCACCCAGACACCCCCACACCCTTCACCTTTAAACCTGGTGAAGTGTATATATTGCTTTGAAAGCTCTCTCAAGCCTTTAGAAAATTCAAATGAGCAGGGTTGCCCACTAGCCTATCCCTCCAGGCAGATGAGAACTCGGGTAACCTGATCTAATGCTTCACCTGAGTGTAATTACCCAGAAGAACTTCTATTGCCTCATTAACTCTGTGACCATTAACAGTTAGAAAAACAAATAGGCAGCTGGGCAAGGCAAATACACTCTAGCCATTTGCAAGGTTCAAGATGGAGCCCTTGTTGCCAACAGGTGGTAGGCACTTGGGCAGCAGGTTGTCTGCTAATCCTACCCAATGAGCATGGTGGACAGACCCTCTGTGTCCTCAAACAGGACTCTGAAAGGGGAGCCAGAAGATTAACCTGTTTAAATAGCTAAACCTCTCAGTGGCAGCCACTTAATGCACCCTTTCTTTGTTCTGCAGAGAAGTCTAAAAATATGGAGTCCAAGCATATTTGCCACATCCAGTCATCACGTGCCTGAATGGGGGGATGGGAAGAAAGGATTGTTCTAGGACATACACATTGATGAGGAGAGCTAATCACGTGGATGAATGAGCTGTTTGAAAGCAGAGTTAGAAGAGCAGACGTTAGAAGGGAAGTCAGGGTTCGTCTCCTCCACTCCCTCATTTTATGAGGGGGAGAAAACTAAAACTCAGAGGGGAGAGGTGACTTGCCCAAGGTCACACAGCAAGCTCATGCTCACGGGCACACATTCAAACATAGCTTTCCTGATTTCCATTCAGGGTTTCTACCCACCTCCGTGAAGGAAATAGAGGAAAAGGAGAAAAGTAGGTGATAAAGCTAAAACTAGGGGAAGGGTGTCAGATTAAACTGGGAAATGAGATAGAAACAAGCAGAGGATGAACAATCCTCAGAACAGATGGGGATTCTAAAATATGTGCGGGTAAGAAGAGCCAGGAAGGTTCAAAGAGACAACATGTGGCACTAGCTCTAGGATTTCAAATGCTCTAGACCTATCGTGATTAAGACAGTGTGCTATTAGAACAGTAATCAACAAATAGATCAATGGGACAGAATAGAGTATATGAGGGATTTAGTACCTATGGAAGATGCCATTTTAGTCAGTGGCAGGGGATGTGGGGAGGGTGGAGCTCTAGTCCATACCTGCCATGAGCCTATGGGCTCGACATCTGAGGGAGGAATTAAGTTAAATCCCTCAACATCATCACAATCACATCACAATTACAACATCAATAAGAAGATGGACAACCTCCATATAAAGGGCAATAGTTTTAAAGTATGACGAGAAAATGTAGGGAATACCTGTAGGAGGATGGAGGCTCTCCTAACCGAGGCACAAAAAAAGTAAACGGAGAAAGACTGGTAAATTTGACCACATCAGAATTTAAAATTCCTATTTTATAGTAGCAAGTTAAAATGGGACAAACCAGGAGAAATATCACAAATATCTAGCAAAGGACTTAAAGCCATAAAAGATAAAGAATTCCAAAAATCAATACAAAAAGACTATAAAAAATAGGGGGAAATCGGCAAAGGATATGTGTCAGCAATTTGAAGAAGTGGAAACAAAAATGTTCAAATCAACAAGGGAAAGTTGATCAACTTTGCTCGTGATTGAGGAAGTGCCAATTAATGCAAAATAAAATCTTGCTTCACACGCAGCAGCCTGGCAAAAATGTTACTGCTTGATACTGAGTGTGGAACTTGTACATTTATACCCAAGTGGCCAGTTGGTAAAATCTATTGAAGCTAAATTTCCACATTTTCACTTTCACATTTAAGCCAATGAATACATGTCGCTCTTCTAGAAAAGAGGATCACTTTGACCAAAAATGTCTGCCTGGGGTCCTGGGAGGGAAAGCTGTTTGCATCAGTTCCTTTCTCAGCCCACAGGTGGGGACAGTCCCAGAGCTGGGGAGGGGGAGGAAGCCAACCCAAGGGTTGATATCCCCCTTCTCCATGACATCCAATGCCATTGACGCCTCGGGCTGTCCCAGGCAGGGAAGATGGCTTCAGGTCGTCTCATTTTCCAAACATCAGTGATGAATCTATTTTAGGTTGGCAAGCCAAGCAATTAAATTCCTTAGTGGTGGAGTCACCTAGTGCTCAATGAAAGATTTTGCTCTGCCAGGCAAGAGAGACATGTCATTAGTCATGGCAAGATGCCCACTCTTGAGTTCCTTGTGACCTCCTTTCCTTGAGCAGACTCCTCCCTCATCTCATCTCTCTGTGCAGAGCTACCAGAAATGGTGCATTGGGGCCCAGATAGGGAGGAAAGTCATTTAAGTGCTGGTGACCCTGGAAATTGAAAATCTGCCATGGTACTAACAGAGTGAGTTGATATCCTGTAATGTCTGGATCCTGAAGTTTTGGGGAAATAATGTCAGAACCCAGTGGGGAACTATTAAGACTGCGTGAGCAAAGCAGGAGAGGGGGCTGGCATTGGGTAGACTCTGGTGTTCAAGGACCTTGGTCATTTGCATCCTTTGTGAACCTATCCCTACCTTTCTGGATTGTTCCAACCTTACAAATCTGAAGTCCAGGGTCTCCGCTGGCATGCCTGACTCCGACTCTTGCTGTCCTTGCCTTGATGGTCTGATCCCACGCATTCCTGCCCTACTTCCTGTCTGTGTCCTAGGAGTACCCTCCTGGCTCCTGATCTACTACCAGTAATGTATTCAGTTAGCACTAGATACGATGCTAAGCACTTTGCATGAGTTCTTTAATAAACTCTAGATCTCTGACATCAGTAGTAAATGACCATAGACCCTAAGGCCTGCCTCCTCTGGGCAGTTGTGGCTGGTGCACCATCTTACCCAAGAAGTATGCCTCAGAATCACCAGGGGAGCTTTGTCAAAATATACATACCAGGACTCTCAGACTTTTCTGTAGAGGTGGAGCCTAGGAGATCCCAGATGGTCAGAAGGATGACTCCTGGTTAAAAGCTACGGATCTGGGCTCTGGAGTGCATCCTGGTTTGACCGATCCCACCGTACCAGAAAGAACTCCTGCCACTGAGCCCCTGCGGCAGCCCCCAGCTGGGTGCCTGATGTACATAGCTGCTGCTTCAGACCTTCTCCCATGGGCTCCATTCCAATCTTCAAAAAGCGATTTAAGGGTTAAGTACTGGTTCAGCTAATCCACATCTCTTCTCTCTCTCTTAGACTATGCTCAAAAACTGCTTTGGCAGGGACCATTGAATCCCTAAGAGAAGTTTTGAGTATGCCACACCCATCACTCAAAAGGTCTTCAAAAGAGAAATGCTAATGGCAACCAGAAATAGGATTGTTCTGCCCCCAGATTTCATGGTAATAAGGAGACAGTGTGTGAATCAGCTAACATAAAGGACAAGGGGCAGGGAAGGTTGAGCAAAAGGAAGCACAGAATCCATCACCTGATAACACCACTCAACCCACCAGTCTCTTTAATTAATCATTAAATGGGAAAGTAATTAAAAATAATAATAATAGCTGGGCTATTATGTTGGAAAGAATGTATAGAAGATGAAGAGGTGGTACCCTTGACCTCATATGCCGAAAGAATATGAAGGATTTTCTTTCAAAGATTTATTTATTAGAGGGAGAGAGAGCATGCATGCACACAGGGAGAGGGAGAAGCAGGGTCCCTGCTGAGCAGGGAGCCTGATGTGGGGCTTGATCCTAGGACTGGATCATGACCTGAGCTGAAGGCAGACGCTTTACCAACTGAGCCACCCAGGTGCCCCTGAAGGACTTTTCTAAATGAGGAAGTCACCCATTGAGCTCTTGAGGGGCAGCAGAGAAGAGAAACCACTCCCATTCTTGTCCAAGCCAAATGCAGTCAAGGATTTCAAAGACAGGCCTGAATTAAAATCCCAATTTCACCACTTCCTGCCTATGCGATCTCAGGGAGAGAGACAGCTTCTTCATGTAGAAGTGGGGAGAATCATTGCACCTATGTCACAGGGCAAATGTGTTAGTAACCAGAAAACCTAGCTTCACGAGAAATTTTGATATGTGTAAAATATTTATCTCCGTGCCCAGCACTGGGTGAGAGTTCAACAGATGGTTGGTGATCACCATAAACAATATAGATGTCCCTCTGGATTTCTGCCTCTGGTCTCTTGAGGAATGCTAGGCAGGGAGCTTCATTACTCGTTCATTACTCAAACCTATTATGAGGGAGTAACAGGTACCACATCTACCCTCCTGCCTTAAGCAACTAGAAGACCAGACAAATGCATAACGCGTGTTTCAGACATCGGATGACAGCACAGGACTGCCAGTTTCATCTGAGATTGTCCTTGATAAGGTTCTAGATGAAGTCTCAACCCTTTCAACCCCAACCCTCCTTCTCCCTACCTCCCCCCTACCTGCCCCCCACCCCCCACCCCCACCACTGCTCATGCATCTTTTTAGTATTCTGTGTGACAAAATGGAAAGCACTCCGTGCTGTGTACCACAGCACACTGGTTATTTCCAGGAAAAGCACTTGTACAGCTGTTTGAATTGTGGGCTGAACAGGTCACCTTTCCACTGAGCATTATTTTTACTTGAAAGAACAACTGACAAACTATGGTTCTGACAAACTATGGTTGGTTATTCCAACATCGGCATATGGCAGGCATTTTCTCTTTGTAGGGGAAAACAACTAACAACGTTTGTTGCCAAGGATAAAAATGGAGCTTTCAAGAGAAAATTATATTTTGGGAAAACCTGTATCAGCCACAAGAAACAGATAATGTAACCAGTCCTATATTTATCAATGAAATGAAATTTGTAGTTAAAATGTTCATTTTATGAGCCAATTATTACCCTGATAACAAAGCCAGACAAAGATATCACAAGAAAAAAACACTTTTCAGGGACACCTGGATGGCTCAGTGGGTTGAGCATCCAACTTTTGATTTAGGCTCAGGTCATGATCTCAGGGTCATGAGATTGAGCCCTGCATTGGGCTCCATGCTCAGGGCAGAGTCTGCTTCTCTCTTTCCTCCTCTGCCCCAACCCCTGCTCATGTGTTCTCTCTCTTTCTAAAATAAATCTTAAAAAAAAAAAAACTTGTCAGAATAATATCCCTTGTGAACATGGATACAAAATCCTCAACAAAATATTAGCTAATCAAATCCAGCAATATGTATAAACAAGTATACATCATGATCAAATGGTATTATACCCCAGAGATGGGGAAAAAAAAATTTTAAAACACCGTGGATTCTCATTATTTTTGGTATTTATGTTTGATAAAGTTGCTGTGGACACTGAATTAACCAATACTGAACCATTGCTCCTGAGGGAAATATGGGGTTAGTTTCCTGCCAGCTTTTGGTCACACCATTCTCCTCAACTGATCCGTATATAACCCTGTTTTGTGTGTGTTTCTGTTTGAGGAAACGTCATTTTATATATAGTGTTGAGTCCCTAACATTGGACTCATGACCAACAGCACTACAGGTCATGCCCGAACGAAACTTTAACACAGATATTTTCTCCTTAAGGCTGATCACAGTAATCTTGCACTTAAGAATGCTAGACAGAACTTCGGCATTATGCTTGGGGACCATTTTAAACAGAAATCACCAACACAAAGCACAAAAAAAAAGCCAAAAGGCCATGAAAAGTACATGTGTTTACAGTGTGAGAGCTGAAACAAGAAGGCAGAGTGTAGCCTTGTCCGACCTCAGCTGGAAACATGCACATCAGGTAACATTTTTGGGCCACTATGCACATGTCTGTGAATGACCACAAAAGCTCCACAAGCATGGATTCTGGGGTTAGATATAAATTGTAGCGGTTCGGAAAATTCACAAATACAGAATCTGTAAATAGTTGAGTATTCACTGCAATAGTAGAAGAAAAATGTCTGAGTCAAACATTTGAATCTATGATTTAAAGGGCTCACTGAATCCTAGTTTAGATTGATGACACAGAATACACATTTGTGAGCATATCCTAACAAAGTTCCTGAATTATAATCAAGAGGGAAATTTGCAAACTTCCTGGAAAAAAACAAGTTACCCATAAAGATGGGAATCTGACTTGCCTCTGACTCCTCACCTGCTACACAGTAAGCTGGACCGTTGCTACTGAGATTATAGTCTGCCGACTGGCAGCAATTACATCAACTGGGAGCTTTGTAGAAATGCATGCCCCACTCCAGTTCTTCTGCATTAGAATCTGCATCTTAACAAGATCTCCAGTGATGAGTAGGCACGTTGAGGTAGAAGGCAGTAAGAGCATCTACAGACTTTTGAGAAAGAGGCTGCCACCCTAGTACCCTCTAAGATACCGCTTTCTATCAGGATAAACGAAAGCTATTTAGTGAGACGCTCAAACTAAGAAAGTATACCACCTCTGGATCCCATCTAAGAAAAATACATGAGAAAACAAGCCAAACGATACGTGAACTAAAGAGAAAGAGTTCAAGATGGGGGAAGATGACGAGAAGAGAAAACAGTGGATGTAAAGAACCTTGTGGTATATAAATATTAATGGGTAAGAACAGATTCTCTGAGAATGTATAAATAAGGACATTTGTATCAGAAGAGACCTATTATAAGGGACATTCTGATAACATGAAATGATCTCACAGAACCTAGATGGCAGAGAAAGAGTGGTAAAAGTATTGCAGGGACTCGTTAGCTCCTTGCAAGGGGAAGGGGGAGGAGAGTAAGAATTTTAAACTAAAGGTCTAAAGTGAAGCTGTGAAAGGGTCATACTCTGTACCTCGATGCATGGAGGCCTTGTAAGCTTGCCCCATACCCTATGGATGGATGGCTCTAGAAGGGTTACACCTCTTTTCCCCATCAAGGTGAGGGGTTGAGCACCAGAGGAAAACTGGGGAAGTCCCATGCCTCTTGGTTATTAGGAGAGAAGGGAGGGAGCATCAAGAATAGTTTCCATTTACTGGATACCTACTATGTGTGAGTCATTTGCATATACAACCTTATTTAATCTTCACAGAAATCCTGCAAAATAGACATTTTCTCCACTATACAGACAAACCAGAAGCTTAGAGAAGGTAACTTGCCACAGGCAAGCTGGTAAAATAAGAGAACTGGAATTGGAGCTCAGATCTGTTTGCTTCCAAAGTCCTTGCTAACTGGGAGAGAAAGTGAGCTTCAGAGTCTACAACAAACAACTTCCTGATAGTGTCCACCACTGCTCTTCCCCCTCTTACAGAGAAGTTCATTAGTCCTTACTACCCACTGATTCCTCCCCTTAGATACTACTATAACCTACAGGAGCATGAGCTGAAAGCAAAGCACAAGGAATAAATTAAAGTCAAAGTGAGCCAACAGCCTCTCCACTTAGAGATGTGGATTTTCCCAGTTGACAATTTTAGGAGAAGAAAATCTTCAGGACAAATGAAATTAAAGAATAACTAAATCGATGGAGATGTATTCCATGTTCATGGATAAGAAGACATAATATTGTCAAGGTATCAGTTATTTCCAGCTTGATCTATAGATTCAATGCAACTCCAATCAAAGTACAAGCAACTTATTTTGTGAATAGTACAAATTGACTCAATTTATATAGGGAGGCAAAAGACCCAGGAGAGCCAATGTGATATTTAAAAAGAACAAAGTGGGAAGACTGATACTACCTGACTTCAAGTAAAGCTACAGTAATCAAGGGAGTGTGGTATTGATGAAAACATAGACACATAAGCCAGTGGAACAGAACAGATGGGTGAATAGTCCAGAAATAGACCCATAAAAATATAGTCAGCCAATTTTTGACAAAGAATAGAGGCAACATTAAAATTTATAACTTCTGCTCTGCAAAAGACAATGTCAAGAGCATGAAAAGTCAAGACACAGACTGGGAGGAAATATTTGCAAAAAGCATATCTGATAAAAGGACAGTTACCAAAATATACCCTTAAAACTCAACAATAAGAAAACAAATCAATTAAAAAAATGGGCAAAAGACCTGAACAGCCACCTCACAAAAGAAGAAATACAGATGGCAAATAAGCATATGAAAAGATGTTTGACATTCTGTTATTCGGAAACTGCAAATTAAAATAACAGTGAGGTACCATTATACATCTATTAGAGCAAGGAAAATCCAAAATACTGACATCAGCAAATGCTGGCAACCATGTGGAGCCACAGGGACTCTCACTCACTGCTGGTGGGAATGCAAAATGGTGCGGCCACTTGGGAAGACAGTTTGGCAGTTTCTTAGAAAACTAAACATTCTTATATAGTCCATCAGTCATGCTCCTTGATATTTACCTAAATGAATTGAAAACTTATGTCCACACAAAATCCTGCCCACAGATATTTATAGCAGCTTTATTCATAATTGCCCAAACTTGGAAGCAGCCATGATGTCCTTCAGAGGGTGAATGTATAAATAACAAGTTATGGTCCATCCAGACAATGGAATGTACTTCATTACTAAAAATAAATGAGCTATCAAGCCTGAAAAGACATGGAGGAATCTTAAATGCATATTATTAAGTGGAAGAAGTCCATCTGAAAAGGCTGCATCTGCGTAACTCCAATTATATGACATCCTGGAAAAGGCAAAACTATGAAGACAATGAGAAGATCAAAGGGTGCCATAGAAGAGAGAGGAAGGGATGAATAGGTGGGGCACAGAGGATTTTTGGAACAATGAGATGATTATGTAGGATGTTGTAATGGCAGATACACGTCATTACACATTTGTCCAAACCCACAGAACGTACAACACCAAGAGTGACCCTGATATACACTGTGGGCTCTGGGTGATGATAATGAGTCAGTGTAGCTCTATCAGTTGTAACAAATATCCCACTCTTGTTGGGGTGTTGCTAGTAGAGGAGACTGTGCATGTGTCAGGGAAGAGCATATATGGGAAATCTCTGCACTTTCTGCTCAACTTTGCTGTGAACCTAAAACTGCTCTAAAAAATAAGTGTATTTTTTTAAGTTTTCAGGAGTGAAAAAAAGTGATTTAAAAAAATATTCAATTTCTACCCATTCCAGAAACTTAGCCATGTCAAGTTAAATAAGCGATCAGGTAAAACAACTACGAATCCTATCTTTTCATGTATTTTTTTTTTTTAACTGGGAGTTTGACGCTAAATGAAAAAGCTTTTGAAAAGAAGTAAACTGAATTCAGGTCACTTCAGAGTCCTTTACCTCTCTCCTAAATAGAGATCAAATATTGTTTAAAAATTGGGCTTAGATAAAAAAAAAAAAAGAAGCACTTCCTAACAGAGATGAGTGTGAAATTCTAAAATGGGTGAAAGAAGGAGAATGTGCACCCTGTACTCCAGGCACTCACAGGTGTTTGTGAACTAGACATCATATGGACAGTGCTGGAGTTGGGAGGTCCAGGGGATTCTCTTACCTTCTAAACTGCCTTATGGAGTAAAGAAAGAGGAGGTCTGGCTCACTATGAACGCAGGCAGCCTGGTTTATATATGTTTTACATATTATGGTTCTAAGTAAACTTGTGTTTAATAAAATAGTTTCTCTGCTTTGAACAAACCAAACAGGAAAGGGAGAAATTGAAAACCACTTACAATCTGATCACCTATCTTTCTGAACCTAAAATACGGATTTCTTTTTTAAGAACAAAGAAAAGGAAGTGCTACTTTACACGGCAGGTAGCCAATTGGTAGAACTTGTTTCCCTTGGAGGTGTTATAGATTGAAAATCACCCCAGTTCATATATCTTGCTCACATATTTACTGTCTACTCTGTGCCAGGGTTGCAGTGTCAAAAAAATATGCATGATTCTTACTGCAAGGAGTTTATATTTTTAAATAGAGATGAAAGAAAATCATGCATAAAGTCCACAATTAGCAAAGAAAAGAAGGGATATCTTCCCACAAAACATCTAAGTCTAGAGCATGAGCTTCAATCTACTAGAACTTGTAACAACCTAGCTTGCTGTTCATATTGCCCAGAGCACCCAAAACTGTAGAAGAAAAGAATTCTGGCAGTATTTGAATTGGACAAGATTAAGCTGCTCTGGTTCATCTTGAGTTGACTCAGCTCTTCTTCCTCCTCCCAGATAGGCTTTGTCCCATTACCTCCTGATTTGGCTATTCAAGCCCCCCCTGCTGGTGATGGCTGGTGGGATTTTACTGTCCAGGGCATTTGCATCTCAGTCTGGGTTTCCAAAAGACTGACAGGCTTCAAGCCTCAGAGCAGAAAATCTCTAATGGTTTGATTCCAGACACCAGGATCGTCCAACGGGATCATCCAATTCTGAGCTATGCTCCCAAACTTACACCACATTGTGCACTGCCTTCTCTCAAGTCTCTTAAGATGGGAACAACCACCCCAGGTCCTCATGGGTACTGAACACATTAGTATTGCTTGTGAACCTCGTGTGGGGTGGGAAGAAGTCATCCCAGGATTCCATCCTTGCTTTAAGTTCTTTTATAAATCCTTCATGCAAAGCCTTGTCCCCCCTCCAGTCTCACTGATTACCACCTCCTCTCCCTATTGAAACGGATGGAAATGCCTGGCAAAGTTCAGGACTTAAATTGAGTTTCTCTGTTCCCCAATGATCAGATTTGACTCTGATTTGATTTCCAAAGGCAGAGAACACAGATCAGCCATCATGCTGTGCTTAATACAATTGAAGTCCTTGTCTCCGGTCCACGTTCAGATAGGAGGGAAGCTGGGGGCGGGGGGGATGGGAAGGTAGAGAAAACTTTAAGTCTGTCCAGTCATCCCAGAAGGGGGAACAAGGTGTAAAAGGACCTACCTGCCTTTCTGCCTTCACTTGAAACCACAGCCACAGCAGGAGATCGACACCTGCCTTCCCCAGGGACTAAGATGCTGAGCACTCCCAGCTCCCTGTGTGCACCTGTCCCCTCCCTGACAGCTCTCTTCAGTTCCAGCACATCAGCCTGCTCCCCTGGTCAAGGTTGTAGCCACCTGAATAAGTCCTCTCCCTGCTGTTGATACCTTTCCAGTTTGTTGACCCCAGTTTCTCCTGCTTCTCAATTCCTCCACACCAAGAGTAGCTGGCCCTACAAGATTCTGAACTAGTACCTGTCCTGACCTGCCTCAGTGGGCTTCCTTATACCTCAGGTGCTGTCCCTACCTCCTCCACATTTTGGTCAAACTCCACAGCTCAGATAGGTCCTCACATGGACAGTGCTGAGGCACTGGCTTGCTTTCTTGCTCTTCTTAAAAAAATGTTTAAAGTTTTCTTTACATTTTATTTTTAGTAATCTCTACACCCAATGTGGGGCTTGAACTCACAACCCTGAGATCAAGAGTCACATGCTCCTCTGACTGAGCCAGCCAGGCACCCCACTCTTGCTGCTTTTCTATAATGTGAGAATCTACTGGAGAGGCCCCAGGGAATGGGGAGGATGAACTTGCCCTGGCCAACAGCCAGCGGACACCCAGACTTATAACTGAGCCCAGGCAGGACCTGTAAACCACCAGCCTAAATCACTGACCCACAGAGCTAAATGGATGATTAGGATTTTAAACCAACTGGGGTTTTGGGTGTTACATAACACTATTCATGCAATCAGTAATTGCTAATATTCCCCAACATTAGGTTCAATGTTTGAATTAAATTTCCTCTATTTATAGGCTCCTTGACATTTTTCTGTTTTTATCATTGACTTCTGTTCATTTCATCTCCTTCAGAACAAGTAAGCCCCACCCACCCCTGAAGTTTTGCTCCTTCCCCACCATCCACCATCATTTAAAAAAGGTGGGTGGGGTGCCTGGGTGGTTCAGTGGGTTGAGTGTGACTCTTGATTTCCACTGGGGTTGAGGGATTGAGCCCCAGGTCTGGGAGTCTGCTTCAGGATTCTCTCTCCCTCTACACGCCCCCCCACCACCACCACTGTCCCTAAAATGAATAAATAAATCTAGAAAAAACTAAAAAATTTTAAAAAACCCAAAAATTCTAATACAAGGTTTTGAAAGAATAGCTCAAAGGACTATTGGAAGAAATAGCTTAGAAGTAAAAACTACTTACAGAGGATGAAGTATTTGAGTTTCAAAAGTGGGTCTGACCCTGCTGATAGGAACAGGGGATGGAAATGTATAATCTAAGCCCTAAGTAGCTAAAAATCTTAAAACTGAGGAGAATAAAACCAGTTCACGTGAAATGATTAGAATGCAACGCCATGCTGATTTGCACGATAAAGACTAGATGTACGACGTGAGTTTGAGGAGAACAGCAGTAGAACAAGGAGGACGGCTGTTTTCTCAGCAGTGACAAGGAAGGAGGACGGGGTTCAGAAAGTGTGGGTAGGAACGGTGAGATCAAAGACATCGAAGCAGGAGTAAGTTTCAGGACCTTGAACATGGCGTGAAAGACTAGAATCATTCAGGGAGACGGTCCCGCTAATGCACAAAGCGCATGTGGGTGAAGAGTGAGGAGAGACACTGAGTTTGGGGGTCAGATTTTCTCGGGGAGTTTACAGTACACTCAGGAGCCAGTGAGAGCTCTCATGGAGCTATGCCTTTGAGTAACAAAATCCCATCTTGGGAACTTATTCCCAAGCCAATAATTCAAAAGTGGAAAAAAACTATATGCATAAAGATACTTTGTGCTAAGGCAGTCACAGGAGGGAAAAAAGACTTTCAATACAAATTGTCCCCCTGACATTCAATACAAAATGTCCAACCGACAAATGACAAAGTCTAGCAAAGTCAGGGAATATTCCACAACAATTTTAAAAAGACACATGAAGAGTATAGACACAACAATGTGCTTATAATGTGATATTAAATAGAAACAAACTATATATGCTTTATAATTATAGTACAAGTATTCATATGGGAGTATAATAAAAGGATATTTAAATAAATGAAACAGCTGTATGTGAGACAAATATTTAAACTTTTAAAGGGTTCTATAATTTAGAGGTGATAATAGCCATTTTTTGAATTTAAAACAATGAGTTATACAGAAGAGGTGACATAATGAAGGTGGGAAAATCTGGCCAAACTGGCCTGGACAGCTCTGTGTTCATGTTTTTGAGTGGTACATAATCCTACTAGCTTGTGATTTGACCTTCCCACCTCTGGCTTTCCTTTTAATTGCTTGTTGTCTTTAATGACTCCCTTAAACACCCCTAAGCTATGCTGATAGCTCAGGACACCCCAGAACTGGACCCCTGAGCTGCTATTCCTGGTGATGAGTTCAGAGGCACTGGTCCCAACTTTCTTGTTCGTTTATGGGATTTAATTTAGAACCATTCCTTAATTTAGACCGTTAGGATTCTCCTTGCCATTAAATGGACTTTAATTTTGTGTCAACAATACAGACCCATAAATGTAATGGCTAACAATAACAAATTTCCCTAACAAGTATATATTAAATAACACACACCATGATCTAGACTATAGCCCTATACTTCTCTCTTAACAAGGCTTTGATTTTTTTTTAAGATTTATTTATTTGAGAGAGAGAGCGTGTGCACATGCATGTGAGCAGGGGGAGGGACAGAGGGAGAGGGAGAGAATCTCAGGCAGATTCCCCAAACTCACTAAGCTTCTATCCGTTCACCTAAAATGACTTTGACTACATCTTCTCTTTGTTACTCTCTTTCCTTGTTAATTCATTTGTTCACATAGTAACCAATTATTTTTTGGAGAGACCTACTGTTTATGCAATTGCCCAGGGGCTAGATTCTGGAGATACCACACAATTCCACTGCCCTGATGGAGAAGCAAGTCAAGAAGAAAGTATGATAAGTGGGTAGGCTACTATTCCTGCCTGCCCTCATTCCACGCCCACACTCAGCTCCTCTGCACCTTGCTCTGTAGCCCCAGAGGTTAACCTGATGGACTCCATCAACAGGCTCCTTGGCCCTGTCTTCCAGTTGGATTTGGCCAAGGTAGGGCACAGACTATAAAATTCAGCAAGTCATTTAGCTCTCTCAGCTTCATTTGTCCCCACTGCCTTATGAGATGTTGAGATGATCAAGTGAGATCATTTATTTCTTCAGCAATTAGTTTTGAGTGCCTGGTGTGTCATTTCTATGTAGGGCTGGCTTCATAGGCCATAGTTGCTGAGGGTACTATGCTCAGAAGGGCCCCACCTTGGTTTAACGCTCAACTGTCACTATCTTGAAAATCTTAAGAATTTTTTTAACAGGGAGCCCCATGATTTCATTTTGTAGTTATGTAGCTGGGTCTGCTCCTATATATGCTCTTCTAAGAGCTAGGGAGACAGCAGTGAACAAAACAGACAAAAACTCTGCCTGCTTGGAGCTTACATTCTTCATCTGTTAATTCATTTAACAAATATTTATTGATCACATCCTATAGGAGAACAACACTTCAGGAGAAGAGAATTGCATAAGCAAACAGCTTAGGTGGGAAGACGTTTGCATGTTAAAAGAAAGGGAAAAGGGTATGCTGGTATTCTTTTCTTTCTTTCTTTTTTTTTTTTTTTTGTTCTTTTTGGTCTTATGGCACTGTCTAGGACCCCCAGTATAATGTTGAATAGAAGTGGTAATAATAGTCACTCTTGTTTAGTTCCTGATTTTAAAGGGAATGCTTCTACTATTTCTCAATTTAGGTTTATGGTTTTTATACCCTTTATTTGGTTAAAGAAAGTCCTTTTTATTCTTAATTTAACCAGAGTTTTTAAAGTCAAAATTTATGGTAAATATTATTAAATGCATTTCCTGTAGCTATTGAGATAATCATATCATTTTATTCTTTAATCTGTACGTTTATAGATTTTTTTTAGAGATTCCAAATATATTTTGAAGATCAAGTCTACAGGATTTGCTGACAGATCAGATGTGAGACAGGAGAGAAAGAGAAGTCAAGTATGATGCCAAAAGTTTTGGCCTAAGCAAGTGAGCAAATAAAATTGCTATTAATCCAAACAGGGAAGGCTACAGAGAAAGTCTGATATTTTTTGGCAGGGGCAGGAGGGTTCCAAACCAGAGGCTCAGTTTTGTATTGTGAAATGTGACATGCCTGGAAGACCATAAACTGAGAGGCAAAGCAGGTGGATATACACCATAGAGTTAGAAGACGGGCTCGGGCCACAGATAGGAACTTACACATTTGGGAATCATCAGCATTTGAGGAAACAGAGGAAGAAAGGAAATGCAAGGAAACATTCTGAAGAATGTACATATCCAAGAGTAAATAGGTTTCAGGGTTCCTTGCAACACACTGTTCCTTCTCTTGTTTAGGAGAATGTACACACACACACACACAAGGCATCTATCGTATGTTATTTATTATCCAGCACATCCTGTCGTTCTGGGCTTCAGTGACGTTCTTCACCATACATGTGAAGTTTTTTTCTCTAGTAGTTATTTTTCTGGTAGGTTGCCTTCAGGAGTCTACTGATCTGCAGAATGATATGGAAATTCTGCAATCTGGCAAGCAAACCTGAAGCAGACCACACACACACACCCCAGTTACACTATATGTAAACTTAAAAATATGTCTTAAAAAATGCTTTAGCCTCGTAAGTTTTGCCTTTGAGGTTCTCCAAAGCCACCAATCAGCCTAAAGAGAAGGAATGATCTCTTCAGGTAAAAGGAAAGGTGCTGGTGTTTATAAAGGGGGTAGTCTAGGACTATGAGCTTCCCTTTATTAAACCACGTGGAGTCTGAGCCAGAGACAAAGTCCTCTCATTCCATTGGTTCTTGGATCAAACTGAACCTGGAAGTGGCCTTCAAAGATTGCACAGTTACCTAGAAGCCCATTCATTGTCCTGCCCCCCAAGGGACACACTAAGCCACCCTATACTGAAATGCCGTAAACATCTCCTAGGATTATTGCAAGAATCAAATAAGATGGGCAACGTAAGGAACACTTAAGAGGATTTGCTGACAGATCAGATGTGAGACAGGAGAGAAAGAGAAGTCAAGTATGATGCCAAAAGTTTTGGTGAGTGGAAAGCATTCTTCACACCTTTCTCTGTGAGTCGGGCTCACCGTTCCTATCCTACAAATAAGGAACCCACGGTCATATAGAAGTTATCAGGAATGAATCTACTTCTTTAACAGTTAGCAGGATTCCTTCAACATATGCACAGTTGCCCTGCCATCCTGGCTTCAACACCACTTTGCTTTCTCTCCAAAACCTGGCAAATTTATTGGATTCCTGATGAGATTACTCTGACTCCTACATCCTTCCTCTGCACATCCCATCCTTGCTTGACTGACATGTGCCCTTTTTGGACTGAATTATTAAATCCGGTAATGGTTTGACTGCTTCTGATTGCCGACACATGCCAATGGCGCTGTGGCATTTATCAAGTTCTCGTTCGCCCGGACAAGGATACTTCCGGCATTGCTTTATGCTCCACAAACTCATTTTCCTTAACTAGCATCAGCTCAGCTCCAACAGTGCTGGCTAATAAGCCCCTAATGAGTTTGCCCTAGAGTATCTAACAAAAAGAAATACACAGAGTTAGTGAGTATTTAGCAAAGTTACAAGCTATTGAACTTTCAGGAAACGATGTCATAGGAGTCCAGAGCACTGTTGCACCCAGTGCCCTCCTCCAGAAGGGGGTGGGGTGGCAGGAAGTTGCATTACACCTGGGGGGTCTCGTATCCCCCTTCCCTTAACCCTAACCACCTATGTCTGTGTCTAAGATGGCTTCTGATAACTCCAGAGCCCAAAAGAAGAAAGGCATCTACGTCAATGTGAAACACTTGGGAAATTGAATCACACACCCCAGAGAAACCTCAGGCTGATCTTCTCACTTTATTGTTCAAGTAGCTTTAGAGAGTTTGAGAAAAGAGTCTTGCCTTAGAAGTCAGAAGGTGTAAGTTTTTACGCCCTGTTGGGCAAATCACATAACCCCTTCGCCTTGGGTCCAGCTACATCTTCAGTAAAATAAGGATAATAAAACCTTACCTGCTCCCAAGAACGAGGTTTGGTCAGATGAATTCTGCCCAATATCTTGTCCAAGATTAAAAGGTAGGGGCCCCAGAGACTACCTGGGTGCTGTCCTAAGTCAAGTACTCATGTCCTTCCTCATTTTCCTCATTTTCAGACTGGGAGGTCTAAAACTTCCTTCTGCCATGGCTGGAGGAGTTTGGCTGCATCATGGCAGAAAGCACAGTTTTCGTGCACAACCAGCCAAACTCCTCCAGTTCTGAAAGGGAAATGGCTCCGTGATAAAAACCAAAACTCAACCCTCCCCCTAGGTTTGAACAGAAAAATGGTAGCTAGGAGAAGCTGAGAGGAAAGAGAATGGATGGAATGTGCAGGTGGGTGTTGGCTCTGCCTTCCTCCATAAGGCCCCTCTGACTCAGATCTTGTCACGCCATCAAAGTTGGCCCCCAAAGATATTGTATTCCTCCTAACATCCACTCTGTCTCATTCAACGAACACTTACTAAGAGCTTCTACCCTCTAAATCCTGGGCTTTGGGATAAAGGTTGGGCACAGTCCCTGCTCTCAGAAAACTCACAACTAGGGAGAAGAGTAAGCTGGGTAGAGATCATCACAGTAAAATGTGCTAAGTGATGTTGGGATAGTACACACCAGGTGATATGGGAAGGCCAAGATTGGAAAGAAGAATCCTGTAGAAAACTTTCATAGAGGAAGTAACTTTTCTACTGTGTCTCGAAGGATGAACCGGAAGGTGCTATGTACTCCCAGAGAACCTGTGCATGTCCCTGGTGTCGCACTTACCACCCTCTGTGTGTGTGGTCGTTAATTTACTGGTCTCCTTCACAAGACTGTGAGCTCCTTGAAGGTAAGGACTGTCTTGTTCATGGCCCCTGCACTTTGCCCAATTCCTGGGGTGGCGGCGGGGAGGCCCTCCACCAAAGGCTGATGGACGACTAAATGTGTAAAGAACAAATGCATACATTTCTCTCTTGAACGGCATGGCTATTAAAGAGAATGATAGAAAAGCAACTAAAGCAAGACCCAGGGTCCAGGGGGTTTTGATTGTTCCAGTAATTTGGAATCTTGCTTGTGACCATTGACTGAGGGGTAAGAGCTAGAGGTAAAGAACATGCAGGTGCAGAGGTAAAGAATGAAGGGAAGGAGATCCTTGGGGAGGTGAAGGGTTCAGCACACGGGAGAAGTGAACCTTTGGAACAGAAGCTGAATACCACTGACTCAGCATAAGAACAAAGGGGGTAGGAAAAGGGAAACACGTTGATAAATGTAGAAGACTAGTCTGACAGGATGGCATGCAAGGAAATAGGAATGGAGGAGACTCACTCTTGTTCTCCGTGAAGGAGAAGCACTAAAGGTGGTGGTCGGATTAGATATGCCAACTCAAATCTGGTTCTCAGAATCAGCCCTTATCCTCTGGACAGCTTGAGAAATGTGCCTGTTTGAGGACTCAAGTTGACAGAATGATTTCCATCAAGTCCTTCCCAAGGTGGCATCTGAAAGGGTTTAAGTGTTCAAAACATGACAGTGCTCCCAATCTCAGTGTCTTGAAAAGCTGGTCTTTGCACCTGCAGATCCAAAAATAAGCTTAGCTGAAAGAAGCTCTCATTTCCCTTATAGATGAAGTCCTTTCAGATTTCTCTGTAGGTTGCCACCAAATGTATTCAGTCTACAGTCAATCGGAACAGTTCTTTGATAATATAACATATTGTGTGTGTGTGTGTAATGCTCTCTCATGACCTCATGCCAGGTCAATTCTGAACACAGGCCATGTGGCAAAGCCCTCAGACCGGGCACTTGGTGGCAAAAAGGCTTTCCTTCAGTCTCCACTGACCCTTTTTCTGATCCACTTCAGCTTTCGAGAATGACCATCTTTTTCTGCCTGAGTCATTCTGTGTAGGACATAGATGAACTTCTGGCAGAGCTGATCATCAAAGGCCCCTGAGGATTAGGGACTCAGCCTAGAGAGAAAGGGGAGCAGAGCCAGGGACTGCAGAGTTCTGGAAGAGGAGCAAACAATTACTAGTCTGCTGCACGATCTGATATTCCCTTCCTCATCTCTGCTGAGTCGCAAAGGAGCCCCAAGCAGGGCATCTCATAAAGGCATCTGGAAATATTGAAGCCCTAAGAAGGAATTACAAGTTTTAGGTCACTCCCAAGGTGGGAAAACATTCAGTCTACATGAGCCCAAGTAAAGTATGTTTACTTTTAGGCTGAGAAGGGTACAGGATCTCTTTCCTTGCTCTCCAATCCCACAGATATATATATATTTTTTTACCTCTGTTGATAACCAGCCAGAGGTTTTTTTGCAAAATTCTATAAGTTTTGTATACTTCCCTTCTAGGTTCTTCATCAGTAAGCTCCCCTTCTGCATAAGGGAGCTAGAGTTCCTTTCCTTCTCTCCTTTGATTTAAATGTATTTTGTGTCCACTATGGGCCAGGAACCTTGCCACATTCTCCAGACCACTTCTCCCCACCCCTCTGAAGGTAAATCACCATTCATTCACCGCACACATATTGACCCCTTTGATACGCATGGTACTGTGCTATGTACCAGGAGTGTGTTCATCCTTCATCCTTACTGAAATGAGTGACAGCATCTTACCCCATTCCCTTCCAACAACCTCCCCTCAGCCACCCCTGTTCTCTTCATCTGGTAGTCCCTATCTCCAAGCACTTTCTAGACAGTCTGTGATCAGTGGTTCCAACCCCTATAATCATGGCTTCTTTCACTAGTATACATTTGGTCCTGGGAAGTTTGTATTCTGCCCCAAACTGCCAATCTCTGTGTTTTAAACGTCATCACCAAACACTATTTTTAGGGGCGCCTGGGTGGCTCAGTCGGTTAAGTGTCTGCCTTCGGCTCAGGTCGTGATCTCAGGGTCCTGGGATCGAGCCCCACATCGGGCTCCCTGCTCTGCGGGAAGCCTGTTTCTCCCTCTCCCACTCCCCCTGCTTGTGTTCCCTCTCTCGCTGTGTCTCTGTCAAATAAATAAATAAAATCTTTAAAAAAAAAAAACAACACTATTTTTAAACTACAGTTTAATGAATGGAAACTATATTTAGCCTTTTATAAAGCTAGTTTACATAAACAGCTCTTACCCCTATTGGAGGTTTTGACGCTATCATCTTAATAATATTAAAATAACATTAATATATAATAATAACAAAATCAAACAATTATTAGACACTTCTATGTGTCTACCTTATCAGGTAGTTACGGGATTAAAGAAATGGGTCTTGTGGGAGAGATGGAAATTGAGTAGGCAATGTTATATTAAATAAATATTGAGGTGGTGGTATTATTAATCCCATTACAAGAGAGGAACCGAAGACTGATACCATCTTTCCACAGTCACATGGCCAGCCAGGACCAGGGCTAGCACCTGAACTCGTCTCTCTGGCTCCCCACATATGCACCTAACCTCTCTACCACACTACTCTCTGCTTAGGTTTGGGAGGCAATTTGGCCCAACTTTGACTCTTGCCCCCTCTCTCATCCATCAGTTCTGCCCGCCCCGCAAAAGCATCATCATGCATTGCCTTAAGTGTCAGCATTTGGCTGCCGGAGCTGCCAGAAAAGATTACATATATAATTTTTAGATGCTTAGTGGGACCATATTTTCAATCCAAGTATTTATAGTATGTGTTTACTTGGTGACAACAGGCACAACTTCTTCCTTAGGAATCCTGAAACAAAATAACCCACATGATGCTCATCTTAAAAGATATAAGTTATTTGCTCTCAACACTGCTGCCCTAGTTAAGACTCTCATTACCTTTCCTGAAATTCGTGTGGCCCTAATGGGTCTCACTGCTTCCTGTGGTTCCATTCTCCAATATTAATCCTGACAGAGTCATCTTCCTAAAGCACAGCTGTGAGCACACCACAAATCTTCCTCCTCTGCCATTAACTCTACATTACAGAAACTCCTCAGCTGTCACTCAAAAAAATGGCCTCCCCCAAAAAGTCCTATCTTTCCAGTCTCATCCATCTATACAACCCAACACTCCTGCCCAAACACACTGTGCTATTCTGTGGACACCCTGAGCTTTTGCTCATATTCTTCTTTCTACCAAGAATCCTTCTCATACCCACAATCTTTGCCCTTCAAAATTCTGCCCAGATGTCAAGGTCTTGAAAAAGCACCCTCCACTATGAAGCTTTTGTTACCTTCTTATTCAAATATGGTATTTCCTCCTTTGAGCCCCCATATCACTTCGTTTTGAAATTCTCTTATGATCCTTTTCTTATTAGCTTTGTAACCCTCAGAAAGTCACTTAAGCATGAAGCAAGACTAACACCTACCTTACATGGTTGTGGAAAGGATTAGATGAGGTTAAAAAGAATTTGGAGTAGTGCCTGGAGTATAGGAAGTACCCAGTCTATGTAGCTTTGTATTCTGCCCCAAGCTGCCAATCTACACACACACACACACACACACACACACACACACACACACACACAACCGTAAGCCCTTAAGGACAAGTGCTGAGCTCTATTAATCTTTGTATCCCTAGTAGAAAATTTCACATGGTATGTCCTCAAAAAACATTGGTTGAACTGAAAATGCCAATGCCCCATACCGAGACAGCAACACTTAATGGCCAGATAGGAAGACACTCTGAGAAGGTGCAAAACTCACTTACCCTATTGATACACCTAGCCTTTGTAAATACACTTATGTGTGGGGCGCCTGGGTGGCTCAGTCGTTAAGCGTCTGCCTTCGGCTCAGGTCATGATCCTGGGGTCCTAGGATCGAGCCCCGCATCAGGCTCCCTGCTCCGAGGGAAGCCTGCTTCTCCCTCTCCCACTCCCCCTGCTTGTGTTCTCTCTCTCACTATGTCTCTGTCTGTCAAATAAATAAATAAAATCTTAAAAAAAAAAATACACTTATGTGTTTCCTTTGTGAGTAGTTTGTTGGTGACAGAATAGGTATTGTCTTTCCAAACAAAGGCTCTGGCATACATCCAAATGATATAATAATTGCTCAACTTTAATAGCATTTTAAAAATGTGGTGGTACTTCTCATGGACTGAATTACGTTATTTCTATTTTCTCCACCTGCGTGCAGGTCATGGAAGACAGTGGAGAGGCCCTACCATAGCTGTTGCGGTATCCTCAGGCCCTAAAATAGAACCTGGCACAAAACTTTTGTTCCAGAAAATGCTTTCTGAATATTGTTGAACCATATTCTTGCTCTATTTCTTAGTGAAGCTACTAAGGAGGGAGAAGCAATAGATCAGTCTTAGCACATGGGGCTCAGCTAAGCCTCGGTAATTTCTCTCCCACTTCGATCATGTTATTACTTCATTATCCTCAGGAGAGTTGGCTCAGGTTTATTTCTGCACAGGCCAGTTAGGGGCAAGGGCTCTTGGATATCTTGAAGATGTCAGGACTGTATTAAGATTTGTAGTTAAGGCTTGACAGAGCATATTTAGAAGCAGTCCTGTTACTTTTGTTTCACAAAGTTCTTCTGCTTTGTTAATCAATGTATCAGAAGCTGATGCAAGAAGAGGATATTAAACAATCCATCAAAAATCTTTGCTTCTTTGCTTGAGGGAAACCCAATCATAATGACTATATATCTTTCTCCTGTCTTCTGACTCCTGAAATTCATGCCCCCAGGTTCTCATTTCTGTCTGAAACTTCAAAGTATTTTTCTAAACCAAGACAATTTCTGCTCTAAGAGGAATTCCAACATCTGCTACTGAGATTTTTTTTCTCCACCCACTAGCAAAAGTGGAATTTTTTTTCCCACCCACTAGAAAAGAATTTTAGGGCCAAAAAAATGACTTGCATTTCAGCAATAGTGCTTTGCCCTTGTGCAGAGGATTGAGGGGGGGGAAGTCATACTGGAGAACAGGATGCAACTAGTAGGGACAAGAAGATTAAGGAGTAAGTTCATCCCATCTTGTAAATGCTTAGTTGAGAGCTGGGAATAAGAGAGTGGAATCAAGGATCTGTCCCAGCATCTGGCCAAGCAATAGGGCCAGTAATAGAGCTTGGGAACACTGAAGAGGGAAGATAATGAGCTTAGCTTTGGAAATGTTGACTTGGATGTGCTTCTAGAACATTCAAGTGGAGATACCGAGTGGACAGTTGAATGTGAAGTCTGGGGGCCTGGATGGTGAAATGTCTGGGCTCTAAATACAGATTGAGGATCATCCTAAGGAGGAAGAAGCCACAGCTTCCAGAATTCTTCCAGGAAGAGGACACGTGACAAGACAGGCCGGCTCTGAGTAAGAGAATTCTGTGAAAGGAGACTGAGAAACTGCAGGGAAGGTGGAGAACCAGTACACATTAGTCCTGAAAGCCAAGAGGTCATTCTTAAGGGGGAAGTGACAAGTGAAAGAGACACTGAGTGAGAGATTTAGAGGAAGTTGGGGAAATTATTTAATATTCCATTTTTTTATCTTGAAAATGGGGCAATAATATCCACCCTGGAGGGTTGTCAGGAGAAGTAAATGCAAACACCCCACAGAAACACCCAGTCACAAGGCAGCCCATCACTCAGCCTGTCTCAAATATTTGTCAAGGGGCTGCAAGTTGTAAGATTTGATTTTATGTACATTTCTTTTGCCCTTGTTCTCCACATCAAGTTGACAGAACATATTTACTCACAGAAATGAAGACAAGCAGTGACAGAAATTGCCATCAACTCAGATAATACCAAGTAATTTTTCATTATGCTCTTAGTAATAATGCAACCATATACTGAGTACTTACCCTGTGCCAGGTGCTCTGCTAAGAATTTATACACCTTACCGCATTTTGACCTTTACAGCAACCCCATGAGATAGAAACTATTATTCCCATTTAATGGATGAGGAATTGGAAAAGCAAATTCTTGATTATTATTCCTGATTCTAGAACCTATTCTTCATTCTAGCTCATGAGAGTCTGAGCTGGGATTTGAACCCATTTGTCTGCCTCCAAAGCTCCAGCTCTTTCCCATCCACTACCTGTGACTGTTTTATACACCATTTACTTACAAATTTGCCTTTAAAATTATCTTTCTCTTGGGAAAATTCTGAAAGAACAGCTAGTCCAGTTGAAATGAAAAGATTTGCCTGGGATCCACTACAGTCTCAAAGGAGAGAGATGCACAGGGGGACACATTGGGAAAAGGCAGGGCTTACCATGACTAACCCAAGCATGAGCCCTAAACTCCTAAATGGAATTCCTAATCCTGCTAAGGCAGAAGGGCTCCTTTCGTGTCTTTGATTCAAGGCCCTAAGGCCAAGCCAGAAAGAATGGCCTCCTTGACCTTGAGCTGTCTGTGCCCCTCCCAAGTCTCAAACCTTAAAATTGGCCTTTGATGTTTTATTGCTGGAAGGACAAAAAGTTGGAGGACAGAGGAGACCAAAGCAGAGAGTGTGGTTGACCTAATCCATGATAATTTATATTTCTACTGTGAAATTTCAGCCCCTAACAATGAGGCCTAGGAGTAGTCTTGACCCTAATTCACATTACCCTTTCTCCTTGGGAAGAATCCTCATTTCTCCCGAGCTGCCCTGTGAGTTGCTGCACAAACCTGAAACGTGCTCAGGGTCAAGGAGAAGATGCCCTGAATTCACAACTTGCCTGGGGGCAATAATAATAATTTGCAGTCAACTATACATATTTGCCATCAGACAGGCTAATGACCCATCATGCACAAGTACTGGGGCCATTCTATTTATGCTTCTTTTAAGCAATTAAATGTTTTAGACACTACAATCAAACTGGCAGAGAAATATATTAGTTGATAATTCCTCTTATAAAAACAGCTCCTAGGTGTTCTCTCTCCTTTCATTCATAAATCCACTCGATTCAATTTTAATCTTTATTATTTATGTAATCAGATGTTTTGGTTGGGCCTTGGGATTGGTTAGTTCTGGTAAAGGAAGCTAGACAAAATATCTCTCTGTGTGTATGTCACTTTCTGTGTCCCCTGGTTTACAGAGGGACCAAGAAGCCTCTGGGAAAGGTATTTGACCCTGGCCACTGTTGAGATTCAGATGTGTCTAATGATCTGGAGGAGTCTCGTGGAGATCAGATTGTAGGAGACGGGGTAGAAAGATCCTGCCACAGCAAGTAGGCCTGGCAACAGACATGGAGTTTCAGACAGGGTTTCATCCCCTTGAGTAAGGGACAGGCAGGACTAGGTAGGGAGAGATAGGTAGGGGGCCATGGAATCAGGCCCACAAAATTCCAAAAATGTGGAAACCATTACCACAAAAATGTAAGGAAACCAGAGATAAGGAAACAAACCAGACCATCCTGTCTTAGGTGTCAGAGGTGGGGTCTTGTTATAACAGCTACTTATGACCAACAAAGAATTTAGAAAAGAAGGAAGCCATTGAAGGTGTTATCACTAGTCCTTACTCAGTGGTGATATCAGTAGAGATGTTAAAAGGATTTAAGTTCCCTGGTTAGCCTTCAATAAAAGACCAACCCTAAAAGTCCTCAGTGGCAACCCTGTCTGGACCCCTCTCACTCCTGAGAGCTTTCTCTGTATCCTCACTTAATAAAACTCTCTTCACTCACTCTCCTTTGTCGGCAAGATTCATTCTTCGACTCCATGAATCCCACTTCACCCTGAAGCCAATCATGATAAAGCCCTTGGTGCTCTCCCACAACAAAAAGACAGTGTTTGTGCATTGAAAGAGGTTTCAGTCATGCCTTACAGTACATGACCTCGCTCTCTGACCCCTAGCAGAGTATAAACACAGTAAGAATGCTTCACTTGTGGGGAGAGACTTGGCGGACCATGGAGCTTCTCCTTCTGAGACTTGGGGGGCAATGTCTCACTTTCCCATATACTCAACATATAGACTTCCAGGCAGAAGGGACTTCCATCCTTGGAGCAGCAAAGCCCCCTGTGAATTATATGGACCAGGGACTTCAGAAACTTATCTGGACCAGCCAAGTGGTGAACAATGGTCAGGAATGATTTGTTACCACATGTACCACCCCCAAGGAAGCCCAGAAATATTTAGGGAGGAGGTTTATAAAAGACTGACTTTTTACAGTCAGCTGGGGCTGATGGCCAATGAGAATTTCATATTATTAATGGGAATAATTCTAAACTCCTGCAGTGAATAAACCTGAGACCTTTGGTATAATAAGGTAAAACATAACTTTATTATAAAACTCACATTGTATTTGTTCTTTGTTCTCTGGGTCTTATGATGACATTTGTTGGTGCTCAAGTGCAAGTTTTGTGGCTGGCTAGAGCAGCCGTATTAAACCTGTCCCAGCAGATGCCTCTCAGGTCCGACCACGTGGGAATAGTCCACCCCCACGGTATCACACTTATCAGAAAGCCAAGGGCTTGCTACTGTTGTGTAATCATGTCCTCCAATTCCTATCCCCAAAGTTCTACTCAGGGGGCCTTAGGCTGCATTCTCATATATTCCTATCGAGAGTGTAAATTGATATAAACTCTATGGGGGCAAATCTGGCAATTTTTTTCAAAATGATAAAGTATAGATTCTTTGATCCAGTAATTCCACTCCTAGGAAATTATCTTACAGATACACACATATGGAAGCATGTTGTTAATAGCAAAAGATCGACCATCAACAGGGGACTTGTTTAGTCAATTATGGTACATCTTAAATTGGAATATGAAAGAATGAGGAAGTGCTAAGCTCTTTAACATTTGTGGGAAAGAGGAAGGAAAAAATTGTATATATACAATATAAAAATTATATATAAATTATACTATATATTTATATACAGCACTATATATCTATACTATATATATATATATATATATATATATACACACACACACACACAACACACACACACATATAATTTACTTGTTTTCTGCATGAAATATCTCTGGAAGGAAGCACAAGAAATGTGTAGGTTTTGGTTTCTTCCAGAGGAAAAGCTCAGTGACTCAGGGACAGGGTGAAAGGGACAGTTTTCACTGTGTGCCCTTGTGTACCTCTTGTATTTTGAGTCACGTGAATGAGTTACATCTATAAACAAATAGTTTATAAATTGTGTATTATCCTAGCTTGTGATGCAAACAAGCAACACACCTCTAAGTTTGCCAAGAACCTTCCCAGGACTTCTCGCTGCTTCTCTTCTGATGGGCAGCATCAGAAAAGCCTCTTGGGGGCGCCTGGGTGGCTCAGTCGTTAAGCGTCTGCCTTCGGCTCAGGTCATGATCCCAGGGTCCTGGGATCGAGTCCCGCATCGGGCTCCCTGCTCGGCAGGAAGCCCGCTTCTCCCTCTCCCACTCCCCCTGCTTGTGTTCCTGCTCTCGCTATCTCTCTGTCAAATAAATAAATAAAATCTTAAAAAAAAAAAAAAAAGAAAAGCCTCTTGTATAGAAAGGAACATTAGATCCTAAACAAGACCACACCAGTTCTCAGAGTGAACCACGACCTCGTTTCCTGTTGGGAATGAACAATTCCTATTCATCCTTCAACTGCCCTACTAAGCATGAGCTTCGATGCCTGGGAATCGTTGGGTGGCACCCGAGACTGGACAAGGGGCCCCTGGAGATGTCCCCACGGCACCATGGCCCCCCCTCCCGTGGCAGCAGGTGATCTCATTGTCCTGCCATTGTCCATCTACCCATCTTCAGCCCAGCCCAGCTCACCTGGCCGGTTCCGTGGACCTTAACTTCCCTTCTCCGGTAATCCTATTAAGAGTACAAATTGGTACAATCACTATAGAGGGTAATTGGCAATATTTTTCTCGTATTATAATATCTTTTAAAATCATAAAAGTACAGCTCCTCTGATCCAGCGGTTCTTAGACACCTAACCTAACACTTAATCTGAGAATTGAAGAATGAATAGGAATTATCCATTCCTCACAGGAAATGAGCTTGTTCCGAGAGACGCTGCTTTGAGAGATGAGCTCTGAGAGCAAGAATCATGACTGTCCCACTCCATTTTTAATCTCCAGAAGTCAAGACCGTCCCTCACACCTATAGGCATTCAATGAAAATTAAGTGGATAAATGACTGTGCCCAAAACGCAGATTTTTTTCATTATGTAAAATTTATTTTTAAAAGCCCGGCGTGTTCTTCTTCCAAATGGGACAATTAACCAGTCCTATAATTTTGAAATGGCAAAGCAGAGCATCTCTGAAGCACTTCCTTTGTTGAAAACTGAAATGTATTTATTACTGACATTTAACTTTTTCTCCCACCTACTCCCCCCTTACAAATATTTCTGAAGAAAATCCATTTCTGGATAGATTTATCCTCATTTACATCGAATGCTCTTTAGACTACACTCAGTGGAGGAGTGTTAGAAAAGGTTAGGACAGTGGGAAAAGGTGACAACCAAAGAATCAAGTAAATGAAGAGCTTTAATCAGCAATTAGTCAGAATGAAGGAAGAGACAAAGGAACCAGACGCCTATTCTAACACCCAGCAAAGAACTATCCACTGTGATTGATAGTTGCAAAGAACACATGGAAGGAATTTCTTGTCCTTTTAGACTTGTCTTTCTTAAACTGCAGATCCAAGACACTTACCAAGCCAGAAAAAGTCTCAAAGTAGCACCTGAACAGGTGAGCACAACAGGAACACACTCACCAATATGGCCAGAACCAGAGCATTCCTGGCATTCCTGACTCATCTGGGAGGATGCATCTTCCTCTTAGCATCATTCTAGAATGAGGTGTTTCTAAAGCACCTGCTAGATAAGTGGTGCTACCTATGAATCTAATAAATAACAGGAGTGACAAATTTGCATTTAAGGGCCATCTGAGAGCTAGCACCAACCAGGCACATAATGAAAACTGAACCGATCTTAAAGCAAAGAGCCTTTCCCCACAGAACACTTGGCTGAAACAATTATAGCAAATGCTGACCCTGAACTCCCATAATATCTACTGTCTATAATAGCAAATCTCAACCTTCTTGGTCTCAGGACACATTCACACTCTAAAAGGAATGCCAAAGAGCTTTTGTTTATGTAAGATACATTTATCAATATTTATCATAATAAACCTTAAAAGATTTAAAAAAAATTTTTTTAATTTTTTTAAAAATATGTATTAATCCATTTAAAATTAAAAATAACAATAGTAAATCCACTACCTGTTAACATAAATAACCATACTTATGAAAAATAACTATATAACCTAAAACAAAAACTAAATTTAGTGAAAAGTGGCACTGTTTTATAGTGTTGCAAATCTCATTAATATTTGAGAGATTTCTTTTATAAATACCAAATCCAAGTTCTTTTTTGGAAATGTGATTTGCAAATATTTTCTCCTAGTCTGTGTCTTGTCTTTTCATTCTCTTATTAGTGATCTTGAAGATCAGAAGGTCTTAATCTTACTAAAGTTCAACTTAGCATTTTTTTTTTTTAGTGAATCATGATTTTGGCATTGTATCTTAGGAATCTTTGCCTAACTTTGCCAAATTCATAAGAAATTCTTTCCTACATTTTCTTCTGGAGTTTTATAGTTTTAGGTTTTACATTTAGATCTATGATGAATTTTGAGCTAATTTTTATATGTGGTGTAACGTAGAAGTCCTTTTGTTCCATACGGATGGATATCCAGTTTTTTCAGCAGCATTTGTTGAAAAGGTGGTCGATTCTCCATTGAACTGTATTTGCTCCTTTACTGAAAATCCATTGATCACATATGTATGGGTCAATTTCTGGACTCGGTTCTCTTTCATTAACCTATATGTCTATCTTTTCTCTAATGTCATATTCCTTTGATTACCATGGCTTTCTGACTAACGCTTGAAATCAAGTACAGTGAGTCTTCTAACTTTGTTCTTCATTTTCAAATTTGGTTTGGCAATTCTAACTTCTTAACATACCATATACATTAGAATTGGCTCATTGATCTCTTAAAAAAAAAGTCCTGCTGGGATTTTAATTGGAATTTTGTTGATTCTACTGGTGAGTATGGGAAAAATTGACATCTTTACTATCTGTAGTCTTCCAATCCATGAACATGGTATATCTGTACATTTATTTAGGCATTATTTGAGTTCTTTCATCAATGTTTTATAGTTATCAGCATATGCGTTTCACACATAATTATTTTTATGTCTAAGTAGCTTTTTAAAAATTTTTGTTACTATTGTAAATGGTACTCTTTATTTTGATTTCTAAGTGTTCATTTGCTAATATATAGAAATACAATTGACTTTGCATGTTGACCTTGTATCTTTTACTAAACTGACTTGTTTTCATGTAGATTCTTCGGGATTTTTAGTATAGAAATCATGTCAGTTGTGAATATTAAACTAACTTGTTTACTAAATTAAATTGTTTTCATGTAGATTCTTTGGGACTTTTAGTATAGAAATCATGTCAGTTGTGAATATTGTTTTATTTCTTCCTTTACATTCTGTACGTTTTAATTTCTTTTCCTTGAATTATTGCATTTGAATTATTCTAGGACAATGTTGAATAAGAGTGACAGCAGACATTCTTTGTTCACCATCTTAAAGGAAAGCATTCAGTTTTTCGCCATGAAATATAATGTTGATGTAGATGGCACTTATTAGGTTGAAGTTCCCTTCTATTACTAGTTGGCTAAGAGTTTTTTTATTATGAAGAAATGCTGAAATTTGTCAAAGGGTTTTTCTGAATCTATTGAGATGAGCTGATGGTTTTTCTTCTTTAGTCTGTTGGTGTGGTAAATTAAATTGATGGATTTTCATATGTTGAGCTGGCCTTGCATTCCTACGGTAAATTCTACTTGGTCATGATGTAATACCCTTTCTATATATATCGTTAGATTTGATTTGCTAGTATTTGAAGATTTTTGTATCTATATTCCTGAGGGATATTAGTTTGTAGTTGTCTTTTCTTGTAGGATTTATAGAATGAGTTGGGATGTATGTTCTATATAGGGCTGGGACCAGGGTGAGACACCAAGGTACAAAATTTATGGGGGCAGTCACTCACAGGCAATGATCCTGCACTTGCATTAATGCCTCTCTTACCTCACTCTAGTCCCAGGCCTGCTTCTATATTGGAATTGTTTGTGTAGGAATCATATTATTTCTTTTTTAAGTGTTTGGCAGCATTTGCCTGTGAAGTCATCTAGGCCTGGAGTTTTCTTTGTTGGTAGTGTTTTAACTGCAAGTTCAATTTCTTTAATAAATATCATTACTATTGGTTATCTCTCCTTGAGTGAGCTTTAGGATTTTGTGTTTTTCAAAACCTTTTTATCGTTCATCTAAGTTATTTTATGGGTATAGGGTTGTTTGTAATATTCATTATTATCCTGAAGGGTCAGTAATCATGCCCCTTTTTAATTTCTGATATTAGTAATTTGTGTCTTCTCTTTTTTCGTGGTCAATCTAGCTGGAGGTTTATCAATTGTGTTGATCTTTTAAAAATACCATCTTCCATTTTTATTGATTCTCTCTTTTTCTATTCTCAATTTCACTGATGAAAGCTCTTATATTTACTATTGAATTCCTTTTACTTGCTTTGAGTTTAATTTGCTTTTCTTTTTTTTGGTTTTGTTAGGTGAAAGCTTAGATCATTGATTTGAGAACTTTTTTCTTTTCTAATATCAGTACTTAAAGCTATAAATTTCTTCTACCCACTGCTTTAAATACAAACCACAATTTTTAATACATTGCTTCTTTGTTTTTAATTATAAATATTTTCTAGTTTTCCTTGTGGCTTCCTCTTTGATCCATGGATTATTTTTTTCTTTTTCTTTTTTTTATTAGTTTCAGAGGTAGAATTTAGTGATTCATCAGCTGCATATAACACTGAGGGCTCATTATATCAAGTGCCCTCCTTAATGCTCATCACCCAATTATCCTTCCCCCCCAACACACACACTTGACCTCCAGCAACCCTCAGTTTATTTCCTAGAGTTCAGCATCTCTTATGGTTTGCCTCCCTCTCAATTTTCATCTTATTTCTCCCCTCCCCCCATGTTCATCTGTTTTGTTTCTTAAATTCCACATATGAGTGAAAATAATATAGTATTTGTCTTTCTCTGACTTATTTCACTTAACATAATACCCTCTAGTTCCATCCATGTCATTGCAAATGACAAGATTCCATTCTTTTGGATGGCTGAGTAATATTCCATTGTGTTGATCCATGGATTATTTAGAAGTGTTTTGTTTAATTTTCAAAGATGTGGGGATTTTCCAGATATCTTTGTGTTATTAACTTCCAGTTTAATTCTTTTACAGTCCAAGATCATACTTTGTATTGTTTCATTTTCTAAAATTTATTAAGGCTTATTTTATGGCCCAGAATATGGTGTATCTGGTCACATGTTCCATGTACACTTTTTATTTTAATTCCCATGTAGTTAACATACAGTGTTATATTAGTTTCAGGTGTACAATATAGTGATTCAACAATTCCATATATTACTCACATGTATACTTTAAATATATATGTATTCTGCTGTTATTAAGTGGCAGGTTCTTGAAATGTCAATTAGGTCAAATGGATTGAGATAACTTTTCTAATTCTTACTGAGTTTTCTTTTTAATTGTTCTGATTGCTGACCAAAGTTTTAAAGTCTCCAACTACAATTGTAGATTTATGTATTTTTGCCTTTCAGTTCTATCAGTTTTGCTACATGTATTTTGAAGCTCTGTTGCTGGACACACATATACATTTAGGTTTATTACAGCTTCTTGGTGAATTGACTCCTTTATCATTAATGTAATATTCATCTTGATCTGTGGTAATATTTATTCTTCTAAGTCTGCTTTCTCTGATGTTAATATAGCTACTCCAACTTCCTCTTTATTAACATGTACATAATAGGTCCCTGTCATCCTTTTACTATCCTTGAATCTATCCATGCCTTTATAGTTAAGTTAGGTTTTTTAGACAATCCAGTTGAGTTTTGGGTTTTTTCCTTTTATCTAATCTGACAAACTCTTTATAGTTTATATTGATCATATATAATGTAATTATTGATTTGTTGGATTAAAGTAATTTTTCTAGCCATTTTCTATTTGTTCCATGTTCTTTATTTCTTTTAACTATTTTTCTGCCTTCTTCTGAATTATTTTTATGATTCTATTTTATCTCCACTATTAGCTTGTCATTTATCCTTTAAAAAATGCTTTTGGTGGTTACTCTAGAGTTTAATTGTAGTCTACCTTCAAGTAGTATTATGCCACTTCATGTGCAGTCTAAGACAAAGTATACTCCACTTTCCTATTCTTTGTCCTATTGTATTCACATTTTACTTTTACGTATGTTATAAAAATAAAATACATTGCTACCATTTTTCTTTATTCATTCACATTTTAGAGCAATTAAAAATGAGAAAAATATTCACTTTATATTTACCTACACTTGCACCATTTCCAGTGTTCTTCATTCCTTTGTATAGATCCAAGTTTTGGTCTGGCAACATATTCCTTTGCCTGAAGAACTTTGTTTAACATTTCTTGCTGTGTAGTAAGTATTCCCAGTTTTTTTTAGTATGAAAAATCTTTATTATTCCTTCAATTTTGAAAGACAATTTTCTTAGTTTAGAGTTCTGTGTTGATAGTATTTTCTCCCAGCACTTTTTATAACTTTTTATAACTGCCACTGCTTCTGAAGACACCTTCGGTAAATCTTTGTTCCTCTGAATCATATCTTTTTTTCTCTGTATCTGGATGGGGCTTTATGAGGGGCAGAGCATTTATCCCTCTTGGTGTTCTCTGGACTTCTGGGATTTGTGGGGGGTTTTCAGTAATTTTGAAAAATTCCTGGCCATGATCTCTTCAGAGATTTCTTCTCCTTTTTGTCTCCCTTCTCCTTCTGAAATTCCAGTTACAGTCATATTAGACCAATTTCTTTTACAGACCAAGAGTAATCTGTTTCATTTTGTTTTCATTCATTGCTCTGCATTTTTGTTTGAATAATTTGTATTGACCTATCTTTAAGTACACTGACTCTCTCCTTGGCTATGTTCAACTCTATGGAAAGTATTGTTCATCGCTGTTACCATGCTTTTCTATTTCTTACATTTCCATTTTGTTTGTTCTTATAGCCTCTATCTTGCTGCTAAATTTCCCCATCTGATCATGTATGTCTCCTGTCTTTTCCCTCAGAGCCTTTAACATATTATTCATTTACTTTAAATTCTAATAGTTCCAACATCCATGTTATATGCAGGTCTAGCTCCAATGATTGCTTTCACTCTTGACAATGTGTTGATTTTTTTTTTTTCTTGTTCCTTTATAGGTCTCCTAATTTTTTGTAGAAAAAGTATTTTTTCCTGCAATTTTGAAAGATAATTTTCCCAGTTGTAGAATTCTGCTTTGACAGTTTTCTCCCCCAGCACTTTAAAGATGTCTCCCTGTTGTCTTCTGATTTGCATACTTTGTATAGGACAGTAGAGATCCAGGTAAATGATATCTATATCTGAAAACACACAGGCCTCTGTGCTAATCCTTTAGTGTTGGGGTGAAGGGGATGAGGGCTTGAGTAATTTGAGGTAGGGTTTGGGATTTGTTGTTTGCTGTGGTTACCCTCAGTGCACACAAGCTTCTAATTCCTCCAGCATCATCTGTGTCAGGGCAGAAGCTAGATTGTCAGAGGGTTTACCAGTGTCTGCTCCACCCTCAGTTTCACTTCTTCCTTTGCATTTGCACCTTGGAGAAGAACTCTCTCCACATTCATGACCCTCCCCAGCAGTAGACATGTTGTTTATTACTTATTGCTTTCTAGCTTGGTAGTGATGGGCACAGGAAAGGGTTCTCTGTTGTTCTGGTACAGCTTTGGTCTTAGATGGGCCTCAGGGATGAGGTTTACTCGATGATTCTGCCTCTCCCTTAGTGATAGGAGACTTCCGAGGATGTGGACCCAGCACATATGCCTGCCCTCTCCTATCAGTATAGAGCTTTTGTTCTGTGGGTACAGTAAACCAAAGGATTTGTGTCTTTCCCATAGTGGCTTCTCCAAGCCTACACCATGAAATAGGCTTTCTCCATATCTCACTCTGCCTCGTCTTTTTCATGATCATCCAGTAAAGCTTAAGGAAGAGTCTGTAATCATCTCTCCTTGGAGGTTGCTATTGTCTGAGTTTTTGTGGCACCCCCAAATTCTTATGTTGAAATCCTAACTCCCATGGTTAGGTACTGGTAAGTAGGGCTTTTGGGAGGTGCTTAAGTCATGAGAGTGGGGCCCTCATTAATGGGATTAGTGTCTTGATAAGAGAAAGAGAGACCCCAGAGAGCTCCCTCATTCCTTCTACCATGTGAGGACAAAAATATCAGCTATGAACCAGAAAAAGGGCTCTTACAAGAATGTGACCATACTGGCACCTTGATCTTGAACTTTCCAGACTCCAGTACTGTGAGAAATAAATGTTTGTTGTTTATAAGCCACTAAGTCTGGGGTATCCTGTTAAAGCAGCCAAATCTAAGACAGAGGTACTTGTTTTTTGTTAGATTAGATCTCTATATTCTAAGCAGAAGCTGGAAGTCTCTTAATTTGGTTTTAATTTGCATTTTCTTTTTTTTTTTTTTTAGATTTTATTTATTTATTTGAGAGAGAGAGAATGAGAGAGAGAGCACATGAGAGGGGGGAGGGTCGAGGGAGAAGCAGACTCCCCACTAAGCAGGGAGCCCGATGCGGGACTCGATCCCGGGACTCCAGGATCATGACCTGAGCCGAAGGCAGTTGCTTAACCAACTGAGCCACCCAGGTGCCCTAATTTGCATTTTCTGATGATTAATACTGATGACAACTTTGCCAACCTCATATTACCACTTTTTTTTTTCTTTTTTTTAAAGATTTTATTTATTTATTTATGAGAGACAGAGAGAGAGAGGCAGAGGGAGAAGCAGGCTCCCAAGGAGCAGAGAGCCCGATGCGGGACTCGATCCCAGGACCCTGGGATCATGACCTGAGCCGAAGGCAGACGCTTAACCATCTGAGCCACCCAGGCGCCCTCATATTACCACTTTTATATCTTGTTTTATGAAATGTCTGTTGAAGCCTTTTGCCAATTTTTATTGGATTTTGTCTTTACTATAGAGTTGTAGGCATTGTTTATGATTCTAGATCTATATCCTTTGTCAAATATATATTTTGCAAATATTTTTTTCCAGCCTATGACTTACCTTTTCATTTTCTTAACAATGTCTTTTGGTAAGCAGACTTTTTTTCAACTTTAATTCAATGTACCAATTTTTCTATTATGGTTTACGCTTTTTGGTTCCTGTCTAAGAAATCTTTGTCCAATATAAGTTCATAAAGATAGTCTCCCATATTTATTTATAGAAGCATCATTTTACAAGCTTTTATATTTAGGTTTATGGTCCATATAAAAATCTTTTTGTGTCTTATGGGAGGTAAGAGTTGAAGTTAATTTTTCTCCATTTATCTAGTTGCCCCAGCACCATGTGTTGAGGAGATTTACCCTTCCATGGAACTGACTTTGTGTGTTTGTCAAAAATCAATTGGCCCTATATGTGCGGGTTTATTTCTAAACTCTCTCTACTGTGCCATTGATCTATTTGTTGATTCATAGCATCCAGTATTATAGCTTTATAGTAAGTCTTGAACCTAGTAGTATAAGTCCTTAAACTTTGTTCTTCTTTTCAAGATTGTTTTAAGTACTCTAGGCCCTTTGCCTTTTCAGAGAAAATCCTTGCTGGGTTTTTTTAATTGGGATTGCACTGAATCTATAAATCAACTTGAGAAGGACTTGTTATTCCTTAAAGTCTATTTCCTAGCTCACTCTATAGAAAGGGCCTAAAAACAGTGATACCCTAGCAAGGAGCACATCTGGAGTTCTCCACTACATATCATTTCTTTCTTTAAGATTTATTTATTTATTTGAGAGAGAGAAAATGAGACCATGCATGCAAGCAGGAGGAGGGGCAGAGGGAAGGAATATCCAAGCAGACTCCTGCTGAGCATGGAGCCCGAAGCAGGGCAGCTCGATCTCACGACCCTGAGATCATGACCTGAGCCAAAACCAAGAGTTGGACTCTCAGCTGCTGAGCCACCATGTACGTCCACTAAATATCATTTCTAAACACCATTCCCCACTGAAAATAACCAGGGCTTCTTGGAACAATGTTTGATCCCAGTCCTTCGATAGTGAAATTATAAGCCTATAATATCTTGTCTTACCAGAAAGTAAGGATGTATTTAAAAAATAAAAAGAAACTAATAGGGACATGTCAAAAGACCCAGGAGCTAGCCTGAAGGGTCACTATTGGACACATTTTACATAATTTGAGAATAAAAAAAAAATATGGTAATGGATAATAATGCCTGGAATTTAAAAAAGAATCTATAAGTCTGTGCTGATATGCAGAAATGAGAGAGAGGGAGGGAGAGAAAGGTAGGAAGGTGGGGGTGGGGAGTTCTTCTTTACAGATAAATGCCAGCCAATAAAAGTGGAAGGAATTATAGATTTAGAAAGTCACCATTTGCATCCTCTATGTTAAGATTTATCCAATGTTGTCAGTAAATGCTGAAACCACTGAGTGAAACGTTACCAGGAAACAAGATATTCACATGCTCTCAAAATATCAACACAGATTACTTATTGACTAGAAAGGGGGAAAGGTGCCTTATAATCAAGAACACCAGCAAAACCACGTTAACTAAGTGATCAAAGTAATATAACCAGTGATGGAACAAATTGTTATCACACACTTCTTGATGTGATGCAATAGGAAGTACATAATGTCATTGATGTGTGATTCTTGTCAGAAGCATTTAACCTGAATCTAAACACGAGGAAACAGACAAATCTAGAATGTGAGGCATTTTACAAGATACGTGGCTTGGATTGTGCACAGGCGCACACACACACACACACAATGTTAACAATTGGTTAATTTAGGTAAATTGTACACCAGTGTTCATTATGCTCTTATTTCTACTTTTCTGGAGATTTAGAAAATTTTCAAAATAAAAGGTTCAGGTTTAAAAAGAACACATAGGGAGTCATTTGGGCAACCCCTTATTTAAAATAGGGGGTGGTGGTGTTATCCTTGTGGCAGAGCACTGACACGTGGGCCATCTCTTCAGGAACAAGCTTGGATGTTTGAAAATAAGCCTAGGAGAGAAGGATGAGCAGTTGTGAATGCATGATGAATTACTGTCAGGGGAAATCTCATTTTCACCTCTGAGCTGGGGCAGGAAGACTCGAGAGAAAAGTGATGTTCTCATTAGCAGCCCAGGTTCAGCTCAGATTTCCACGTGTTCTACACGGTATGGCATCAGCAGTCTCCCCTGCAGACATCGGTCCCTGAGTGAGTGCCTGCTGCTTACCAAGATGATGTTCCAACCTCCCTCTCCCGCGGGTGGGGGGGGCTGGAGGAGTGTGTGCAGCTCAGCGAGTCATCCGCCTGATACTCAGAGTGTGAAATGAGAAGAGCAATGTTGTTATCCCCGTAACAGAGCGGGAAAGTAAGTCTCGGATGAGCAAAAAGGGAAGTAGACTTGAAAATATTCCAAAGTGCAGTGGGTAGTGGGAAAAATGGCAAAATATAAAGCATTATCTATACTATGGTCACAAATCCATGTAACCCGGTTTCTCAGGCTACAAATCCAGTTGCTCATGCTCTTGTCTGAAGAACAAGGGGACCCGCGGTGCCACACTAGCCCCAAGAGCCTAGGAGCTATTTCTGGGGATGTCTTATGAGAACTCCTGAAGATGACTTTTTCTTCTTCCATTTCCAGCCCCCCCACCGTGATCACACAGATGTCCTTCCCAAAGCTACAGACCCTAATGGGACCAAAGTGATGTCATTCCTCTCAGATTTCACTGGGCCAAAGGTAAGGTGTGTTCCACAAAGAATGAAAAAAGCTGGTCATTTCTAATCTTCTTGGAGGCTCACCGCCCATTCAACCACCTGATTCCTCAAACTTATCTACAAAAATATTCCTATAATAAGGCCATTTATTGGCTGCACCCATTGCTGCTCTTCTTACCTGAGACTTTGTTAAAATGCAGGTTCTGGTTTGTTAGGTCTGGGGTGAGAGCTGAGATTCTGCACTTGTCTAGAAAGCTTCCAGGGATGCTGAGGTTGCTGGTCCACGGACCACACTTAGAGCAGCAGGCTCCCATAGTACTTAGTACTAAGTCCTATTTACTTAGCACCTATGTTCCTCATACTTAGTCGGTATCCAATAAACATGCTCTGGTGGGCTGATTGCATCTATGGAATGTTTCTACAATAGTAGAATAAAGTAGAAAAGCTTTATCAAGACATCTGCCTTTCCTCCCACTCATGCACCTCTTTTTTCTTGGAGTAAGGAAGCTGGAGCATTGTTAGGCAGAAGCGAACTGGCAAAGGGGGGTTTGTAAGAAAGCGAATCACTAGTTGGGGGGCACTCTCCATTCTGCCTGATGATCCAGCGTCGTAGGCTGAGCCTGAAGTTCCTGCTTGTAGCAGCTTCTATCCCCACCTGCACAACCATTATTGGTCAAAGTTGTAGATTTATCCACTGTTGACTCTCCCCTACTACTCCCTATCTTGAATACATAGGTACAAGCATACTCCTTTTAATTTAAATGGCCCTTCTGCCTCTATAATGATAATAAGTTGTTTGATTTTACACTACCCAAAGCAAACTATTAGTGGTATTACCGCTTTCTAACCTAGCCTTAGACCTACATAAAACAAGACACACATTCTTCATCCTTCTTTTATTATTAGAGATAAAATGTAATCTCAATGTGATCTGACTCACTGCACTTGTCTTTTTGAATAAATATCTAATAATCTCTCATTTTTATTTCATTTCAATAATATGACCTTCAGTAATAGGCTCATCTAAAACAATCACTCACTCTCAAGGCAAAGTTCTGTTCCCTCCTCGTGGTCGGAAATGCAGCATCGTCTGGCTTTGCTACAGAGATGACCCTCGCAAATATTTGCGGCAGGAGGCCTGAACTATCACAATAACCTGTGTGCGACTCTATCTAAGTGACTGAACTCTGGAGTTTCTTAGGCCAAACAGTCTATGATTCTAGAAAAGTTCACAGAAGCAAAAGCACTTAAAATACCTAAAGAATAGAGTATCTGTTGGGCGCCTGGGTGGCTCAGATGGTTAAGCGTCTGCCTTTGGCTCAGGTCATGATCCCAGGGTCCTGGGATCGAGTCCCGCATCGGGCTCCCTGCTCCTTGGGAGCCTGCTTCTCCCTCTGCCTCTCTCTCTCTCTCTCTCTGTCTCTCATGAATAAACAAAATTTAAAGGAATAGACTATCTGTTTAGGTATATGTGATTGACTGCAATAGTGTGTGTATGTGTGTGTATATGTGTATATACACTCAATGTTCAGCCTCATTTATACATATATATAAAATATATACATATACATAATATGTATATATATTATATACATATATATAAATTATAAACATATATAAGTTACATACATATAAACTTTGCAACATATATAAATATTAATTTTTGCTATATATATACACATATATATATGTATACGTAAAATTTTGCTAATTCTACCTTGTTCTAGATTTCACAGATTAAACAGATTAAAATATATACCACACAGGTCTAGGAGTCAAATGGCTTGCATTCTTTCCTCACTCTGCCATGGATTTCCAGTGTAATCTTCAGTAAAAGTTACACACACACACACACACACACACACACACACACACCCCAGCACCAGCAGCATCACCAAACACCACCAGAACCACCACCAACAGCACTATCAAGCGCCACCACCAGCACCCACCAGTTTTCCTTCCATTGACCCAATCCTGCCTCTAGCAGCAGCATTTTCAGACTTGTGGTTTAGAAGCGTTGTTTGATTTGGAGTTTCCTTAATTTTATTTGTTATAATAATAAGAGCTTTGTTTTAAACAAAATTCTGTACAGAACCGCAGTATATAAAACAAAAGTAGACACTGTGGTTAAAGCATGGAAAGCAATCTGAAACTCTACCTTCACCGTTACCCTTCACTCCCATGCCCCCCTCCCCATTAAGAAACAGTCCACAGAATCCCAACGTTTCAGCACTCTAGCTGATGCATTCCATCATTTTTTTTTTAAGATTTTATTGATTTATTTGAGAGAGAGAATGAGAGACAGAGAGCATGAGAGGGAGGAGGGTCAGAGGGAGAAGCAGACTCCCTGCCGAGCAGGGAGCCCGATGCGGGACTCGATTCCGGGACTCCAGGATCATGACCTGAGCCGAAGGCAGTCGCTTAACCAACTGAGCCACCCAGGTGCCCGCATTCCATCATTTTGTCAGTGCTCACTTCCATTCACAGGAGACTTTTTTTTTTGGTGGGGTGAGGGGAAGTCTAAGAGCTTCAAAACTAAGAAAATTCTGACCCTCAGTAATTCCTATTCATGAAACCTATTTCTATCAGCTGGAATCACATTAACAAAAGAAATCTACTCCTTCTTCCATATGAAGCCCTTTCAATAGGAGTTAACATTTCTCTCTTCTGTCTTCTTCAGATGAAATTTCCCCCATTGATTCGGCTCTTGTGTTATATTTTCAGGTCTCTCATCACCTCACGCAGCCTCTTCATTCAAATTCCAGTTTATCACATCACTTTAAATATATGACACACAAAAACCAGTGATGTTCTCAATAGATATGGGTCTTCAGTAACATTCTGAAATAAAATGAGTTTTGTGGTTATCAGTATCCTGCTCCCTAGAGCCTTCCTCTCTCAAAGTGGACACCAGAATTTGAAGCATTTGTAAGAGTAAAACTTTGCCAGGAAAAATATCCTACCCATTGAGGATCTATGGGGGGTACCTTTGCAAATATCCATTTTCATATTCGTCATGCAATTCTGGAAACTGAGCTCTATTTTGTTTCTTTCCTCATTGTGGAAGCAGGTTGATGATGCTTAGATTTTGGTTTTCAATCTGTGGTAAGCACACAATCCTGAGTCCTGCTCCACTAGTCCCACCCTCCGTGCTCTTTGTAGAAGATAAGGATTAGGATATTCTATTAAAAGATCTTCCCTCTATGACAGAGAATTTCCTCCATATTATTTCCACTCTGCTGTCCAAACAATCAATATTTGTTGTGTAGAGTACAGTACATAGTCTTTATCACATCACGGTAAGGAAATTAATTACTCTGCAGCCAAAGGGGATTTCTTTCTTTTTTTTTACAACAGATAATTCCTACCATCATACATCTGAACCCCCAGTACAGATGGGTTCTGCTGTCCTGTTGGACTCAGGAGAAGCAGCAAGATAATACTGATGTAAGGAAAAATGGTATCTTCACTTTAAGGAGCACAGACCACTACCAGTAAAATAATATTTAGGCATAACTACTAATACATGTATAATTATATATTAACTACCTATCTGAATCATTTAATTAACAAACTGCACATTATCATAAGCCATATGTGAGAAAAAATAATTAGATAAAATAACACACAGCCAAATGGGATTTCTAAGGAAGTGACGGAGAGTTTACCAAGCAAAGTCTTGCTCCCACACATCTACGTAATATGTGTAGTGCAATAATCTTTTGATATATTATTTTTCCCCTCACGATTGCATATTTTTCTTTCCCCACCTTCTATTTAATTGGTTAGACTGGCCTGCTGTCAGTTACTCAGGGGAGCAATGGGACAGGCAGATAAGGGAGAAGTCTTCTTGGCTTTGACTTCCAAAGACACAAGCATAAAAGAGAACAGAGGGGACTCCTGGCATAAAACAAATGTTTGGGAGAATAGCAAATAGTCACAATAAGGGTCTCCCTTACAAAAATGTCACTAGGTTAAGAGTAGGTCATGGGTGGGAGGCAGAGGGGGAATAGAGGGGAAGGGAGTGAGAATAGAAAGGTTAGCGGGATGTAACACAAAAAGGAGGGACATCAAGGCAAAGAGCCACCAGCAACCCAGCCTCAGTGCAGGTGGGGACCAGGCAACCCCCCCCCCAGTTCCAGGGTCACACAGCTCCTCTCTACCAGCTGGTAGAAACAACATTCCAATCTAACTGAGACTCAATCTTAAAAAAAAAAAAAAAGATTTATTTATTTTAGAGAGAGGGTAGGGTAGGGGCAGAGGGGGAAAGAGAGAGAGAGAGAATCTCAAGCAGGCTTCCCACTGAGTGCAGAGCCCAACCTGGGGCTCAATCCCAGGACCCTGAGATCATGACCTGAGCCGAAACCAAGAGTTGGACGCTGAACCGACTGCATCACCCAGGTACCCCGAGACTTAACCATTTTAACCTGATCTGAAAAAGTGAAGATTCCTAGACATACCCCAGATTCTTAAACATGCATCTCAGTCTTTATCTCTATTATTTTAGAGAAATATTTGAAGAAAAGAAATTGAATAAAAGTATAAATAAACTTTTTAAAGATTCTTGATAAGATCATTTCAGAAAACTTTTACACTACCCCCAGCAGTGTTGAGAAAATGTTCAGCCTCATTAATACGAAGAAAAGCAAATTAAAACAAACAGGATAAACATCTTTATAATATTCAAAGCTGACAAGGGTAATGAAGAGATGTGTTCCCTCATGCATGGTGACATTATTGGCTGAAGTTAATAGACTTTTTATTTCGGTTGCCAAGAAGAAATGGAGGAAATTTACATCTTGTAAGCACCTTTCTTAGGCTAGGTGCTATGCAGGTGATAACATGTGTGACCTCATGTAATTGTCACTATACCCACCATGGTGGGTGGGATCAGTAAACACATTTTTTTTTAAAGATTTTATTTATTTATTTGAGAGAGAGAGAGTGAGAGACAGCACAAGGACGGGGAACGGGAGAGGGAGAAGCAGGCTCCCCACAGAGCAGGGAGCCTGATGTGGGGCTCGATCCCAGGACCCTGAGATCATGACCTGAGCCGAAGGCAGACGCTTTACCGACTGAGCCACCCAGGCGCCCCAGTAACCACATTTTTAAAGAGGAAAAAAACTAAGTGAAATTAGTTTGATTAATATATTTTATCTAATATAATATATCCAAAATGTTATTTCAACACATAAGGATATAAAAAATTGTTAATGAGATCTTTACACCTTTCCATACTAAGTCTTTGAAATATAGTGTGTTTCACACTCAGAGCCACCTCGATGGAGATTAATCACGTTTCAAGTGCTCGATAGCCCCAGGCGGCTAGTACCTCCCACACAGGACAGCACAGAGTTGGAGAGGGCAAATTTTCTCAGAAAGACTGTGATAAGGAACTCTCAGTATAGACCCCCTTTTAGCACAGCCTTCCAAATCAAGGGGCGGGAGATATTCTACAATTGTAACCAAATATCTTAATTTCACCAAGCCATTCACTTCTCACAAGGAGCCAATTCTGCTCTTGAGACATTTTAAAGTTCTTTCCATTTCCACATTGATTTTTTTTTTATTTTTTAGATTTTATTTTATTATGTTATATTAGTCACCATACATTACATCACTAGTTTTTGATGTAGTGTTCCATGATTCATTGTTTTCGTATAACACCCAGTGCTCCATGCAGTACGTGCCCTCTTTAATACCCATCATCGGGCTAACCCACCCTCCCATCCCCCTCCCCTCTGGAACCCTCAGTTTGTTTCTCAGAGTCCATAGTCTCTCATGGTTCATCTCCCCCTCCGATTTCACCCCCCTTCATTTTTCCCTTCCTTCTCCTAATGTCCTCCATGCTATTCCTTATGTTCCACAAATAAGTGAAACCATATGATAATTGACTTTCTCTGCTTGCCTTATTTCACTTTGCATAATCTCCTCCAGTCCCATCCATGTTGATGTAAAAGTTGGGTATTCATCCTTTCTGATGGCTGAGTAATATTCCATTGTATATATGGACCACATCTTCTTTATCCATTCATCTGTTGAAGGGCATCTCGGCTCTTTCCACAGTTTGGCTATTGTGGACATTGCTGCAATGAACATTGATTTATCTTTGGCTCCCATAGAAAGTTTTTGCGGGCGTCTCAGTTCTAAAACTAACCTTGAGTCCCTCGTAGATGTTAAAACCAATGTCCCTGACTCCTAGGCGCAGCGGTCTCCCCCCGGGGCAAACGTGACATCCGTTTATGTGTTTGTAACTTTGATTTTTAGTCCCCTGTGTTCTGGTGCCAGAGGACCCTCCCCAACTCCCCTTCCTCCTTGTGAGCTCAGAAATGCATTTTTAAATGATGTATTTTTATCCAGAATTTCTATATAGTCAGAGTTGGAGGTTTAGTCTTATCGCAGTCTGCCATCCTTACCTGAGTCACAAGTTATACCACGAGAGAGGCAAAAGGGTAAAGGGAACTTGTTACAAAGGAAAAACTCGTCACCCTGCTTCCGGCTTCCTGTTTCCATTCATTCATTCAGCACATGGAGCTGGTCCTTGTGATCACGGATTCTATACCACAGTCTGCTCACTGTATTGTGTATGTTGTATGCACATAAAAAAATACATGTATGATTTTCTGTATATTATGATGTTTTATCATCCTGAAGAAACTTTCCAGCTGGGAGACACTGCCTTCCTGGGCTAGGCAATCCTTCGAGATAACACACCTGTGACCTGCAAACTACCCAGTCCTGAGCCAGACCTCTCCGTGGAGTCTGTGCACCCCAGGAGGCAAGGTTCCTCTGCTTTCACCATCCCAGGACCAGGGGCCAGGTAATCAGGGACACGCCTACAGCCCCAAGGCTGCCAAGTTGTTCACTATCTTGTCTTTCCTTTCCTGCAAAAACCCCCAAAAAGGCCATGGCTAAGCACTCTCCTTGTTCCTGTTTTCTGCCTCCTGACCTCCCTGGTGTTTCCCCATGTGGCCCTGCATGGCGGCCGTGCCTCCTGCCTGCAGGACCTTTGAGTATAATAAACTTTGCTTTCCTGAGTCCTCCTTGCATCTCCTCTTACAGCCGCACCTGACTGACCAGCTCATAAAAGAATACAAAACACTTACTTGAGGCGCCTGGGTGGCTCAGTCGGTTAGGTGTCTGCTTTCAGCTCAGGTCGTCATCCCAGAGTCCTGAGATCAAGTCCCGAGTTGGGCTCCCTGCTCAGCGAGGAGTCTGCTTCTCTCTCTCCCTCTGCCCCTCTCCTTGCTTGTGTGCTCTCTTTCTCTCAGATAAATAAAACGTTAAAAAAGAGACCACTTACTTATTACAACTTACTTGTAACTCCAAAATTAACACTCATGGCCCTTTCAGGGTCGTTCAGGTCCAGGTGCCTGTGCAGGGGGGTGAAAGTCTGAGACCCCAGTGCACACGTTCCTGTCTCAGGCTGAGCAAGGTGACGCTGCCGTCTGCTTTCAGCGCCCCTACTACAAAGGCGTGCCCTTTTTGCAATACATTACTGCTGCACTTTAGCATTTGTGTGTTTTTTGGTGGTGATTTTGCTGTTTTAAATGGCCCCCAGGTGGAGCGCTGAAATACTGTCAGGCGGTCCTCAGAGCAGGAGCTCTGTGATGTGCCTTACAGAGAAGATACCCGTTAGACGGAGCTGCGCCCAAGCGGGAGGTACAGCACCGTCAGCTGCGAGCTCAGTGGTAATGGCCGCCGGCTCCAAAGCCGACGCTTGCCAAGGGAAACAGATTAAAATTCCTAGCAGATAGGAATATGCTGGGTTCTCTTTCTCATTATTGATGAGATAACTGATGGAGAGCATCGTACCTGATTAACCTGCAGGCATGTAGACAGGGGTTCCGAGCCGCGTCGAGTCAGTGCAGGGGCTGGAAGGGAAGAAGGGGCACAGGTGCATTTACTGCTCTTGGAGGAATGGCGTCTGTTTGGCCACCATCACTGCTGACCGTCTTCCATGCAAGACGTGGGGGAGCATGCTGCCCACTCTACTGCTTTTGTGCAGATGTTTCAGAGAGTTCCCATTTCCTTGGTCACTAGAGAAAACGTCTATCCTCTACATGGATCTGGTGCTATTGCTTACTTGGTCTGCCCACCACGTAAATAGCCCCCCGACTTTGGGAAGATAGCTGTCGAACAGGCATACAAGGCTCTCCAAGAAGGCGCACGTCCGCCCCTTCCTTGGAGAAGCAGAAAGCTTTTGAGTCTTTGTTCCACGTAGCCCTGGCCCCCAGGAGCTTTGCTCCATGAACCCATCAGCTACCCAAAGTCCATTAGAGAGAACCATAAAATGTCTGACACATCACCTCTGCGCCTGGATATGCAGACAAGCCAGAACTTTCCCCACCTGTTCCCACCACCACTGGTTGCAAGATGAATACAAAGTCCAGTGAAACAATCTGCCACAGATCCACGGGGGAGGTGTTGCGTGACTGCTCCCAGTTAGGACTGGATGTGACCTCGGCGAAATGGGCCTGCTATTATTGCAGAAGTACTCACTATTAACAACGAAATCCATCCTGCTTGTTGCAAGAAACAGGAGTCAAAGCACGGGTCTCCCCTCCCCAACAGATAGAACAATTTTACCAGGTTAAGAGTGGGCTGTTCATTTTTTGTGGGATGCAGGGAAAGCAGGGCTTCAAGGAAACACTGTGGCTTTGAATGTTTATATTATAAACTAATAGGAGGGAAAATGAAAATGAAGAATTAATCCAGCAGAACACAGACGAGGAAAACCCCAGGGCAAATAGAAAGCACAATGTGACGCAGCAGAAAATAATCCAAATACATCTGTAATCACTTAGTACAAGTGTGTTAAATGTCTTGTTAAAATACAGGTTATTTTAAAATTTAAATATGTACCATTGACAAAAAAATGTTGATGCGGAAAAGACCGGAAAAGTGCACCAAGGGAACATTACCCAACAGAAAACTGGAATAGCTATTTGGATACCAAGCAAAGCACACTTCAAGACAATCAGCATTATTTGGCATGAAGGGGTAGACAGTCATATGATGAAACAGACACTTGTATGTACCCAACACTCCAAAAAGATAGAAGGACCCACAGTAAGAAACCCACAAACAGAGTGGGACATTAACACACTGGCCAGACACGGAGGAGTCAAGTAAACTGAGAATCAGGGAAAGTGAGGGGAAGACAGGACTGTAAGCCTGACAATAATATTCTGCATTCGTGTAAGCCTTCATCAAGTTCCTACAAATGCTATCTTGATACCAACCTTGTTAGAAAAACAGGGAGGGCTCACTAACCCAAGTTTCATAAAGCAGGATACAAAGGAGCAGAGAACGCGCGAGTCCCAAGCAAATCGCCATGCGAGCCACTACGGCAGAAAGGAAAATGCTCTTTCCCGAAACCAAGGTAAATCCTCTCCCCTGTAAATCAAGCATTCTTGCCAATTCCCTAACTCCTTTCCCTGCCTTTTTCTTTTGCTGCCTCGCTCAGCAGTTGAGAAACTAATTGTGTTATTACGTGTAACAGCTCTGAGTGCTTCGGAGACATGAGCGTTGTAAATATAAGCTGGTTCTATTCTCATGTGAAGCTGCTCAGCGTGTTCCACGTACCCTCTACATCCCTAACCAACATTCTAGTGCGGAATCCACGGAAGGTACCGACGGCTCGCCAGGGCCAGAGAACAGCACAAGCAGAGCTCAGCAGCAGAGGAACAGAACGGAGACCATGGTTTACCACGAAGGGAAGGACACCCCGGGGGCTTTTGCTCACCAGTGGGCTTCCTTCTGTCCACAGTTCTCTCCAAGCCTCCATCAGATGCAGCCAGAAGTGGCTGTGCGGTTGTAAAGCAAACAGACTGCTCTTGAGGTTTTAATCTCTAAGAAAAGCACCTTTAGAACTGCACGCTCAGCCACCACCCAGGGCTATGCGACCACACGTGGGACCCTCCTCCTCCCAGGCCGAGAGCTCCTGGGAGCCATCGGCAACCCCAAGGCCAACACGGATGGGCCGATGGGGACTGATGAGCCTGCCTCTGTCTGGAGAGGGGATGCTGTGCTCAAGGACAGCCACTAGCCCCTGACAAGAGAGGCTCCACAATCCTGTGGCACTTCGGACTCAGGTAGAGAGATTTTGAAGGAAGTTGAGAGGAGACAGGGCAGATCAGCAAAAAGAAAAGCCAGTGTTTGTGGTCTCTCTTTCTAAATCCCATCTTCTAGGGCAGTGGTTCTCAACTAGGTCAGTTTGGTCCCCGGGAGACCTAGCTGGAGACAGTTTGGGTTGTCACACATGGGCAAGGCTAGGGTGTGCTCTGGAATGTCATAAGGAAAGGGATGATGCTGCTAACATCCTACGATTCTAGGACAGCCCCCCACAACATCAGCCGGCTCAAAATGTCAGTAGTGCCAAGGCTGAGAATCTCCACTCTAGGGGTAGCAATGTTGGGTATCTTCCCAAGACCACCTCCCTCGAATCCCAGAGCTCAGAAAGGCAGAGAAGGGGTTAAACCGGGTTTTTAACTATCTACCCCTCAACCTACACAAATTCCATTACTGCCTAATTATCTGAAATGGGAGAAAGAGAATTTCTCCCAAAGACGGATATATGAATGAGTGAACAAGGGAATGAATGAGTTTGGATCAGATCTCTAGTTTCATGTGGCCACTCATCCCAGGAAAACCTCAGCCAGGCACCTTCGGAAGAAGGCACAGTGAGGTCCAATCCTGCGCGTCCACAATGGGCTGAGACTCTGGGGGCCTCGCATCCTTCCCCAGAAGGCTTTCCACTTGTTCCCCAAAATACCTGTGAGCATGAAGATGTTGGGATAGTTCCAGAAGTCCACTTAGCTCTTCATCTAGAGGAATTTCAGGAGGTGAGAACGACCATCAAGGGTGGGGAGCTGTGGTCTTGCCTAGAGTCCTGGACACAGTGTGGGTCTTGCGTGGCCCTTCCAAATGGTTCGGCCAGAGGTTCCAAGAGCTCTGGGCCCACAGGAGACCCGGATTCTCACCCTGACTCTGTCCTCGGTGACCCGATCTGTGAAACAAGGGGGTTGGTTGCCTGCCTCAATGTCCCTATATCTTCACCATTGTATTTGGAATGAAATCGAAACCCCCTCGCCTGGGTGTTGGGGCCTCCCAGTGGAAGCCAGCCTCCTGACCCAGCATTGCCCACCTGCCTCCCACGTCCTCAGTCCTCCTCGCTGGTTCTCTCCCTCCCAAACCTCCATTCTGTCTGAACCTCCACTCTCCTCTCCTGATGCACATGACTTATCTTGAGTCTCCAGGACGGGGATGCTCCCTTCTGTACTCTGGCATTTGCCACGCTGAAATTAGGCTGTTTTTACGTATCTTTCTAAACTGTGGTGTCTATAAGAAAAACTTCTTTGAATTCCTCAGGGCCCTGCCAACACCTGGCACACAGCAGGGGCTCCAAAAAATATTGGATGAATGGATGAAAAAAAATGGGTAAAATTCAAATGATTTTCCATCAGAAGCTCTAGGTACACTATGCCTGTCCTCTCGTGTGCTCTTTGATGAACACGAACTTACAGAGCTCGTGAGCAACCAGAGGTAACACTGCACATCAGGACCCACAAGGACTAAAGACAACAGATGAACTCCAAGTCACCTTCTCTACTTTCAAAGCAGGTCCTGCGTCCAGATTCCCAAAAGGAGGGGTCGAGTGACGAGGACGTAGGAAGACGGAAATCAGTAAGAGCTAAGATCAGTAATAAAACCCTTCAAAGGAGCTGCTTCTCAATTTAACAGCGCATTTTCTTCTTTTTATCAATGAGCAAGTTGCTAGGGCAGGAGGGGAAGTGGGAGGCAAAGGGAGGGCCGGGTGGGGAGGTGTGTAGGAGGGGTCAGGGACACAGAGTGACGCGCACAGCTGGTTCGGTTGTATTTTAAACGGAATCACATCCCAGTGTAGACACTGCGTCTGGGATTACAATCCACCCTGTAATCTGTCACTTTTATATATACACACGAGGGAGTGGAGTGGTTTCCATAGAGAGGAAATATCACGGCCCACTTAGGAACAATACAAGAAAAGAAGGAGCCGTGACCCCAGCAGAGACAGAAGTTCAAGGGGATGTTTCTGGGGCAGACCTCCTGGTCCTGAAGCTGCCGCCCGCCTCACTGAGCATTTCTACCCCGGAGCGAAGGCCACTCACAGGTAAGGTTTGGGCTGGGGACTTGTCCATGAAAGATGACTTTATTTGCCCTGGGTTAGGCAGGACGTACTGGGGACTGGACAGGGGTGAGAGACAAAGGCTGCAAGCGCCCTCCTGGGCACCAGCCCCAGGGAGCAGAGTGAGGAACACCACAGTCTGCATTTTAGGTAAGGAATAATCCATCCTCCCTTTGTTGGTACAGAGAGACCTGCTTTGCAAAGGTAATAGATTGGAGGCAGTGGGTTCTTGCAAATGTTATTTTTCCGAAGAAATGGGGAGGTGGGTGTGAATAGACACTACAAACTACAGGCTGTTATTCCCCACACTCCTGCCCAGGAGCAGGAGGGTGCTTGCACGTATCGCTTCCTCTCTGTACACCTGTGGGGCAGGGAACGTCTCCTTCTCAGGCTGTGGCCGCAGAGAGGCGAAGTGATTCACCCCGGGGCAGGTGAGGGGGTGAGCCCCCACTTTTGAACCCAGGTCCTATGCCTCCTTTCTCCCTTGGCAAGCTGGGGACACCAGAGGAAGGAGACAGACATCTGTAATGACTTGGTACCACCTGTGAAGGGGAGGGAACATAAAGATGGATTTTGATGTCTCTGTTTGATGTCCAAGTTCTCTGAGAAATCCTATTTGCAATTTTCTCCTCAAATGTGGCAATCTAGTGAACACACACACACACACACACACACATGCACCAGTTCTGAGAATGGGTTAAGTAAGAAGACTATGAGCACTGCCAGGGACACGTTCTCTATAACATGTCAACGTTTCTCCTCTTCCTCCCTCTTCGGGGGGAAGAGCCTTTCACGTACAGACCCTCCCAGCTCACTTGGAGGGTGAGCTGCTTAGCCATCTCTGGGAACATGTGTGACACACATATACGCTTCCAGGAGTCCACCGTAAGAGATCAGCTCCTTACTCTAACACCTGTTGAAATGCGTAAAGGTACCCTAGATTGTGCAGCCACAGTTTTATAAAATGGTTTTTAAATTCAGCTTCTTGCCTGTGTTGGCAGACCAATGGGGTAACATGGGGACTAGCCCTGCCCTCCTCGCTGCAGGAAAACGGGCCGGCACGGGGCGAAGCTGTTTGCTTCTGGCTTCACCGCCTGAACCTTTCCCCTTGGCGCACCCTCTCCCTGGGGGTGCTCTGGCTTGCGGGCTGGCGCAGGTCCCTCGCTGCCTCACGTCCTCGGGTGGGACCCTGGGACAGCTCTGAGAAGCACCTTGAGAAGTCCTTGCTAGAACCCAGAAGAAGGGCGGAGTTTCAGGTACCCAAACCCGAAAAGCACAGATGGAGAGCTTTGCCCCCCTTCCATCTAACTAGATGGGGGGTGGGGGGGCTCATTTTCACAGCAGGTAGCAGGGACCTCTTAAACCTTTGTGTCCGCTCACTAGGGTGACAGCAAAAGAATCCAAAGAATGTAGGAGGGGAATCAGACTTGACTGAGGAGCAAAGAGCTTCTTCCCTTCTGCCCCGAAAAGCCTAAACTGAGCTCTCTCCACAACTTCCCCGCCTGCATTAACCCTTTCTCCGTGAACTGGTGTTTTGAGTCTTTAACTTTCCTTTTGATCTTACAAGCCCTTGGAAACTCCAAAGCTTCAAGATGCCTCCAAGCTGTAAAGCAGCTAAAGCCATGATTCGTACTCTTTTTACACAAAACAACCAACAACCAACTGGGTCCTCAGTAAATGATAAAGCCGAATGTTTGGTTATTGAACACGATATTAAAAGACCGAGTCCATTTTCCCAGAGAGATAGTCGATACGCCCCTGTCAAATGTTCTCCGGGAATCTGGCGTGCAATTCTAAGGAGCTCACGGGAGAACGGGGACACCCAGAGAAGTGGTTCTCATGGTGTGGTCCACGGACCCACAGCATCAGCGTCCTCCAGGGGGGTGTTAGAGACGTAGATGCTCGGGCCTCCTCCCAAACCTACTGATCCACAAGCCCCCTGGGATGGTACCCTGCAGCCCGTGTTTGAACAATCCCCTCATGTGATTCTAAACTACTCTAAAAGCTGACAGCAACTGACTGATACTGAGTTCAGGGCAGGAGGAGCCTGCCAGGGTGAGCACGGAGAAAGTGGTAAACGGCCAAAAACTAAAAACCAGAAATACAACACAATAAAGATAGCAGTCTGCAGGATCAAATGAGTGGATCAAAATTACCTGGCATCTAAGATGTAGATGGAGAGAGATATAGATAAAAATACGTAGATGCAGGTATCGCTTCCTAAATGGTTATGCATGAACTGAATCTTATCCTAATAGGGCCTGGAAATGATTTATGTGGAAACAGACAGGAAGCGGCCTTCTTTATTAAGTATCTGGCTGGAGCGAGAGCATTTTCCACCTCGATTTCATCTTCCACGCAAGCTTTATGAGGTAGTTACTGCCGTCCCCATCTATCGGACGAGGAAATTGAAATGCACAGAGGTCAAGCAATCTGCCCACAGTGCTCAGGCAAAGAGGGATGGGGCAGATTTGAACCTGGGTCTCTGTGACCCCAGAGTCTGTGTTGATTTCTCTGCACGATGCCACACGCCCAGACACAGCAAGGCTATGCATTCGGATCATATAAAGCAAGGATTGCCTATTTTTTTATAACTGCCTGATAAAATAAACCAGAAATTTTTATGATGTAAAAACAAATAACAAACACACAAATCAGCCTGGTTTCTTAAGCGCAAGAAAAAGGAAGGCAGTAGGCACAATGAGGAGTGTCCAGAGAAACACCAGGCTTCTACCCAACACCTGCCGGGTCAGTGTGTGCGTGTGAGGGCTCACAGGATTCTCCTTCAGAGAGAGAGAACAAGGCTCGGGTGGTTAAGGGTCAGTTCTAGCCCCGTCCATGCCCAGCCTAAGGAAGTTGGGAAGGCAGCGTGGGTTCATTCTCACCGTGTTTCTGGGAAATGACCTGCTCCAGGTCATGTTGACAACACTTTGCAGAGCTGAGGCTAGCCCTCAGCCTCGGACAGCCAGCGTCCCCCACCCCCACCTCTGCCTGTCACCACAGAAAACAGAACGATCCTGTGCTAGTCTAGCCCTCTTAATGCCCAGAAGGACCCCCGTGTTCATTTATTTATCCAGTTTGTTTTGCTTCCTCAAAAACTACCTTATAGAAGCAGTCCCCCAAGTTCCACAGCTAACCACACTTTTCTTGCTTTCTTTTGTGGGAGCCAAGGATGTCTCAGGCAGAAAATAAACTCCAAGTTCAGGTAAAACAGCCCAAGTGCAGCCCTTCACTCTTTGTGCCTCCTGGGATCGTCGGGCATCCTGAGAACGGGAGGAGGTTGGGGGGGCAGCATGTCAGGGCGTGCACAACGGCCGACAGTCGTTCCTCTGGGGAGGGGGCCTGATGAAATCCCACACCTTGGACCTCACATTTTTTTCTCACACCTGATGAAGGATGACAGTGAAGTCAATGAATCTCATGTGCTTAGTTCAGAGCTGGAGACAGTGCAGACAGGACAGACCAAGGGGGCTGGGGTGCGGGGTGGGTTTGGTCCTAGGACCCAGGAGGTGAATCCTGCCCACTTCACCATTTTCCTAAGGCACAATGACCACACACAACCCAAATTCTGATGGTCTTCTGACACAGCTGTGAGCTGTTACTACAAAGGAGGCTGGGCAGAGGGTGGGAATGATCCAGCTCGAGCCTTTCTCCCCTGCTCTCCCCTGCTCGGTGGCCTGACAACCATGATGGCTTCGAACCCAAACAGTCCAGGGTACAGGAGGGACACTGAGCTGGATGTTGTCATGGCCACACATGCTTCCTAAACTAAATTTAGGGTTTTTTCCTTTTCTTTCTTTCTTTCTTCTTTTTCTTTTTTTCTTTTTTTTTAATAAAAGACTAGATTCAAATGGTTGCTATAGACTATAATCTTTTCATGCCTCTGAGCATCTAGCCCTGGACAATTGCATGACCTGCCCTGCACTTGAAGGCACTGAGCCACTCCTGGTACAGCATGTCCTTGAACATGGGTGTCCCTGGATTAGTTCTCAGACGATTTCTCGCTCATTCAGTCGGATGGATAACCAAGAACATACATATAATAGAGACAACTGATAGTTTTAAGACTGAGGTCACATCAATCTTAAACACTAGAGAATACAGGTGGTTTTTGTGAAATACTTAACGTCTCTACACAGAGACCAAACTGACTTTCTTTTTTTTTTTTTAAAGATTTTATTTATTCATTTGAGACACAGAGATACAGAGAGAGAGAGAGAGAGCATGAGCAGGGAGAGAGGCAGAAGGAGAGGGAGAAGAAGCAGGCTCCCTGCTGAGCCAGGAGCCCGATGTGGGGCTCGATCCCAGGACCCTGGGATCATGACCTGAGCCGAAGGCAGACGCTTAACCATCTGAGCCACCCAGGCGCCCCAAGACCAAACTGACTTTCACTTCATAAATTCTGTAGTAAAGCCAACCAAATTCACAACCTGTTTGCTTCTGAGGAATGCTGATAGCCCATCAGGGGACAGGTCTTGACGATCCGCCTCAGACACACTGACTGGACCACCCACCATGGTCTTCAAGCAATAGGGATGCACTGAGTCAGCAGCACTAAGGATAAGAGAACTAAAAGTCACTTGGCCACTAAAATCAACCCAAGTAAGCTATGAAATGCTCACCTTGCATATTTGCCATTCATCTTGCAGGGCCAGTGGTGACCAGCAAAACTGAATGAAATAGAAACCATCAATACCAGCCGATTAATGGCACTCAAACTTCACTGACCATCAGAATCACCTGAAGGCTTGATTAAAACCCAGATCGCTGGCCCCAGACTTTTTGATCTAGTCGTTCTGGGCGCGAGATCTGAGAACTTTTTGCATTTATAACAAACTTCCCAGTGCTGTGGCTGGTCCCGAGGCCACACTTGGAGAACCGTTGTAGAATATGACCAAAGCCCTATTGAATGCTAACCCATGTCCTTCTGAGCGCTGAGCCCTTCTCACACCCCTGTTCTCGCCTACAGGGAGAGATGCTGAAGCCAGCCCACCTCCTGCTGTTGCTGCTGCTGGTCCCAGGGGCCCCCCGGCCAGGCCTCTCCCAGAAGTCCTACGGGGCCAAGTCCTTCTTCAGCTGTATTAGCACAGCCCTGTCGGAGGCCAGGAGGAGCCGGCTGGGGGATGCACCGCCGCTGAGCAAGAGAGGCTTCCCCTACCTGCCCAGCCAACACCCCTCCTCAGGAGAGGACGAGGAGAAGGAGGAAGAGGAAGAGGACAAGAAGAAGAGGACCTTCCCAGGTTCGGGGGGCGGTGGCGGAGCAGGAAGCGCCCGGTACAAATTCCTGCCCCCAGCTCAGCCCAAGGGGAGGCTGTACCCGGACAAGGCCAAGAGTGACCGGCGCACCAAGTTCACGCTGTCCCTCGACGTCCCCACGAATATCATGAACATCCTCTTCAACATCGCCAAGGCCAAGAACCTGCAGGCCAAGGCAGCCGCCAACGCGCTCCTGATGGCCCAGATTGGGCGTAAGAAGTAGAAACAGAGGCCTGCCTGCAGGAGGGCAGCGGCACGTCGAGGACAGGGCCGGGGGCTGGGGTGGAGGGCCAGGGGCTGTCAGTTCGGCCGGTCTGTATCTTGAGGGATGGGTCGGGTTTTCCAGGCTGCTTCACTGCTCGGCCCCTCTGCTCCCTTCCCACCTGCGGCCCAGCCCCCTCCTCTGCACACATGCACACAAGTGTAGGACTGTCCCACCTGCGCAGATGTGAGGCCGTTCATGTGTCCCCCTAGATTCCGCCTCTCCTTTCTCCTTGCCTGCCATAAGAGGCGAAGGTCCCGCCGTCCTGCTCTTCCTCCACGACCCGTGCCTGGGAAGAGGACGCAAAGCACTCCTTCCTGCCCACACACCACCCCATCCACGCTTCACCATCCTGACTTCAGACCCCTTCCCTTCCCTCTCGCCCCCATTAAAACCAATGGCTTCCGCAACCCCGGGCTGGTTTCAGTTCCTCTTCCTTCAGCCAGCGGCCTTCACGTCTCTGAGCGTGGAAAAGGGGAGGTGAACGAGGGAGGCAGCAGAGGAGTCCGTTCCTGATCTCTCCTGGGACAGAGAGGTTCTTGGAGGTTCTAGCAGGGGTAAAGAAAGGCTTGGAAAGGCCAAGCATCGCTTGGAAAGGCTGTCAGGCATCACTCAAGCTAGAGCCATGTGCAAGGCCTGGTCCGGCCCAGGAGGCCCAGCCTAGGGTCTGCTGTAAGATGGGCACCAGGTTAGGTGGGGAGGGGGCTTTCAGTTATTCGCCTGTGCCGCCCCGAACTCCGCCATGGCTGGGCACGGGGCCACTAGGCCGGCGAGAGGCATTTATTGGCCCCGCGGTAACTGCCCAGCTGATGCCGGGCCTGGTGGGAAAGGCTAGTGGGGGAGGCAAGGCCTCCTCTCTCTTGAGTCAGCACGCTATGCAAGGATGGGAACCCAGACTTGAAAAGTAGCAAATACCACCAGGGACTGTATGAGCGACAAACCGCCAAGTGAGAGCAACCGGCGTAAAAAATTATAGGAGGGATTCGGAGATGAGAAGTTCTAATACGAGTAAAAGTCCACTAAAAAGGGACATCGGCAAGAACTCTGATGGTCTCTGGCTGCAAAACCCAAGGGCCAGATTCCCAAAGAGGGATTGTGGTTCTACTGCCTCCCGCGTGGTGAGATGTTATAAGTAACAGGACAGGAACTTCTGCGTGTTGCCAATTACTTTGCAATGAACGACATCCACACACACCCACAGTGCATGCTACCACCGCCCCCCGAGGCCAAGTCAAAACACAGATGCAAGACAGATTAGAAAAATGCTTGCCGGTCATATAAAAGACCAAGGGTTTACTGATCAAATGATAGAGCTGCTAAAAATTGAGAAGAAAAGAACCACCCCTCCCCCCAAATAAGCAAGGCCATGAATAGATCTCTCTCTCTCTCTCTCTCACACAGACACACATTCAAATGATCTTTATGTATGAGAAAATGCTAAACTTCATTCCAAGAGAACTGCACTCATAGACAATTTCTCACCTATCAGATTGGGAAAAGTCCCCAAGTATGACAATTAACCTAGACTCCACGGATGAGGTCAATAGCCACCCTCCTCCATTGCTGGCTGGTGGGAATATAAACTCTAGAGAGACAATTTGGAAGTACTTATCAAAATTACAAATTCATTTTTTTCCAAGATTTTATTTTTAAGTAACCTCTCCACCAACATGGGGCTCGAATTTACAACCTCGAGATCAAGAGTCGTATGCTCCACTGAGCCAGCCAGATGCCCCAATCCTAACTGGTTTAAAAGAAAGGAAACCCCCAGCCCCTCTGCCTTCTCCTCAGTAGGGAAGAATATGTACATAGAAAAGGAACAACCTCGCTGGCAAGAGTTGAAGAGTATTTTAGGAGAATATGGCAAGCCCACGGTAATCCCTGGGTGACAGAGCAGGCTCCTGGTACACGGGGGTTTAACACTGTGATGAGGCTCTGTGAGTCTCGGTACACGACACCTGTCAGCTGCCTGAGATACACCTGTGGATAACTCTGCGGGGCAGACGTGCACGAACAGAGTGCTTCGTGGCCATGAGCCCAGGCAGTTACTGAGTAACCGGGCTCGGGGCAGAGGCTGGGGCAGATGACGTTGACCTCTCCTCATTATCAAGGATGCCCCATATCATTAAAGACTAAAAGAGAGCTGCTTACGTTTTCACAGGTCTGTGTTACTGCATTTTGCAAAGGAGATTACTGATGAACATGGCAATGCTCAAAGGTCTTCGGCAAAGTCTCACTGCATAAGCTCTATCTGATTCTGTTTTAGGAATATATCAGGGAGCCCCCCGGATCCACTGCCCTAGAACTGACTGTGCCACATGCTAGAAAGTCTAGGAAGGAAGCCCCAAAGACAAAGGCTGATAGAATTGAGTTCAGTTGACATATTGTGTAATAAAAACATTCTTAAAAATTAAAAAATAGTAGATTCTTAACAATCATTAGAGTTTATGAGAAACTATGCTATGTTAGCCCTGAGGACCCTCCTCTGAAGTGGATTTAAATTAAAATAATAATTATTATAATAATGCTTTGGCTGGAGAGACTATGGGATGAGTGATACCAAAGGGAATCACGATCCTTCCTTGTCAAGGATCAGTAAGATTCATGGGCCAACAAAAACACTAGCGTCAGTTCATCATGGCCAGGAAAGGAAATCATACCATGGAAAGGATAAAAAAAAAAAAGATGTGATGAACACAAAGGCATTTGAGGTTCACAGGAAAGTTTCAGAAGTGGTTTTTGGGGTGATAATAATGAGATCATGTCAGTGAAAATTCTCAACACAATTTCTGTCGGATAATTTGTGTTGATTTGAGCTCCCTTGAAAAAATCATCAAAACTCTCTTAAAAATAAAACAAGGCTCAAAAGCCAAGTGAAGCTCCTCAAAAGAGACAAGACCAGAGCATGGATGATGTGATCTCTAAATGTCCTACCTCGGAAGAAATCTGAAAAAAAACACCAACCACAAGCAAAGGGGCCTGCTTGTGACAGGGGCATGACTTTAGAGCTGTAACCAAATAATCAGGGAAAGCTGAGTGACACCCAGAATTCAGTCAGGTATTTTATATAATTCCAAAAACATGGGAGATCCACAAGTTCACAAGAATGTAGAATTAAACTAAAAAGACAGTTGCCATATATTAAGAGCCAAAGAAATACAAAATCTTGCCAAATGGTGTAGCTAGCTACCTACCTTAGTAAGAATTACAGATGAATTTCAATCTGACTTGAAAATTAAGTAATCACGTTAATCTAAGCTTGGGCTGTGGGACAATTTGTTCTTTTAAAAACAAATGTATTGAGGTATAATTGACATATGCCATTATGTCAGTTTCAAGGGTACAACATAATGATTCCACCTTGTTCTTTCATTAATGAAGTTCCCATCATAGATTATTCCTAGGGTTGAGCACATTCCATTAGAATCTGTCACAGCCCAGTGGATATCACTAAGAAGCCTCCGTAAGTGGAGAAGGCAAAAGACACACAAAAAATTATCTTGGGAAGGAAACCCCAAACCTATGGGATGACACAGTGTTTCCTTAAAGGTAAGCATGTTTCGTCCCAGGAGAGAATTCTCCCCCTTCCTCCCTAAGCCATTGTTCCCCACCTGAACCTCACGTCATCAAATGCTACCATTCACCAACAGCTGGGTCAGTGCACCTTGTTTCCCCATCATTTTAGCTCTTAGCTCATCAATCTCTCTGACACCATTCCTGCCTTCACGATTTCAACACACGTATGGATGACCCGTCCAACATCCTGGTCTCATTTCTACTCCCTGACCCTGTCCCTCCAACTCACTCGTGTGGCCATACTCCAGACTTTGTCATTAAATCATAAGCTGTCCGACCACCCCTCCTATCTTCCCAGCTTGCTCTTTCCAGGAAGCCAACCCCAACCATCTTCTAGCCCCACTGAGACCAATAATCCATCGATCCTCAAAACTGCCCTTCACTCTTGGCCAGAGCAAATGCTGTGATCAATCATTATCACTGTAGCTGTGTAGACACCTGTAATTCCCTTGTTCTGCTTTTGCTTTGCCTTATTGATGAAACCCTGATGAATTCACTCTACCACTCTGCCCCTGCACTCTGACACTGAACACAACTTA